>NW_024504566.1:0-1200000 GCF_017590055.1 Onychostruthus taczanowskii
TTGGAGAGACCCCATATCTTCAATAATGTTGTTGATTTGACGGAGGTCGTGTAGGAGCCACCACTTGTCTTTGTTCGGTTTTTTAATTACAAAGACAGGGGAGATCCACGGGAACGTGGACTCCACGATGTTCCCTTTCTGCAGCTGCTCCTCAACGAGCTCTTGCAGCGCCTTTAATTTTTGTTTGTTGAGCGGCCACTGTTCTACCCATACTGGTTTATCTGATAGCCAATTCAGCTTATGGGTATGGCGCTGATCAGTGGCCGCTGCCCGAAAAACCTGGGGGGCTTTAGGTAGGTCAATTTTGGCCCCCCACTGGGCCAACAGGTCTCTACCCCACAGGGGCTCAGTATAATCTAAAACAAACGGACGAATCGAAGCCAATTGTCCGTCTGGCCCCATAATTTCGATGACGCTCCGTGATTGTTTCGCCAATTGTACACCCCCTATACCCTGGACCTGTCCAGACACGGGTTGCAACTCCCAATGTGACGGCCATTCCCACGTGGGAATGATCGTCACATCCGCCCCCTGTGTCCACCATTCCGTAAAGAGATGTTCTGTCCCCACCCTTCCTGAGGCTACAAGTCAGCCTGGGCTTATCTTTATTAATCAGCTGGGCCCAGGCAACTGTCACAGGATAATCTGGATTGAATTCAGTTGGTTTTTCCGAGTTCCAGGTGAGCTCTGGCACCGGAATGGCCTGGGCCACTATTTGCCCTTTTGGAAGGAAGGAGGGGGGGTGGACACAAAACAACCATAGGGAGAACTCCTCCAGATCGGATGACAAAAGCCCTGGTAGCACATTAATTTCTGGAGGAGTAAATTTAGAATCTCCAACGACAACATACTTGCAGCGGATCCGGTGCCAATTACCTGGGCACTCCGGTGATACCTTTACTGCAAGAAAGCTGGAATCCTTGAGGTGTAAAGGTTCCGTCAGCTGGAGCCTGAAGGGAGACATTTCAGATAGAGTCGTTAGAATGGGTCGCTGGTTGGAGTCAACCGATAGCGTATTAGCAAGATTTTTGTAAGTCAAGTCCGGTAGGGTTGTCGACTCAGGTGCAATGTCGCATTTAGGTGGGGTGTGTTGGGTAAAATCTCCTTCCCTGCCCTCTCTTTTGGATGTTATTTTTCCCACCCCATTTATATCTTTGCACAGGGAGGGACTGCGCTTATATTTTAGTTTTTTTGCTGCCCTCCCTCAACAAGGGACTGCCTCTTTTTAAACTGCAACCAATCCTGCTGGAGCGGACAGGCTGGGGCCCAGTGGCCCAGCCTGGCACAAAGGTGACACGGGCGTTCTGCAGGGGGCAGGGGGCGAGCAGATCTTGGCGTCGCACGAAGGCGAGGATGGAGCTGACGAGGATGAGGCAGAATATAAGTCAAGCGGAGCCTCGGCGAAGGCTACTCTTCGCGGGTTCTTTGGTGTCGCATCTCGTGGAGTGGATTCCTCCGGAAGGGCAGAAACCTTCCTAGAACACACTTTTAACATTTGCTGCAAAGTGGGGGGAGGCTCTAGTGGAAGGCTGAGGATAGCCGCCTTACACCTAGGGTTGGCATTGGTCGCGGCCATCTCAATTAAGATTTCACAGCGAGCCTCCTCGCCTCTCACTTGCAGTTCAACTGCCTTCCGAAGGCGCCCCACGAACGCCGCAAAAGGCTCCGAGGTAGCTTGATATATCCTGGAGTATGTGACTGGAGGAGCCTCAGTCCTCAGAGCCATAAAGGCCTCCTGTGCCAGACGCCCGAAAATATTCGCTATCTCGGCCAAAATCTTTTTGGGCCTTACATAGCTCTTTGATGTTATTGTGGGGAAAAGGGGACCACTGGGCTTGAAGGCTGCCCTCCCTCCCCGGTTGGTATGTGACCGGAGCCGCCGATAGCGTGGGCTTGGGCTCCGGCTTCGGGCCCCCAACCTGCCTCTTCCCACATAGAATATTTCGTGGGGTTGAGGAGGCAGGAGAACAAACATTTTAAATCGGCCGGAGTCACATCCGATTCTGTGAGAGTGGCTTTTAAGATTCCCCGAAAATATTCGCTATCTCGGCCAAAATCTTTTTGGGCCTTACATAGCTCTTTGATGTTATTGTGGGGAAAAGGGGACCACTGGGCTTGAAGGCTGCCCTCCCTCCCCGGTTGGTATGTGACCGGATCCGCTGATAGTGTGGGCTTGGGCTCCGGCTTTGGGCCCCTAACCCCCCGTTCCCCGGGAACCGAATCGTGGGAACCGGAAGGCGGGGCGTGGGAACCAGAAGAGGGAGAGGAAGGGGAGTGGCTGAGGGACTGGGCGGAGAAAGGTGATAAGTAAGTCTCCGCCTCGGGGGTGTAGCCAGGGGGCGTTGGAACCCCTAATTGTGCCATGAGGAGTGACCCCTTGTAGGACTCCCCCTTTAGGGAAACCAGGGGAGGAACGAGGGTTAGGACAGGGAGAACCGCAAGAACTGGGGATCGAACAAGGGTTTGGCTGCTTTCTCTGTTCCCTTCTTGAGTTCAAAATGGCTCGGACTTGGTGAGCCCAGAAAATAACTTTAGAAAGGGAGGAATCCCCTGAACGGCTTAGCTCAGCTAACTTTGCGATGATGGTGTCCCAAAACTGGACCTCATTGAGCTGATCAGGGGAAACCTCAGGGAACTGGGAAAACAGCCAAAGAATCAACTTTTTCAACTCCTTTTTTCTAATTTTAATTTCCCCCCCAACAAGGATACCCACTACTTGGAGAAAAGCCTTTTTCTGAACTCCTGAGAGTGAAGCACCCATCACTCCCGATGTTAAAAGAGGAGTTCAACACCCAACACCCTTAGAAAAATGGAAAGTAAAAGACAAACGAAACCCGCGCCGGCCCCTGTCAGACTGGGTGGTTGCGCAAGACCACCCCTAAAAGATTATAAAAGTATTAAAAAGACCTGGTTCTTAATCGTGAACCCAGGACGCCCGCACCCCTCTATTAAAAGAAGGTGCCAGGCAGGAGACAGGGGTATTAAAAGAATAAGGAAAAGGAGGAGAGAAAGGATCACTTACAGTCAGCGGCAAGGTCGAGCTTTGCCTGGACACGGGTCCTCTCTCCCGGGTCAGTCCAGCAGCGGGAAAAACGAAAAGTCCAAGGGGGTGGTTTCTGCCTGGAGAAGACTCCGAGGGTGCTGGAGCTACCTTCTCCGGTCCTCTGGGAGCGCTACCCTAGGACGGGCCTGCTTCAACTAGAGGCGGTTTGACGGCCAAACGAGCTTATGAGGTCACTCCAGACGCAGTCCCAAAGGTGCGCAGGAGCCCAAAGTCCGTTTTCCGAGAGGCACGGTGTTCTTCCCGCGCCTCACGTTGGGCGCCAAATCTGCAGCCGCGTGTGTCCCTTTTCAGGGCGGCCCAGCCGAGCCCGATGGCACCCGAGCTGCAGCGCTGAATGTGCACACTCTCTGACTCGCTGTGGCAGAGATTGTGTGCTCTAGAAGGCCTTGGCTAGCTCTGGCAGAAGAGACAAAAGGCGGACTCTGACTCCTGGAGGAACTGGGTTTATTGAGGAATAGAGAGTTGGAGGAGCGAGGACATCCAGAAGACAAAGTTAACCAGGGTACAACCACTTTTAAAGAGCGGTGGGTACAAAGGAGGGGCCTGGCCTCCAACCAATGGAGGACCAGGGGGTAATAGGCAAGGGGGAATTGACAAACCATGCTTGACCAACCTGGGGTATCCTGGGGAGGAGCCCCGGCCCCTGAACCAATCACTCGACCCCCTGGAGAGAAGGTTCTCGAGGAAAGGGACAGGTTGCCGAGTGACAGGCAGGGCACCAGGGAGGAACAGTACAAAGGATACATTTGGTTGCTAGGACAACAGGGGAGGTCACAAGAAAACAGACAGGGGTTCAGGGGAGGAGACAACTTGGGCAGAACCACAGACAGGGGTTCAGGGAAGGAGACAACCTGGGCAGAACCACTTTTAACATAAAGGGGGGAATGGGACATACATAACTTAAATCCATTCAACTATAACTGATTAAGAACGCACCCCAACAGCTTTTGCATGTATTTTCTGTGACAACTTTCTCCTCATGCCTCATTTAGTCCAGCCCATTTAGACTGGGGGTAATACTACATGAAACACCCCATTTCAGGATCAGTGAGACAAACCATCAGTGCCCATATTGTCCTTTACAGTGGCAGTAGAAAATGTCAGTGGGGGAAAGCAGAAGAGGCCAGTTCCCTACTGTCCACAAGACTTGGTTAAAAGATGTCAGAAGGTAACATCATCACTGCCTGTTCCCTCAAAGGAATTTATCTCCTCCTTTTTAAGGCTGTGATAGTATCTCCCCTTTGCCTATTTTAAATTAGTTCTACCAAGTGCTCCCTAGTCTTAGCATTGCAAGATGTAGTAAATTTTACTTCTGTAATGACCTTTCCACTACCCTCATAATTTTGTAAATTTTAGTACTTTTTCCTTTCAGACTTCTCATTTCCCTTTTAAACAGCTTCAACCTTTTGAATCTCTCCTTAGAAGACTGCTGCAACATCCCCTCAATCATTTTAGTTGCCTTTTTCTGTACCTTGTGTAACTCCACTATGTTCTTATTGAGGACCCAGAAATTTTAAGTTCGCAAGATGAGGGATTTACATAATGGTGAAATTATGTTCCCTGTTTTATTTTCAGCACCTTTCTTGTCAATGATCTGCATTTTGCTGGCTTCATTATGGGGGGTTTATACTGAACACTATGACAATGACTTTTGTAAACTGACTGCAGTGTTTCCAAGATCACTTTCCTGAGCTGGAATCCTGAGAATCCTGAGTTCTGTAGGTGCACTTCAAATTCTTTTTCTCTAGATGCACTGCTTTTCTTTTAATGAATTATATATATATATATATATATATATATATATATATATTTTTTTTTTTCCCCATTCAGTTTTGTGAACTTCTTCTGGAGCTCCTCACTGCCTATTGTAAGAACTTGGCATCATTTCCATATGTGAGGAGTTTTTCCCTTTCCAGATCACTGGTGAAGAATATGAATAAATCTGGTCCTCATACTAGTGCCTACTGAAATCCACTGCCAATATTTTTCCACTCTGTAGAGGGTTAGCCTTTATTTTCCAGCCTTTATCCTTCTTCCAGTAGACAAAAGGTAATTTTCTGTAATCCTATGGCTATGCCATGTTGGGGTTTTTGTATACCTTTGGCATGTATTCTAGTCAAAGATTTTTGGAAATTCAACTATACTATTCCCTTTAGCCATGTTATAATTCCAGCAGGCCAGGGATGAGAGGACACCCCTTCACTCCAGCCATGCTGACACTTTATCAATAGACACTGTTTATCCATGTATTCAGCAATCCCTTTCTTTTCTACAGACCTGTTCTACCATTTTCTCAGGAGTCAGACTCACTGCTAAGCAGCTCCCAGGTTCCCCCTCCAGCACATGCTGTTGCTGCAGTTACTACTGCAGAACTACAGCCAATAGTTCTGCACTATTATGTCTCATTTCCTCCTGAACACTTGGGTGAATGTCATCTGGTCCTGGTGACTTATTAACATTCAATTCTTCTGATTAGTCTAAATGCTTTGGGTATGCCTGCTCCAAATCAAACTGTCTCATCTGAGCTGTCTGCTAAAAAGGTTATAGATTATGGGAGCCTTACCAGGACTGAAGGGAAGAATCTACTGAGTTTCTTTGTTGTGGCTCTTTTGCTCCCACTTGCTCCTTATTCCCAATCCTCAGAAAGTCCCACCGTTTTCCACCCAGGCTTTCTGCTTGTCTGGATAGGGATGCTTGACATCCAGGAGTAAGATATACAGCACCTTCTGGGATGCTCTATTCTCCCCTGTAAATGTTTGAGTTTTTGAAAACATTGGCTGGGGTCCAAGATAATACTCATTTCATCCTCTATTTATCTTCATTGGGATGCTCATGATTTTATAGGCATTTCTCATGCAGTATCTCAGGGGAACACTCCTGGCTGAATAGCCTTGCCTAGAAAGCAAATCCTTTCCTTTCATACACTTGAGCACTCTTATTCTTCTTGGGGCCTTCAGCTGGAGATCTTGATCTCCTTACCTATTCTCCTTTGCCTTGATTGAATGCTTTTGTTCAGTTTGGGATATTTTTTGTCTGGACTGTAATGAGCAGAGCTGAACATCCTGCAACCTTGTTTGTTTTTTCCTGCAAATAAACCCTGCAGAGTTGTTTAGTTTCTTTCTCAGAGCTCTAAGTTTGTAACAGACCGTGGCATGGCATTTGAAACTCTTTTAAATCATATATACCTGTCCTCCCTCCACATTCAAAAAGCATTCCATATTTTATTTGGGTTTTTTGGGAATAAAAGCATGTATGCACACTAGGAACAGTGCCCACCATGGTTATACATACACAGTTAAACTTACAGATGAACTAAGTTAGATGTTCACTATCTGTCAGGAAACAAACTTATCAGAAAGCTAACTGCAAATGAAAAGGGTGCAATTTTTCATTGGATTAAGAAACTTAATCATAATCCAAGCATATCATACTGTGAGGCATGCTAGAGCAAGAGAGTTATGCAACTGCAAGCATGGGAAGAAAGGGTGTGAGCAGCTCTGGGAGGCAATGAGCCGTGGCCAGACTACACCTGACCTGCACACTGACTGACTCACTGCAGCTGGGACACATGCTGTCACAGACTGACTGCAGGGTTCAGCTGGATCAATGCTGAAGCCTGGTGCATTTTGGACAAGCTGGGTTTACTGCACACTTGCACAGCAGCTGTATTGGCTGTTTGTGCCCTGGTGCTGGCAGCAGGGGCTGCGAGGGTGGCCTTCATGAGAAGAAACCAGGACCTGTCTCTGCATTGGGCAGAGACAGTTCCAAATTGTTCCAAAACTGAGGCACCACATGACAGACAGCTGAGCCTGTTCGTCATGCTGGTGGCACCTCTACAAAAACATATTTAAAAAGGGGTTAGAAACCTGCAGAGCAGCAGAGAGAGAGAGGATTGAGAAAATGTGAGAGAAACAGGTCTGAAGACAAGTGGATCAGAAACAGAGAGGAAGGAGGTGCAGCAACTCCCCTACAGCCCATGGAATACAATGGAGCTTCACAGCCTATGGAGTTCCCTATGCCACACCTCGTGGATGTGCCCTTGAGGAAACATGCAGCTCATGGAGAGCCCATATAGGAGCAGATTTCCAGGAAGGAGCTGCAGCACCCACGATGGAGCAGTCTGTTTTTGAAGGACTCTTGCTGGAGCAGCAAGAAAGTGTGAGGAGGAAGAAGCAGCAGAGAGAAGCAGTCGTGCACAGACTGCAACCCCCCATTCTCCATCTTCTTCATCCACCCATCCCACTTGGGTGGGAGGAAGCAGAAGAGTTAGAAGATGGGGAAAAAAGGACTGAAGTTGAAGCTGAGAAGAAAATCTGGAGTAGAGGGGAAGTGCTTTGGTTTTGTATTTCTTTCTCATTACTTTACTTTTCTACTTTTTTTTTTTAATAGGTAATAAATGAAATCAATCATCTCCAAGTCAAGACTGTTTTGCCTGGGACAGTGGCTGCAAGGGATCTTTCTGTCTTTTTCCATAAGCTTTCTCATATTTTCTCCTTTTATCATGTTGAGGAGGGAAAGCAAGAGAGCAGCTGGGTAGGTGTCTGGCAGCCAGCCAAAATCAATTATTCAGTGGCAGTTATGATGTTCTATGAATTCAGTTGATAAAAAGTTCAAAATGAGCTGGCAATGCATGCTTGCAGCCCAGAAGGGCTGGAAATAACCTGTGGTATTTGTACCCTGGGATGCATCAAAGGCAGCATGGCCAGCAGGTCAGGAAAAGTGATTCTCCCACTTCAGCAACCTGGTCTAGTAGAAGGTGTGCCTTCCTAATGCATAGGGGTTTAAACTAGATGATCTTTAATGACCACTTCCAACCCCAGCCATTCTATGGTTCTGTGATTTCTCAGTGCTTCCCAGTGTCCAGGAAACAAGCAGGGCAGTAGGACCTAGTCACATTTTTAGAAATCTAACAATCATCAAAAAATATGGTGTAAAAAGCACAGAAAAAATGCAGCAAGAAATTATAAGAAATGTAGAGTTGGTCAGCTCTGTACCAGATAATAAAGACACAAGATTTTATTTGGAAAAGAAGGTGATGTAAAGTATCATGGACATGGGAACTGCCAGCAGCAGCACTATGCACTGCCTCTCTCTTCCCACTCCTAACATTCACAGCTGCAGCCAGATTCATCTGCTGGGGCACCCACCCTGCAGCAATGATGGACAGGTTTCCCTGGGGAAAACCAGGCATGGGCTGGCAGGTTTATAGGGGTTTGCATCTAGTAGATGGACATGGGAGCCCTGGGATGCAGATGTCCTTGCTCCTGCACATTGATGCAAGGGTCCCTCTGCGGGTGTTCAGAGGAGAGTGTATCAGAAAATGTCCACAAGATCCTGATAACACACAGTAGGAATGTTTGAGAAAGAGGTGGGTGGTTGTTGACCTTACAGAGTTCTTTACTCAAGCAATAACTTTATTATTGCATAGTTTGCAGAAACCTTGGACTCAGTCCAAACATTTGGCATTTTTCCAGCAGGAGGGTTTGTTGTAGTTGTACTCTCCTTGTAGATGTGGGTACGGTAGGGGAGTGTCAGTCTTTGCTGTTATAAGTCTGTGCTGTTTCCCTCTCTTTCTAATTTTCTGTGTGCAGCTGCAGTAAGGACATTAATGAGCTCCTGGAAAAGCTGCAGTTAGGTAGGGACATTCTCTTCACATTTCTGCAGTGTCTGTTCTTTGGGTCAGGTACTACAGGACATAGGCTTAAAAAATACATGACAATACAATGGCTGCAAAGCATCACTTCAAACAAACAAATGAAAGAATGATTTAGCTCTGTGAAACTACTCTGTTTAGAACAAAAGAGCTAGCAACAATAATATGAAACTGCAGGTGCTGAATCTGCATTGTTCAGGTGAAATGCCAAAAAACTTTACAGCCATCCAGAGATACTGTTGCACTCACTGAAGATGGTGAAGATTTTAATGCATTTCAGTATGAGGAGGATTAGACTCAGTCATGTTTAATATGACAGGTAATTATCACACCATGTGAAAAAAATGAATTTGCAGCCCACAATACTGTAGCATTAAAAATGCACTGTGCTTTGAAAATTTTAATTACTTATTTTCTTTTTACTCATTTGAACGGTTGAGTATGCAGCAGTTACTGTAAGATTATTTTAATTGACAACTCCTTTTTTGCTAACTCTGAAGATCAGTGCAACTCCAGTATTCTGCTGATCATGCTCTCACTGGAAACCTGTTTCCAATTAGTTTCCTTCTTTCTTACACAACCATTCAAAAAAAAAAGAGATAGTAAATCCCAGCAATCATATGCCTGCAATACATCCCAGTGCAGGCTCCCCATTCAATCTTGGCTTGTTCTTCCTTGCATGTAAGTGTTATGATATCATGTTTAAGTAAATGGCAAGATATTCGACATTCACAAAGGGAATGGATGATACTCTGGGAAAGATCTGGAGAGTAGAAACTATAGGCTGCTTCCTTCAAAGACATGAATAGACATGCATTGGGTAAGCCAGGGAAAAGCAGGATGGCAAGGGGTGACCTTAAGACTGCGTGGTTGAGTGCTTTTCTGGGGAATAGAACCTTCCTCAATCACAGACTGCTTTTATGACTCTAGACTTTTTTTACATTTAACCTGGTGCCTTGGCCAATAAGTGCTTTGAAAATTTAGGGCCCTGATGTAATTTTTTAAATAGAAATTGGAATATATTGTGTATTGACAATTTTGGTTTTCGTTTCTCTGCCTCTGCTTATAGAATGAGAATAATGATAACACATAATGTAATAGTCACATTAATTAATGGAGGTAACTATAATAATGCTTTTGAATTACTTAGCTTGTTCTGTTAACAGCAATCATGAAAACTCTGTAAAGAAAATGCAATTTCTTTTTAATCCAAACCATGGTCTGAGGTGGGGAAGTACTGAAAAATGTAGGTAGAGTTTCATATTATTAAAGACAATCACAATGTCTGTACATTGAAAGAGCAAATTAAAATTTCACAGAGATCCTCAATTCTATCATCCTATACGTTCCAATGTAAATTTAATTTTTTTTCTTTTTTTTAATTCTCCAATTCTAGACCTAATATTTAACTTTCATTCCTAGTGCTCATTCAATCACTTGAAGCTCTGGAAAAGCAGATAATAAGATGCTATGCTAGAAAGAAACACAAGTTTGGAAGTTGTTTTCTGATGCCAAGATATGTATGTTAGTTATTACAATGTCTTTCCTTCTAATTTTTTTCCATCTTCCCAATGCTTTTCTGCCATTCAGGTTACTAATCTTCTACTTCCTAATTCCTTTCTAGCTTCCAAAGACTCTCAATCAACTTACACACATCAGAATTTTGTTTTGCTGCACTGCAGAAAATAGGGTGCTTTGCACCTGCACAATTACTGATCTGCTGATGTGCTTGCACCTTTCTTCCCCCCATGTCACACTGCATGAAAGGCATCTGAAAGCCTTCAGTCTGCAAGAGGCAGGCAGTGAAATTTTACATGAGAAACCTTTGCTTTGGGACTGGTAACTCATGAAAACATAATGTTATTCTAAAATAATCAGATTAAAAATATTCTTGAAAAAGAAGCATTTTTATGTAATACTGCTAATCCACTCATCTTGAGCAGCTGGCCAAAATTGGTGGAGTTATGAGTTACTCTTTGTAGAAGGAAAAGTCATTGGCAATGTGTTTCTTTGTTATTGTTCTCATTATTTCCAAACAGGCATTGAGCCCATATCTTTGCATTGAGGAAAAGGAAAGAAATAAAAATGGGTTATTCATTAATTTTGAGTTTCCTTTTGGTCTACACACCCCCCCTAAACCCCATTCATTTGTTGCTAGCTGAAGTCATGCCCTCATGCCCTAGAGCTGTAATCAACCTTTGGCCTCTGTCAACTTCACTGTTCCACTATATTCCTCCTTCTCTTGAAAAACCACAGCTCTACCAATCTGTCTTCTCTTGATAGCACTCACATGAAGTCCTTCTGCCTTTTGCAGTCAGATTTTTGCATTCCAATAAATAAAAGTGATGACAGACAACCTGGTTTTGACTGAGAGTTGACAGAGATAAATCCCCACATCACATAAATTAGCATAAGCTATCTAAAATATTTCAAAATGTGATATGACAAGCTTGCATTTATCTTACAGTAAATGCAGAAATCATAGCACCAAAAATAAACTTTACTAGCATGGAAGTTTCATTTTTATCATAGTCATTAGATCATAAAGACCCCTCAGTTCCCAAATAACATAACTTTTAAATTGCAATATCACAGAAGTTACCATTTTTAAAAGCCAGTCAAGTAAGAAAAAAAAAAAAAAAAAAAAAAAAAAGAAAATTCAGAGTAATTAGCCAAGCAGCTGTGTTTGAGATGAGAGATTCAATTAGAAATTTAATTATGCAAAGCCTGTTTCTACTGATATGAAAAAAAAAGGGTTCAGTCCAACCCTGGAAGCCTGTAGCTTTTGTTAACATTCCTATCCAGACAACTTTGAGAATAAAGGCTTTCTCTCAGCAAACAAAATCTTTTTCTGAGTAATTATTATCACACTTCAGATAGTGGAGCTTGTAAGCCGTGATTCTGCATGCCAAGTCACTGACTGATAGAGATATAAAAGTAACCTTCAGAAATGCTCTGCTGGGAGTGCTGCTTGATTTTGAAATCAATTAAGGAGCAGTAATTAAGAGCAAGATCAGGAATTTTTTTTTTTATTTATCTGAGAAGGTGCAATGGTATCAGAAGACATCCCTTTTTACTCTGCCTGTGAAATGATTACAGTCTCAGTATTTCTTATCTCTTGAGAAAGTGATCAGCTGTGTTCTAGCAGAGCAGAATTGGGCACACCTGCTAGTACACCTTCTGCAACCACAGAAGGATACAGAAGAAAAAGAAAAAAAATGCCCTTTTCAAGTGTAACGGCAAATATTTTCATGGATGTTACAAAATTTGGATGGTCACTTGCACATTTCATCTCAGCCATTTTAGTCTCGTAACTGATTAGGGTCTTATTTTACAGCAAGAGGGAGAAATGTCTTTAAACAGTGATTCAGCTAAGCCAACTGCAAGCACCTATTTCTATTTATTGGTTCAAGAATGTTTGTTGGGCAATTTTTTTAAGGGTCCAAATCTTTTTTTAAACACATTTATTATTTCCAGAACTGTCACAGGGCTGATGAAACTTCATATTATTCACACAGATAGATGAGTGCTTGTAAGTACATTGAGCCCTCAAATAATCAGATCACAGCTCTTCTTTTTATTTTGCATAGTAGCACTTCCCAGGGATATAGGGGGCAACACTGTAGTTACAGTGAATCAGTGCATCGACACAGAACTTCACATCAACTTTGGTGCAAAACAAGAAGGGCAGGCCACTATCTAAAACTTTCTGTGGTGTCTGTGTATGGAGGAACACAAAGAGAACACACTCACCCAAAAGCAATCCAAACTCCTCCAAAGAGCAATGGAGAGATTGACAAATTAACTATCGACTCACACAGGCTGCTTTGTGGCTGTGGCCATTATCAGTGACATGCTGGACAGCCAAGGGCAAGAGAGATTTGATTGCTTGGTCCTTCCCAGTACATTGACAGACATAGGTCTAATAAAAACGTCTAATAAAAGCATCTCATATGCCATCAAATTTTGGGTCTCTTCTTGGGGAATTAAATTAGGCAGCAAGCTGTTAAAAATCACTATGGCTCAGAAACAGTGCTAACAAAGTACAGAAATATACCTATAGAAACAGGAATAGATATGGCAATGCAACTTCAAGAGTGTAGTTAAATCCCTCTTTGTTATCTGAATCTCTTTGCTCATCTGAGTCAAGTAAAACTCAGTGACTGAAAGAGGTTGTAATACATTCTGCTGAAATTAGTTCTGCAAAATAAGTTACATGGATTTCATCCAGCTTCCAAGAGAGACGTGTCTTCATCCCAAAATAAATCATCACTGCTTCTGCCACTAACAGGCATCTGTGCTGGTATTTTCAACAGAAGAGCTGAAGGCACTGCCAGCAGATAGGGAATGGAATCTTTACTGCTCCTTAGTGCTGTCATTTGGGACAGGCACAAGACATGTGCAGTGGTAGGGAGCAAAGAGCACCTGCATGTACTGCCTGAGAGCCTGCAGCTCCCCACTGGCTCTGCCTTATGGCCTTATGGCCATCATCTCTCCTTCCACAACTTTCATCTCTCAGGTGCTTTGAGCAATGTGTGTGTGTGTGTGCTTGCCTCACGTTTTTTGAAGTACCAAAGCATTCCTTCCCTTTTTCTTTCATATGGATTAAAAAATGAGGTGAACCTGCTAAATGACTTACCAGCACATACAAAAAAGCTGTTCTTGCTCCCACTACTGTCACTGGGCACAAAGCCAGGTTCCTAAGATTTGCTTCAGGAATGG
This sequence comes from Onychostruthus taczanowskii, assembly GCF_017590055.1. Taxonomy (NCBI): domain Eukaryota; kingdom Metazoa; phylum Chordata; class Aves; order Passeriformes; family Passeridae; genus Onychostruthus; species Onychostruthus taczanowskii. The sequence continues at coordinate 13,440 of NW_024504566.1, forward strand.
TTCACTCCCATCTGGGGTGAACAGTGTTTATCTAATTACTGACCTGTTGGTGTGATATGTTTTAAATATTGATATTCTGTATGTATTAGTTTTGAAGAAAGAATTAGACGGAGTATAAATTTCTTAGTATATTCTAGGTAGGTATGCAGGAACTTTATTCTACTATTTAAATACAACAATGCCAAGTATGTAATGTTGTCATTATTTGTGATCAGTGTATTGTTCATCCACTTTTTGTGCTTTTGAGATTTCATTCAAGATTACTACTGTTCTTTAAACAGCTTTTAAACTGGTATTTCTGCCACCCTTACTAGGAAAATTCATGAGATCTCTAATTCAAGGGATTGAATATACTGAACAGAAAATAACTAACTGCTGTCCTCAGAAACAACTAGAGATAGATTTGTGTTAGCCCTCTCTGAGAAGCAGTCTCTGCCAAGGTTCCTCTTCAGCAGCTAAGAGCATTCCTATCCCAAAACCTAGGTGTTACTAGGCCTTGCTACAATCAAAATTTAAATGCTCCCATATGCTGCAGTAAAATATAGATAGACAAGTGCAGTGTATAGCAAACACACAATAAAAAAGAGCTGAAGATTCTTAGGCAATTTACTTAATTTATCATAAAACTTATCATTCCCATGGAAAAAAAATAGCTCTTTAATACAGGAACTAGAGGAATAATTCTGAATTTGCCAAGTTTCATCTGGTTGTCAAGGTAAAATTCCTACAGAGGCTTCGATCAGCACCAGCTTTTAACTCTCAAAAACAAAATAACTGAGATGTTTCCTAGGGTTATAGTATCACTGCAAAAAAAAAAAAAAAAAAAAAAAAATTAACTGGGGGGCTTAAAAAAAGGAAAAGTTTGGGTTAATAATAATTGAAAGGAACTACAGAACTGGCAGTTTGGATAAAAACTTCAGAAACATGTAAGTAGTTAGGAAATAAAAAGCTAGGATCCTAAAATGGAGTTTTTTCAAGGGTTTTAATTACACAAAAAAAAAAAAAAAAAAAAAAAAAAAAAATTATACTGAGGTCATGTACAAAGGATAAGTTTTGGTGTCTTTGTGAGGTTCTCCATCTTTTCACAAGTTTGCCTTTTTTAGACCACCATCTTTCAAAAGTATTCTTCTTTAAAAACACAATGAGTGTTTTACATACAATCTGAAAAAACCCACCCAAACAAAACCAGTCTGTGAATTAAATGCACTTATTCTAGTGAGTCTACAGACTTTTGTCACCACAGGAAAAATATGCATCCAAATAAATACTAAAAAATCAAAATCTTCTCTCAGAGATGGAAAAAAAAATTAACAACTTTATAATATTTCTTTTTTCCATATCTTCATCCTTATTTCTACAGTATCGACCTTGTGTTCTCAAAAACAGGTTTCATTTTCACAAATGCTGGTCAAGTATACCATTTCCAGCAGTTAAATATTTAATAAGAAATGTCAAGGCTACAGTGTTAAATGCTGTAACCTGCTACCATCATATTAATATTCCTTTCATCAAGCAACAGTTGTAAAAAATTAATTAGGTTTTTTTTCAAGGTCTTAGATTGACGATCTAAAAGGCACAGTACCATTGGAACTAATTGATTTTTTAATCTGTAATTTAAGTGAAAGCTGAGACAGTTATCTCTCACAGGCCTAGGTTTACGTCACAATAATCATCAGGGCTGACAGTTTCAGTTTTGCCTGTGCTGGGGATCAGAACAGCTTACAGGCTCTTCATCCTGACTGAAGCACTTTTGCAAACCAAAGTGGAAAAGTCTGTATCTGCATTGAACTTCTTACCTCAAGCCACTGTGGTTCAGGTTGAACTTGCTTCACAGTTTTCTGTGCCAGTCTAGTGGGAAAAATCATATGGTATTTCCTGGTGTTGCAACAGCTATGTCATGCAACAGAAGTAATCTCCAACTACAAGTGTGCACCAGTAAAAAAGAAGTAAGAAGCAGTAATTATATTATTGTATATTATATACTATATATTATATAGTATATATTGTGTATTGAATATAATATATTATATTATATATTATATAATATATATTACATATTGCATATTGCACATTACATATATATTATATATTCTATATATTATATAATATATATTATATTATATATTGTATATGATGTATGTATTATATTATATTATATTATATTATATTATATTATATTATATTTCTCAAAAGACCCTCTGATGGACTTTTTACAAGGGCAATTAGTGATAGGACAAGAGAGAGTGGCTTTACACTGAAAGGGAATAAGTTTAGGTTAGATATTAGGAAGAATTCTTTTACTGTGGGGGTGGTGAGACACTGGAACAGGTGATCCAGACAAGTCTTACCTGTCCTGTCGCTGCAAGTGGTCAAGGCCAGGCTGAACAGGACTTTGAGCCTGGTCTAGTGGAATATGTTTATTATATTATATTATATTATATTATATTATATTATATTATATTTCTCAAAAGACCCTCTGATGGACTTTTTACAAGGGCAATTAGTGATAGGACAAGAGAGAGTGGCTTTACACTGAAAGGGAATAAGTTTAGGTTAGATATTAGGAAGAATTCTTTTACTGTGGGGGTGGTGAGACACTGGAACAGGTGATCCAGACAAGTCTTACCTGTCCTGTCGCTGCAAGTGGTCAAGGCCAGGCTGAACAGGACTTTGAGCCTGGTCTAGTGGAGGGTGTCCCTGCCAGTGACAGGGGGCTTAGAACTGGATTAATATTAAAGGCCCCTTTCAATCCAAACCATTCCATGATTCTACTATTGCTCAGCTTACTCAAAACTAGCCCTTCTAGACAATGGAAATGATTACAGTAGATATATACTGTACCATGCTTATATGTGTGCAGCCTGCTCAAACTCTGTGGACAGGTTTGGTGGTTTGCTTGCATATGAAGAAAACAAAATTATTTTTAGCAGCTACTGCATCACTTCATTTCTTTCAGCATTGAAGCCCAATGTTTTAGTTTTGTCTGATGTACAGGTTTACATTTTGTTCCTTGCTTTGTGTTGTGTGAGAGAGCTCTCAAAGCATTAGGATAAAATGACAGCATTGTGTCTTTGTAGGAAGTCAGGAAAGTTTTCCACACACATGCTATCAAGCATGTAAGGCAGATAGTCAGAGTGATGTTTCTTCACATGACACATTTTCTATCCTGATCATGTGGGAAATGCCCATCTTGGTCACAAAGATTTGGGGGGGAAGTCATGCTGTACTAACTCAGGTCTTAAAGAAGTAACAATTCATGCATAGTCATTTATTCTGAATTGTGATTGTGAAGTTTACATAGGTTTTAGGGTGTGAGGGTTATTATTACCCTTATTAAAGGCTATGAGACTGAGATGAGAATACTTGTTTCCTTCCTTAGTGGTGAGCACCCTGACCCTCTGATTACAAACTATCTTGCAGCCTTTGGGAAAGGACCTACATTGCCTGAAACCAGTGACATTGCAGGCCTGTGTTAGCAGCACATCATCTGCTGGTGAGCTCAATGGAGCCAGAGGAAGACTGTCATCTGTTCAACCCTGCCTGCTACCCCTGCAATCTTTCAGACTGACATGGATCATTTGTGTTTGCATATGTACGGAGCCTGATGTACCCCAGACACAACAGAGCTTGTGCAGACTGAACTTCAATGCATGTGCTGCAAAAACAGTGTTGAAAATGAGTCTTATTTCCAGTGCATGCACAAATCAGTTGCACAGTGGATCCCATATGCTGTGAACCTCTCAGGCTGTGCTTGCACACTATAGCACAAGTAAGCACTAGAGAAGTGGCTGTATGTCCTAGATCTGTGGACAGGCAGACATTGAGATACTTAGCAATCCTTGACAAATGACAAAAGCCCAGTAGTTTAGAAGGTGATTCCTGAAATCAGTAACCAGCTGCTGAACTTGGTAAAGCAAGAGTGCGCAGTGCCTGGCAGAGCTGTGCTGCAGACTAGTTTTTTTATGGTTCCAATGCAAGCTCAGTCATAGTGCCAGACTGCAGTGTAATCAGGGAATAATGACCATTTACATTACAACAAAACCAATTTAAATTCTTAGATATTTTTAGAGTGCTTGGAAACTGTTTATATACCCTAAACTGAGAATAGGAAGTCTGAGGGGATATATTGGACTGGAAACCCATACAGAAAATGATGATGATAGGTGTAACTAAACTTCCACTGATATCTCTGCCTCATCTGGGTGGGGTTCTCCACTCTGTGCCAAATTGACCTGAACTTAACTTTATACCTATTAAATGCCTTTTCGTCTGTGTTTTTCTGACTGACCAGGTAGTCAACTGAGTGAAGCAGTTGACTCAGGAAAAATAACTCCCTGTCTTGCCTTTGAACCCAATATTTCCTTTTTCTATCCTGGAGAAGTTTTAAGTTCTAAGACTGAAAAATCCTATCCAAGAGAAAGAAAAGTCACCAGTGTAATTCCCAAGCACTGCAACATACAGAGAAATGAGACCTATCAAAGCAAGCCAAGAAAAATAGTAGCAGGAGCCTAAAGACACATAGATTCCAGATTAAGTAAAAACCACACATAGGTTTTCCTTAACAAAAAACCCCAGAGCTTTATTTAAAAGCAGCTCATTAAACACAAATGTTGCAACAGAGTACATGAAAATGTATCCACAGAGGGACTGATTCAACTTAGTTAGAAGTCAAAGAGAGGAAAATTGGAGACCTGGTATTTAGGAAAGAAAATCAAGAAATAAGATCACCCTTGAGGCAAGAAACGTGAGTGTAGTTTAGCCTAAGAATGCTGTAACAGAGAGAAAAGCCTCAGTTTTGAGGTAGGCTCAGACACCAGTCTTTCATCTGCCTCCCAGTCACCCTGTGTTTTCCATCTATGGCATAACAGCTGTTATCCCATAACATGATTGGATGTTTGATTAAGCAAGGAATAAAGTTTAATCACCACATAACAGATAGTTTGATATTAGATACAACTCTGCCAGCAGCTCCTGCCCACATTTGTCAAAATTTTGCCTCATGTGGTTCTTAGAGTTGTGTCCATACAAGGTGTTGGCCAATAAAGGCAAGGGGAAGTTTGCCATGGTTTCAAAGGAGTCAGGATCTCCCCACTACTGATCACGTGGCAGTGTACTCAGCATGACAGCAAAGGTGAGGATATTTCAAAACTCATTTAATATGTGCAAGGAGTATTAAGTAACTAGTCAATGGTGAATGCACTCAATGCCTTGTCTTTGCCAACACACATCTGTCCTTCAAAAGGCACAGTTTTGCATAGTTTGGTTTCTAAAATGCTCATATTTCTCTATTTTTGTCATGTGACTGGTAAATTAGCACTGGTTTACAATCTCTTAAATGGGCAGATTAAAACAATATGCTTGAATGCTGTTCCACTGAAATTGATACAAAAACTTTCCTGGATGTTGCATAATACTGGGATTTCATTCTGCCTCAGAGGCAGTATCTGAACACTGTGTCTATCAGTTGTGACTGTTGACTGGAAGACAGTCAGATTTTTATTATCTTCAGCAAATATTTACATTCTGCAAATGCATAAGAGCCATTGTTATATCCATTAGGAATCTAGAACCAGTATTTTCCTTAATAGATGGGTCAATGATCCCTTTAGCTCTGTATTTGACAAAGGCTAATACTATATATTTGCAGAAAAAAGGTCAGGAAAAATCATGAACAGAACATATTGTTTCATGGTATAACTTACCATAATATCCTGGTTATTTGCAATAAGGGAACTTCCAGGGTCTTGGTTTCAGTTAGACAATTGTTGAATGTTAATCAAATAAAATTTTAGAAAATAGAGTTTTAATTGAGTCACAGAAATGTGGAGGTTGACTGGTCCATTCTCACTCAAAGGAGGACTATAACTTGCCTTACCTTTAAGCCCTCCCTCATTATACAGGTTAAAACAGCAATTCTGTTATTCTCTCAGCTTTTTCTTCAGGCTGGACAAACTTCCTGACATGCTCCTCCCTCATCACCATGTTAGTGGCTCATACTCACTTCACATTCACTGTGACCTCCACCATGAGCCATTCTCTTCAGTGCTGCTTCAGTTAATTCTCAGTGTAAGGGGTAATCCTGCTCCAGGTGCAGAACTTTGCACCTCTGCTCTTACAACTGTATGAAGTTTCTGTCAGCCCAATCATCAAGTGTGCAAAAGTCATCCTGGACTGAATCTCTACTCTTTGGCAGGTCACCCATTACCCGATTTAGTGTATTGTTAGTAGTTTTCATCACATTTAGTAATTATAATTGTGAATTTGCCATTGTGCACCACAAAAGGGATATTGGAGCTTTCCCCAAAACATTTCAGTGTGACAATACCGAACAACTGTGAAACATGTAAAGAGCAAATAGCCTCTTTTTTGGAAAATCTGGTGTAGCTTTGAAGTCACTGCCATCTCCATAGCTGTTTTCTACTCTCCTGTTTGTGTAGATCACCAAGTCAAAGTAGCATCAGCTCATGTTGCCATGTTAGGCTGAGTTTGAGACAGGAGCCACTGCATCACCTAGGATTGGAGGAGAAACAGACACACACTCGCTCTGTGAGCTGAGCTGTAAAGTCTGTAAGTCCCTTGACTGCAAGACTAGCATGGGGAAAGTGAAAAGTATAAAGAACACCCAATGAAGTTGTTATTTTGTTTGGCTGAAGACAGAATTGGATGCTCATCTAAGGCACAAGAGAAGGCATTTAATTTTAACTAAGACTTTTAATAAAAAATGCTGGACTTTGAAACAGTAAACCAGATTATATTAATATATTTTGTGTTTCTAAAAAACCAGTAACATTTCCATATCAGTTTTTTGCTTCTAAAATGGAATGTCATGTATTAGTACTTCAAACATATAAAGAAAGAAGTAGTCAGTTATTAAGTACTGTGAAGAAAGCGTTAGCAATAGCAGGGTTACATGCCCACGTCAGCATGGGCACTACTGCCTTGTCTTATGTTAAAGTATGGCCTTTGTCATTTGCATATCTATGTATAGGCAGCCTGTCAGAACTCCATTAATAACTGTGTAATTTTATACAACAGCTTGTGATAAATAGATATGCACATGCTTACAGGATTAGGCTCTGATCTGGAATAAAGACTCATTAGAGCATTTGGAAGAAATGCAAATTTTTTTTTATACAATAGAGGATTTTAATATTTCAAAATTTGGAATGAAACCAAGAAGTGTTAAGTCTTTTCATGGCAGGATGCCTCAGCTCTGGGGAAGCCTGTTAGCCTCACCCCCACATGTCTGGGGAATTGGGATTGCCAAGAAGCCACAAAGTGGAGGGTCCTTCCTTCCAGCTCTCAGCACTCTGTCAAACCCAAGGCAAAGCAGTCTGGAAGCTCAAGATCTCCTAGAACCAGCCAAGCGGCTGTTAAGAAGAGAACTGGCAGGCTCATTTGTCTTGGAATCCTGCCTAGATTCCACTGGAAATTGGTCAAAAATGGAAATTCTTTTGTGGAACATTTTGATTTCAATGAATGGCATACCCTGATGAAGAAATGTTTCATCAGAAATTTTCTAGCCTGATTGTTCTCTGTTGGAAGTAGATTAAGCTATTTTTATGGTGGGGGTTTTTTGGTGGTTTTTTTTGTTTGTTTGTTTGTTTTTTGGGGTTTTTCGGTGGGGTTTTTTTTGTTTTTTTTTTTTTGTTTGTTTTGGGTTGGGGTTTTTTTTTTTTTTTTTTTTTTGGGGGTTTTTGGGGGGGGTTTTTTTTTTTTTTTTTTTTTTGGGTTGGGGTTTTTTTTTTTTTTTTTTTTTTGTTTTTGTTTTTGTTTTTTGTTGATTTTTTTTGTTTTTTGTTTTTTGTGTGTGTGTGTTTTCCACTCCCACATAGTTTGGTAGGATCAGGTTAATGAGCAAAGCACTTTGAACCTTCTGCAGCATTTGATTCTGAGGTTTTGCTCCAGGAACCCCTCCCTCCCTGGAAATCTAAGTTCCAGCTCCATCCTTCAGGCTTCAGTTACTGAAATTGTTATCAAGTGAAGCTGATACCAGAAGATAATTAATTGATCTCTACTTCCACATTTCTTAAATGTCCCTAAATGCTCTTAAGTTTAGAACAATTAATTGAACTAGAAGCCTGCCTCTGATTAAAGACAGGCATTAATACCAGATTAGTCCTAAATACAGGAAAGGGATATTTCCTATGGAAATCCTGGTATGTCTTTCTGTAAGCAGTTTTTATTCACTTAGCTTCTAATAGTGCTACAAGAAATAAAATCTTGTAGCTCCAAAAGCAGATTCAAAAATTTAGGATTTTCTGGTTATTTCAGTTCTTAAATGGTAGTAAGTAAAAAACCATGCTGTGACAGTAAATATATTTTATCGGTAGGCGGGCAAATGTCAGACTAATGTCATTTCTTGCTGTGAAATCAATGAGAATTCGTTAATGAAGAAGAAATGTTTCCCCAAGCACCACAAAGACCAAATATCTTTCCTCAGTTAATCATCAGAGGCCTCATTATGCTAAAGAAAAATAAAATTATTTAGATGAGTGATCTAACCAAGTCAACAGGCCATGCAGATAAGAGAAATGTGGTGGCTGTAATATGGTAGGAGGGTTGTGGACTCTGTCTTTTTTGAGATTTTCAGGTGCAATCTTGGCAGATAAGACCTGAAGAAAACTTCCATGACACAGGTGCAATACTGCTGGAAGAAAAATGCGCTCAGCTGTGTAATGCCAAAATTCCTGTGCTGCTCCCAGGAGTCTATCCTGTCCTGGTTCTAGTAAAGAACACTGCTCCCACTGGCACTCCTGATGATGGAGTATTGCATTGCTAAATAAGGAGTTACAACTAATCTGTAAGAGCCTGTGAGTGTTTTAGAGAACAGGAAATCTTCAAAAAGCTCTTGACAGAGAGCAGAAATGATGTAAAAAAAGCTACAGCTTAGAGTTCAGAAAATCAGCTGCATAAATATAGGACTGGAAACTCTCAGCAGGGTGGCAGATCCACAGATGAGGAAGTATGGGTCATACACAGCCACAGAAAAGCGTCAGTAAATTAAATTGCTGTGGCAAAAAAATGGAAGAAAACATCATGTAAGAGTACAGTGTGCCATAGGTAATTTTGTGTTGGTGATGCCTAAATAGGAAAGGTGTATTGAGGTCTGGCTACCATGTTTCAAAGAAATTGTAATCCCGAGAAGGAGACTGAAAGTCTGTAAAACATTACCTGTGAGTAAGGATTAGAGGGAGTGTGACTGTTTTGTTTAGGGAACACTGAGAGAAAACAGAAGAAAAAAATCTTCAAACAAGAACAGCACAAACAAGAATAGCACAGAACACAGAACCTGTGGTTCTCTGTACGTGATCACTGTAGATGAGAGGAAGAGATGAAGATGCTCTACAGCAAGGAAAGTTTAGGTCAGACATTAGGATATAAACATAGACAGGTAATGGCACGGGTGATTCAGACCAGACTCTGCCTCACCAGATGGAGTGTGAAAGAAAGTTTCATGATTCTGATGGGAAGTAGGTGAATCAGGAGACACCAGAGGCCCCTTTCAGCTTCTTCCTGGCATCTATGAAGACTATCTGTATCTTTATCTGATCAAGCAATCAGTTCTAGCAAATTCTAAAAGGAACTGATTCAGGGATAATTTAATCCGTTTTACTCAGAGAAACATCTTCAGTGAATTTGTAACAGAAATACAGCACTTCCAGCAGGAAAGTACATTAAAAGAATACTTTGTAATGCAAATCTGTTACAGTAGCAATTCTGTCTAGTTTAAGCGGAGTGACTTTTATTTCAGTACGTCCTGCCTAGAAACTAACAGTGCAACCCCAGAACGGACTTTCACTCCTCCAGTATTTTCCTTTCCTCTCCCTTTACGCTCTGTTTGCAAGATAAAAGACTGATTGCAAGAAATAAAAGTTTAGAATTCAAGTAATGCCTAGATTATTTTAAGCAGTTAATAGATTTTCCTTTCAACAAGACATATCGCTGAAAATTAAAAAAAAAAAAAAAACAAAAAAACAAAAACAACCAAAAAAAACAAAAACAAAAAAAACCTCCAGAACACCCCTCCCTCTGAAAAAAAAACCCCAGCCAACCAAACAAAAAACTCTTTCCCACAAACCAATGAACAAATAAAGAAAAAAGAAACAAAGAAGAAGGACTACCTTCAGGCAAATACAAATGCCAAAACCCAAAATTGCTGTTTTGTTTTAGGGTATTGCTAGAAGGGACTGTTAGCATTTTATTTTGGAAGTGCAAGTCATTTTGTGTACATACACTGCAAGATATGTGCAAGTCACATTCTGTAGAACTAGTGAGGTTTCCTACAGAGACACAGAGTCAAAAGACAAGCCATGGCCTGCTGTGCAGACCTGATGGAAGAAGTTCATGCTTTGGAGAAGTTTTCCTTCCTCTGGATGTTGTGCACCTCTGCATTTTTAGGGGGAAGGGGGTGGGGGCAGGGCGTGGGGATCCAGGAGATTTTTCTGTCTGGACAATCTACAAACTAGTATTCAAGTTGAAAGTTGAACCCAAGTTTAACAAACTGAGTGAATAGATCCAGCAAAAGCAGAGCACAAAACACAACAGTACCAAAGGGTTCCTGCCTTGGAATGACTTACAAGCTGCATCTTCTTGTACCTCATGAGCTCTTTCCTTCCTTTGATGTTTGTACACCACATTGCTGCAAAACAAAGCGAACATTCTTTCAGTGTCATTATTTGAACGAAAATGTAAGTTATCTGTAATTTGTATCACACAGAAGTATGTTTTTAAAATTCAATAAAAATCATACTGTTCTTTTGTCAGAAAGTCCATGTAGTAGGCTTGTACAGTATTGAAGCCAGCAGCATGAGAGACAGTTAAAAGTGCTGATGCACAGGGAGGGGCTGTCCTGCTGCAAAAAGGAGGTGTCAGTTCTGACACAGTACTCTACTTTATGAGACTATTATCAAAATTGGCAGGTTCTCATACCATACCTCTTTGGCTATTGGGATAAGCCTCCTTCAAAGACATCTGAGTTTCAGTGGCCATATCAACTCTGTAGTAGAAGGAAGTAACCCTTCCTTCTACTATAAGAAAATATTTTTTGTCCTAAACTGCTGAGCTCAGAAAACCACCATGACTGTGGTGAATAGAAAGGCTTCACTGCATTTGTTTTATTGCTCAGAAAGGCTGAACCTGTGTTCCAGCCAGAAGAGCTTTTGAGACAGTAGTTGGTTAGCTGCAGGAGAAGCCAGAGTCTGCTTGCATTTCCTATGAATGTTATTGTGCTACTTTGAGATGCTCAGCAATCCCATTGCTACATAGACATACCCCAGTGTGAAGATAGCAAGTGAACAGTATCAGAGGGCATATGGGTTAAATGAGGAGACAGCAACTTCCAAGTCACCCCAGAAGTTCTCATGTTTCTGGTTCTTTTGCCCACCACTGCAAAGCAATCAAGCTGCCATAGTGCAGTATTTTAGTCTCAGAGTACTGTATCTTCTGGCCCTTGAAGAGATCGCTTTTGCTGTGTGATCTTATGAGTTCTGCTGCATCACTGTGTTTCTGTTCCTGGAGTTTCCACAGTTACCAGGAATCCTTTCATTAGTTTTGAGCTGCCTGTACTAGCTTGAGCCTAGTCTGGTCTCTAGATAAATCCCTTTGACCTGAAACCTGCATTTTGGCCTGTTGCACCCAAAGCGTGTTTGCTGTCCAAGTTCTTTATTCACTTTGAAGGACATTCAGATGCCTCTGATACCAGTTCTGTAACTCTGTGGTTAGAGCTAGAATCCCCTTTTCAGGGCTATTCCTATCAATCTAGCTAAGGATGCAATTTCTTTTCTGTGGTCTAGCCAAGCAAGACAGTAGGGATGGAATGATCATCACTGCCTCTGCACTTTTTATCTTGCTCATCACTTGAAGCTTAGATGGATGGGTTCCGGTCATTCCATCCTGGTGAAAAATGTGTGAGCTGGCAGAATCCTTGATTATACAGGCTGCTTTCTATTTCTGGAAACACAGGATTTAATTTTTTTTTATTATAGTAGCACCTAAGGGCCTAACTGAGTACAGTTTCTACCCTGCAGACATTTGCTGAGCTGCCCTGTCTTTCTGCCCCATCACCCAGAGAGTTTTCTCAGAAGATTAAATTCTTTCCTTCCCCCTAGAAAAACACAGACATGGTAACTACTGACAATGTATGTTTTTTTATGTTGGTAAGACAGGGGGAGTGGTTATCTTGATTAAGCACTAAGGTGTGGGTGGACATGGAGAGACTGTCCATCAATTCCTCTCATAATTTGTGATGTGTTGTAAAAAACAGAGCACATTCTTCACGCATGCACACAGGTTGGGGGAAAGAAGGCTGGAAACTCGTGGATTCTAGCAACAGAAGGAATCCCACTCCTATCTGCAGATCTGCACCTACAAAATAATGAGTGACCTGGCAGCAAGCTTGTTCCAGGAGCTTGGTGCAGGAAAACAGTTGCACCAGCTAAGCCTGAACCTGCAACAACCCCGGGAGGAATCTGCAAGTGAGAGCAGGGGGAGACTCCCTGCTATGGGGGAGAAGGTCCCCACAGGCTGACCTCCCCTGCTGGCAAAAGGCATCTTCTTCTTGCTGGGGCTTGTATTTCAGATACTGAAGATAGACTTGTGGGGCCTTAGACTATTATCCCGTGCTACTCTTCCACAAGAGCAGCAATGATATTGGCCATGGGAAGCTGTGAACACACTAGGCATAACTCTATGGCTCTGGTAGTGAGGGCCAAGGACATGGTCAAGGGTTGTCTGGTTGATCCTGCCAGAGAAAGGAAAGACATGTCCTGAGGCGGAGTGGACAGACACTGCAGATCATCAGCTGGAATCATGCAGCTGGAATCAATAACAAGGATCTGTTTTTTATGGTTATAAGGTCCTATCTGAGTGTCAACAGCTGTTAGGAACAAACTGGGTGCTTCTGACAAAGGGGAGCTAAAGCAGCTCTGCCATATGACTGACAAGAATGGTAAGGAGAGCTTACCATTCTTGGTAAATTAGGAATTCATGGTAAATTAGGAATGATGAAACAACAGGGAGAGAGATGATGACCTACAGTCAAGTAAGGAAGTGTGTGGGATGTGGTGTAATAAACAGAACAGAGTGAAATGGGTCAACTCAAGCAAATACACAGCAATAAGAGAGTGCCAACGGTACAACATTATGGAAAAAGCTCTCATATCTTTTCCTGGGACATCAGCTCAACCTGGTGCCTTATCTGACATGCTTGTACATAAATGCATACAGCATGGAGAATCTGTAAGGGGGGGTTAGAGGTCTGAATGCAGTTGCAGAGCGATAATATCTCATTGGGATCACTGTGACGTCATGGCATAGTTGACACATGAGGGTGGTGCAGCTGATACTGGATACAGGATACAGGCAGTTTAGTGAGGACTGGGGGGGGGGGGGGGGAACTGACTTTTTTTGAGAGATCAGCAGTGATGCATGGAGCTCTGCCTTGGGAGATGTAGGATCTGGTTGAGAGCCTGTGGACCAGAAAAAGTATCTTGCTGAAATGAAACATTAATAAACTTGGAAGCAAACTCCATATGTTTTCTATGACAAAGAGTTACATTTGGTGGAGGTTTATTGTGTGGAAGAATTCTCATGCTGTCACAAGATGTTCAGGGTGGTGCTTGTGACCTTTTACAATGCAGCTCATGAACAATAAAATCTGTAGTCTGTCTTTCTCAGGACATCTACGATTTCCAGCTGGTGATGCTTGTTCCTGATCTCCATGAGTATAACCTCAGGTGGAAATGTTCCTCAGATGCCTCTCTACTAAAACTGAAGCACTGATTTTAGTTCCATACCCACTGTTACCCAGACATCTCACATCAGACTTGCTATTTTGGCTGTTTGAAAATTAGCTTTTGATAACAACAGGGTGAAGTCACAAAAATACATACTGAATGTATGTATTTTAAATTCTACCACATCATTGAACAAACACTAAATAATACATTCACTTTCAGACACACACCCATACTGTTTATATAAAACTTGGTAAGACCAATCAGAAAGCCACTAGGATGTCATGTTAAGGAAGATTTTTTCATACATGTTCTCACTGTTTGGAAGAGGCAAGAGCAAATAGGGGAGTGCACTTCATGTTGTACTTATACATTTTAGTTTCTATTTATAGTTAAAAGACTCACAACTTGGTGAAAATCACATTTTCCAATTTCTTCAAGGCAAACTGCTTGTAGCATTCCCTAAGGAACTTCTCTCTTTTTTCCTTTTTTCTTTCCTCTCTATAATATTTAAAAGAGGGCTTAGGGTTGCATCCTATTTGTCACAACACTGTAATACTCGTGCTATCAAATGCAAAGTGTTTCCTATGACTGTGCCACTGTGGTGAGAAAAGTAACTTCTATGCCACAGATATTCCAAATTTTGGAGAGCTGGGTATCTGCCCATAACGTGAGTCTGGCTCATTCAAAGTGCTACAGAATGATTTGCTAGGGCAGAAGTACTTGTTTATAGTGTATGAACATGTAGTTTAGGCTTACAGGGAAACAGTACTTTTAAAAGTCACCAGAAATTGCTTTGATACCAGAACTGAGAATCAAGACTGATGACTAATTAGAAAAAGTTCTCTTGCCAGAGGCAATGATTAACAGAACAAAGGTAAAGCACCTGAAAGAGTTTGCTTTTGTATTTTACTTTATTTTAATTTATCTCTCTTATCCCTAGGATGATAAATGAGGCTTGCAGTACATCTAGTTTTCCTGTAACTACATGAAGGAAATGTTTTCATTTCAATAAAACCCAAAATCATAGTACAATGCTGTGACTTCACTTAGTAAAAAGATGTAGTTATCAGAGAGATAGGAAAGTTCAGGTCATATGCTAGAGACACTAGCAAAGAAATTTGTCAAATATGTAAATAAGGTCAACAAGATTATCTCTGTTCAGGCCCAGTGCACCCAAATTCTTAAGATACTTTAGTTTCTGATGTCTGCAAAATAAATAGGTGTAGTATATATTTTTCCTAAACAGTGTAATCATGAAACCAAGTTACTTTGTGGATTTATCTTTAAATAAATATAAATATTTTTGAATTAAAAGTTGTAAATTTAGAACATATTAGGTAGTGATGAAACATATATATATATATATATATATATATATATATATATATGTGGCTATGAAACACTATCTGTTTCATTACAGACTTAATCTACAGAAGGAAAAATGGCCAGTTCATCACAGACAATAATAAGAAGCAAACTCCTGTAGGTATAGATAGTTATACTTCTTATGGAAGACCTCTACTTAATGAGCATAGCAATTTTAATATATTAAAAAAGGCACAATCACAAGACAAATTAGAAATAAAGAAGGAAAAGAGGAAGTGTGAGCTGTCTTGAGACACTGGGAGAGCTGGCATACCCCTTCTTCTTTGGTTCTGTCAGCTGCCACGATCCAGGGAAGTGTGACTCTACACCCTCTGTGTGTTGTGGCACCTTTTCAGCCAAGTAAATAATCAGTGGGATCCAACTGCAGCCATTCTCAAGTCTAACTTATTTCTTTGACTTTGATACAAATGTATTCTGAGGTATTGGTTATTGTGCAGATAATATTATTTCTTCTTTAAATAATTTGATACTGCTACTTATGTAATCTTTTTAAATGTTTGCTTCAATTGCAAACATTTGCTTATCAAAGGAGTTAACCTCTGTTAGCATACAGACTTTACTCATCTGTTACTGTAGACAGTACCACCTAATTAGTAATCAGGGGAACAGGGTTAAATTTAATACATTAAGCACTGCCTGCCAAAGTATTATATATCTATATAATTTTTTTAGAACTAAAAGCTATAAATGCCTTCTTTTCTGTGTAATGCTCCCACTGGGTACTCTTAGAGATTACAGTATGCCTGAAACTTTGTTGTGTTGTGAAAATTTACTAAGGAAATTATTTGATTGACGTTCAAATAACCATATCATACCAATGACAAATCGGTCTCAAAGCATGCTATTTTAAAACCAATAAAAGAAATATCTATTGCCAAGAAGTCATTAAAATAAGATACGGAAACTTCCTTTTGAATACCTGTGTGTGATATGCCCTACATTTTGGCTGTGGCTTTGTTCTCTGCTAAGAGAAGTGCCACGGTGATTTTGTAAAAATGCTCTCTTGCTGGTTTAACAATAGTGGAATTTTCAGGGACTGGAGCTCTGCTTCCCCAGCACTTTCCATATCCACCCTAGCAATAGTCCAGCTGAGTTAGGCCAGTGGAAATCTTCCAAAAAATAAAATGCTGTTCTTCCTGCTTGCATCCCTACCCATCCAACTACCTCTAACTCCCTACCCACCCCAACTCATCGCAGGGTTAGAGGAAAATCAGTGCATTTTGACAGAATAATATAGAAAACAAGGAGAAACACCTCGGTGTCCATGGCTGTGGGGCACGCCCGGCACGCTGTGTGCGGGGCGCTCCGCGGCTGCCCGCGCAGGGCAGGGCCGGGCCGGGCCGGGCCGGGCGCCATCCCTGCGGGTGCTCCCCGCGCCTTCCTCCGGCTGCGCAGCGGCGGCGGCTCCGCTCGGTTCCTGCTCGGGCCGGGGCAGCCTTCGCGGCGCGGCCGCCGAGGGGACGCTGCGCGACCTGTCCGCGCCCTACAGCCCCGGTAGGTGCTCGCGTTCTCCGCGGGGCTGCGCGGGGGGCGGCCCCTGCCCGTCTCCCGCCGGGCATCCCGCCGCTACCTCCGCCGCCCGGGCGCGCATCGCCCTCCTCTGAGCAGCGCGGCCGCTGGCTGCCAGCCCCTGCCTCCACTGCTGGCTTTCCCCGGCGGCGCCCCGTCCCCGGGCCGCCTGGCCCTTCCCCCATCCCCTCCCGCCCCGGGAAGGGTGAGGTGGGCCGGGGCCGCGGGTCAGAGCCGGGCGAGGCGCTGGGCGGGGGATCCGTCCCGTGCTCCGCCGTCCCAGCCCGGCTCGGGGTCAGGGCCAGGCGGCGGTGGGGCAGGGCGAGCGCCCGGAGCTGCCGGCGGGGCCGAGCAGGAGGAGGAGCGGGCGGCGGCGGTCGGGTCGGCGGGGCGGCCCGGTCCGGGGAAATGAGTGAAACGCTGGCAGCGTGGCAGCCCCTTGCTGCTGACACAAAGTCAGCTCGGTGGGAACGAGGTGGTGCTGCTGCTCCGTGGTGGTGTTCCCTTGGCTCCCTCTGGAGTAGGGGGCCGCGGACGCTGTTGGTCCGGGAGTTGTAGGGCTCAGCTCTTGTTTAGTTAAAATGCATCGTTACGGAGGGCACCTCTGAACTCCTAAGGAAGTTAGATGTGGTGTTTGCGGAGAGATACTTGTCGAAGCAGTCTGTGTGCTTTGGTTGCTGGCCTCTGAGTTGCTGAAGTAGGAAAACATATAGAAATTATATATATATTTTTTCCCTCTTAGATAAATGCTACCATATGTTAAGTCACGTGTTTGGCTGAACCACTAAGGGGCTATGTAATTCACCTGAATTTCCATTTTCTCACATTTAAAAGAGGTTAAATCACAACGTAATAACTCCAGACCTGGGTGAAGATCTTTGCATATACCAGCTATTTTAATATTCTGCGTGGCCTGTTATGCCGCACAGACTTGGAGCCCGTGGTGGCTCTTTGCTGGTGAACGCTGCTGACTGCTCCTCTCTTTTAACAAAATATTTATTTAATACTAATTGGGGAGTTATTTAGAAAAAGTATCAAAACCACAGACCCGCAGCAGAAATAGCTACCTAATGACTGTCATGTTGTGTTCTTTTTTCAAAAACTTTCAAAACTTCTCAAGGTATGAGTATCTTCATTAGCACATATTTTCCCTCAGGGTTTCTTTTAAGTATGAAGAAATCTTTTTTAACCTTTGCTTTACATCGCTGTTTGTGTGGCAGAACAAGTTTCGTGACTTGCTTTAAGCCTGCAGGTAGGCTCTTCACAAGCTAATAGCTTGCTATTGTCATGTAATAACATCTAATCACGGCAGGATGGAAGAAGCACCTGTTGCTTGCAGGCCATTGCTTCCATGGCTTTGCAAAAGTCCTGACCATTCACCCAGTGGGAGCGCAGAGTAAATGGATAATAATCCTTGCTTCACGGAGCCACGAGTTCCACCCAGCCTCTCTAAGCGCAGCCCGAGTGCTTCAGGGCTTATGTGCTCTACATGATGTGGGTCTGGGTTAGAAGGCCCCTTAAAGACAATCTATTCCCAGCCCCCTGCCTTGGGCAGGGCACCTTCCACTACACCAGGTTGCTTAAAGCCCCATCCAAACCTGGCCTTGAGCGTTTCCAGGGATGGGTTACCTGCCACCTCTGGCAAACCTGTGTCAGTGTCCAATCACCATCCCAGTGCCAGCCTCAGGGGCACACTGCTCTGGTCCCTTGGGCACTGTGCCACCGCTACAACTCTTTGAGTGGCCACCCATGTTTAATGAGAACTATTCGTGCTTATAGAAGGGAGGGATGATGTACACAGAGTTTAAAATTTTAGTGAAACTTTGGAAAATTACTATTTAAAAAGTGAGTTCCTGAATGTTTAGTTTTCAGGTTTTTGGGGAAAATGCTAACATGCAAGAAACAGATGTTTAATTTTTTCAGTGGGTTGGTACTGTGCAAAAATACCTGTCTACTTGCAAATTATATGGCAGCCTGAAGATTAGGTGTCCATAAAATGAATCCACAACAGACACAGAGAACTTGTTCTTAAATATTTAAATTGATCAAAGAGAATTTGTTATTCAAATAGAACTAAGGTTCTGGTTTTTAAACTTGTAGTTCCAATGAAGTCAGGGAATTGATATGTGAGTGTAATGGCTGCAGGTCTTTCGAGTTATATTAGTAATCAGTATGTCCATGAGTCATTATATAAGTCATATGTATGTTCAGTTCTGAGTTTTTCACTAAAATTTGCTGAGACTGTGTAGGACTTGAGGCATAATTATTGTAAACCTCCATGTTTTACTTGCCAGTGGCTAGCTGTATTAACCCTGTGACAATTGTTTTGCTGCCAACACTATTGGAATTATTGTAATTGTTTTGCAGTTTAGGGGATCTATCTGAGAAGTCTCACATTGTTCTAAAACCTAGACTGTACATAAATTCTCAGAAAAAATGTAACTTGTATGAGTGTCAGAGATCCGATAGTCTTGCAGTGAGATCATGACATGGGTGAGCAGAACTAGCAGCCCAAAGCTGTTGCACTTTGCCCCTCAAGAGTCTCGAAAGTTGTCCTCTAATCTATTATTAAAGTTATATTCTGTTTTACTACATTAAGTTTCCATAGTGAGCAAAATCATGTGAGCTGGAGCAGCCTGTCAGGGGAGCTCACCTATCTCATCAATTTTCATGCTTCCTAATACTATATATGCCTCAGGTCTCATGGCACGGGGACGCAATAGAAGGGTGATAAGGAAGTAACTGTGAACTGGTATTGCTGCTTGAAATCTCACTTCCTAGTATTTCTTAGATTAAGCATCAGTGACATATAAATAGGTGCCCCTGGCTTATTGCTTCATCATCTAAAATTCTGTGTCTGACAATGAATCCAAGCACAGTCTCCTCATACTTTTGTTAAGGGTATATGCATCCTGAGAGGACTTTAGGAATATTTTTGTTAAAATAAATAAATGAATATTTTTCTGGATAATTTGTAACTAATTCCACCCTGTAATTTGTTTCCATCTGCTTGTGTCTTGGTGTTTTCCAGAAATTTAAAAATCTTATTCGTCTTCGGTAGTTTCATTTATGTTTATAATAAATGGTGGATGACTATATTAAATAGTATTTCACCCAAGGTTCCTGAAATTCAATCACATTGAAGTTGTCACATTAACAACAGTTACTCTTTTGGAATTGTTCAACTGTTTTTGCTCCCCATATACAGTACTGTATTTTTATAATACAAAAATAGTTTGTATCTTAATTTGCAGACTGAGCTGCACCGTAGCATTTTCCAGCCTTGGCCTCACATATACTCAGTGCCAAGAGAATGTGGAAGAGAGGAGAACCTCTGTAAGGCTATCAGTACAGAGGGAGCTGCTGGAGTAAACTTTGCCCTGCATTTGATGTTACTGTTGAGTCAGTATTAGTGGCAGAAAATTACACAATATGTTTACATGTCCAAACACACGCTAGTTCTCATGACAGTCCAGTTAAAATCTTAACATTGAAATTCATTATACTCTCCCCTCTATTCATAAGACTTGCTTTCTGGTGACTGGCTGGTTTCCTTCCCTTCTCCCATCCTCTCTCCAGTTGTCTTTTGTCTGAAGAGAAAGTAACCATCAAAGGTTTCTTATTTTATTTTTTATTTTGATCTGTTTTGGTATCATCAGTTAGTTGAGTCATCATTTCACAAATGTTTAGGCTTGTATTTGCTAGTATTGCTGCTGCTAGGAAGCTGCTGACCTGCTCCCAGGCAGTTAATTCTGCTTTTGGATCAGCCTTGATGCTCTTCACTTTCTGGGGGAGGTGGTTGATGGAACTGTCATGGCTGCTTGTGTGCTTGCTGGTCAGCTGAGTGTCAATGACATGTAAATGGTTTTGGAACTGCATTGGAGGTGATTCAAATGCAGAGGTTTATTAAAGGAGTTCCTGTAACAGTTAGATAATTTCTCTTAGGAGAGCATGATCCAGAGGGGATCCCATCAGTTGTTAGAGTATGCAGTGGTTGCATATCAGCATCTTTGTGTCAGGTGTGCATAGTCTCAGTGATAAGGTCACTAATAAGCACCTTTCTGTCACTGAGGGATGCCGTTCCTCAAAGGAGGTTGTATGTCCTAATGTGGTAAGTTTCTGCATGGGTAATGACATACAGTGAATTGCTATGCAGCATAATTTTAGATTTCCCCACTCATGATGATGCTTAGATTATAACATCTCAAAGGATAGAAAATATCTATGTTGGATTTTAGTTAGCAGATGAATACCAGTTGTTAAATATTAAAGTGTACAAATTATGTAAATATATAATATAAAAAACCACCTTGTCCCTAGATTTTTTTTTTTCTGTGAAATTATTCCTCACAGATATAGCCTATGGTTTTGGTAGTGGTTACTGTAAGATTGCACCTAGCCAAAATGTAGGTTGTGGATCTTTGTTCTGATATCTTCATGCTCAGAGACCTAGAAACTATAGATTTTGGGGCTGTTTTGTGTGTCTTCAGTAGGAAGAGGTGAATCCCTCTAGAGCTGTTAAGAATCATGTCACTGACTGACTTCCTCTCCATTTTCAAGTATTTTTCATGTCATCACTCACAAATGATGGCCTGTCCAGTGCTAATATGTGTAGCTATGATATTATGGAAAATCCTTTGCTGGGATTTTTCCATGAACCAGTAGCAATGACTTGGCTGCACCACAGGAGCACTTTGGTTCTGGGTGCCTCATGCACATGGAGATTATCAGGCACCAGCAGCAGTCTCATATGTGCATTGTGATCCCATTAGCAGTGTCCTGTAGGCATAGCATGGTGTGTGGAGCCTGCTGCTGCCCTTCTTCCCAGAGCTGGGATGCCGTTCTTTCTCCACTGGGCGCTGTGCTCAGCCAGTGACATGCTCTTTTAATCCTGCAAAGGGCCAAAACCTACCCAAATGCTACCTCACATGGGAGATGAGTTGATGAAAAGGGCCTCCACAGTGGAGCAGGGATTTCAGTGTCCCTTAGAACAAGACAAACTAGAGACACCAACAATGCTGCGGGCAGTGACTGTCATTGGGAAGTACCTTCCCCAGTTTCCTCGTGAGATCAGCATGTACTTTGCTGGGATGAAGTGGAGAAATAGGTTGGTGAATGAAGTTCAGCAATTTGTCCTTGATGACTTTATCTATCTGAACTTCAATATGTGATATTATCCAACCCCATAAAACACATAGCTGATTGTCTTCAATAGATATGTCAGCAGCAATGGTACGATTTACTTCATCACATATAAATAGTGTGGGTATAGGGACCATAAATCACATTCTTAACTACAGGATCAGTAAATTTTTGTAATAATTGAGAAGAGTCTTCAAAGTATGGATTGAGTGCTTATAAGGCTTAAATTTTTTTGGTTTTGATTGGTTGTGTTGCTTTTTTTTTTTTCTTGGGTTGGTTTGGTTTTGTTGTTTTAATTGCAGAAGGAATGTGGGTTAAGTTTCATTCTCTATGGGACGAATGAATGCCTTAGTACTTTTATCTCAGCTTCTTGGGATTCAGAAGAATTTTTCAGTGTTTGAGACAGGCTAGTTTGTGTGTTGCCTAAGGTGAAAGTACTGGCTTGATGCCACTAGCAAAAGTTTGCATGGACAGTGATTTGGGAAAGATTTGTTTTGCACATTTTCAAAACACTCCAGCACAATGCTGCTTCTCATGTGTATTTCCTTTCCTAAAAGTGAAACCACTGAGTGATAGTCACAACACAGGACATGCAACAGTAGCTGGAGTATCTATTTATAATTTTGGAATAAGCTTGGGTTTAATTTCCTACATGTATGTACATTCATTTGTTGTAGATATAATTTGATAGAAGTAAAATAAAATCTTGTATTTACAGGCAAACACTTTGGGTCTGATTCAGTTGTCTAGAATACCAAGATAAATCTTGATATTTATATGGAAGAACACAATTCTTATAAGAAGTCTCATTTTTATAAGAAATTAATAATTTTACTTCATGGTACCATTTGTCACAAAGGAGAAAAGAAAATATGTATTCCTGAGTCTCTGAATTTTTCTGTGTGGACAAACCTTTTCCCTATGTGGAGTTCTGCCAGAACCTCAAAGAATTTGTATGGATGCAGGAGTGCTGCCTGTAGGGAGCAACTACTGGGGTCATAGCCTGTATTTCCAGAACACACAAATGGTACATGATTATACAATAAAATTGAGTTATACTATTTACTTTTTTAAAGATGTAGTTCTTTTCCATGTGTGTCTTTCACTAATTTCAAATAAAAATAATTTTGTAAACATATTGGACAAACTATCCATAGCCTAGGAGAAAAGTAAGCAATCATCTGGGTAAGAAAATGCATCCTGCATTTAAAATAGTATTAAATGATTTTGAATGTCTCCTCACAACCACTGGTTTAAAACCAGAAGTCACATAAGAATAGCTAATGCTGTCCTTGACATATCTAATTCACTGTGTAATATTGAGTGAAAAAACACCACTGCTCTGAACTGCTTAAACCTAACACACTGAAATATCAACAGAGGCTGGATTAAACACAATGTTGTTTCATTGATTATATTTTACCAGGTATGAAAAGCTAATTTTTTTTGTTTGTTTGAAGGATTTTTTGCTGTTCTCTGGCAGGAATAAAATGCATGTGCTAATAATTGAATAATGCAGTTTGTACTAAAAAAAACCAAAACCCACCAACAAAAGACAATGTCCTAATCTACTGAAGTCTTGGAAATAAAATAGAAGGCCAAGGGATTTTTTTGTTGTTGTTGCCTTTTTTTTTTTTTTTTAATGGGGAATTTTTTTGAGTTTTTTTTTGTTGTTGTTGCTAAATAATTTTGAATATTTCTTTAACTTCAGTATAGGGTATGCTACTCATATTAACAAATAGCAGATATATAAAAAAACAGGTATAACATTATTTGACCTTGCTAGAAAGTGTACAAACACTTAAGTCCTGATGTGGGGGAAAATCTCCCCCTGAACTGAACGCAAAGCATCTAAGGCTGCCACACATTTAATATTATATTATATAACCTGAGTACAGATTTGCATGTAATAGTATAGAAATGTGGGCTTAATATTGAAGGGGGTATTAGCTCACACCTTGTAGACTTGTATCTCTGTTAAGAAAAATTGTCTCTGTTTCCAGACTTTTATGATGATTTACAGCCTCCTTCTAAATTTTTTGTTTATCCTTGTAACTGTAAGGTTGTTTTCTTTAATATTGTAGCTACAAATAGGTAAGCAGCAGCCAGAGAATACTGAGAACAGTTATTCTCAGCATTTTTTTTAGATTATAAAAATATATATTTAAAGTAATAATGTCTTCAATATCTATTTTAGATTTGCTATAAGTAGTGTTTTTAAAAATATATATTTCTGTAAAAATTTAGAATTACACCTTGAAGATAAGAGATAAAGATGTCTGATCCTGACTTCTCTCTTTCACAGTTCCTTGCAGAGCAGACTTGATTCTTTTATCCCTTAGTTGGTTTATTTAGGTCATGTAATTCTTATCTAGATTCTTCCATTTGGGGATTATGCATTGAGATAGATTTAGAAAAAAACTGCACATGGGTCTCAGTTAAAAGTCAAGATAGTACATAGAGCAGGGTATGTTTTGTTTATTTAGGCAGAGCAGAGTAATTGCTTTTTGTTCCATACACAGCAGTCCTATCAGTGCAGTTCACAATGAACAGTTACACTTCTGTGGCAATACGACATTGTTGACCCCAATATTAGAGAGCTGCTATAATCTCTTTTTCCATTGCTGCTGCTTATTTTGCCACACTTAATGTCAATTTTAGAGTATATTACTTTGTTTTATTAAATATTGTTGTTGATTTTGGGATCTCTTCCTAATCAGCTAAGGTCAGAATTCAAAATTATCTTGACCTTCTAATTTCTTGCTTCTCATCTTTGCTTGTTTTTGTGTGCCCATTTCGTAAGCATAATCCACTCATGTTATCAAGTTGCTAATGGAAATACTATTATCCTGGGAATGAAATAGACTAATCTGCATGTTTCATTATCATCCTTCAAAACATTAATTACAATCGTATTTGAAACCCCTTTTAAACCAAAGTTTGTGGCAAGTGGCCACAGCTTTCTGCACGGTAAGCAGGGCAGAGGCTGTGCTCCTGCCCCAGTCAAGTGTGTCCTGTGGCACCATCTCTGGACAAGTGTTGAGAAGAGCCTGATAAAGAATGAACCAAATTGAATTGCATTCAGCTTGGGACTGAAATCTGCACTTTGTTCAGTGTTAAGTCAGTGAGGCAGGATTAATAGGAACTGTTAATTTGTCAGTTATCTCAATGCAGTTTCCTCTTGCACAATGATTCTAGGAGAGAAACTTGCATGATGACCACTGTCTGACACATGAATGTAGAAAGAACTCAGTCTTGGTGTGTTAGAAACTTTTTATGATCTGACAAAATATGATTATAATTTGCTTGGAAGGATTATAGGCTTGTAATTTTCCTAAACAAAGTAGTTATAAGCTTCTTCCAGGAAGGACTTAGCAGGGTTCCCTCAAGAGACACAGGTTACTTTTAAAAGCAAGCATCTGCTGGTCTACTTCTTGAAACTAGTTTAGGTATGAACAAAAATACATGCAGTAGCTCATTTAATATCTATTAAATGTTTTGTATTTTTGTTGAGTGTGTCATAGCACAGAAGTTAATCAACAAGGGGGGGAAAGCCCTTTGATTTTCTCTTCCTTTTTTTTATTGTAAGCTACTGTTTTCTATGCTCTATGGGGAGCCTTTTTAGGCTGTCTTGGGGGTTGTGATACACAAGGATGCAGAAAAAAATGCAACCAGTAACTTCAGCTCTGAGCTGTCTTTCCATATATCCTCTCCCTGGTAGTTTGTATCCAGATTAAATATTTTTTTTTCTGCATGGATGGATGTGCAACTCCATGCAGGGAACTGGACAATGACATGCCAGCATTCAAGAAGGATTTATAACCTCTAATTTCTTGTCTTTTCCTGTTCAGTTTCTTTTGTGGATAACTTTTAATTTCAAGGCACTGCTGCACAAGAGAATTTTTGGGTTTTTTCTGCTGTCCAAGTTGTAGACTTTGACTGAAAAACTTCCTAAGTTTTGTGCTAAGAAAACAGTCTGAAGAAAAAGAAAATCCATATTTAAGTCACATAATGCTTCCCAAACCCAGCCATTTTACTTTGCAACTTGAAGATGATGTTGTCTGTTGCCTGGCTTGTGGTGTTTTCCTTGGCCTGTGCATCCCTATGGGGTTCTGCTGTACTGTCAGCCCTGCTGTGGGCTGCACGTCCTGCCTCAGTCTCTAATAAGTGATACAGGGGAGCCTTTTTGTACTGCCTGACAGAGAATGATGTAGTAATAAATTATTATCTGTATTACTTGACACTCGTGAGTCAGGAGGATACTGAGGTTCTAATTCTCCTGCCTCTGCTTGATGGAATATTACGTCAAAGAAGAGAAAAATAGTGTTTGGGTTATTTTGGCCCAGTTCTAAAGCAATCAAAGAATGTTGTTGGTACTGCTTTCGTGCATCTGAGTTTGAGCAAGCTCAATTGTAATCCTCTGTTCTTTGTTTTTAAATAATCCAAAAATGTGCACTCTTAAAAATTCCAAACAAATTTTCTAATCAGTTCTCTAATTTCAGTTATGATGTCTAATGCTGAAGATGTGGAGTAATGATCCATAAGCATTTATAAGGGTTCACAGTTTATCTTGTTTTATTCCTGTTCTGTCTTGAAATACTTCAAAAAAACCAATCAAGATAATAAGTATGGGAAAGGACTTGATGTCCATAAATTATTTTCCCGCTGCTGGAAAGTGCTGTGCAACACTTGTCTGTACTGTAGCACTACTGTATTATTCGGTAAATCAAACCTCATGATTTTTCAGTATGCTGTAATTTAGGAAAAGAATCACTAAATTTTTAAAATTCCTTTCAAGTTGAGGCATAGCATACTAATTTTTCCTTTTTCTAAATCAAAAAACATTCCACACTTAAATAATGCATATTCTTATTTGTTGATTGCAACAAATAATGATCCCTGAGACAGGTGAAAGGTGATGTTGGGATAAAAGCAATCAAGGCTAGATTATGTGATTGTTTCACTTAGATTCTTCTTTCTGGTTTTGTTCATATTCTTGTTTTCATGCTTTGAATTCATTATGTGTTTTTGTTCAGGGTAAAACAAAGAAAGAAACTTCTTTTTTTCAGTGCAGACTTAAAACAAGCTTGTAGCTGTTCAAAGTACAGCCAGTGTTTATTATAGCATTGATATATTTCTGGGTGTCGGGAAGAAGGAGCCTAAAATAATGCTGTTCACAGACTTTGAAATAAAATGAGTTTATCTGCCCTGACAGATTATTTTTTGCCTTTTTTACAAGACAGATAAATACTAGCTTTCACTGAAAGAAGTTATTATATGAGGGTATAATATGTGTGGCTAGAGCTAAATGGATATATTATGGTCTATAATATGCTGTGAGATTTCCTTTACAGTACAATATTAGCACTCAAAAACATTTGTCTGCTTTTAAACTTAGGTGATAAGTATTTTCAAGAATAGAAAGATAAGAATAGAAATAAATATTTCTGTATTTGCATTTTTTTTTCCCTGCATATTTCTCTCCTGGCCATTTTCTTGTAATCTTGAAGGGATAGAGCAAAATGACTGAGTCTTTGGCAAAGAGGATCTGGACACAAATCTCCTCTTTGGCAAAGAGGATCTGGACACAAATCACTGAACTTGAAGATACTGAACTAAGTGAAGGCAAAAGGTTTTCTGCATAATACCAATTTTTTCTTCCTAGTATAGCCCACAAGACTATGTGGGTGTTTTGGTGCTTGTCTCCAAATAATTTGTATTTCTAATAACAGCAGTTTTTCTAATAATTTCTAAAGATAATGTTTTTGATGTTTTTCAAAATCATGGCATAGAACTGCAGAGGGTTAGGGATGCTATATCTTTTGTGATGGGGGTCTGGGAGAGCTGCTTGGATTACAGTGAGAGCTGATTACATGTTTTGCAATGTGGCCTTAGTGTAGATGATTCCCCCGATTCAGGGATCTTGTTGAAAGTCGAGGCAGGTGTCCAGGCTCAGTGCAGCCCCCCAGGACTGAGCAGAGCAGGAGCAGCTCTGGCTCTGCAGGTAGAGGGCAGATTTGGTATGGCCTCTGGACCCTGCATTGCAGGAGGAGGAGGTGGGAGCTTTTGTTCAGAGCCTGTGGAGTTGGTGGCCCACTTTGACTCTGTGTGGTGGTGACATGCTCTTTCAAGAAGCTTGTGGATGCTTAGGCACTTTGCTTAGAGTGGTTTTCAGTTTATTCTGAAATAATTGAAGTACTAGGGCAGGTGCTTCCGTCATTGTTGACCATCATGTTATTCCTCTGGCTGTACCTATGAGTGACGTTTTTGTAACACAGAGATTAAAGTGTTGACCTTCTTTCAATTCCATTGAATGCAGTTTTTGTAGTATCCTAGAGACCAAAATGTTTAAATCTTTTCTCTCCAAAGCACAGTTTGCTATGCTGTGTTGCCAAATAGCAACTTACACCCAGAAGCAGGTAGGGTTTTGAAGGAGTGCAGGTGGAGTTGTTGACTTTTACCACATAGCTTTAGGAAACTAAATACTGTTTAGATACAGCACTGATAAGTACTTAGGTCACGAATTGAAGGACTGAGAGTTAAACTGAATTTATAGGGGATTAGATGAAATTAGTGTTTTTTCAGAATACTTATTTTGTGGAGAAACAAATGAAAGCAAGGCATCAGAAACCCATCTTAAATCTTCCCTTAGCCATGAGTGTTAAGAAATAGGTATTCAGAACAATCATCATTAATTTTACTGACTAGAAAGTCTATGGGGTTTTTTGCTCATCACAAAAGTGCTTTTTCGGCTGTAATTATGGTTAAGTGGTTTTTAGTTTTTGTTTTATTTATTTTTTGTTTGTTTGTTTCTCATAGGTGGCTGCTTTAATGCAATAGTGTCATTAGCTTGCTGAAAACTAAACATGAGAATAGCAGGTAAGTACGCTCAGTAAACTCAGACTTTGGTCATTTATGAAACATTTGCTATGGACAACATTAACAAGTTGTGACAATAAGGTTTTAAAGTCATAGAATCATAGAATACCAGGTTAAAAGGGATCTCAAGAATCATCTGGTCTGACATTTCTTGTCAGAAGCGTGGTTAGACAAGATAGCTGTCATACGAAAAGTGGCCATTTCCTCAAATCTTTAGTGTTTGATTAGTCTGTCAGCACACCAGGAAAGCTGAGACTCTTGTGCCTGACTAATCTATGTCCTGTTATGGGGACCCTTCAATGAACTTCCTTTTCATTTGGGTGGATCTTGAGTGACTGGTAGTGCATACTTTTGTTACTCACTGGTGTAAAATTCTCTTGCTTCACTGTTAGAGATATAGTCAATAAAATCTAGAGCACATACTCATTGAGGGGTGGTCATACATTGGAGGCAGGTAACTTTGGGATGATGTTGTGAGTTAATATTACAATTAAGCTACAAAGAACCAAGATGGCCTAAGGAGAGTGATTTCACCACCATTTCTGGTTCAGCAGAAAGATACCTGCTCCTATCTCCCTTGGCTGACAGGTGCTGTGCAGGTTTATCAGGTGCAAAGTACCATCTGATTTTAACAGAGGCTGACCAAGGTGTTTCCACTCTGCTGCACCCTCTGTTACCTGTTAGCACGTGCTTGAGGTTGCAGATTGTGTATGTATGGAACTGCTGTGGGGTAGGTTTTGAGTATACTCACAGCATTCCATCCAGGAAATGGCAGCTGTGTTTCACCCTATAATTTTCATACTGCTATAGCTTTCTCTCATTTGAGCCCTAGCCCAGCACTGTCCAGCCAGATTTTAAAATGGCCAGTGTTGGGAAAACCACCACTTCCTGGGGAGATTATTCCAATGGCCGATTGTTCACATTGTGATGAATTTTCTGTGTCTAACTGGAATCTTCCCCACAGTAACTTGTACCCACTAGCCCTCTTGTTTTCCCTGCAATTCCTTGCCAAAAGGGAGTCTCCATCTTCTTTGTAGCCACCCTTGAAATACTGGAATGTGATACTAAGTTCTCCTGTAAACCTTTTCTCAAGGCTGAACAAATCCAGCAGGCTCAGCCTTTCCTCATCTAGCAGGCTTCCCAGTCCTTTGATTATCTTTGTGTTGGACTGTCTCTAGATTGTCCATGTCTGTCTTTTTTTTTTTTTTTTTAATAGCAGGGTCCAACACTGCAGGGAGTGTAACAAGTGTGGCCTGACAAGTGCTGTGCAGAGAGGAATAATGACTTTATTTCTGTCTGCTGGTCATATCCTTTTGATGCAGTCCAGCATCCTGTTGGCTTCTTTGCCAGCACCTTCCATTTGTATTGAGTTGGTTATCCACCAGAATCCCCGAGTCCTTTTCCACAGATCTGCTCCCCAGCTGGGTAGATTCCAGTCTGTTCTTTACTCCTGGGTTATGGTTTCTGTGGTGGAAGACTTTACACTTGTCCTTGCTGAACTTCACTGGTAATGTCAGCCCATTCTTCCAGCCTATCCAGGTGTTCCTGCAGGTTGGTTCTCCCTTTAGACATGCCTCCTTCCACTCAGTTTGATATCCTCATCAAACTTTGTCAGGGGACGCTTCACTTAACTGGCATAACAGGCATTGCTGTTCTCCTTTATTAGTGTTTAATGAAACTCATTTTGGAATTGGGATGGTGGAAGAGCAGTCACCTTGTTAAAATGCTGTAGCTGATCTGCAGTGACTGCTTAAGCTGCCATGACTTGACATATTTTGGCTGCTGTTTCTGTAAGATGATGGAGGAATAAGGAAATGGCAAATGGATGTCTTTGGCCATTTCTTGCCTGCCTCACTAAAATTGCTATGTGCTGTTTTAAGTGTCTGAAACTTTCTGAATGGTCTCTGGGAGTTTGAAAACTGTAAGAGCCTTTTCATAGAGCTAAGTTACTGTAGTACAGCTTTAAGAAACTAAATCTACTTGACAGAAGGGATAGTGGTTGTAAAAATAAGATCTTTCCTAATATAACATTAAAAGAAAACATTATTTTTGACATTTTGTCACAGTAGAATAGCCTTTGTAGCAATGGAATAAATCAAGTTTCTGGTGCGTTGCACTTTTATCAATAGTTACAGTGTTATTTTTCAGAAGGAGAAACTGTTGCCTCTTCTAGAAGAAAATTACACCTTTTCCAAGAGCTTGTTAATGCATACAATTGTTGTCACTACTCCTAATTTTGCTTTATTAATCACAATATGTATAACTGGAAACAATCTGCTAAAGTGAATCTGATAAAGAACTGGAAAATGCTCCAATGTTTGGGGGTCTGATTCACCTGGAAAATTACTTTCCAAACATGTTTAGGGGTTTTTTTTCCCTTGCGTCCAACTATTTTTTTTTTTTTTTTTGCTAAAAACTGCAAAGCAGATATGGCAGTTCCTACAGGATGCTTCACCTGTAGCAAACATGCCAGTTTTGGTTCAAATGCTTAAGGGACTTTCTAGGAGATTTCTTGCTGTTCCTTTGAAGGGAGCCCGTGCAGTTCAGTTGAAAAGCTGAGAATATAGGGTAGAGGGGATGGTTGGTCCTCAGACTGAGTTCTTGTTCATCTCACATACTATATACTAAAACATTTTCTCCAAATGCCACTTGCTATATGACACATTCCAAAATCTGGTACTGTCTTGTGGTTTTAAGTAGTGTTGCTTGGAAAACCTTTACCCCATTTCTTAACATATGTTCAGATCATCTGTTTCTCCAGTGCTTGCACATGATTCCCTTCCTTTCCCTTCCCTTTCCTTTGCAGTGATCTTTGGAGTTCCAGCATAACATTTTAAAGCTAGGTTTGCACCTGTTTTCTTACATCATAATGTGTTTGTGCTCACACATGAAAAAGACCAAACTACAAGCAAAAAACCCTTGTATCTTTCTTCATCTTTCTTTTCTTTTTCTATCCCCTTATCTTTTTTCAGCCTTTTGGGAGGACTGATTAGCATCTCTCATCCTTCTGAAGGCTGAGTAACCTGTCTATTTTAAGATTTTCTGAGCAGCCCATCACAGCAGCGGTCTGAGATCTGCAGGAGTATATAAGTTTAGATTTTTCTAGAGGATTTGGCTGGCAATCTGAGAAAAAGAAGCATGCTTTAAGGTTGAGTCTTCCAACCAGTTTGATATACTGTGGTGAGATAGGAAGGCAGGATGTTGATCAGATGCCTCCTCACCTGCCTTGTACTCTCAGTCAGTACTTTTTAGTCAGTATTTTATAGTCAGTTAAGAGTGGAGTATTCTGTAAAAATGGATTGCAAATTATGCCAAAAAATAGTGAGGTTTGTGGCTGTATCACATACATTTCCATTTCAGATGTAGGCTGCTGTGGCTGTGTGCTTACAGCTCTTCTCCCAGGAAGTAGATTGGCCACTCAGCACTGCAGGAATTTAGCCTTGTAAAACTTAGAACTGCCTACTTCAGTATATTAAAAGGGAGACAGGAGAGGTACTGCTTTTTCTTACTTGTTTTAAAATAGCTCTGAGTCATCAAACTTGCTTTCTGAAGGTCATTAATATACATTTCTTGAAAAGTAAGTTTGTTTCTAGTTGGCTGGTGGTTTGGGGGCTTTTTGTTGTTGTTTGTTGGTTGGTTGGGCTTTTTTTTAATGTCATACTCAGAGCTGACTGACCATAGTAGCCAAGCTGCTGTATATAAACAGATCCCTAATCACTCAGTCTGGGCCATATATGAAAACAGGTAGCTCCAGTTGAGGGCAGGGGGATACACCATATTTGTGAACAGTGAGGAACCAGATACTCAGGGCTAAGAGCATGCAAGTGGAATGGGGAAGGTGGGAATTTTGCCTTTGGACAACAGCCAGGTAGGTCATCTTAGTTCATTTGGTTAAGCTGGATTTTCATGGAAGTCTGGTTTCTCCTGGCTGCTGAGCTGAGTTGGTGTACTCAAGTGTCAGACAAGCATGAAGGTAGAGAAAGTTAAGACCAGAGTGCATTGCGTAACCTGATGGATTGGTGCAGTTCCATCCTACATTATAATATCCATCCATAATATCCATCCTTTTTTTCAGATTTATTCTGTTTAGTAGATCCACAAATGGTCATCCTGTTTCTGAGCTCCCCAGAGTGTAATCTGATACACATTTCTCATGTGCTAATTTTGGTAAACTAATGTTACCATTTGCAGGTAATTTTTTGAAACATTTTGTTTCTTAACAGGTGCTGCAAAGTTGGTAGTAGTCATAGCAATATTTTTATTGACGTTTTATGTCATATCTCAAGTGTTTGAAATAAAAATGGATGCAAACTTAGGACACATATTTGGTAAGTGATGACTTTGTTTTCTCTGGACATTTATTAATATTCACTTGAGGCTTTATCAAGAATATTATATTAGTTTTGTCTGAGCTCTTCAATTTAAGAATTGTGTTTATCTTTAATATGTGTGCTTATTTTTTTACATATAATATGTGTATTATTTTCTGTATGAAATATTTAGTCTACTCTCTTAATAATTGATTCTTTTGTCTGCAAAGGATGCATAATTTTACCTGGTTTTTATTTTTTTTGTTTACTGGAAATGCAGTCTTAATGTGGAGTAATAAATTAGACTACTTGAATCATGTTTCTGGAAATCTATGCTCTGCCTTAATACTGCTAAAGAGATTTAGAATTTGTTTTGGGGGTTTTTTTTCTCTTGTGCAGGTATGCTACCATGTTAAGTTGAATGTGCAGTAATCAAAACATTTCAGATGTGCCCAGGTGTTCTACGCAGATAAAGATTAGCAGTTGAGGTATCTCAAGTTTCAGAGTCTATTTTGAACCAGAGTTTTCTTTCAAGGTGCTTTTTATTAACTAAAAAAAAAACCCAGACAGTGTTTGGTACATGGGTGGAGTTTGTGTTCTTTAACTCTGGATTACTGCAGCATGAGCTGCCGTCCGAAGCAGTCAGCAGAGTAATCTCTAGTAATCATTGTTGGGACAGAGGTGCCATTCAGGTGCCATTCACTCATGTGCATGGTGGGGGCACTTGTGTCTCTTCATATCTCAGGAAAGGGAGTCATGAATGGTTGGGTTGAAATACACCTGAACTGCAGGCTTCCAGTTTAGGTGAAAGGAGCCCCATCCCAGTGAAGCTGTAAGGAGGGAATTAATTTCACTTCAATCCCCTGAACTCCATAAATTCTCAGAGGTTTTGGATCTCTGTGGGTTTTTGACTCCACGACTCTCCATGACTCTCTGAGAACCATAAATGAAAGCAATCACTTTCATTCTGCTAATGCATAAAAGTTGTTTTTTCTTGCAGCATAATTTTCAGGTGGATTTGATACTTCATTTCAACCAGCCTGTTTTTATAGGGTACAGAAAGATTTTACATTTATAGGATATGATATAGCAGATGACACTTTAATAGTAACATCTTGTAAAACTTTCTTTTTTCATTTTAGCTAGATCAGCATTGGATGCAGCTGCACGCTGTGAGTATTCATAGGCATGTATTACTGCTGTGCCTTGCTTTTACTAATAACAGAAAGACTGATGAATTTTCATAGTCAAGAAAGTCTTAATTACACTTCAAATGCAATCAGAAACTAATTTTCCTCTTCTCCTGATTTTCCTAAATTTCTGGTAAAGTCTGTTTTGTAGTTTTGGCTTGTGGCTTTTGATGACGGTGCCAGAGCAAGCAGCAGGGTGAGAACAAGAAGTTGTAATAATGAGGTGCTTCAGGAGCTTAGATTATTTTAAAATGCTATGTAACTACGGATGAGATAGTGTTTGTGTTTGCTCTCTTCCTTGAATTCCTTCAGAATATATTTGGCTGTTGGCCTACCTGTGGTGTTCTCTAAAATCCTGATTTATTTCCTTTTGAAAGCTACAAAACCTCCAAGATACAAGTGTGGGATCTCTAAAGCTTGTCCTGAAAAGCATTTTGCATTCAAAATGTCAAGTGGAGCAGCAAATGTAGTTGGACCTAAAATTTGTGTAGAGGATAATGTGTAAGTATTTATCTGTTGTTTCTAAGTGTCTCTTTCAAATACTTAGATCACTTTGTACACAAAATCAGCAGTGTAAATTAGGGTATTTTTGCAAACAGTTTGACTCCATGAAAAGGTCTCGTTGCATTATAACCTTATCTCTGATGAAACACACTTAATGCTCTGCAGTAAATACAGAAATGTATGTTGTTTTAATACATGCAAGATAGCTTGCACTTTGTTTCAGGTTTACAGACTTAGGAGATAGACTTTGTCAAGTCAGATGCACACCTGTCTCTAAGTAACTTGTCCTGATGCCTCTAATAGTAATTCAGTGAATAATTGTATTGTCTTTTGCAAGTAATATTTTAAACTACATTTTCCTCAGTACCAATGTCAGAACATATTTTCTTCATTTCTTCTAAGGTTGCCTTCAAAAGGGAAAAATAATATTTTAATGATTGATAGTTATTTGACTGTGCTGATGATAGCTAAGGTTAATAAACTTTATATAATTGTGAAAGGAGGAAAACAACTGCTTGAGACACAGTTTGGATTTAAGTCCTCTTTTTAATAATGTTTTTGACACAGTATTATCAGTAATACTGTGCATAAAGCATTTAACTGAGTACTTTTCAGTAAACCCCCATAATGGGAATATTAATATTTATTTTTAGACTGTGTTTTTCCTCTTTGAGTGATAATGAGCAGGAACAACCTGAATGTGCAGCTTCCTATAGCATAATCTAATCCACTTGATTTTGCAGGTGACGTGTCAGAAAAGACATAATGTTAGTGTTGTTGGAAGGAGATTTTTTTTTAAATATCAGTCACACTTAACACTTTTGCCTTCCACTTGCATTTAAGCTGCTCCAGTTTAGCTGTTTCTCAGCTCACACTATTAGTACAGACAGCATACAGCAGCTGGTGCTAATGAATTCTAGAGCCAATGGCAGCTTCTCTGTGAACAGCAGAACCCCACATAATAGTTTAAATAGAATAATCCATGTATTAAAAAAAAAAATCACTTTACTCTCCAAAGTAACTGTAAGGCTAGTCTCAAGTGATCTTAAAGAGCAGACTGTTTTTAGCACTAGGTATCATTCCTGTAGGGCTGGCTGAGCTCAAGCTTGCTGGCTGAGCGGGGTCAGTTTGCAGCAGAGCATCCAGCGTGGCTGGGAGCAGGTGCTCAGCAGGAGCTCACCTGGGCACCAGGGGCTGCTCCTTCACTTTCCATTCTTACTGCTGACTGCCCGGGTGACCTTGGGCAGGCTGATCTAATCTCAGCCTGGTATTTCTGCTGGTGTTACAAAACCTGCTACTGTCTCATTCTGGTTGCTTAATATAGGAAGCTTATTAACTGTGAAGACTTAAGCTGATTCAATGATTAAAAGTTGTGGGAATGCAAGTAATGTTTTAATTTCAGGATTGTAGGGTTGTTTTGTTTGGGATTTTTGACTATGTCTTGCTGACTGATTAAATAAGAAGAGGGTTTTTTTTTTTCTTTATTTCTGTCCAAAAAAGGAAAAATCCTCTACTAAATATTTTGCTGAAGAAAGTGATGGGAAAAAAAGTAGTTGCTGGAAAAAGTCCTCTAAGTGGGTACTTCAGTGCACAGCTATTGGACTCTAAAGTCCACCTTTCCTTGGCAAACATCTTCCTGAATTCCTTCAGAGAGGAACTGGTCATGTCTGTCTAAGTGTCCACCAGGAAATTTGATTGATTTTATATCATCCCCTGCTTTGCTTATAAGAGGTATTATTTCTCTGAAAAGCTCTCAGCTTGTAGACTGTAAATTCCTGGAAGAATTCTAAACCTGATGAAGGGCTGCCCTCCTGTGCGAAGCTGTTGCATTGCAGCCTGTTGTGTTAGTGATGATGCACAAGCTGTCTCAAGGGTATAAAGTAATGTATCAGAGCTCTGAAAAAAAGTCATTTCCTCTTGAGTAGCTCTTTTTTAGAGATATTCTGTCAACTCACACTTGCAAAAAGGCTTTCCTTTTTCTGATTACTTTGTGTTCTTCATACTTCCAAGTATGAAGACAGGACACAGGTATTAGTTTTCATAATTTGTGAATGATATTTACAGAGTAGAGTATTTTTCCTATGTATTAAATGTAAGGATGTCACTTGAATTATAAAAGCACTAAAGTTGCTGATACAATTCAGAATGCAAATAATTTGTCGACTTCTCTTTTTTATTATATAGATATTTTAATGTGAGACAAGATTTCTGTCCAGTTCAGTTCTGATTTCTGACAAGTTCAGTTATAGCCTTGTTCTATATTGGGAGGCCATAATCCAAATTAGAAATAAACCATGCTGGACTCATCATCAAAATATTAAATATTGTAGTTGCTACTTCACTGGCTTTTTAGAAGGGGTTATATTTACTTCTTTACCAGCAACTCCTCCATGCAGTTTTATTTTAGTATGAAGCCAGTTGCATGATTGTGCCACAGTTACCCAAGAGCAGAATGCTGTGCTACATTCCTTTAGTAACTAGTAATTCTTGCATCATTGCAGGTTTTATCTGAATCCATTATAACTTTATGCATGTGTGGAGTTTCAGTGTCTAGTAACCTCAGTATTAGATATTTTTCTACTGCTACTTATTTACAAAGGATTTTGTAGTTAAAATGAAAGGTTTTTTTGTTGTTTTTTTTTTGTAAATTAAGTGCCTACTAAATTTTGCAGGAGGAAAAGAACGCGTTCAGAATTTCATTGCCTTTATTCATTTATGTCCCAGTCTTTATTTACCATATGTTTTTCTTGTTTAGAATGTCTTCTTGCTCAGACATGACATGAAAATCACATGATCACAGCAGAAATTATCCTCCAGTGGCTAAAATACTTATGGAGTTCCCTACTAGCCAGAACTGAATTCTGAATTTCAGCAGGAAATTTCAAGTATTTTCTTTCAGAAATTACCGAATTATAGTTTTAATTTAAATCACAGTTTTTGCCAGATAGTATAACTTAATGGACTAACAAAAGAATGTGAACTCTATCATCTCTGATTACTAGTTCTTTAAAACCTTTTAAATTCACTCTGCCAAGAGTTGCTCTTATCTGGTAGTCTTTCACAGCCTCTCTGAATACCGAGTCTGTTTCTGATACTTGTCTATTCAGTTCGTTATTCCTCTAAATTTTTGCTTCTTTCTTCATCCTGGGTGCAAAAGATAGCACCAGAGATGAAGATTTTTGACATTCTTTTATGATAGACCATTTCTTATTCCTAGCCTATCACTAAGAAGTTGGGCAGAGAAGGCTGACATGGAAGCTGTGTGTGTAAGGATGCAAACAGCACTGTTTTTGTGGCACTTTTAATATACAGATGTACTTTGAAACCATGATAAAGCAATGAAATGAAATCAATACAGCTGGGGATACTTGATATATTATTCTTAATTCAGTGGTGCCTTAAGAACATAGATTAGTTCAAGGAGATTTTGCCTCATTTAAGTACTCATGAACATGTGGTCTTTTAACTATGTCTCTCTTAGAACTTGATCCTATTTAAAAACCAGAAATATTTAACATGAGAAGATTGCCTGATTAAAAACAAAAATATTTATTTTGTTGCAGTTTAATGAGTGGAGTAAAAAATAATGTTGGCAGAGGAATAAATATCGCCTTGGTCAATGGTAAGTGACATTTTAAGTGGGCAGATTGTCTTCATTTTCAAATTGTTTCTGAAATTTAAGGTGAAATACTATGGGATGGTGAAAGGCAAGCACCAGAGCGAAAAGGAAGTACTCATCTTATTTATACTGAGATAATGTCAGATATTGGCACTGACACCTTGTTGTTACAAAGCAGAAAAACTCAGTACATTTTTGTTTCTAAAAATGGGCTGTAAAAATAGTAATGCGGAGCATGGCAGTGACTGTCTTTTTGATACATCGTGTAAATTCCTAATGCAAAACCAGA
Organism: Onychostruthus taczanowskii; assembly: GCF_017590055.1. Taxonomy (NCBI): domain Eukaryota; kingdom Metazoa; phylum Chordata; class Aves; order Passeriformes; family Passeridae; genus Onychostruthus; species Onychostruthus taczanowskii. Next base: position 52,007 of record NW_024504566.1, read on the forward strand.
AAAAGACATGAGATGCATGCTGCTTCTTTTGACCTTGTGTGTTGCCACCACTAATTAAACTGTAGACTGCATTCTTCTATTGTTCTGTTTTCAGTGAAACTTCTTTAGCATCTTTAACAGTTTTGTTACTACACACAAAAACCAGTTCATTATTTCCTCACTTGAATCAGTATATTTGGTTTATAGACCTTGTCCATAAATGCATCCTGTTAAGTAATTGTGTTCTGAGTTCGTAATTTTCATTAAAACCAAACAAGTTTAGCTGTGTGTTACCTTGAAAGCGGAACTGAATGTCAGCACTGGCACATTTGTCTTTAATGTGTAGGAAATGATTCCTTGTAGCACTGAGATAGCACTTTGTCATTTCACTGCAATATAAATTCTTACTTGCAGATTGCACTCAGATTTACACCATCTAAAGCATAACTTGAACAATACTTCCTAATCCTTTGTTGCTTTGCTAAACTGTCTCAATCTGTTAAAAACCAAAATACCTATGTTTGTATTTTATAGCTCCAGTCTTTCTCTGTCTTCCAAACTTTAAATGAATGTATCTATTTTAAAAACACCCTCCACCTTCCATCAAATACTCCTTTGTAGACAGCATAATAAGAAAAGGTAATGACATATACTATATTATCCACTGTTTTCTATTTATTCTGGATGTTTAAATCTACTTACAGTAGTAAGTCTATAGCAAAACATGCAGTCTAATTTTAATCTTTGTGACTTTCCATATGGCACAAAAGGCAGTCTATAGCTATACTGTCTATTTTTGCACAACTAGATAAAAAAAAAAAGGCAGATATATGAACTGAATAATCTGTGTTGGTTTCAGAGCCTGTGGGTGTTTTCATTTATTTCAGATTCCACTTGAAGCAAAATCAGAATTTTGTCTAGAATCATAGAATGGTCTGTGCTTGAAGGGACCTTTAAGATCACCCAGTCCCAACCCCCCTGCCATGGGCAGGGGCACCTTTCACTGGACTAGGTTGCTTAAAGCTGTAACCAACCTGGCCTCCAACACTTCTTTGGATCTTCTCACTTTTTTGCTCTTACTTTTCCCTGCACTTTTTCACAAACCACTGCACTGTTTCCATAAAAGTGATGTTACCATAACTCATTTATCTGGTGTCTTCTGCAGTACTTTGTCTGAAAGAGCATAAGAGGAGTTGGGCATGTTATCTGTAAAATCATTTTGGCTATATTTGATGGCACCAAATGTTTCTTATTCTTTTTTCTTTCAGGTAAAACAGGTGAATTATTAGATACTAAGTTCTTTGACATGTGGGGAGGAGGTAGGTGCAATTACGCTGGTCAGAGAGAAACAACAAATGTGCTTTTTTTCTTCCTTCTTGTCCAGACTCCATTTGCTGTGTGATTTAAGCTGATAGTTAAGGGAGTGCTTCACGTCTACCTTTGTAATTGTGAGAGTGCGCAACTTTAAAGAAACATAAGTAGTTGAGGTGGAAGGGAATGGTGTGGTTAATCAAACAGACTTGTTCTCCAGAGTAGTTCTCTTTAGTGGTTATGTCTTTACACAGTAAGGATTAAACTCTTTCTATAAAATAAGAGTTCTCTGATGCATTTTAGCTTTCTCTCACTCTGCATCTTTTTATAAAGATATATTTACAAATTTTATATATATTCTATATATAAATATTATATATATTATCTCTACAAATATTCTTAAAAGTAATGCCTTTGCAGAAAAACATTGCAGATGTTGAAATACATAATTTTTGCTTATTATTAAACTCTTTTATGTTCTCCTTCTTTTCAGATGTGGCGCCACTTATTGAATTTCTGAAGACCATCCAGGATGGAACGATTGTGTTAATGGCAACATATGATGATGGTGCAACTAAGTATGTAATTGATTTTAAATAGCAAATGTTGCTTAAATTTTTGCACGCTGTTTTATACTGAAAAAAAATACATTATCACACAATCACTTCTAATAGGATTTTGTCCTTCCAAAATGACAGATTTGAAACTATACTTCCAGTTTTTTAGTTTTATAATGCGGATGTGATTTGGGCACAACAGAAATCAAACTAAAACTAAACAGATGTAGGTGTACTGATTTTTCTGTTGCTGATAGCTCATTCTTCTTAAGCTAGTAAATTCAGATAGGTCCAGATATAGGAACATGATTATGAGAACATACTCTGGTAGAAAGTGTCTGTTCCATCCAGCACTTTCTTCAGATCAACTCCAAGACAGAGTTTGGTGGTTACAGGATGGCAGAGACCTTTCCTAACAAGGCTTGCCTGTATCCTTACATTTAAAGTCACAGAAGTTACTAATGTGAGCCTTGTATTTTTTGGCCTGACTGTTTTACTGTTGCACCCCAAAGTTATTCAATTTATTAATCTAGATGTAGCCTAAAAGGGTTTAGGTCTCCTGAAACATTGTCTTCCAACTTTCACAACTTGGGTCAGTTTCAATAGGTACTAAAAATTGCTGTAGAATATGTGTTATAATCCACTCCTCACTTAAGTAATCCTATCTAAAGGGTTGCTTTTCACAGTGACAGTTAAAACTTCTTTATTTTTCCTCTGTTGTTTTACTAATAATTCACTTTTTTGTTAATTAGTTCTGTATGGTTTTTTTCCTCTTTTGGTTCAATTTGTTGTCTACAACTTGTCTGTATTTTTGATATAGAAGCAGCTTTCCTGTGACTCTAAGTCCTGACTTTGCAGTGTGCAGTCTTTACAGTAAATAGTCCAGTGTGCTTATGTTCACTGCTTTTAGGAAAGAAGAGAGTAATTTACTGGGGTATTAGCCAAGGGTGGATCTTCTCTCTTGTTCTGTTCGCTTGTTTTGTTTCTTTACATTTTACCTTCTTCCCTTTCTTCTTTGACATTTTAGATAATAAGTAGGGTTAGTTTTACTTCAGTAAGCATTTTACAGCTGATGATATTTAAAGTTTGTTTGCAGATAGAATACAGCTAAACTAGAATTTGTATTTAGCCTTGTCTTGCTGACAGAGAGGATCTACTGCTTACTGACAATACTACAACTACCACTGGTAGTTGGTAGTAAATATAAATGCTAGTTTTTGGAAACAAAATTGTGAAGAATCAAGCTGCCCTAATGCTTGAGAAAGTTGGAGTATGGGTTGGGCAAATAACCTGCACAGTATTTAGTAATTTTCATAAATTTTGCTAAAGTGAGTCATACAGCTATATCTCAATAGGTAGTAGCAATCAGAAGTTTTGTGTCTTGCTTGATAATCAGGCACATTAAGTAACTTAAAGGAAGAAATAAAGAGCTGCCATTTGGAGATTCTGGAATGATCTATTATCCTACAGAACTGTTTTCCTTTAGATACTAAAATTATCCTACTTGGGTTTACAGGCACTGAACCATGCTGTGAGGCAGCATTCTGAATTTTGCATTAACTGCCCCAAGCAGATGACAACTTATTTCAGATATTCATTTCATTCTTGTAATCTAAAATAGCGTTTGCTTCATCTAGACTTCAGTTTGAACCTGCAAACAATGTTTACTTTAAAGGCTGACTTTTTTAGTTGCTTGGAGAATTGCTAACAGAACTTGAGATGTATAAATGCTCACAGGAGAGGATTCTTGGCTTTTGTTGGTGTAGTGATAAGTTTATATCCTGGTTCCTAGACATTATAGGATGAAAGAGCAGTGCTCGTTGTAGCAGGTGATTTCAGAACTAGCCTGATTCTGATAGATCTTGCCCAATATTGACTGACTTAAAGTATATTAAATGGGATCAAAGCAAACTGGTGCACTGAGCAGTGAAAGCTCTGAGGGTATGTATTTTATTCACATATGAACTTCTCTGGTTTGTTCAAGGCTTAATGAGGAAGCTCGGAGGCTGATTGCTGAATTAGGAAGCACATCCATTACTAACCTTGGCTTCAGGGACAACTGGGTCTTCTGTGGTGGGAAAGGAATTAAGACTAAAAGTCCATTTGAACAGGTTTGTGATTCTTTAACTTGCTGGAATTTAACAGCTTGCATTAATAGAGGTATAGCACGTTTTATAAATGCCATGTGTTTGTTCAAGATGGGTATCTATTGCAGAACTGGCACACAGTCTTATTTTCAGGTTTTTTCCTTTTCCTCCTTTTAACCATACAAAAATAAGATTCTTTGGTGACTCATAAATAAGAAAAAAAAATCTTATATGGTGTAGATCTTACTATGCCAGTAACTAGATTATTCATCTTTTTAGTGACTCAAATTAACCTGAAGAATTCAATGCTTTCTGCCCAAGCTGTGTTTTAGATGCACTGAGAATGGTGAACTTCCAAGAGATAAGTGGGTAGTTAAGGTGTTAGTGTTACCAGCTGTTAGCTTTGCTCCTCTCTCTTTGCTGCCATCACAAAATTTATGAAATAGAATATATTCCCATACTTCAGCTGTTACAATTCAGCATGTGTCAATGTTGCCTTTAATTACTGGTAGAAGTAGATTTGTACTAGCAGAGTAAAGTTGTGGTTTTTTCTGCCAGCTTTCTAAGGGAGGGGAAACTAACTGCAGAAACAGTGGCAGACTCTTGGAGGCAATAATGTCTTACCTGACTGTAGATGGTTGTTTGGTGGACAAATAAAATGTTCTTTCAAATCTCACTATTTTCTTTCATTGCCTTGTAAATTTAGCATCCTTATTTATTTTTACCTTTATGCTAAAAAGGCTAAAGTTCATGCTTTAATGCAGTTGGTCATTTCCTTGCTTCTCTCTTCCTAAGCAAATATCTATAATAAAATTTAAAAATGTTTTCCCTGTATGGCTTAACTTTTTACCATACACTTGTCTGAGCAAGTTACTTTATATGGTGAATACTTACAGATTGTTGTGTTTGATTCAAAGCACAGGAAGTTAATAATGTTTTTTCTTTGTCCATGGCCTGAAAATAAGTACATGTCTTAAAGCTATGAGTTAAAGCAAAAGGATAAATGACTTTATGTTAACAGCAGATTGATATTTTCCATTTATAGCATATAAAGAATAACAAGGACACAAACAAGTATGAAGGCTGGCCAGAAGTTGTTGAGATGGAAGGCTGTATCCCTCAGAAGCAAGACTAAATGAAAACAGAAGAAAAGGAAAAAGAATATGGAAGAAAATGCACTTTCTGCTATTATTAGAGAGAGGGCTATGAAGGAGACTGTACTGTAAAAATTATTTTTAAAGCATGCAGCCATCTTGTCAGTGTGTGCATGAGCACTGACATTTTGAATATTGGGATTATTTATTGCTGACACACATAGAAATTCTTTTTGTAAATATGTCCAAAATAAAAGAAACATCCAATCATTTCTATGCAGGTTTCTTAAAAGCACAGTATTTAGTTTGCCTGTGGTAAATAATACTTGTAGATAACTGGCTAATAAATAACGTATGTGGACAATAAACAGATTGTGACAAATGTACTGTCCTCTTAACAGTGCAATGTTGCTGTGACTATGTAAACTTGGTGGAATATTGCAGATTTTAGTAATACAATAATAAGGAGCTTTAATTTTTTTTTTTTATCCTCTGCCTTTTTAATGGCATCATAAATTTTTATTAAAACTATTTGGTTATTCTAGTACCAAGTGCTCAAAAAATTTATTTTGTAGTCCCCTATCAAAATTGAGTAATGAGCAAAGGAAGACTACATGATAGTGTAACACAGATATGCCATGAAAAGCACAATAGAATTTTTTTTTCTATCTTTCGGGGATGAACTAAGATAAACATGTAAATAATATGTGTGATATTTAAAAGCAGCTTGGAAGAATTTGTACTTAACTTGAAAGTGTTTGCTTTATAGAAGGGACTGGCACATTAAGCAGTAGTGCTGTGGCTAAATTTTTCATTTTTTATGGCAGCTTTTGTACTGCTGCTTAAGCATTGATTCTCCCTGTGGCTGTTCATCTGCAGTGCCTGGGCATGCAGTGCTTGTGTGTAATGGAAGAGCTTCCTCTGTGAGTTCTAACATCAGGAATAAATTTCCCATCACAAAGAGCCTATTAGAAAGCAGTCTGCCTTCTAGTGAGAGTTGTTTCAGGGTACACAGCTGTGCACTTCACTACCTACAGTACTTCTCATGAGCTGAGGCAATCTCTTCTTCAGTGGAATGTCAGAGAGAGCAGCGTGTCTTGGGTTATGCAGTGTGTGACTTGTAAACTTAACTGACAATGTTTCCTTCATCCTTTTTTTGTTGGAAAAAAAGGACCAAGTTTAAGTGGCCTTATTCTTTAGCTTATATCAGCTTATGTCAGAGCTGTGTGAAGACCTTGCTTTCTTTCTAAACTTAGTATTTCTTTTAAGTAGGGCCAGCTTGAACTTTTCCTGAAACTAAATTATACCATACTAACTGACCATGTCCATATTCACAAAATTAGGGCTGACACAGAACTGGCTGTAATGTCCTGGAGTTTTGTGTTATGAATTCTGGTATATTCCTCAAAAACTTCATGCTAGTACTATGGGGCAAAAGCCACAATGTATTTTTCAGGAACCCACAGTGAGTTTAACAAAGGCATTGGAAATAGTATTATTGTTGATGTTTTCTGAGTCAAATTCTGTGCACTAAAAATTTCAAGCAATATTGATAATTACCTTGTAAGAAAAATAAATAATCTCTGATACCAGAGTAAGACTGGATTCTGAGTTGTTCTCTGTGTTTAAGTAGCTTTTAAAATAATGTGGGTTTCCCTCAGTATTAATGTGAAATAGCTATAAATGCACCTGACACAGTGCAACTGCTTTTGTTAAATCTTCCAGATTTTCCTGTGTAGGAGAATGTTTTAAAATCATATGTATTTTTTCATTGAAGTAAAATCCCCTTTTCCAATCAGTTTGAAATCCTATTTCATTACTTAAGGCTGTAGTGAAAAACTGTGTAATTCCTGGATTTTTCACAGAAATTCAGTTCTGCTGGCGTATATGCCAGTATTGGCTACACTGCTGTCCAGAATAATACCAAAATAATTTTGAAGTTGCTCAGCAGGGTTTTAAGAGGAAGAAACCCTATTGGGCTGAATTACTAGTTTCCCTGGACTACATTTGTCTTCATTATTATGCTTTGAACACCAGTGAATATCTCATCTTTCTTCAAATTAAAAAGTTAAATTTCCTCTGCAAAATTAAATGGAGAATGTGTGCCTTTATTAGCAATCCAAGTTGAGTAAAGATATCATGATTCTCTTAACCCCTTAAAGTTGCACCTGCAACAAACCTTTTAAACAATGTATTTTAAAACAATTAAATGGTAGAATTATTTTTGTTGCATCTTAAATAATTTGAGTCTTAAAATTTTGATGAAAATCTTCCTCTTACTCTCTAAGCCATGTCCTCAAAGCTGTATGGTATCATATTTAATAAGGCTCTTGCCAAATATTTAAAAGTTGTACTGGAGTGGCCATACAAATGGGGTCTCCTTGCTTTTCTCCATCATCATGCTCTATTGAATTGCTGCAAGATCTGGTCCTGCCGTCTCTGCCTTGAGTGAGCAAGTTATAGTATCCTGCTGCTGGGAAGAACTCTGAAATCAGTGGGACTTTCTGGTGATTTGTCTGCATTTCATTTGAGCTGCCAAGCACAAAGATGACTGTCCTGGCCTCTCCAGCTGGGGACAGGAAATCAGTTTGAAGGTACAGGTGCGTGAGTAGCTGTGTGTAACAAAGCTCCAGGATCCATATTTTCCTATATGGAAACATAGGTGATGGGAACATGGGTAGCATCCTGCAGACTTGTTGAGAACAGAGCAGCAAGGGAAGGGAAGAGAAAGGTTGTGAGGTATGTCTGCCTCAAAAAGTAGAGCTGTGAAAAGAGAGGGGGAAGGACACAAGAAGGTTTCAGCTTATTCTTCACCAAGGAATACCCAGCTGCGATTCAAGGCACCTGAAGATGACTTAATTGTAAACCACAGCTCTCAACTGCTTTACTAGTGGTGCTTTATATGGATTAATAGGAGTCCTAAGAAAGAAACTGAAGGGGGTCTCTGCCTTGATGTACCCTCTGGACCTTCCCTAGTGTCTTTCATGATCCAGCTATGTTTTTGCCTCCCTCTGCGAAAAGCAGACCCTTTTACAGCCTTAGTTTCCTGATTGCCACTTTGGAAAAAAATTTTATTTTTTTTAAATTTTTTTATTTTGCTCAGCATGTTTTGTTTTCTAGATGTCTTACTGTTACTTAGTTTCCTCAGACACTGAATTGACTGCTAAATGCCTGATGTGTATGTAATGTCTCCTGAACTGTTTGGGTTTTCTGCAGTCTGAGTGTTTTTCAAGAATAAGTGTATTAATAAAATAAGAGGCCAGGTGAGTAATTTCAAAAAGGGAAATAATGCTGCCACCATAAGTGCTGGCTGACTTTCCTGTGTAAGGATGGGAAGGGCTGCAGTGCCTCACTAACTGACTTGGATCGTGGCCAAGGTAGATACTGAGCAAAGGACTTTTTATTGATGAAATACTCTTCAGTTTTAAGGCTGTAAGGCCATAGCCTAGCCTGAATACAAGGGGCCTGTTGAAGAAACTTGAAGAAACCTGTAAGGCTAGATGGGAACTTTGAGGCTGAAGCAGGAAAGTGTGAGAACAGCTCTTGACCTGTTCTGTGGTATCATAAGGTGTCAGTGGCTCCTGATGCTGTATAAGGGATGCAAGGGACCCTGCTTCTCACCCTCTGAGCAACAGGGCACAAACTCCTGAGCTTCAGCCACACCCTGCTCCTGCATCCCTGGGGGCTGAAAAAGTGAAGAAGGCAAGAGAGAACATGCGCTACTTGAGATGCTTCTTTGCATTTCTGATAACATTAAAGCCACTTTTATTTCCTCCTTTCTGCCTCTGTAGTTATCCCTTTCAAAGTTACAAAGATCCAAGGCATCCTTTGTAGACTCAGGTTAAAACAGATTCTTCAGATATCACTTCCCATGCTTAACTGTCCATCTAGGTGGGTTGGCTCATGCGCTGTCCCAATCTTCTTAGCTGAAAATAAATTACTTTTTAGCAAGTTAAAAATGGATGACTCTCCACTTAGGTATCTTTTTACATTCTTCCTTGCCGTATGTTCTCTCCAGAACATGCAAACCAGTTCCTTTAATCTTGTATTTCAGTTGTTATAATTTCTAAATGTGTAATCAGATTTAGATTAGACCCTCAGAAAGGTCTGTTCCTTAGGGTGTTGTCCATAGCATGATATAGCTGCAGGCTCATGCAAAGACGTGAAGAAAGGCACTCCATACTGAGGAGGAATCATGACTCTGAGCTTGATGGATAGCAGTGGAAAAGAGTGCTATCTTCTGTGGAACACAGCTTGCAAATGTTTTTTCCTACCAAATGCTACAGCAATCTTCTTTAATTATCCTTTTCAGCCTTGAATGTTTCAGCATTTTTTTTATCAGTAGTCTCAGGTTCCCAGGTCTTTGCAGCTGAATCACCCCACTGAAAAACTTGGTGGATTTCTTGATTTATGTCTTAGTTCTCATAGATGCCTCAAAACAACCTAACCCACCACATATGTAACTACACCTTGTGTTAAGTTTTGTAGTATATTAGTTAATAAAATGAACATCATCTGTTTATTATCATTTGAAGTATGCAGATATGAAAGCTGTTTCAGGGAATTAGAATGTATAGGGAGAGAGGCAGGGATCAGCACAGACCACTGTAACAGTCCAACTACATTGTCTACTGTGTAAAATGCATGGAAATCATCCTCTGGGAAGTTTCTGATGCCTGGAGGCAGCCAAAGCAGATGCTTAATTCTCTTTCTCCTGCTGATCTTGCAATCAATGAACAGGAAAAAAAAAATAAAAAAAAAAAAAAGCCTAAAGCCAAAACAACAAACTACTGAGTTTAAATAATATTTCAAGGTTATTTTAGGCATCAAAAATTGTATTATCCCAAGTATGGTCTGTCAGAGAGTGTGATACTGTTCTGTCAGGACTTAGTGCTGTTTAGTCACCTCCCATCCATGATGCCAATCAGTCCTGTGGCACAGCCTGAGGAGCCTCTGGGTTTATTTTCACTGCTGAAACAACCTGGGACCACAACTCTCTCTTCAGGGTCTTCCACTGTGATATGCCCTCTCTATCCAAGTTTTCACAGAGAAGGTGTTGAAACCTCCTGTGACAGTGCCTTACTGGCATGCTGAGCACCCTTCCCCACAGACAGCAGATTTTTTTGTGGTCACAAATAATAATTTGGTCAGGCCAATGGAGGAGATGGACCGGCCACATGTGGAGTAAAAGTCCAGAGAGCAGATAATGGACTTCATTGTTGCTGAACTGATGTTCCTAAAATAATCCACATAAGGCAGTGAAATACCACAACACAAGATTTTGTTTCCTTCTTCTTGACTTACACATCCAACAAAGTGACAGTTCAGAATCTGGTCACCATCTTTCCTGGGAAAATTACTAATGACTAGGAAATGAATTCCTCAGAGTAACTTTGAAAGCTTCAGCCAAACTGTCCCAAGTTTCTAAAAACTGGCTGTCAGCATGGAAGAAGTTAAGGGATTGCAAACCCTTCCAAGTTCCCTGAATTTCAGTGGCAGTACTTACTGCTGGAGCTGGGATTTCAATGTTTGTAAAATGCATTTAAGAGAATAATAAAAAAGAAAGTATGCAGAATACTAATTAACTGACCATTTAGAAAATCATAGTGTCTTCTCATCAGTGTGTATGAACTGCAATGGTTATAACCACCCTGATGATAAAAAACCCTAACATTTATGCAGTTCTCTGACTAATTTCCTGCAGCATATGCAAACAAAATTCAATTGAAGGCCACTACAATATTAACACATATCTAACCAACAAATCTCAAGGGCTGTAGTCTTATCACATTAGTTGTGGAAACCTTTTACATAACTTGCATAATTTAAATATTTACAAAATATAAACTTTCTTGTCTTATCAAAAATAGTTCTTTGCACAATTAAACAACAGTAATCCTTTCACATGATGCTTTTTAAGCCAGGCATTAAATCACTGCATAGAAATAAACAACCTTTCACAGATGTAAAATAAAATTAAGCCAACATATGGAGACAGAGAAAGTGTTATCATTAACAGTTTAAATATTTTAGTGGTGTGAGCCAATCCATAAATTATATTGTGCATTGAACTTACTGAGGATGCAACCTAACAAAAAATTCTAGCTGTTGATTCTATAAAGAAAATCTGTTTTAAAAAAACATTTGCTTTATGGCAGATTCTTTTGGGCTAAATCTCATGTGGTTAATTTTCATAATGATGGTGAACCACCAGTGAGATGGTTGAATGTGGCGGGTTATTGCATAGAATTCAAGAGTGGGGTGACTACCAGCTGACTCACAAAATGTGCGCTCAGATACTCAGGAAATGCCTGCAGAGGGTTTTATTTCCTTCAAATATCAAACTGTATTTCTGTCCCTTCTCAGACCTGTCCCTTGAGTGTTTGAAGGACAACCCGCTAAAAATCCTGAGGTTGCTGTTGGCTACCCCGTTCACATTCACCAAGCTGTGCTCCTTCCTCTCTCAAGGAGCTTGACCCTCCTTTTCCAGGCAGACACTGCTGAGCTCTCTGCAGTTACACACGTTCCTCACTCCCCAGTGCTTTTCTGCACATTATGCAGAAGGCAGTTTTCTGAACGGCTGCAAAGCAAATGCTTCGTGGTCAACAGCTGAACTCTTTCCCTATCTTTGTGGGTTTTTCTGAAGTCTGCAGAAATGAACTATCTGGTGGATCCATCTAGTCCCAGTTTTAAAAGCACAGCTATAAAGACTATGTCTAATGTGTTTTACAAACTCTATTAACTCTTCAGTCTCTGCCTAATGAGATCTTGAGATTTCTCCAGTGTGCCTACCCACCACACGGATCTTCAGGACATTGTGTCTATTAAATACTCGAAAAGTTTAGCATCTGTCTCTGCTTGTGGAATAACACGTTCAAATGCATCATCAGGAGTCCTTTTGCTGTTTAAGCTGTCCCTGCATGCAGCCTGATGTTTACTCAGCTGTCCTTTCAGTCACAGCAAGCTTGGGCAACCCATTGTCTGGCAGTACCTGTTCCCCCCAGGCTGATCCCTCTGAAATCCCACACGGTGACAGTGACTGCTGTCGCTGCGGCAGCTGCGTGCACCACCCAGCCTGGCTGGTTTGGCCATCTTTCTTTCCTGTCCTCATCTCACTTGCAGGTGTGCACGTCGGTCATGGTCTCGCACCTCCTGCAGCGCACGTAGCAGCACCAGACGAACTTGCACTCGCAGCGCTCCACGTGCCGGACGACGTGGGTGTTGTACCCGCGCCCGCAGCACAGCAGGTTACAGCCCTCGGCCCCCTGCGACGTGCGGTTGCATTCTCTTCCCTGCGTTCCAGGGATCCCCAGTTTTTGGTCTTCGACACAGTAATTGGGCGATTTGTTCACATACAGCAGGTCCTCTTTCCCAATTGGTATTTTCCTCTGGCTTTTCTCTTTCCTGCGTAGCTTTTTTTTCAGTCTGTCTGATATTTGTATGCTGTTTTCATACTTATCCTTTAAAAACCGGCCAATCTTTTCAAAGGATGACATGGTTTTCCAACAAGTTTTCACAGCACAGGACCCAGAAACACCATGACAACGGCAATCCACGGACATCAGCTTTGCTACAGCCTGAAAACAAAGGGAGAACAACATTTGGATGTGGTCTTTCATCCATCAGGAATGCTGCCTGACATCAGTAGCACAGAGGTCTCAAAGTATTTAATGTTACAGCTGCCACTGCCATTTCCACAACAGGGAAGTCAGAGCACATGTTAGGAACCAGGTTTCCAGTCCTGGACCCCCACTATGAGAGGCATGATCTTCAGACTTGCTCTTCATTTGCAGTTTGCAATGGCCATAATGTAGCAATATTGATCACAACAGTGAAAGCTGTGATTTCTGGATGGCTTTTTATTCTGGAGAATCCTAAATACCTCAATGACATGTCCTGCATTGCTCCTCCTACTGCTGGAATGCAAAAGGCTCTTATGGGCAAAAAGGTCTAGCGGGGAATAGCAGAAGGGGAAAGCAAGGATAAGGCAGGTCACAGCACCCCTCCTATTTTGGAAGACACTGGGCAAGAAGTGTCCGGTTATGTTGCCTTTTAAGGGTACTTTATAGGTACGATGAAGACCACTAAACATTCACAACCCTGTTTGTAACTAAGGCCACAGGAATGGCTGAAGTCACACAACAGTGCCTGGGCAACCAGTGTGGCTCAGCACCCAAAGCAGCACAGGCAGAGGCACCTCAGGGCAAACTGCTGGAAGAGCAGGAAGACGCCCACATCTCCAAGCTTCACAGAAAGTCTGTCAAAAGACTCACTACGGCTTAGCAGAGGTGTCTTCAGCTCAGGTAATCTGCAGTAAAGCTCAGGTGCTTCTCACTTGTAGTCTTAAACCCTGTTCTTTTAATTGAGATGTAACTAGTTCTAGTATGAGTTCCTAGTGTTTCCAGTTTCATAATGGCTCTATTTATCACAAGTAGGTAGCTGCATTCATAGTACTTTTTTTACTGTCAATGTTTTAGCAAAGTTTCCACAGTTATTGCCAACACTTAAATTAAATTCCTGCCAACAAGTGAATTCTTAAATACTTAGACGAATTACTTTCCCATGCCCATGCAGAAGCAAAGGATGGGCTGAACAGTAACTGACCAACAATGGGAATCTAAAGCCTGTGTCAAGCTTTTTGTAACACATAACAGTTTTGGCTCAGTTTTAGGATATCAAGCCTCAAATAACTGGAACCTGTAAACAAGCAGTAACTTCCTTTATCTCATATCTTTATCTTGAGACTGACTCAAACACTCAGGAGACAATCCATACAATACTTTCTTGTCTAACATCTAAAAGTCATAGAATAAAATAATACAATTAGTCTTGTGACAACCCTCACATTAGAGTTTGAAAAAGGCACTGAAAACACATACATGTACAGATACAGTACCAGATATCATAATTTTTGGTTTGTTTTACATTTGCATTAACATATCTTCTGGAGCCATCCTGTAGACTCATAAGGGCCATTGGTTAGTAGTATGGAAAGCCCATGTTGCCATCTTCCATTTTACTAACCTTTCCCCCTATATTTTTTCCACAATCAAAGCAACTGAGAAATTTAACAGTAAGTGTGGATTTTAAATTAATTCATAGTAAGTTTGTCTTGAAATTCCTCATGCATCAAGGCCAATGCATATTGAAATGAATCCCCTTTTAAGGAACTGCTTTACCAAAACATGGGGGGAAAAAAAAAGAAATCAACATCCCAACTACATGATGTTTATTAAATTTCATCCTCAGCCTTTGCTTATCCCTCAGCCTCCACATATACTATATACTAGCTGCTGTCAGTCTATGTCTTTCTGAAACTGAATTAAAAAAAGAGAAGAAAAATCTAACATCCTCCTCTGGTTTCCCCTGAGAAAGTAGTTTCATTTGTTCCAGTTCCTAAGCCTTGATTCTGCAGTGAGATCTGATACCTGCAATCCTACCAAGCCCCACTGGCCTCTGCAGGACCAGGAAAAAACTCGAGTCCCTGACTCCATATTGGTAGCTCAGGCAGCACAAATCATCCTCAAAATTCCAAAACCAGTCAAGGCATGTAGCAAATCAAATGGGCTACTTCTATTCTATGTGCTAAACTGGGACTTTTCATCATGATGACTGTGGTCACTGAAGTTTGGGATGAGTCCAGCAGGGTTACTCCATTGGTTTCACTGGGCATTGAGGCCTCCTGGCACATTCTGCCCCAAAGGTGTTGACTCAGTCTTGAGCTGGCATTTGCATAAAACACTATAAACATTAAAAAAAAAACACATGATCAAAGTGTTTGCTTGGAGTCACATCTTTGGTGAATAAACAGGAATGATTTGTAGGTGGAGGTTACTATGGAAGCCAAATATGCAAGACATTCACAAAAAACACTAGCAAGAAAGAACAGGCATATGCCCTGACCTAGAAGAGCCATTAGCCTTTGCAAACTAAACCTGGCAAAGAGGTACTCCTGTACAGGAAACACTTCCACATGCTGTGGGGGCTGCTTTTGCAATTGGAGATTTTTCTGCACTGCTGGAAGAAATAAGAATATTGCAACAAGCAAACTCTCACCCATGAGCACACACAGACTCTTTTAGTAGCAAATCAATTGCTAGTTAATACTGGTAGGTACTTACCATCTCTTCTACACAGACTAGTTTCTCTTTAATAGACAGACTTGACCGTGCTCATATCTCAAGGATCTGTCAACAATGAAATCACTGGGTAGTCAGAATTTGATTCATTAAGATGTAAGAGTGGTTGAGGCAGATGAGAATTTAAAATACAAAGACAAAAAGTCTGTCAGAAGGCAGATGACCTAATAAAATGTGAATATCAAATACAATATCAAAAGATAAATTTTACACACAACTTAAAGATAGAGAGGATTTAATAGCATTTTTCCAATTTTGAATGCTAAGTTATTTTTGTCAAGTAACTAGAATTTCAAAGTAGTTTTAAATCATATTGTGCTACTAGATTTGTAAGGTTACAGATGTAATCCTCATTTTCACTGCAGTACAATAAGGTACTTACTAAGGGCAGAAGGATCCAGAAATTGTAAAGGAAGCTCTGGACATGCCTGCTAGGTGCTGAAGGCCATGTGGGCAAGTAGCCCAGCAGATGACACTCAGAGTCTTTCTCTGAGGATGAATTAAACAAAAGTAGAGGGAGACAGTGTTTCGAAACAGGAACAGAAACTGATGTTGAATTCTTCGACTGATATCAGAATATAAAAATGTGGCATATATTAGCAGTGTATGAATGAACAGATGAATGAAAGAAATACAAATGTGATTCAGTGTTTTGCCTCTCATCTGCTAGAATGGGCAAATTTTAAGCCTGGACTCCAATATACTCTAAGTTGCCAGCACAGGGAGGTGACATTTTGCTTTGCCTGATCACAGAACATGCTACTGCATCTCAGTCTGTCATGTGAACTTCAATGAAGAAGCTCCAGTAATTGAACATATGGCAAAATTTAGGGATTAGGCATCTCCTGATGGTGCAAGCAAACCTAAGATTGTACCTATAGAGCCAACATGGCCTTCAGGTGGGACACAGCTGCAGCATACACCTGTGTCTCAGCAGTGCACAGTGACTGCAGACTTACTGGGACCGTGACCTCCAGACTGACTACACAACCAGTGTTCTGTTTCACATTTTAGGTTCATATGGTGAATCTGTTCAGTTATTCATTAAATAGTGAGAGGATTCTCCGTATGAAACAAAAATCCATGGAGAGCTTCAGAGGATCACTGTTACAGAGACCTAGTGGATGGATGTGTCATTCTGAGCTGGGACAGGCTTTCTTAGGTGGGTTATGGAACTGACTGATAGCTTGTGAGAAAAGAGCAGTGTGGTGACATCTGGGTCCACCAGCACTGTGGTCAGCCACAAGCCCATCCAGCAGTTCCTCCTCCCCCTATTGCCACTCAACCTTGGTGGTACAACACGCACAACAAAAGTGCAGGGTCAAGTGATGTGCAGGGATGAACACTGCTCTTTTTAAAAATTTAACCTGAGAGAAAGATCACTTTTAAACCAACCACCTTCCTTTCACTGATCCAGTGCAATTAACAGAGGGAGCAGCACAGGGTGGAATCTGTGGCTAGAACAGACAGATGGGGCAGAAAGCAGAGACTGATTGGCGGCAAGGAGTGTCAGTGGAATCACAGTTTGCATACTCTAATGCCAGTTAATGCTTAACACGTCCAAGTTAAGCTTTCTGTTTGCAGGCATTGCTCTCAGCTGTGAGACAAGAACTGCCAGTACTTGTTTTGTCACGGGAACCAATGCCTGCAATCAAATGTCCCAATTTCAGACACTGGTAGAATTAATATGATTATTTATGAAGACAAGCACATGTCCTCCCAGAGATGCATCACTTAAGAACAGTTTGAAACTTGGTGAGTCTCTTACCAATCCACAAGTATTAGTAAAAACAAACTCTCCAAACAAGTCCCACATCAAATAAATTTCCACAAGTGGAAGAGTGAGCAGAATTTTTCCAGCAGTAAAATAATACTAATACAATGATAATGAACCCATAGTACCTGACTCCCCACATACTTTTGTCTAAGGAGCAGAAGAGCCCAACTCACATATGCACACCTAAGCACACTGAAAATTGCTGTGCTAAAGGATGATGAATGTTTATCTTGCAGCAGAATAAGAATGCAGTAAAGGATGATGAATGTTTATCTTGTATCACATTAAGGATCCATTCTGAACCTTCTGAGAGTTGAATTAGTGGACAACTCCTGTGACAGTTTTAGCATTTTTATATGTTAATATAATAACTATGAGATATGGAAGTATAAAATAACATTTTGCACTGAAATAGGAGAGAAACAAGAGAATTCTGCACATACCAGTTCTGTTACTAACTCCAAACAAACAGAGAAGTACTGTCCCTGGAAGACTGCTCTTGCACGACACCAAACCAGGAACATGATAGTATTTATTACTAAAAGGCCGTAAGATATCAAAACATCCTTCTTGTAAGCCCCAAAACATGAAGGTCTTAACTCCTAGTTAAGATTTGGAAATACAAAAAGGAAGAGTTATGCTAAACTTCAGATAATATTGCTGCTAGAAATCCCAAGTACCAACAATAAACTTTTTCATTCTGGATAGTGATCAAAATATTTGCTTTATTCTACGTTTTGCCATTAACTTACAAAATATCCATGCATGGAAGCTGGCTATATATATTTCTTCCTTAACTATCTCACTCTACAAACATGATAAACGACCCTTTGCTCTTTCCTTAAGGAAATAATCATTTAATCTTCTGTTCCTCTTATTATCATCTCCTACTACAAGATACCAATCACCTTTCCTTGGAGATGATTTAGCTGACTGACATCTCAGTAAACTCATAGCTTTTAGTTCTCAGCTTTTACTTAGGTTTAAAGTTTGCTTCAACTACTTCAGTTATAAAAAGGGTGTTTGTCACCTGGAATCATGGAATGGTTTTGATCGGAAGGAACCTACAAGATTTTCCTCTTTTCCAACTACATAGCTTAAGTGAAATAACACATATTACCTGTAAAAATTACTTCAAATTAAAGTAATTTTCAGTTATACCACCATGGCTCTTATGATGGCTTACTATGGCTATTCCTTGTCTATGGCAGATAGGAAAGTTGGTTACAGTAAAACCCACTGATGCTGCTTCCAGCTACAGGAAATTTTGGAGTCACAATGGAGTCCCTCAATATGAGTAGTCAAAACCAGAGGTTTTCCCTTTCTTTTCCCCCCTCTTTAGTTAAAGCTGAGCAGAACAGATTTAAATATTATGGGCCCAGAGAGAGCCATTAAAGATAAAATCTCCAAGGTAAAGCAAAGAAAGTAATTTTAAAGGAAAAATAATACAAATCTCTGCCATTCCAGATGAAAGCTCCAAGCACTAGATTACAGGCTCACATCCTCCTGTACAGGCTATTGCTGTCCCCATTTTACTGCTGTCCCTCTGCAGGACAGGAACAAGAATCCAATGTCACACACCCAAACACACAGTTTTCCTCTGCAACCCTGGGTTGGAAGTTCTTTGGACTGAAAAAAGCCATCCAAAATCAGTCTCCTTTCACTTCTTTGATGCATGTCCTAACCAATGAGCTCCTTTGAAGGTGTCATTTCTATCCCATGTTTTTAGAGAAAATATTCACTCTTGATTTCCCCTCTGAACAATGTTAAACTTGCACTCTGCAAGATGAGTAATGAGGCCTTGTGTCCAGCTGGCCTTCTCATTCAGTATTACAGAGAATTATAAATGCAAGTCATGATAATAACAGAATAATCAGTGACAAAAATCATACCATATTATGATGATAACAGGACTATTTCAAGTTTGTACCTGAATATCAAATATCTAATTAAGATAAATTTACTATTTAGCACTGCAGATCTATTACTTATTTTGTGGATGTTATTTTAACATACTGAAATTAGTTGGTTAAAACCAGCTCTGATTGTGAGTTTGTACATGTTTCTTTGGTGATGTTACTGCTGTTCTTGCCACTGGCCCCATGAATACCTGCAGCCAAGGCGCCACCTCCTTTGCCTGATGTCATTTTGTCAATGAAGGTGATGGAGTGGCTGCTGCCACACCTGAGTGACACCTACCTGCCTCCCAGCCTCGTTGTTGTGCAGGTTCATCGCCACCAGCCCGCTCCCGCTCTTGCCTGTTGCATTCTTGAAAGGCACGTCCAGGAACTTTCTGCTGAAGGCCATTCCATAGTGGATGTCGTCAGAGCAGCCGCCCCAGTGCCAGCCCTCGCTGGCCGAGCCGCCGTGCCGCAGGGTGACATCGCAGGAGCACTCGGTCACGTTCCCCGCGCTGCACGAGCGCGTCACCGAGTGCACGAGCCCCGCCGCCGTCACCGCCGCGATGAACGCCGTCTCCTTGGTGCCTGCACAGCAAACGTTACTCCATCACTGCCTCTGATCACCCTCCTGGCTGGGCTACTCGACGATTGTTAAAAGGGAACAGTTACACGTTTAACGTCATCACAGCTTGGCCTGTAGTGTGAGCTTGTTCAAAGCAGTGGATGTTCATACCCCAACACGACTTCAGGGCACGGCCTCTTCCCGTGGCCATGCTATTAATGATGCTGCTTCTCACTACTGGTACCATAAAATTTTTGGTAACTTCTTTCTAAATCTGATTAGGAATTTTATTTGCCACAGAAATTTTCAAGCCAAATAATAAATAAAGAATCAAACTCCAAACTAACCACATTCCAAACTCCTTACTCTCCACTCCGCTTTTCACTATTCAGATGGATTTGAAGAAGAAAAGGTCAGTCTAAATCTCAGAGAAGATATCATGATCCCAGGTTACTTTGGTACAGGGCCAAATCTTACCTCATGCTAAATTTAGCAAACATTGGTGTTCTTCTAATTCACAAAGGTTGCAAAGATTCCCAAAAGTCTTAAACGAGGCAGAAATCAGCACAAAGATATTTAGGCCATGTGCTTTTCCTAGAATAAGCTGGCCATAGGAGAGAGCAGCATGAAAGGCTGTTAGACTGGCTTCTTACGCCTGTCCCATTCTCTGAAACTTCTGGCACAACGTGGCACCCAGCCACATTTAACACATTACTGTGTTAAGTAAGGCATACTCTAAGCAAATTGAATATCATTGAGTGGTCAATACATGTAGCTGAAATTTTACTGAAATGGGCCAATTTTCACTGTGGTGAAAATTATTTATTTTCAGTCTGATATTTCTGCTCATGGGCAGGAAAATTCTGGTTTGTTTCTCCTGTTTGTATCAGTCTGTGGTGCCGGTGCCATCATAAAAGGCTTCCACAGTACACACTAGTGAATCTTTGTGGGTGAACAGTGGCACTCATTTGTGGGTCTTCAGGAACAGTCCTTCCTGTTGAACAGAAGGACTAATACACATATGGCTCCATCTTCTTTTTCTACCCTTTCCTTTTTGGAATATGCCCCACTTTTTATTCCTCAATTTATGTTTTCATTATTAAAACTTTTGGGTTTTACACTGCTTTAGTACAAAGTGAAGATTGTATGAACACTAACTGAAGTACCACAATACTTAAAATCACATCCATCACACAATCAGTGACCAGGGAGCTAAAAAAAAAGTTTCAGGATCCTTGCAGGAAAGCTTTGGCACGACATTTGATACAAAAAACTCATCCTTGTTTCAGTGGAAATTCCAGCAATTTCATAATTATTTTATGCAAAAGAAAGCATCTTTGGTTTCACTGTGCTGATAAATATCACATAACTGAGCACATATTATATATTTTAAAGCATTTCACATTGTATTTAGTGCCCTAAGTAGACATTTTTACCTGCAAGTGACCTTTCTGAAATAATATGTCACAAGCCCACTTATTCAGTAACTATGACACAAGGGGATAAACCCAACATAAGTCTAAGAACAGTATTTCAATATAGTTAAGTGGCTCTACCTACGGGCAGTGTCATCCACGGACGTACTGCACGAAAATGACAAGAAGAAACAACGACGCTGCAAAGACAAGGGCAGGTTTGGTGCGCTCGGTGCATTTCGCGTGCCCGTGGTACCTCCCGGGACGGCGGCGGGGAGCCCGCCGGCTCTGTCCGGCTCCGCGGACGGGACGCACGGACGGTCCCTGCGGGGCTCCTGGCCTCGCAAACCCACTGTCCCGGGGCAGCCCCGGGCCCCCGGGCGCTCACTCACCGCTGCTGAGCTGCTGCCCGAAGGCGGCGGGGCCGGCGGTGCCGCGGCGGGCGGCGGGCGGCGAGCGGCAGTCCCAGCGCTCGTGTCGGAACTGGCTGCGGCACTCCTGGAGGCCCAGGCGCGCTCCCTCCCGGATCGCGGGCATCAGCTCCGGCTTCTGCTCGCACAGGTCCTGCTGCCGGCGGCTCAGCGGAGGGCTGGCGCAGCCCGGCTTCTCGGGCCCGCCGGCGGCGGCGATGCCCAGCCACCTGCGGAGGCAGCCGCCCGTCAGCGCCGGGCCTCGACGGACACGAGGGGACGGGCTCCGCGCAGCCCTCCCACCCCGACCCCCGGCTACTCACATCCAGGTGCTGCCGGCGGCGGGGCAGAGGGCGAGCAGCAGCACTGCCCGCAGCAGGCACGGTCCGAGGGGAGCCCCGTGCCCCATGGCAGCCGCATCCAGCCCCGACTCGCTGCCGCCCCTGCCCGCGGCCCGCCCCGGGCAGCGGGGACCGAGGGGGACTGCAGCAGGGCACCCCCTACTCGGGTTTCTGCCCCTCCAGGGACAGGGGACAACTCGAGGGGCGAGCCCGGGCCGTCGGACGGCTCTCCCGGGGAGGCTGGGCTGGCAGGGAGGGCGGCAGGAGGGCACGCACCGGGAGCGCTCGCTTCCCGGCAAGGTGAGAAAGTTGGGATTGATGTTTTCCCCGGCTCCTTCCCCGGCTGTTCCTCCCCGCCCGTGCATTGGCCGCCCGGAGGCCGGGGCGGGCCGGGGCGGGCCGGGCGGGGGCGCAGCGGGGGCTCCGCTGCACAAAGCACGGCCCCGCACGGCCCCGCACCGCACCGCTCCGCACCGCTCCGCACGGCCCCGCACGGCCTCTCCTCTGCGGTGCTGCCTCTTGGGCTGTGAGGCGTCCAGAGCGGCTGCCAGGGGTGTAGCGGGGTCCGGGCGCGGCAGAGCGGAACTGAGGGCAAAGGAACCCGTAGGTCCTGCAGTGATTTAATCCGCAGAAATGAGAGAGATGCTGATACATCATAACATTCCCTAATGCTTTAGCAGTGTTAACTGAGTCAGCATCAGTATTCATTCGGATAGCATTTGTTCATTCCTGTTAACTTCAGTGAGAGCCTTATCAACTGCTGCCTCGATTGCTAGTCCTTAGTTACACATTAAAAGCCAATGAGTCAGCTAGCACCTGATGGAGAGCTTATGTTGGCACTCTGGACTTTCAAGTCCTCTTTGATCACAATATATTGCTGCTTCCTTCTGTGTAAGCACAACACCTGCACTAAAAATAATCTGGATAAAATGACAGATCTGTAAAACTTTGATTTGACACAGTTGTAAATTAGTGAAATAGCTCTTGTGGACTGACAAGAGCTCCAAGTGAAGAGCACAATAAATCATCACAATGACAAATGAACATTTTTATGAGTATAACATCTTGGGAAATAATCACGTAGCTGTGCTGTTTTCCCTTGCCTTTTTTCCCCATGAACGTGCAGAGATGTTTTAAGAGCACAGTCTGTGGTGTATTTAGATCTAGAAAATGATTCCTCCTTCCCACTTCATGCTTATGAATCTGCTCTCAAAGCATCTCCAAAGCATCATCAACTCTGGGCAGATTGCTAATGACCCCACTAGTTATTTAAACCTTTCAATATAACTTAGTTTCTTCATTCTGAATTTTAGTCTAGAGAACATCTGCTTGTGGTTGCAGAGGAACTTAGACCAGAGTGAGGGACATTGGAAAACAGGGAACCAGCCATGAAACAGGCCTGAACCAGCCAAAGTGCGTGGGCTGTGTCAGAGAATTATCTAATTATTCCAGGACACATGGTTCATTTTATCCTCTTTGCTGCTTCCTGGCTCCATCTTCTAAAGTTAATTCAGAGCCTTGGCCTAGAAAATGTGGATTCCTCATGTGCTGCTTTATCTGCTCTATGAATTTGTCATCCACTCTGAAATTATTTTTTCCTGCTGTTTCTTTAAAGAAGTTTCTTCTCTGTGGTTGTTTGTTTTGATTTTGTTTTTCCTGTTTTTTAAAAAAAAATTATTAAAGTTATTATAGATCTTTTGGTTCTAAATTCCCATATGTGAATTTTTCTATAGTAGCTACAGAATTTTATATACAAATAGCAATGTAAGATTTAAATTTTAAAAATACTGATTTCAAAAATCTAATCCTATTTGTAGCATTTCGTATATAGCCCCTTAAATAAATAAATTACCTTTCTGTTGGGTTCTCATGGGGATCTGATTTTATGTACATTTTTTTTCTGCAATCATCTTTGCCTAGTTAAGGTAACTCTTTGATCATATACACTGTAGAGTGAAACACTTGCAATTTGAAGGGCTGATGCTAAACAAAAAGTAATATTTGTTGTGAGGGAATTCTTGAGATCATCCAGCTCAATCTCTAGGAGTGACTGGAAGCAAACTACATTTTTCCATGACCATCTGATTTAAAAAAGTTTAGGTTGCTATGTGTTTGAATCCTAATCTCCCATCTGCCTTTCTTCCCATCTGTTTCCCTTACAACCACTCCCCGTTTGCTGTCCCAGCTGGATTCCCCACCAGATCCCCATCCTCTGCCCTTCTGCGCTTTACCTTCCTGCCTGCTCTTTGCACCATCTCTCTGCTTTATTCCCTCCAGCAGCGCTCTCTTCCCCAGGCAAAGGCAGCAGGTTCTGCAGTTAGTCTGGAGCCCTGTCTGCATGCAGGTCAGTTGGCTACCAAGAGCAGAAGGGCAAACACTTTGCACACCATGTGCTTTGCAAACCAGCAAAGGGAAACAATTTAGAAATGCCTTGCTGATCTACCAAAATTTATTGTAATTTGTCAAATGTTTCTGAAGGCTGAAATTCTAATTAGCTGATGCTTCAGAGCCCTCTTTGCTGGAAGACCACTCACTCCATCACAGACAGCAACATGAGTGGGACGCAGAGACAGTGAAGCAGAATCCAAGCCAAGGTCAAGTGCCAAGATTCAGTGAACAAAACTTACTATAAATCAGGGAAGATAAATTTGACTTTCTGCTTATCTTGCTTTCTCTGGTCAGGCTATCTGTGGCCATTCATGCTAAAATGCCCACATTTTTTTATTTTAAAAAGAAGAAAATCAAATGTCGACAAAAGAAAAAAAAAAAAAAAAGGAAATGTGTATAAGCAGGTTTGTATTTCCTGATGGGACATTTATTAATTTAATATTTAATGAACATTAATGTGATCCTGACAGAGTCAATTACATACATACATACATGTACATATATATATATAACTTGCTAATATATAAAGAAATACTCTATTGTGCAGAATCTGTGTGAATAAGCTTCACTAACATAACATGCTTCAGAGATAGACCAATTATCTCTTTAAAAAGATAGTGGCTAGTTCTTTCAATATAATCAAATTTTGTTGTCGTATTAGACGTAAGTACATAGAAAGTTAACTTCTCCTAAACAAGTCACTCCTTTTGAAAGCTTTGTTCAAACTATTTTTCTTCTTCTGGAACTTCTAATGCCCATCAGAGACATGAATAAGACAGAGCAAACTGCATTATCCTACCTGTACATACTATGGGTCATTATCCCCTTATCTTATAAAAATGAACAGAGGAAAACCTCTATCAGGTTATACCTTCAGCTATGACATTTATCATGTGTGGTGACCGAGCTCAGAATCTGCACTTCTAACACAGAAAGCACGCTCTCAGTCCCCCTCAGTGCTTGGCTACACGATGTGCCAGCACTCTGGGAACTGCAGATGTGCCAGGTCTTTGCACTGAATGAACATTGCTGGCAAAATAGTGGTACCCAACAGAGCCATTGCACCATGGGATTAGTGAGAGTACTGCCCCTCAGTGAGGAGGGACATGAGGAGAGATGTGCAGAGTCCCTGGGCTTCAGGGCAGCAGTCCTCGTGCCCTTAGTGCAGTGCTCCCTCAGTGCAGAGTCTCTCTGCCAGGGGATTGTCTGTAGAGAAGTCCCAGGACTTCAGTAAGGTCAGGCTGGCAGTAGAAGGGAAGTTAGGAGAGGAAAACAGATGCTCCTTCTGCCCTACATGGCCTTCCAAGGTCCCTCTGCCCCTTGTCCAGAGATTTAGCATTATTGCTGTTATTTATTATAATATTTATACCTGAAAGCACACACTGTTGCTGATTCAGATGTAGCATGTTGAGTTCACAAATGACTGGGACAGCAATTAAAATGCATCCAGTAGTGACATGTTGTCAGATGGAGACTTCACAAAGAGACCTCACAAACACGTAATGGTCCCAAAGCTACCCCTGAATATTATGTTTATAGTAGCTGCACAACACGGTACCCAGAACCACGTTTTCTATGTGCATGGATATATAATAAAAAAGGGAGAAGTAGTAACTGGAAGGTGAGGAAAGAGCATGCATGCTTCTCACAATCCCTTCTGTTATTGCCAAAGGATCCAGAGGAAAACTAAGCTTTCTGGAGCCCATAACTCCAGCTGGTTCCTGAACCAATTGCTGAGCAGATCTTCTGGCAGTCTACATCTGCTGGTGATGTGCTGCCAGAAAGCTGGGGCTTAGGGAGAGAGGACTCAGTCTGACTTTAGAGTTTGATGTTTCCTGTGGTCACAAATCTGGAGGCAATGTCCTGGGCTTACCAATAATTACATGAGTGCTTGAGAATTGCTAATTTTTGGGGGAATCCTGGAAGTAGGTATGGGTTTCTTCTGAAGTGCTGTTAGCAAATCTGTTCTCGACATGGACTGTCTGAATATAGGTATTTTCTAGTTACCCCAGGGAGATATTTTCAGCCTACTATTATTAAGTAAAATTAATCAAGGGAATGCTGCAAAGGCTCCAAAGCATAATGTGAAAGATGTGGGAATAAAATCCACTTATTAATTTAGATTTCACCCAGACTTTGCTTAAAGCTAAAATTAGTAGTAAAATTGATAACAGTGCCCCTACACGGTGTCAATGAATTTCCCTGGTTGTTTTAACTATGATGAGAAATGCTCTTGGACACAGGGTATAATGAAAAAAGGAATTTTTCACTGACTTAAAGTTTGCTTTTTTTTTTTTTTTCTTCACATTTAAAGCAAAATAATATAAAATTTTTATTTTTTGTGGTTTAGATCAGATGCATGAGATTATGTGCTGCTGGCTGGTGTTGCTGACCTTCTAGAAGGTAATTGTGTCATTTGATGAAAAGAGTAGCGCAAGTGCGTGAAAGAATCCAAGTTACTTCAGTGCTCAGGGGACATCTGGAGATATTCCTTATTTAGTTTTAAATCAGACTCCCCTGAGGATGTAATACTACTGCTTTGTTGATGTATGTGTAGGCTCTATACAGAATTTCCCGAAATAAGCAGGATCAGGTACTCCATGTGTGTGCTTATGCATGTTCCTGCTGAGCACAGAAGCAGCACGCTTGCACCCAAAGAGGTCACTGAATTTTAGGTATAATACAGCTAGAGGAAGGAAGGAAGGAAGGAAGGAAGGAAGGAAGGAAGGAAGGAAGGAACTGCTCTCTTAGGCGCAGTGCTGCCTACAACACAATTTGAGATACCACCCCAACTAGCACTTTCCACAAGCAGCACGCTTGCACCCAAAGAGGTCACTGAATTTTAAGGATAATACAGCTAAAGGAAGGAAGGAAGGAAGGAAGGAAGGAAGGAAGGAAGGAAGGAAGGAAGGAAGGAACTGCTCTCTTAGGCGCAGTGCTGCCTACAACACAATTTGTATTCCCACCCCAACTAGCACTTTCCACAGGACCCTTTCATAGATGATTTTGTTACATCTCCTAATAGAATCATGATTCACACGCACAAAACTGTTGCCATCCTGTGATAAGAGAACTGACAATCAGGGAGCTATTTAATTTACTCCTGTCAGAGGGTGCATCATCATTAAATCCATGATCAGGTCCTTGGTTTCTCACTGCTAATTCAATTTCTAATGAGCTACTTATTGTTTGAGTGAAGATAATGATAGAAACAAGAATCTACTCTGTAATTATTGTAATACAAAGCTCTATTGGTTATCTTATCATTCATCAAGATATGGATATGTGCCTAATTTGCAAAGCATTTGGTCCAGTGGTCAGACTACTTGCATACATGTGAATTTACCTACAAGTCCAGTTTAAACAGAGGACGCTTAGGAAGAAATGTGAAAGAATGATATTGTGTCAACAATTATAGAAGTAGTCCCTTTCCACCCATGGTGTGGTGGTAATGGGAAGAAATTAATGGCCTGATTTTTCAAGTTAAGAGCCATTCAAGTTATGGGACAGCATTTAAAACATTCCAAATTCAAATAATTAATTACACATTTCTCCTGCCCCCAGTTTCAATGATCTTTCCTATTTCAGTGCATGAATTTCATCTTTTGGGTCTCAGCATGTGTCCTTTACATCCCCAATAATCCTTATTATACTACTTGCCCCATTCCCACTTAGCACTTTTTGATTGCTAAAAATGAAAATTATAAAAAAATTAAAACCTTATACAGTTACATGGTGAATAATCCAAGGCCCATATAAAATTATATCTTTTCACTGGTAATGAGCACTGCAGATCTTAAAAATCAAGGCGCAAGGATCTCCCTAGTAAGAAAGTAATCTGTCCCTTCATAAATGTTCACTTGAATGTCAAATGGTTACAGGATGTCTTGCACTTGCAGGTTTTACAAGACTGTCAAAATTTTTGATTTGGTTAGATGACAAACATCAAATCCTTCTTTGATTGTGACTAAATCTGCTAATTCAGTGTTAGATGTTACCTGTTTCCTGAGCCACTTCCTTATTTCCTCTCCTCAGTGATTGCCGCCTTCTCTTTTTCCAACAATTTTTTCTTCTTTGACTGGGCCTGGCACTGGAGTATGTGAACCCACTTAAACCTTTTAACGCTACTGTCAAAGAAAGCCTTTCACCTTTGGAAACCTTACCCTTCTTATATTCCTGCAGCTGTGATATTTCTCCGCTGTTGCATAAGACAGGGTAGTTGTGGTTTAAAATGTGTGTAGCCGTGGGCAAGATGCCAAAGTCTACAGGGTTTAGGCTGTCCCAAACTAATTGAACTCTGATAAACTGGCAAGTTATCAGAATAGCTGGGGTTTAACATCTCAGCAACCTTGTAATAGCATTGATCTAAATCATGCAGAAGTTAAGGCCATGGGGATAAAAGGAAATAGTTTGAGTTGTTTTAACTTTTTTTTGAATTTTTATGCCTTTCCCAGTGGTAGTTTCCTATCGTGCTTATAATTCTTTATTTGAAAACTTCCTTTTACTCCTGTGTTCTGAGATATTTGAGCAGCTCAACAATGGCAAAAACCAGTGAAAATGGGGTCAGTGTGGAACTTGAGAATCTACAATTTCCTCTACTCCTGAGGTGTAGGGGAAGGTGTGGGGAGACATCAGTATTCCTTAGCCTGGCATGGGCAGCAGCAGTCATGCCAAGGGATTCATCCTGGAGCGTAGGGCAAGGCACCCTCCATCCCAACACCTTTCAGGAGATGATACAGAGATGACACACGTAATCTTTGCTGGAAGAGACAATCAGGAGGTCCATGGCCCAGTATTGCCCTGGAGGTCAGGTGATGCCAGGACTCTGTAAACACCTCTGATGGAAGTGTCTGGGTGCCTCAAAAGTGCAATGGTTAATCCTGGCTTCCTGAGTGGAGCTGGGCAATTTGTCACTCCCTCTGCCATTCCTTACCATCCTGCTGCTGCCCAGATGCCTGGAGTCTCTGGCTTGTTCCTAGGGCACGTGAAAGATTCCCCAGACAAAGTGTAAAGGAGCTCACAAACACAGCTAAAACACTAAGTGCCACAGTGCCATAAATATCTGTTTTTAATAGTGCACACAGTATTGTTTCTCTCCTGAATGAACAAATTAATGACATCTTCTGTCAAGAAATAAGCATATTTCTGTAGTCTCAATACACTCACAGCAAATGCTTTCAACCTCTGTTATTGCTCAGAAAATTCAGCTATGTTGTGATTCAAAATTTTCCTGCCTTTTAGGTAGTGAAGGATAACTGGTAGGACCAGCAAGTCCTTTAATTTCTCATTTCTGTAAATATAAACTATTTTATTTTCTAAGTGTCCTCAGCAATTACATTAGAATTTGCTTGGGCTCACTACTGCCCCAGCTGTGCTTGGTACTTTTGCATGTGACAGTCTGACAGGTGCTTCATTACTGTCCTTGATTATTTTTATTTTTTATATCTATGACTATTTTTGCAGAAGTGGTTAGGAAATATTTTTGGATACTTAACTTGGAGCATAAGCTTTATGTTATTCTTCAAAATTATTTTCCAGTGCCAGACATCCCATTATCTGTGTTTTAATGGAACATACATCCTCTTCAGCTGCACTCTGGGAGGTGTTATCTGCAAGGATTCAAGAGAGTCCATTTGGTCATGGACAAACATCATGGTGATATACAACAGGCCTGGTCCACACCAAAAAAAGGGATAATGAGCCTGTTTTCCAGAAATGGCTATCTTTAGATCTTTACTTCTTCTTGTATTTTCCAAGGCTTTTTACACATCCATATCTGTTGGAAGAAAGCGGAAGAAAGCCCTAGGGATTTTCTATTTTTATTATCACACAGCTGACTTGGTTAGCATGCAAATCTAGTATCTCTGTGCACTTCCTGTTTATCTCATCCTCAGGCTATAGTGGATATCATAGCATGCTGGCCAGTGCTATAGGGCATTTAACGGGAAAGACTTTGAGACTCACTTGGTGATACTTGACTTGTGCTTTGAAGTACAACTTAATGGCCACATGTGATTAAAAGCATTCATGACTGTAGAGGGAGCTTGACAGTCTGACTCAGGTGCAAAAAACATGAAAGGGAAGTCAATATATTTTGTTTTATTGCAGCTGTCACAAATTTTGTATTATCACTGTTATGAAGAAACAATGCACTATTTTTATTTTTATATTTGAGATTGAAGATGTTATTGTTATCAATGTTAACACTGATGTCTCCTCAATGTCACAAATTTTGTATTATCACTTATGAAGAAATGATGCACTATTTTTATTTTTATATTTGAGATTGAAGATGTTATTGTTATCAATGTTAACACTAATGTCTCCTCATGCTACATGTAGCTATTGAGAGTTAAGAATATACTGACAAAGACAAAACAAAAATATAAGCTGAATTTAAGGACAGAGAGTAAATATTGATCACATATCTTTACCAAAAAAAAATTACTTGTACTCTTACAGAAACTGGTGAAGGCAAAAACTAATCTAGCACAGCACAAATGGAAGCCTAAATACAAAATGTTAAGTGAAATATATGTTTTCAAAATGGAAAGAAACACATTCTTAAATCTGATGATAAAATCTTCAGAGCTTGCAAATATTCCATATGGTCTCTATTTTATATCTGCTGCTACTTTCAAGGAATAAGTGGCACTGTCTGCACAGTACAAGTAAGGCAGAAAAATAAATGTCTGTTGAATCAAGCTATATCAGACTATATTTACATCATATAAACTTAACAGTAAGTGTCACTGGATCAGATCCCTGCTGTAATATTGGAGAACAAAAATTCATTGTATCATTTGTGGCTATAGAAAGACTGTATATTAACTTTAAATTTACCTGCCTTACAAAAATAAGCAAATGGGCTTAAAAAAATATAATCAGCTGTTAAACTACTCCCTAGCTGCAGAATCTGTCACTTCAGGAACTATGGAAACAACTTTTTTATAGAAGCTTTAAGACCCTTAAAGCTGTATGCTGAGGTGCTGTGTTACAAGGGGGACTGCTTTACAGAACGACTCCTGAGACCACTTATGCATGTGTGAGTGTGAGAGCTGGTGCAATTTGCTCACCAAATCCCAAATCTGCCATGTTACCGGAATACAGCTCCACCTATTTAAATCAGGGGTCTCCACCTCAACAAAACAAAACTTTCCTTCCTTTAGTACACTGTATTAGAATCAGCTAAAAAGGAGGCCATGCCTGTGTAAATTTAACTTTGCCTATACTGGCACAGGGGGTGGAAGATAAATGGACAGGTAGGACGCATTTCTATGAAAATAGGAATTTGATGAAATTGATTAGCAGGAGAATAAAATGAGGGAGATGGAGGAAGAGATGGGTCTTGTAAGAGAAAATGAATAACTGAAATGCAAACACAGGCACATTGTCCTGCTCACAAAGCCTTCACCAAAAATAAAGCTGATAGAGACCACAACTCCATCAGCTGAGAACTGCATACTACTCAGCAGGCTAAGGTGATGAGTGCAGATTGGAAAATGAGGTTGGTCACTTGTTCAGAGACAGGGGAGGTGGAAGGGGAGATGCAGAAGTAAGGGAAATTATGGAAGTGGAAAAGAAAGGCTGAAAGATTTTAATAAGGAATATTCAAAGAAAGGAAGGAAAAGGAAAAGACTGGGAATGCTTTTGTAACAGGATGACAATTACTGGTTTGCAGGATTCACCAAGAAGTGCCAGGAAAATCCATGAACTGCTTGCATGTAATCGTGTTCATAAAGTGTGTGCACCTAAGTAAAGCATGAGCAAATCTGAAGAACTGTGGATGTCAGAGGCTTGTCATTTTCTCACCATCTGGAGGATCTTGTTAGAGATATTTTTAAACAAAAATGTAACCAGTTGGAAAAAAAGAGTCTAGACATGAACAGATCCACATATTGTACCTATGTGCAAGACACAGCATTAGCTAAATTATTGGCTAGATGGCCATAAAATATTTATGGATCTAGCAAGCAGATGCATTGATTGCAGTTCAATAAGTGACCATAATGGGGAATTTCTTAGGGGCTTTCGTAACAGTTTTCTCTAAATCTGTCACAAGTAACCGGGAAAGATATGGAGAATTTCTGCTAGGTATTTTTATTTTCTTCAAAAGTAACAAGAAATCATGCGTGAACAAGCCAGGATCAGACCTCATATTCCTATTTCAACTTGTACTGCCATCAATATTTTTGTGTGTTGAGAAATATTCCATCTGAAAAAAAAAAAAAAAAAGGTCTAGATCCTTCAATATTACTTGGTGAAAGATTTGAAGACTCAAATCCCTATTTAAAATCTACCAGTGTTGTGTCATAGCACTTTTACCAGAGCCCTCATAAATCAAGCCTTGATTTTTCTTTCATTTTATATTGCAGTACGCTGCCACTTGGATATTAGCCATACTTTTCACTTCAGCAACTTGTCTGTGGCTGAATTACTGTCAAACCATTAAATGTTCTATAGGACTTTTCTCCTCAGATCTTCTATGCTCTGCATGGAAAGCCTTTGCACAGCAGAGGCAACAACAACCTTGAACCAGGCAACAAATAGTCAGTGGTGTTTTCACTTATAAACATCCCAGAAAATGTGTGGTCAGGATGATGGAAAGGGACAGGACCATCCCAGCTTCCCCAAGCCCCAAAAGGGCATAGAGATCTCATTATGGTGGACAGAGCAAGGCTAGATCTTAAATTCCCAAGTGGACTAAACTGAAGCAAATGCACCTCAGGTAGCATCTCTTCTGAACACGAGAAGTCTTGCTAGCGGTACAGGGCTGCCCTTGTCTGGCATATGGCAGTCACTTTGCTTGCCAAAGACTGGGCTGTGCTGCTGCACTGACTCTTTCCCAGTAGCTGCAGGGCCATATTCTGCAGTGTTGAGATGGTGGCCCTGTTATTTGGGGGTTGAGAGCTTATAGGCAGCTGTGCACCTGTAGTGATCTCCCCACTATCAAAGGAGATTGTCTGGAGTTTGTCTGGTCAGAACTAGAAATGACTGTGAACTTGAGGGCTGATATTCTGTCCTTCACACCTTAGGAAATAAGCCCAGTACCCAGGCTGGAGGAGCATGGAAGATGGCATAGCAGATACCAAATGTGGTAATTGCAGGGTCGTCTAGACAGACACTCCGCTCCAGACTGGCTCCTGTGGAGTGACAGATCCCTCATTTCAATTACTTGCTTCTCTATTGAATTTTAATTAACAGAAGTGTGAGGAACAGGTGTTAACTTGTTTTATAGATTCGTTATAGTCCCTCGGGCTCTCTAGGCAGTTAGATATAGTTACCAAACATTTAGAAGTTCCTGCTTCTGACCCTTTTAATCTCATTTACAAACTTGTATTTCTAGCAGGTATTTGTTCACATTAAGAATATTACTTTGAAGAGAGACATTTAAACCCCAGGAGGTGCAGACCAGTCCTCCAACAGCACTTCAGTGGGTGCGGATGTGCTTTTTCTGCAGCTAACTTGTGGGGAGATTGTCAGCTCCCTCCTAGCTCCAGCTCTCCATTTGCCTTTCTCCTCTATGTCTTCAGGGGTGCTACCATTCACCCCATCATAACTGCTATCTCACAGCTGCCCCACTCAAACCACCTGAAATTGCACAAGTTAGGTCACACACTACAATTCAAGGAGGTCTCTTCTGTACTGCATTGTTTTGAACTAAGTGAGCTAGAGAGCAATTACATGAAAAGCTACAAGCCACACACAGAGCAGTAGTGTTGGAGGTGTATTTGTGTGTGTGGTGTGCAGAGATGCTAAGGGCACTCAATGCTTCATAGAGCCAAAATGGGAAATGTGGCCAAGGTTAGGATCATTTTTTAATGCCTATTTGACGTTTTTCCTGCATAGTGGTCAGCAGTCCCTAAGTTATTTGGGCTCACAATGCACTTCTGGTAGAGAAATGAGTGCTAGAAGCTGTGGCCCTCAGATACCAACCAGGTACCTATCTCTGATATTGCCTCTAAACAGGAAAAAGAATCTCTGTTTTTTCCTGGAGTTATGTGCCTGTCAGTTTGGCTTTTCTCACCGAAACAGACATTCACCTAGCCCTCTTGTAAGGCAGTAGGTGGAGATTTGTTCTTCATTTACCCAAATTAAGGGTCCTAAACCTGTATATCCCGTACTACCATGAGATGTTCTGCTCACCAGCAGGACTGGTGTCCCTCTGATCAGTGCACTGTTAAACATGCAAGCAGCTCCAGGAGCAGAAGCTGAGAATGTTCCATGTTATCCATGCTGAAAGCATCTCCTGATGATGGTGGTGGTGGGCTTGTGATCAAGTTCTTTCAGTAAAGGAGCAGAAGGGGGATGTAAAAACATCTCTTACCTACATAATGAATCCCACAGACACATCTCTGTTGAACTGACATTCTTCTCTCAAAACTTTAGGCACCAGTCAGAAAAATCTGAATTTCTTTAGGTACCCTTTGCAGTAAGCGATATTGCAGAAATAATAGACACCTCTAGAGAATATTTCGGGTTTTGGTTTTTCTGTGATTACAAAGAAGCCAAGTGTGACCACAATCATAATTACAATGCCTCTGTTAAATATGTAGAGTTGAGCAGGAAAGCAGGTTTTGGTGCCTGAGAACAGTCTCTAGAAGCTGTTGTCGTTGACTTCCAGGCTGGCCTTGATCCAACAGGCAAGTTCTGAGCATGCCTGCAGACTCTGCTGTATGCATTTCACAGCTGAAGGTGTGTTATTTTGATAACTCCATCAGGGCTACAGTGCTGAACTGTTCTAGAGACTGAGGAGCCCTGCATTAAGAGATTACTGGACCCTGAGTCCTTGTTATTGCGCAGAAATGATGCAATGCAGAATTTAGGGAACTGTAATGGGTGGAGCAGTAAGACGTGTTGTGATTTAACCTTTTACCATCAGCAGTAAATCCCATTGTATGTATGTGTTTTATAAGAACTGGGCAGGACACAGTGTGAAAGGATGTTGAAACAGGATTTTACAGTAGCTAATAGATACCATTTGCTGCAAAGAGAGCTCAACAAAGGCCCTGAGCTAAAAAAAACCCACATCAGTCCACCAAAATCTTCTTTAAATTGTAATCACCTCAGTGAAAACTTTAGTAGAACACAACTGTGGTTCTCTCTTTCAAAGGAAGCCATTTGTGGGCTAGACCATGCTGGGTGCTGCATTATCTAATGGCTTGCAAGGTCAGGTTTTCGAGGCTTAAATTGTTTTCTGTCCTGTTCGGATCAATAAGGATTGGCAGGTTTCTTTGAATACATTGGAGGCATTAGAGCTATCATAACTAAAGCCTTCTGTAAGTATAAAGAAACTTTGGAGCTGGCATATGGAAGTAAAGGAAAAGTACCATTCAGAAGTAATAAAACTTCTCTCATCTGTTAGATGATTTGACTACCATCTGGGGAGGTTGCACAATCATTATCAGGCAGAGTAGAAATATTACTTCAAACTTCTTAGTCCCACAGAATCATAAAAGAAATATGGAAGTTGATAATGACAAGAACAAAAGAAAATATAAAAGATGTTTTTGGAACGTGGCAAGTGTGAAACTCTGCCAAACACAGATCTGGTCTTCCAACCCTCACAATAATCCATATAATTCACTAACTTTATATGGCTCCTGACAACATTAATTTCACACACTTGATCTGCAGTGAACTCTTCTTAACTGCCCTAGCTTTGTCAAGAAGTGTCTGCGTCATTTTTATTCCTTACTCAAGGATTTTAGTTCTGCAGTGTTGTCTTCACGCACAGTCTACTCAGCATCCCTAGAGCAGCACGGGGCAGGTGGTGCTGGCAGACACTGAGCTGTCTCTTTTAACCACATAGACTGTCACTGCTCAAAACAGATACAAGAATCACAATACTGAAAACACCATCTGCTGTGGGAATGTAGTCCCCACAATGAGGTATGGGAGGGAAATTCCCACTGCAGTGACTGTGTGAACACACCTCAGTCTGTTAGGCAGGAGCATGCAGGGCAGTTCACTCCCTTTGTTTCAGGCAAGCAAGCAGTGGGAAAAAAAGTTTGTCAAAAGCTGGGAAAATACCTTGGAATTGGAGTTTCAGCTGAAAGGGAGTGAATCTTGCTCCTCATTAGGGACATTCAGTACTAGAGAAAATGAAGGTGATGCTTAATAGATGCTGTATTTCATAAAGACCCCAGATTTTATTTAAACATATGCTTGATCTTCAGTTCAGGGCTGCTTACTGTGGTGTCCCTTTCCAAGGCTGTTGAACATGCTTGAGGGATTGCAGGAAGGGCTGCCCACAGGTGCCAAGAGCTGGCCCAACAGTCAGATGAAAAAACATAGAAATGGGAGAAGTCCATCACAACACAAACTTGTTCTGCAGAAAGCCCTGTTGTGACCCCACAGGGTCATCTTGACCATTGCAGTTAATGACTTGAGCAGCTTCCTAGGACACTTAGCTCCAGGTGCTGGCCTAGACTGACATGCAGCACTATTTTTAGCACAATCTAATCACGGGCAACTAAGCCTAAAATGCACAGTGTCTTTTTACTGTGTAGTCAGAGCTTTTCTGTTCAATGGATACTATGAAGGTACCAGCAAACACTTCAGGATATCTACCAGCACCAATAAATATCTATGCCTACATTTTACACCGACTGTTCTGGTGTTTGGAAGATTCACACAGGTAAAGATGGCAGTGGAGTTTGAAAGATGGATTTTTGCTTGGTAAAGGCAAGCTCCATGAAGAGCTAAGTACTAATGAAAACTACTTAATACAACACAGCTGTTTTAAATTCATCAGAGAAAATCACTGCCCTAGATAAGAGGCTTGCTCTACCCCTGCTGTATTCTAGTGGTTTTGGGCTTGACAAAAATGTATTTTGAAGATTCAGGCTGAATTTGCAACAATTATATATCAGATTTCCAGAAGCTGATAGTCTGACAAAACACAAATTTCTAAGGTCATCTGAAAGAAAGGCTGATGTGGAGTAGGGCAGGTGCAGATAGTCAGTGAGGTAAGACAAGCCAGATGCAAAGCTAGCAGGCAAACAAGAAGGTAAGACCATATTTTTCATGTGATCCTACAGAGACTTGTTTAGCAGTTTGGGTCTATGCCAAATAGTTCAGTGCACCTCTAAAAATTGCTTTACTCTAAAAGAGTAATCTGAAGATCCCTGGACTGCAGTCAACTTAATATCACACATATCTGCATCTTCAAAGCATTCTCTTTGGCTCAACATAGCAACAGAATCATAACTATTAGTGGTTATTTCAACCTTGAGGTAATTTGATGCCTCACTACCCCACCCACTAAGCAAATAAACTTACTTTGATGTCCCTTTAATGTGTCACAGAAGAGAAAAATAAAGGCCTTGTACTTAACAGCGTGAAAGAGATTATTCCAGAGATTATAATTTTCAAATGAATACCAAGACTAAGCGTTGTATTTCTAGTCCCTTCTTTCAGCTCCCTTAAATCTGACAACTCTGATGACAGAGAGGACTTGTCAAGGCATTTCCCTACAAAAAGGGAAACATTTTTTATTCCAAAGTCAGTCAGTTATATTTGTTAAAATGGACTTGATCATGGTGGCCAGGTACCCTGCTCTAAACCAATTCACTGTTCAAAAACTGTTCAACATCTATGGAGTTATATGAGAGGTGAGGAGTTGCAACTCACTGGACACTGGTAAATCGTGCTTCAGCTAAAGGCATGCAGTAATAACTGAGACTACTACTCTGCATATCAGAGTATTTATTTTGCAACACGGTTACATTCTTACTCTACCCTAGCTTTAAGTATGCCTTAGTTCTGCTCTAAGCTCTGCATGCTGCCGGGCAGACATTGAGCAGGAAACCCCACTTCTCAGAGTTCTTGCTCCCCAGCCTAAATATTTCAATCCTACCACTAATTCCAGGGCCATTCATGTCTGTATTAGGAGGTGGAACTCAATCTGATAACTAGGTCCTTTGCTATTATAATGGTAAGTAATGGGACTAAGGTAGATATATAGACTATAGGAACACTTTCATGTTTATTCAGGCAAAATGTCACAGCAGATATAATAATTCTAGAGAAAACTGTAGATAGCAACATGTGCTCTCACTGGAATTCAAACACAGTAATCCTTTTATTGTCTTAATCCATAAATTTTAATGCATATGAACAAGCAATCCTTGCATATGAATCTCAGCTCTCATCTTTCACATACATAGAGGTACTAGATAAATTTTAAAGTTAAATAACAAAAATGTAGCTTAATATCCTTTGTTTATTCCTAAGACTATGTGGATCATACATAGTGTTGGAAACAGCTTATTCAAATAACTTGTTTAAATAAAGATCAATTTCCAAATTGTACCAATGACTTTGTACAGACATTAATGTACAGAGACACGTAAAAAATAGAAAACACACAGGAAAATATACACTTAATGCATTTGAAAAATATCAAGATTTGGAAAACATTAAGACATCTGGGTGTACAGCACATGTAAACCATTTTGTGGTGAAACCAGAACTGATGAATTGCACATTCACCGATATCCACTACAGTATAACAAAGTCAGCTCTTTTCTTTTCATCACTAAGCTGATGCTTCAGAAATAGGTTTTAGCTAAAAAAAGACAAACCATAAAAGCCCAGTTAATGGCTTAAAAACATTTGTGTACAGAACAATAACAGTAACAGCATGTGGATTTAAATGAACTACAAAAAACTCTTATCAGAAGCAGAACTGTAATATACCTATCATTGATCATCTTAATACCAAAGACATCCGGCTGCATTTTGCATCTACTAATATTAATGATGATATTCTATCATTCAGCTTTAAGGTTGTGCAGCTCTGGATTTCCACACCCAGGAGAATATATTACATCATTTACATACAATTATATTCTTTAGATAATCATATTGCTCAAAACCAAATGCTGATATTTTCAGTATTTATGCACAGCTCCTGACCCATCTTTCATGTAGATCTCCATGCCAGGGAAAACCTTACATTGAAATTTGGGAATATTTGCTGTAAGCAATCAGCAGCATATTATACAGAAACAAATATAATCACATCATTTCACTAATTTTGGCCTTATCTAAGTTAGGACCTTTTTCAATATAGTGAAAGGTGTCTTAAATTAGGTATGCCAGATCCTGTTTTGGAGGACACTATCACCTAAGATGCCAAACTCCATATTGCATGACAGTTTCCTATTACAACTTCTTATCTGAAGAAGCACAATTTCACAAAACTACAGCTGGGCACACAAACTGTGGATAAATACAGGATCTTAGGCAAATACTAAATACCGTGTCATGAATTGCTAACCCTACCTCTATATAGGGCAGCCCTCCATGTGCTACTAAGGCAAATAAGATGATGAGTAGTTCCTTGCTATAATTATTCCCTGACATTGTTTGTGGCTTCCTTTCCCAAAAAAGAAGCTAGTGGAGGATTATATGTAAAATTGTGACAGGGAAGCATGACACAGAACTCAGCAGATTCTTTGTTAGACTTGCACCAACCTGGTTAGAACACCCTTCTCCAATGCATGGTGGTAGAGTGGTGCCTCGATTGCCTGCTGTGTGACTGGATGAATAAAAATCCATAACTGGATCATTTTTGGGGACAGCAGTCCTGTGTGTTGCCACTAACCTGTCACCCAACTGCTAATCCTGGGCTGTGCACAGTTTCCCATGGGTAGCACAGCTGTGATTGAGTGGGCTGCCAGCACTGTGGAAGGGACCAACACACAGCTTCTCCCTGGGGTGTCACCCACAGAAGGTCTGCAAACACCGGGGATGTAGCATGAAACTGCAGTTCAGAGAAGGTCTGAACTGAAACTGGCTGTCCATGCCAGTATATGCTGCTGCCATCATATCACACACTTCTTATGATTGATAAATTACCAGATCCTGAAAATCTTATGTGTGCTTGCAAGGGGGATTTTTGTTATGTTTGTGGTACTGGCTTCACACATTGGCAAGTAATTTATAAAAAATCCTTAAAGAAATGTCACTTCTGTGCAGGAATACTTGATTGGCTTACAGGCCAAGGTAGACACTGAAGCACTTATCTAAGCATTCTTCCTGCATATGGACACTGTCTTAAACCGGGACCATAAATAAATTAATGTCAAAAAATTTACTATATTTACATGTTACATTGAGACAGTTTCAATCAGTCTCAAGTACAGATAATCTATCTCCCTATTAGCTTCAGAACATGCAAAAAAAATAGAGTAGATATCTGTTCCATTTAAAATACAAAGGAGAGATGTGTTTTCAGTAAAAACACTAGAGTTCAAAACTCAGCATCACCAGGAAAATGCTAATAGACATTTTCAGATTCAATAAACCAAGTGTCTAAACAGAAAAGGTTTAATATGGAAGGGAAACCAGTCCACATAAAATAAAACTCTTTCAAATGGAATGTAGTCAGTTTCTAAATACATTCAAATATTACAGTGTCTCTATAAATAGAAAACTAGATAGTGCTGAAGACCTAAAACAGCCCTTTCCAAATGTTGAAGTGAATATAGGTCTCTTTTTGCTATCAATAATACACACATGCTTGAACTACAGCTGTTCCAGTCTTTGGCAACAGTTCAAGTAACTGCCCCTCTTCTCTCCTTTGCAACCCTCCATCTTCCACTTTCACACAACAGTCACCAGGGCATATCTTAATTTCATAAGGTTTTTTGGGAAAATATCACATGTCCCAGATTCTCTTTGTGTGTACGCAGTCAGTCAAGGAAGCACATCTTAATCCACCGTGGTCCTTCAATTGTCACTCAGGCAGTGGCACTTCTCTAGTCTCGGTGCTACATCCAAGACAGGCTATGTGCTGACAAACTCCCTCTTACTTGCACAGAGCCTGCTCAGAAGGATTTCAGAATAAACTTGATTTATTGGACCTCGGACATGATACGGGGACTGAGAATTTGTTGCATAGTCCTGCAGTTGTGATGGTTTGCTTTGACTGCTGAAATATTTCCCCAGCGTATAGTGCCTCGATAACGTCATTGTTATGTGTGGCCTTTCTTCAGAGGGATTGGATTTCACCACCTGCAAAAGAAATGACATATGTGAGTGCTTTCTGCCTGCACCTAGAAAGACAGACACACAGCTGTGTGCGCAGAAATGCTGAGCCAGTTGTCCATGAAGCAGGTCCTGATACTCTTACTTTGAGGTGCAAGTTGCTCACAAACATTCTTTTAATGGCCAACTTGTTATGTTGCAAACTAATTAAAGAACAAGATTTAATTTTTGAAATCTACATTCATAGGCCCGTTATACTCAGTCATTTGACTTTGTAATGCCTTTGTGTATTGGACTCTGTTGCCTTCATCAGAGACAGTTTACCTAAAACAAAACTCATGACTGCTCCAAATTGCAGAAAGGTTTAAATCTTGGTCTGATACCAAGCACTTGAGGCACATATAGCATGTCTCAGCTACGAGCCCTGCGAGAATGCCTCATTCTGACATCCTGATGCAAACCTGGCCCAGCCTCACACTGAGATGAAAACCCTCGCGTGTCGTGTTTCTTCAAGAAGGGAGTAATGGAGCAATTTAACATCCCTCTCCCCAGGACACCACATGGACAGAACCACAACATGATTCAGTAACTTAGTGTTGAAGAATGCTTCACCTTGGCCCTGAAATATGGATAAACCTCTGGGATTATCGTGTTCAACTTGTATGGAATAAAACTGTGCTCAGGGACTAACAAGTGAGAAAGTGAAAGGTAT
Source organism: Onychostruthus taczanowskii (assembly GCF_017590055.1). Taxonomy (NCBI): domain Eukaryota; kingdom Metazoa; phylum Chordata; class Aves; order Passeriformes; family Passeridae; genus Onychostruthus; species Onychostruthus taczanowskii. The sequence goes on from NW_024504566.1 coordinate 93,678, forward strand.
GGCTGTCAGGAGTTTAACGACTGGGGGGTGATCTCCAGTGAAATGCTGAAGGTCTTGTCTCAGTGAATACTCAGTCACTCATAAATAATGAAGCAGCTTTGAGAGAGACAGAACTTTAGAACCTTGCACATATGCAGGACAGAGGGCCTTAGCCCAGGCAGTGGCAAACCCAGAGAATGCAGAAAAGGTGGCCAACTTATTTTTAAAATAGTATATGTATGCTGACTTAATAGCTCTGATGCCTATCAGTTTTCCTGCTGTATCAATCACAACAGACACTTGAAAATGCAGAATTCATTTATAAATAGACATATTTATGCAGAAGCATGTTAGCTTTCAAAAATATAATGTATATTTACTGTCACTGAACAATCAGAATCAACACTCATATGTGGTGAAGCTCATAATAAATGAAAAAAATCATACAAAATTAGTTGTGAGTGAAGAAATCACATGTGCAAAGGCTTGAAAGACTGAGCAGAAAGACTTTGAGGGAGCTGGCAGAAGTGAAAACAGACCAGGAATTATCCATGTAGAAAATTAATATATCCTCTGATCAATTTCATACAGCTAAGCCAAGGGCTATTATTTATTTTCATGCAATTACTGTAGGTTCATTTTTCTAAATCAGTGCCTTAGATCTTACAATTATTTCAAAATTATGCCACCTTGAACCAATCACCCAAAGTGCATTCCTGTTAGGCATAATCTCCCAGGAATGCAATCTAATGTTCAACCAGCCACCAGCAGCCAGCCACCTATTAAGATACAAAAATCCCAAGGTTGCTAATTTCTGTGTAGTGATTATTATTTCACTGCCATTAAAATAGGAAATCATTCTGAATTTAAATATAGCTTCTGTAATATTTGTACAGTGCTGACCAATGTCCATAAGCATTTTCAAAGAATGAGGCAGATAAAAAAATCAAGTTCTCATGTGTGCATAGAACTAGAATTATGTTGGACAGTAAATGCCAGGATTATGCAAGATATTTTGTCCCAGCTCAATATAATCCCTTTGAAAATCCAGATCCCTTAGAAATCTGAGCAAAGATTGTAGAGTCTACAGAGATGGAGATCTCTATGCTATCAGGGTCACCTGAGACCCTCTGAAATGGGTTGGTGGAAACTCAATTCTTCAGGCCACTCAGAGGAAATAGCTTTCTCTTCAGCCAGTTAGTGGGAGCTAAATGAGAACTCCTGAAGGCATTTCAGTTCTTGTTTTCTGACTGCACAGAATGGACAGTCCTCCATTCCTGCACAGCCATGCTTCAGCTCAGATGTCATTTACAGGGGTGCCATCTTCTGATACTTTAGGAGCGTCAGTTTTTAAGAGAAAGAAAGTGAAAGTACAAAGCACAAGATTTAATCTATCTCATCTGCTTCCAGAAAACATGGAAAGTGCTGGGGTTTCACACAGTGTTCTTGGCTCTGTTCTTGGGGGCAAAATGCCATTTTCCTGGTTCAAACTGCTTCAGCACCTAATGAAACTCCACTTGCCAGGATGCAGAAATAAGCTGATGACAAAACTATTAAAACTAATGAAGTATCAAAGGAACTCAAGGACTTTATTTTTGCTTTCCTCAAGGATCAAGTCTGTTTTTGGTGCATGATGGATTCTACTGAGCATATCTATGGCTTTTTCAGGCACAATGACCTCTCAAGCCTCATTAATAATAGCTCTGTGAGCCAAATGCTCTCCCGATCCTCCCCAGAAACACATACTCTGTTGAGATTCCTTCAGCAGAGAAGCAAGACCAAATCTGCACATGAGCTCATACAAAATGATGGAGCAGTACATGAAAAATGCTGATGACTGATCACGCACTACTGTTTTCTCCACTGAGTTCCATACAAAACATTTGAAATATTTAATTTTGAAGCTCTCTGTTTCACTACAAGATATGTGGAAATGGCAAACATCAGCAATGACCCACAAAAACATCAGCATCTGGGCTCTAGATAAAAAAGGGTCAGTACAACTGTCTGGGTAAAAAAGAGGGAAGCATTTGCTCTATGGGACTATTTATCAATCACATAAATAGCTACCCTGTGACTTACTCCCTGTTTTCCAGCTTCATTTGGACTGAGCTATGTTTGTGCCTCTCAATTATTGAGCAGAGTGCATTAGAGGACTGGTTAACTAACCACACATGCTGATGCTGGCCCCAAAGCAAGATAGAGGCCACGGCACTGGCCTGAAAACCTGTGAGCTGCCATGGAGGCGGAGGTGGAAACCAGCTGTGTGGTTGATGCGTGGCACATGAGCTCACGTGAGTCTGATAACACTCCCAAAAAATTCTGTAGATTTCAGTCAAGAAAGCAGGACTACCGGGGTGAGGGAGAACAAGCAATTTACACTTCTGTTTGTGCACTGGACCACTGTAGCTATTCCAGATTATTTTTTCTCAGACATAGGAAAATAGATATATAGCAGCAAGATTGGTTATTCAATTTTAAGCTCCATTTTAATTGTACTTATGGTTTGAAGTGAGTGTGCTGAGCTGCTTAATTAGGAATGCATCAGTCAAAAACCCATGAGACGGAGTAAAAAGAGAAACTGAGTCCATGCAGAAGCAGCAGAGATATATAACACGTAACAAATATTACAAGAACCTGGAAACTGTGCAACATCCTTTTATATGAGTTACCTTTGCAGAAGGGTATGTTCATTTTTATTGCACCACTCCAGCAGTTCAACATGTCCTTGGGTGGCCTTGAACTGGGAACAGTGATGCACAAGTGCCACCATGCAAACTGCTTTCCCCATGATTTGTATTCAGGCCTAACTTGGAGTGACAGACACTGCCCTCACCATGTACCTTCTTGTTTCTAAGATCTGACAGTTAAAATATCTTAAATACCTGGGAATGACATAAGTGTAAACTATTACCTCATGGAAATGGCAGCCACACTTCCCTTGCAGGAATTCTTTGTAACGTCCCATGGTGATGACAAAGGTGTCAACCACTTCATAGCCCAAATTTTTTGCTGTATCCAGAATAATCAGGTTTTCATTCCACAAGTTTTGCACTTCTGCCTGCATTCCAGATAAAACATCACAATGTCTTGTCAGAAGGACTGTTTAAAGGTTATTGTGTCATGGAAAAAAATAGCAAAACTGCATTTTGAATAAGCATATATACAATTATACTACAGACATGAATTACTCTCGAAAAAAGCTACTACTCCAAGACTGATGTAGGGTTTTTTTCAGAAATTATATTTTTCAGTAGATGTGCAGCTTCCTTTATAGGAAGATTTCATGATTATTTAAAATATAATTCTTGAGTGATGGTTTTTAAAATGTACTTCACTAATATGAGGTGTAATTCAGAAAAAAAATTCCAATTATAAAGTTTGTCTGTAACAAATGGTGAAAACGCTCCACTAAAGAAAAATTCAGCTTCAAATCAAATTCATTGAGGCAGTTGCTCTGAAGGGACTAAAGGGCCTTAGGTATCTTAAATATGGTTATACTGAAGAACAGATTATTATTTCTGAATATACTTCAGGAAGAGGAAGAATAGGAAAAAAGTTAGCCATAAAATTGGCAAGGCAGTGGATTCAGCATGGCAGACAAAAGGCTGCCATGAGAGTAGCTGGGGTAATCCTGAAGCCTAGAGCATACAAACCACATGGGTAATTTGGCATATGATTCCAATATTGAAAGGGAAAACAGTGTTGGTTATGCATTGTAGCTGATTTCTGGAGTTTTGTAAATTTAATGAAGAAGAAAAAGAAAAATTCTTAGTAATCCTTTAATACTCTATCCTTGCCTCACACCCTGGATTGAAGTTCTTCATCCTAGGATTGAATTTTGCTGGAATCTATGATAGGAGCTATGAAAATGTTTCCTCATGTTGATGACAATAATTTCCTTACTTTATTCTATTTAGGTCCTCCAGATGAGTTAAGAAAATTGTTTGAATCAATAAGAAGACATTCAGTAGAGACAAGGCAGATCGGCAGTCCTAACTTAGACAGAAAGAATGGGCAAAATCAGGCAGGGCAGCCTGTGCAGCAAAGAGAAGGGTGAGAGGAGCAGGAAGCCACACGCTGAATACAGCAGTGTGTTACGGCTGCTAGTTCCCAGGGCTCAAGGAGAGCTGTAATCTGTGAAAGGCAGTAATTTTCTCTTTTCAACACCTGGGAATAGCTGGTGCATGACACACAGCACTGGTAGGCATCATTTACTCCGTTCTGCCTTCCAGTTCTTCTCATCCACACATTTTGTGTGTGTTCAATAGAGAATCACTGTCCACATTGTAAATAAAAATAGTGAACTGAGTGAGCTGCACAGTGCATTGAAATGAGCATATTTGTTACTCTGAGAGTCTTGGATATGATTTAAACCGACTGTAACATCTCATTAACATGCAAATAACAGGCTGGATTCACTGGTACATTCCAGCTGCTCTGTAATGTTCTGGCTTCAGAGGTGGGTTAAGATAGATTTACTGAGTTACTGATCGTGCAAGCCAGACAAGTGAATAGGATCCAGCAGTAACCATGGAGGAAGCCTGGGGAAGGCCTGTGTGCAATGTAGTTTGAGGAGCAACCTGCTTAACCCCAGAACGATCTCTCAATTTTGGCAGCAGGATTCATATTGGAGCTTCTTCTGGTTCTTGGACAGCTGACCAAGCATGGCATCTCAAATGGCTCTCTGATTGCAGCAGAATCCATGAAATAAGGAAATTGGTTTGAATCCCTATCAAGCAGTATGAGCAAATACAAACATTAATCTTCCTTTGATCCACTTAAAATGTGCTCAGCAGACGTAGCACATTTTGACCAGACAGCAAAATTAATGATGAAATGACAAGTCGTCCATGAAAATGCACTCAAAATGTACTGTAGCTTACCTGTGACAGGGAATGGATTCCATCCACTGGAAGGTGAAATCCCATCCCTATGGATTTGACAATTACGAGGATATTTGATAGATTTTCCCTGTTTTACAAATTAAAAAAAAAAAAATAAAACCAAGGTCATACTTTTTAGTTAAGAGACACATCAAAAGACAATGTATGTTTTATTTTTTTCAAAGTCACTTAAATACACGCCTATGAAAAAAACAAATGAAAAGTTTGTATTTAAAATTTTTTTGTTGTTTGTCATCATTTACCATATCAAAAATTGGAATAACACCAAGTACATAGCATTACCTGTTCAACACCTTTTGGATAATTTGCAGGTGATTGGAATTAAGCCACTGAACACCACCTACAATTAATACAGTCTGGTCTGTGTTCTCCAGGGGACGTGATCTGAAACCCAGAAAAGAAAAACATCACATGTTGCTTTAAACAGATGGCAAACATTTTAACTACATTGCTTTGCATTTCACTGAGCTGTATCTGGCACCCTGACCAACGGCCTGATGTAATTTTCAGCTATTTTTTAGCCACACAATATGATCTGTGCAACTTATGTTTTATTGTTTACTGACTTTAATTGTAAAACGTGTTAAACACATTTGTAAATAGAACAATAATGCAAACAAGGCAGATACAGAGTTTGTGCAGTACCTCTGCAGCAGCTGTTCCAGTGCTTTTTCAAAAGTCGGTCTCTGGTTTGCATTCATCCAGAACTGGGGGTAGTAGGAGTAACTGATAAATGTTTTCCCCTCATTGATATTGTGATAACATTTAACATCATGAGTCTTCTGCCATTCCTGAAGAGTCTTATTCACTCTTTCAATGAGATAATACATCATCCCTCTGTTAGTTGAGTCACCTATAAAAAGAATCTTCAGATGGAAAAGGTATTACTTAGAAGTTGTACAATCCAGAAACCAAAAGCTAAGAAAAGAATAAAGCTAGTTGGGAGGTTTTTAAATGCTTCTTATAATGTTCCAGAAATATCTTTATGACCAGCCAGTACCCTGGCATCTTAATATTAAATTTGTCCTTTAGCAAAATCTGTGTGATTTGGTTAATAAAAAGCTGAATTATGTATATTAAATACAAAAAGTACAGGTTATAGATGGCTATAGCTGCAAAATTAGCCCTGCATCTCTCATCCTTGGTGATAATTTCTTTTGCATAAGTTTATATTTACTTCTCATTGCTAGTACACAATTGCTTTCATGATTGCTTGCAGCATCCCGATTTTTTTTCCTACAGTTTTTCAAGCGGTTTTCTCCTGCACAGAGTATTGGTCTTCTATAAATAGGATTCATTAGAATTTGCACCAAACTAGCACTAACACACCCCCACACCCCATGAAGGATGCAGCTGCTGCCTTATTTGTAGAGAGATGGTCATTCTGCAGGTTCAAAGGGGAAAGAAAAGGGGCTTATGTGGGTGGAGGATAATCTGAATAGAGTCATGTCATGTGTGATGTGACCACCAGAAAGCATCATGGCCTGAAGGGAGTTAGAAATCCTGCCAGGATGACAGATGTATGTTAAGTACAGCAGTCTCTGCTCAGCTACCCTGAACTTGCAAATGAATAAAGTCAAATTTGGGTTTGCTCCCACTCATTCTGTGGATTCCTCTGAAAAAACAAACATATCTGTATGGGGAGACCACAGAACCTAAAGTGTTGTGGGAAATTTTTTTTAATGCTATTGCTCTATTTTGAGTGGATAGGGCTAGCATTTCCTTCTGATGAAGCAGGTAATAGAAGATAAGTCCTAAGAGTAGGAGAACCCAGGTTCACTGTGGGTTGCCAATGAAACTGTGTGCAGAATCAATCACCCCAATCAGCTCAGCCAGAAATCCACAATGAGGAGCAAACACGTAAAACTGGGATTAAGAAATCCCACAGAGCCATCACACAGGAACAACCCTGCTCCCTGCACAGAAGTATTCAGCTTCTTCTACCTCCTCTGGCACTCAGATAGTTGGCATCCTGCAAGTTGGGATTTTGTTGTTTCATTTCTTAATTTGATTTGGAGATTGGTGTTTTACCACTTCCACCTTGAATATTTGATTATGCAAATAAAAATCAGAGAGCACAAGATGACACAGTTTAAGGATATATTTCCAAAGTTTTTTTAGAGATTTTATGTGTTACAAGCATTTGGGACTACAATCATCTAACACATCTATCTATCTATCTATCTATCTATCTATCTATCTATCTACCTATCTATCCCCTTCAGGAATGTCACAGCTTTGAAAACTGATTCCATTTCCCACTATTAACCTATTGTGATTAAAAATAAGGAACAACAGTGTATCAATGATACTTCCCAGAAAAGAAGGAATTTCAGAAGAGCCTACCCTCATCTGATGTTAGGGGCAAGAACGGGCAGGACAATGTCTTCAACCTTCCATGCCTTGCCCATTGTGGGCTGCAGAGAAGCCCTTGACAGATTATGTGTGGTAACAGATTAAACAGATGAAAACTAGCAATGAGCTCATAGAGGCTCTTCAAACTCCTGTCCTGGACCTCTCAAAGCCTCTTCACAGGGGAAATTCTTAAACAGCTGCTGTTCATGTTTGTATTGCATGAGCATTTCTCTCACACGCAAGGGGATTTCCAGCTTTTTACATCATGTCAGAAGAAACCTCTTTAAATCAAGCATAACATGACTCACAGAAGTCATGGGATCCTTAGATCCATGGAAGGACTGGTTGGATATTCTTTCTTTTCCTCTCTGACAGACACACAGACACATACACACATAAAATTATTTACAATTAGGAAGACAGTCCATGCTTACAGTATGTCCCAATTCTAAAGTAGGTTAACTTGAGGTTTTAAGCAACAATTCTTTTAGGTAGCAAAACCTTTTGATTCTCCAGCCTGTCTATATCCATGACAATTTAATCTCCATTTCATAAGCCTATCACTGTAGTATCTTGATGCATATCTCTTTAAACAGCAGTTCTCAGATATTTGCAGGCAAGGACATCATGAGCCTGTAATGTGGGTGAGAACACTTCTGTAAAACCCCAACACATCATTAGCAGAATAACAAACAGGCCCTACCAAGTTACACACATACAGCAGTTGGTACAACATACAAGACCTCTTCTACTTCTAGTATCATATGACACCATTTTGTTATCTCAGCACATGGGAATTGCAAAGAAGCATATTCAGCTATTAATTACACAAAATTGGTAGACTGGACATTTTAATCTCATTCTAGTGTGACTAGAATTCCCATCATTTTTTCCTCCTAATTATATTTGATCTAATCTCACCTACTACTGATTTAAAAGAGCAGGACAACTTCCATGGGAAAAAAAGAAGAGCCATGGCTAGTGTCAATGAATAGGATGCACAGATATCTTTTTTGCCAACATTATGCATCCACTAGCAGGTGAGGTGTGAAGAGTCATGCCAAACATTTCCTAAGTCTCAAACACTGCAGAGCATCAAACAGAGCATCAAAGATTAAGATCTCTTTCCCCTTTGTTTTTTTTTTTTTTTTTAATGTCAAAATTAGAGCAAAACACATACACACATCCCAATCCACACTATTACATGATTTAGCATTTTAGGGCTTTGCAATTTTCCTATACCTTCCTACATAGGTACAAACAATGGACCCATTAATTAATTTTCAGGTCTGCCCTGGGTACCTTTCTGGCCAGGTCTGGAGAGGGAAGGCTGCTGTGTGCAGTCATTTAGTAAACCCCTACCAGAAGAAACAAGTTAGTTACGATCATGTCTTAAAGTGGCAGCTCTAGTCTGGAAATGCTGTGATGCTGGGCACCACCTGAAAATATCAGGTGGGCTGTAGCATATTGCTGTCTTGTTGTCCTGATGTTCTGAGAATGTGAAATGGGTGACAAGAGTCAGAGCAGATTCCTTTAGAGCAATTAGTGTAACTACAACTGTTGAGGCCCTGACATACTTCTTCAAATACCGTCACAAGACTGATGAGACTGCACTTGGCCTATTTCCAAATCAGGAATAAGAAAGACAGCAATATCACACTGGGTAAGAACACAGGTTGTACCACTAGGGAAATTAACCTAGACTTTTAGAAACAGGTCTGCTAAGAGAATAGTCAAGGCTTGCTGCAAGTGGGAAAGAAAAAAATGAGCCAAAGTGGACTTGTAGTTGTACAGAAAGACAGATCAAAAGGGGAGGTCATCCTTAAAGATGTCAGTCAGTTACAGTAACCAGATTAGCTTACAGTCATGAAGCCTTTGCTTGTTCAAGTAGGTATGAGCCGTATCAGGACTGTATTGCTGGCATCAGGCAAATTTGTTTAACTCTGTCTTCTACAGTGAAATCACAGTTGTTTTGAAAGGTATGAAAACTAGGACTGCAGTATGTGAAATCTATGGTCCCTGCCCTCTAGCTCTGAGATAGAGCTCTAAAGTCTGCAGTCATCCTCTGGAGATGTGTGCTGGGATTTTGAAGGGAATGCTCTCTCATAAGTCTAAAGAAGATCTCAGATAAAAAGACAGGTGTGGATTTCCTGTAATTTGATGCACCCTGGGCTGGTGGATGCTTAGCACATCACCAGCACATCTGCATACACATTGCATCCATTCATTAAGATTTGGTCTGTATCCAACCATCTGCTTCCAGCCATTGGCTCAACCATGATGTGAGATGTGTAAATCCTGGAAAAAACCCCAAATTCTTCTTTTTCTTCTCCTCAAAAGAAAAAAAAATCGAAGTGGGCAAAGAGGAAATCTGTAGGTAAGCCTACCCTCTTTCCAAACTGCCCTTGTGCAGAGCTGGCCAAATACATTTTGTTATGGTATGCAGGCCATTAGAAAGCATCTTCCAAACTCCACCCTTCTCTAGTCAGATTCATTTTTAGCAGATGCTTGGAGGACTTAAAGGCAAAAATAAGTGGTGTTTAGCCTGAGGAAGAAAACCTATGTCCTTCAACTAACCAAAGAGTTCTGATGAATTAAAACAATCTCTCAATGCAATTGAACATATGGTAACTAAAACCACATTTATTTCTATACAGCTAGATTAACTCATTGTAGTTACATGTGCCACGTAGTATTCAATATGTTTTGAACAAAAGGCGCAGGGACGATTCTGTATTTATTTCTATGACAATAATGAGGAATGTGATGGCTTAGGTGTTTACAGTAAGCCATATCTCTTTTTTTACAAGTCTGGCACAAGACTTAGTCATGTACTCTTCAAGTTGATGGGGCAGGTGTCTGCAGGATGACTAAATGATCAAACATAAGGTTGTAATTTTACCATAAAAAGAACAACACTCACACACAGACAGATATTTTTACTGTCTTCTGTTGCAAATATTTTGTGTGAAAAACTCCATTATAGCTTAAAGGCTTTGAAAGACTTTGTAAGCATAGTGGAATTCACTTCTCAACCAGACCTATCATTAAAAATTAACCACACTCGGGAAATTTAAACACCTGTAAGTTCAAAACACTACTTAACTCTAAAATATTATTAAGAAATCATAAGTTAAAATTCCTGTTTTAACAGCTGAATTTTAAGTACTTCAGCAAATATTGCCTTTTCATATTTCCTGTTCTTAATTACACATGACTCAATGGTATTTTATTATAAGACTAAACTCTGGTTAGTATTTCTCAATGATAAGCAAAATATATATCCCTCCTGCTATTGAGACCAACTTTCTACATACTGCTAATTGAATAAATAATAACCTGTTAGAATCCATTTTTAAAAGTACAAAATCAATCTTGTACAAAAATGAAAGCATTATCTTAATATATTTGTATATGTCTTACAGTAAAAAGTCATTACTCACAGTTGCAGAGAATTTGGTTGAGCCAACATAATACAGATATTTTATTATTATGTATAATATTTTATTATGATGAACAATTTATTTGATTCAATTAGGACATGTATATGGAGTTCCCTAAGAATAAGACAGTCAGCATCTCATTACCCTTAAAGTGGAAGAGGAAAAAGACTACTGATATTAAAAGTGGACTGAAAGAAAATCTACCCAGCCAGAACAACCTTAACCTCAGCACTTCAACATTTTCCTGTTTACTATGTATGAAATAAGAACATATGACTGACTATTCTTGCTAACACATCATAAAGCAAAAAAAAAGGCCTCATAAAACTGTTTCTGTGCATGTACATATTTTCTCATGTCTCCATCAGCTTGAGTGTTATTGTTTCACTACAGGTGGTCTTATGTTCTCATGAAACCAAGTGTCCTAGTTTTGGGTGGGATAGAATTAGTTTTCTTCCTGGTAGCTGGTACAGTGCTGTGGTTTGGATTCAGGATAAGAATAGTATTGGTAACACACTGAGGGTTTTGTTGTTGCTGGGAAACACTTACACTGAGTCAGGGACTTTTCAGCTTCTCATTCTTCCCTGTCAGAGAGAAGGATGGCACAGGAAGCTGGGAGTGGACACAGCCAGGACAGCTGACCCCAACCGGCCAAAGGGATATTTCAAACCATATGGCATCATGCTAAACATCAAAACTGGGGGGAATTGGTTGGGGGGCAGCAGCTGTGCTCTGGGATGGGATGGGCATTAGTCAGTGGGTGTTGAGAAGTTGCACTGTGCATTACTTTTCGTATTTATCATTATATTATTATTATTATTATTATTATTATTATTATTATTACTACTATTTTCCCTTGCTCTTTCATTCTATTAAAACTGTCTTTTTCTGAACCCACAAGCTTTATCTGTTTTCTGATTGTCTCCCTTATCCCTGTAGACAAGTGAGTGAGAGGCTGTGTGATGTTCAGCTGCCTGCCAGGTTAAACCAAAACACACAGAAACAACTTAGTTCAAACAGTTTTTTTATGCACACAATCAAAAATAGCAGTTAATGATGATGTGAAATCAATTGTAACTCATAGCCAGGGAAATGGATTTCGGTTACCGAGAAAGATTATAAAGCTCAGATGAGCTTTGGAAAACAAATCAATTTTAATATAAGAAATAAAAGCAGCCTGGAGTTAGAAAGGAAATTAGAAAGCATTTTTGAAGGCTTAATTATGTTGCAGGTAGGAAAGAAGTGCTCTGTTTGGGTGACCATAAATATATTTCAGAAACATTGACAAAGGAATACAAGAAATTAGTGATCAAGAGATATCTGCTGCCTTTTACCATTGTCTATGACATTCGAGAAAAATAGAAAGGCTGAGCTTAAAGACACATTTGATCTTCCATATCCTGCATTTCAGTCAAAAACAGCACCCACTTTACATTGTAATTCATCACTTGCTGAAGTGAACACAAGTCAGGAACACATCATAGCACAGCTTGGTGCTGCCAGCAAACTTGCTGAGGGTGCACTCAATTCCTCTGTCCATGCCAACAGCAAAGATGTCCTGTGTAAGGGATTTTTAACTCCAGAGACCAAACCTACACAAGCTGAATATTCAAAATCCCTGACTAAAGAGGCACACAGGTTAGTTGAGCCCATTTTGAGTGGACACATGAATGAATTCTGTTGTTCTTAACTAACTTCAACAAACAATGTAAATCAAACAGCATTCCAGATCACCTCAGTGTCCTCACTTGGGTTAATGATTTTTGCCCTTTTATTTGGCACTCATGCTTTTATTTTTGACATCTACTTTTGTTTCCAGCATTGAAACCTTCTGCTAATTTTATTACTGAAACTATGGTATCTTCAGTTTGAGACATCAGAGATCTCAGTAGTACTTAGAGACAAGGTATATAATTAATCAAAACTAAAATCACAATTGAGAATATATAAATATTTATAGATGGTTATGAAAATTTCTTTTAAAATTAACATGTATTTGTTCACAAGAATTCTGTCTTCCTACTGCTCAACAGCTCCTTTATAAAAGGTCCAGGTGGCTTAAACCTATATAACACAGACAAAAGTATTTTTCAGTGAGCAAATGAAAAAAAACCCCACTTTTTCTACTACATTGCTTGGGCAGTGTAAAGTAATTCCAAAGTTTGACTTATGAAAGGCAGAATCAGGAAGATTCTGCCAAGCAGGGAACAATTTGTATTCATCTGACTTTGGTAGGAAGAAAGCCTCTCTTAGTTCTTGAGTTGTATTGACACAAAGGAGTTGATCTATTTATTCATTTGGTAGAAGAAGCAAAAATGTTATTGCAAAATTCTAGATAAAACTAAAATCATTACAAAGTTATGACAAAAATAACATCTGAGAGAAATAGGAGAAATATACCAAAAGGGGAACATGCTTTAGAGTGATGACTTTAAAAGAATAAACCAATTCATTATACATCTGTGCAAAGGTAACAGAGGTAATTCAGCAGATTTCTACAAAGCAGCAAAGGTTATCAGACAGTGTCAGGAGACTTCTGTAAAAGACGCAGAATGGGAAAAAAGTGCTATTAGTTACAGAGATTTTTCTCAAGATGTTAATGTAGCTCACTTAGGATCTGGCTGTCATCTGACACTAGAATAGATCAGTGACCTCAGAGAGTTAGAACATAATGAAATTTGAATTAAGAAATTAAGCTTCACAGACACTCATTTCATTCACTTGATTTTAATAAATCCTTTACAAATGCTCTCCCGTTTTTGACACTCATGAATATGAGTGGTCAGATTTGAGATGTGGAAATGTCAGCAAATCCTCTCAGCAATACCCTGGTAATCCACGTCCATAGTGGCATATTGTTCCTCTGCTGTCCTTCGATTGCCTGACCAAAGGATGGTTGCTTGTCAAAGCAGCCTGATGTCCATGGAGATGAAAGACCAAAGAAAAGCAATTAAATTCTTGGATAATGTTTTTCTGTGGTCAATCCAGAAGAGATTGTTTTATACATGAGGAGCAAATTGAGCTTCTCCTCTGTCATAAAATGCAATATTTTTTTAGAAAAGTATTCTAGAAGTAACCTGCAGCTCTATGGTAACAGAGAAAACCACAGGCAGAAATAAAGCAAAACGATAATAAAGTACCTTGTGCAGGGCAAGAAATTTATCAGAAATTAAGGAGAAAATGTTAATTGAAAGACTATTGGTTTTGTATTTGTCTATATGGAAATGCTCTTGGATTTTATCAAAATGCCACTTTTAGTATCTATTTTCTTACCTAGGCAATACACTTTAAAGAGCTTTATAACAATTAATTACTTACTTTCTGGATACTTGTATCCTCAGTAAGGTACCTGAGCCTCAGATCAGAGCTCTCTCTCAACAGTATAACAGTCATAGCATGCTTATTAAGGAGACCTTGTATTTCCAAGCAATCACTTTAGAAGCTTCACTAAAAGAAAAGAATGTGCAAGAAGACTTGGTAAGATTAGTGTGCACAAGCAATGCCATGCATTAGGTATGCAGCAGAAGAAAACCAACTTGCATGTGAGACAAAACTGTAACAACAACGAAAATACGTCCTCCATTTGCCATCCTTGTGTACTCTCTGCAGGTCTGACTGGTAATCACACACACCTTGGGTCTTGAAACTCCAGTGGTGTGACCTAACATCCTCTGTGAAACAGCAGCACACAACTGTGCCTGCATATGAGGCTACATTAGGACTATGGTTGGTTTTCATCCCTGTGAACTTTTCACCCAAATATATCTCTAGTTAAAAAGGGATTTTTGTCACATATCAATCTTAAAAATGTTTTGAAAGCTTCAGGACACTAAATACCCAGGTAAATAAGAATGAATTAAAATGTAAAGCCTGGTACATACCCTTCTGCCCTCCATGCAGCGCTGGAGCTCGGGCTTGGCCAGCACAGAGTATCGGCAGCCGTGGGGCTGCCAAGTTATTGCTCTCCAGTCACAGGTCCTGTTGTCAGAGCAGCTGAGGCAAGGGACAATCCATTGCCCTGGAAAACAGCAATGAATGTCAGCACCTCCTCTGTATTCTTCTGAGTAGTTTTATTACACAGGAAGTAAGATATTTTTGGATATTTTACTCATGTATGAGTAAAAAAAATCATAAGGGAGTTTCCCCTAAATTAAATGCCCTCCAGCCCTTTGAAGAGATTATTTCCTGTCACTGTGTTATGCCCTTTTCATTTAGTTAGGGTGGGAGTTTTTTTCCTTTCCCTGAAAGAGCTGCAAATGCTCAAATTTGACAGCCATTTAGGGGTTCATTTCTCACTCCATGTTGCCTTTCTTGTAGCAGCTTGTCCTTTTGCAACTGAAGGGATATGAGAAAGACAAAATGGGTGAGGAGGATGAACGCAAAAAGAAAATATTTATTTTTATTCTGAAATATTAATTCTCATCTACAGTGAAACATCTAAAAGTTGGATGTATGGTTGAGAGCAATTGATATAAAAATGAAGCAAGATTAAGACTTTCCTTCCAAAACACTAATTTTCTGCTAATTTGTGAGAATTCAGAGGACTGTCCCAGACTACACAAATACATTTCAGAAGATGACAGTAAAGTGAAATTAATAACACATGTGATTTATTAGAGCTTGATCTTATTTACAAAAATGATTTTGAAGATTATGAGCACAAAGTGATCAGTGAGTTTTAGTAATCCTTTATCTAAGGTTAAATGATTTTGTTATTTTGATTTTCTAAAACTATTCCTTTGCAAAATCCTACTAGAAGCTTGCAGGATTTAATTTCTGAAGGAAGACAGAAAACTTTTCAGTTGCCTTCGTATTTGAATGAACAAAAGAAACTATTTTTCTAGATCTTATAAATACACAGTGCTGACAGTATCTCCCAGTGCCTACATAACTGCCAGCAAAACCTTCTTTTGTTCATATTAAAGGCATTACACAAAGAAGAGTGCAGAGGCCTAAGGTCCTTGTGTCAGTGCTACCAGGCCTTTCTACCACAGTTGGGCTTCTCACCACAGCCCAGAAAACAGCCCCAAAATCAAATACTTGGAGATTGGAGCTGGCCTTAGAGTCTGTCCCCACCACTGCTACCAGGCAGCAGCTCAGCCAGCTGCGTCTGATGGACAGGAAGCCACAGCAAAGAAACACAAGGCTGCCTTTTGACATTTCACCTGGCCAGGGCCCGAGGGGAAGGCTCAGTGAAGAAACCCTGGAGGATCCCTGTGGCCTTGAGAGAGTCAGCTGCTACCTCAGGAGCAAGAGAATTTCCAGGGAGGCAGCCTGTGCTTTCACTTAGGCAAAAGTCCAAGTGACTAGGTAAGTAGCAGGGTGAGTAATCTTAGCAGATAAAGAAGTCCTTCTAAATAAAATCATCAAGAATTTTTTTTTTGTATGGGAGCCTGCACAGGTACATCTAAGGGACAAATACATCCCACAGTGCCACAACCATGCAATACCAGTTTCTGGGTGCTCTGCACAGCTGCCCCTATTTCTGCCCTGTACAGAACATACACCACCCTCAGATGCACTTGTAGATGATTTGAAGAAAATTATAGCAGACTGAAGCTAAACAAACCCTGGACACTGGCTTTGAGCACGCTGTGGTTCAGTGAGAATAACCCAGCTTGCCCTGCTCCCATGGGCACGGGTGCCTCGTGGAGGCTGTGCTGAGCAACAGCCCATTTCACAGCATGGACAGAGGAAGGAGGGACACTCGGGACCATGGTGGGAGGGTGCAAGCAGGAAGATAGAGATACCCCATGCTTCTTGCTCACAGGAGTTTCAAACTTGCATTTTCTGCATCCTAATGATGCACCTGTTAGGGGAAATATTCCCCACTCAGCTAAGGACCACTTTAAAGTTCAAAACTCATTAGAACAGGAAAATAGCATGCTTGTAACCTGGTAATTTTTGTGTGAAAAGAGATCTGAACTTTGGTCCCTAAGAAAGATCCTATGTAGAATTTTTATCAAAGGGTTAAATTAAATCTTTATCTGAAGTTACAAAGGGGATAATCAGGTGCTGGAGAAGGGAGCTCTCTTCCAAATGAATACCCTCCTCAGCTGGGACACCAGAGGCTGAATTCAGACAATTTCTCTTACTGTAGCCTCTCAGTGCTGGCTGTTGTGAGTCCCTTATTCATGCTGACCCTCCCTTGGCTTTGAGGTCCCTTGTTCCAGGCTGTGGCCTCCTGGCTACCACTGGGGCCACGAATACATTGACCTGCCAAGATTTCCATTGCCACTTGTGGATCTTGCTGTTGGCTCCCACGTTGCAATCCATGACTGAATGGTCATTCCCAGCTCCACAGCAGTCTCATGAGGAAATCAAAAAGTGCCAGGTCTCTGATAAACCAGCAATAGGTGCCATGCCAACACTTTTTGCTGCTTTGTATCTTTTGACTAATAGAGCAGGGACAGAATGGTTGGTTGGTTTGAAGTCTGGACTCAGACCCTGCCACAGCTGTAGAGATCTTAATGAATAATCTGAGATATGTTTCAGGTAGTGAACTATATTTTGAAATTATATGAAAACTCAGTATTTTTTTCCTGATGTTGTAATTTTTCTTTCAACCCAAATATATAAAAGCTCTGGCAATGTCTAAAACTTATGAGATTCCTCATCTTATGGAATTTTCTTTTAAACATCCCATACTTTTACGAACTGATTTTGTTTAAGGTAATAAACTAGAAAAGTAGAACTATATAAAATGACTATTGAGGAGCCAAAATATCTGAGCAATAAAAGTTTAAACTTTGGCAACTGAAAGTGATAAGTAACTTTTGAAAACCTTCTTTTAAATAGTTTGGTTTATATTCAATAGCTCCCTAGGTATATTAATGAAAAACATAGATCAATTTTTGGCATAGGCTAAAGGTTAGCAGCAAATGTAAAAAGATTTGAGAACATGGATATACGGAGATAAATTCATATTTTTAGGAAGCATTAGCATTTAATGCTAACAGAATAATTCCTGGTTTTGTATTAACATAATTTTTTTAATGATGCATGAAAATGTATGCATTTTAAATCCAACTATTATGAACTTTTCCTGTTGCAATTTCCCAACAGTTGGTCAATGCATTCTCAACCTTTAAAAATAGGACTGTGTTAAAAGATAAAATGAATCTCATAGTAAAAAAGAAGACAAGTGAAACATTGCAAACAATATTAGTTTGGAAATTAGGCTTATTTTCTATAGCAATTTTAAGTTGCTCTTTCTTCACTTATATAAGTAAGCAGCACATAATGCAGCTTTCAGCACCATTTCAATCAGGCAGCATTTTGTGGTGCTTCAGGCAAAAGCATTTACACTGGTTCTACCAGGCAAGGGCAAGTCTACCAACAGTTAAGTGAATGAGAGCAAGAGAAACACACTGTTAGTTTCCTCACAAACTAAAAATTGGCATCATCAAACTTTTATGAAAACCTGTAAGTAGGAGGTTTCCACAGGAAGGGTGAAAGCTGGATTTTGGCTCATTAGAGTCGTTATCAGTTGTGTACATAAATCTTCTGCTTAAGATACGAGATTAAACATTGCCAGTACTCCCTAAATCTGTTCTCCTAAAATGGCATGAAAAGGAATATGCTCTCAAAATAATTAGGATTGCTTACTTTCCCTTTAAAAAATATTAGCCTAAAATTGAAAGTTTTAACCAATAATGGCTGTATACTTAATATGATAATTTTGCTTTTTCTTTCTGCCTCTTTCATTTTTATTTATCCTTTTACATTGTCATAGCCACAATTAAATATATTTTGCTTTCAAATTTAAAATCAAAGTTTTTCTATAGTGCCAAACAATCATCACAATTTTAGCTTGGTAATTCAAAATCTAAATATTTAACCTACCCTGATGCTAATTAGTTGATTTATGACTGCTTTCCTTTTATATTTGGTGTTTATTTGGTACCCTAAGATCTTCAAAAAGCTTTTTCTCTGTGAATAGTCTACGGAAGTATTTTTCTTTTTGTTCTAGCTGTATTTATGAAAAAAATGCAAAAGCAACAACTATGTTTAAAAGGACATGACTTTCTACAGAATAAATAGCCTTAGGCCTACGGACTTATGTCCAAATTGAGATTTATTCCTTGCAACCAAATGCCACATTCATTTAGTTGGACATCAATTTAGGTCTCTGCTAGACCCAAATCCAGACAGCTGTTGAATGCAGAGAGATATCACACAGAATTATTTTAAACTGGATACAGTTGTAAGAAGAATGGAAAGTGGGACATCATTAAAACATATGTGTCATAGCAACAGAAAATTAGAAGTGAATCTGTGATATCTTACACACCAGATTTTGTTACTGCTACAAACCACATTTCTATAGACTGCAGTAACCTGATTCACCTGCAGGAATTTAGCACAAGTTGGGTTCTCATGGTCTCTTTTAGTTCTCTTCCTCTCTTTTCCTCTGAGAAGCCAAACACACAGCTAATGTTTGCTGACTTCTGTATTATTGGCAATGCAACAATATTGAACAAAGAGCTAATTTTGATATGATAGCCTGGTTCAAACCAGATATGATTCAAGGAGAACTTCTGAAAGAAAAAAGATAAATCGTAGGTTCATTCCGTGATGTAAACATGAAGGAAAGACGCTTCCTCTGTTGTATATTCCAAATTGCGTTTATTGATTATAAGAGGGACAGAGAAAGAGAGAGAGAAAATGTATAAATTAAGTGTATATTTGATAAGGTGTTGAGCTTCCCCTAAAGAACAGTTCCAAGGTGACTAGGAGAGGAGAAAGTTACTTCAGTGTTTGGTTGGACCCTGAATTACTGTCTCTGCTCTATATCAAAGGATTAGAAATGAGTCATGAAATCCTGGTTGTACTGAACTACAAAGCAACCTTCTAAATTTCACTAGAAATAATGTCAGAAGAAGTAAGGTAATGTCTTTATCTCTGCTGCTCCCCCTCAGCTTCTGTACATAGCTCGAGGACAGCGTATGACACCTACTTCTGCAGAATTTTTTTAATAATTCTGAGGGGAAATGACATTGCTTGGCTTCCCTGAAAACTTAACTTAAGAAATACTAGTGCTTTAGCAGGGAATTTGCCATTTGCCATTCTTCATTGCCAGGACTAGTATACCATTTGGCTGCTACAAATTTGGAATGATTAGTTCAATTTATTGTGTGTAGGTTGGTGCATGTCCATAGCAAAGAGTTAACATTGTTTCTAGTTTTTCTTTGATGAGGTGCATAAGTTAATTTTCAGAAAAAAAGGGGGATAAAGTACAAACCTTTTGTGTCTCCAGCTTCACAGGTCTTAAACACTGTTTGTGAAATTGCTGAGAGGTATTCATGAGAGAGAGGTTGCAAGCCACAGGACTCCTCTGGGCGAATTTTGGAACCACAGTCCTGAAATAAATAGAATCTGTGAAAATGATAGCACTGGGCCCATTCACACCATCTTGAAATCTTCTTCAAGAGTAAAAAAGTTATTTGGGGTAGTTTCACAATTAGTTCATCCTTAGCTCTTCAATATGTAGTTTAATATGAAATTTGGAATCCTTTTTCCATTCAGACAAAGGTTTTGCAATAAATTATCCCAACCCACAGTAAACATACAAGATACTACATTTGCTAAAGATACAAGAAAATTTCTTAAGGCAAACATACGTACCTTTCATGTAACATCACATTGTCTCTACATATGATATAATCTCTACCTATTTGCCC
This sequence comes from Onychostruthus taczanowskii, assembly GCF_017590055.1. Lineage (NCBI taxonomy): Eukaryota > Metazoa > Chordata > Aves > Passeriformes > Passeridae > Onychostruthus > Onychostruthus taczanowskii. The sequence continues at coordinate 114,045 of NW_024504566.1, forward strand.
TTAGGAATTTTGTATGCCTATTTGTAGCCATATGGGATTCATTTCTGTGATGAAATGCCCCAAAATAGCTTCAGGAGATACAGGTGCTTAAAGGAAAAAAAAAATCTATTTGCTAAAATGGTACTAAAATTAATTTCACAACTGTTACATAGTATCATTCACTGCTGCCATGAAATTATGCAACATCTAGGATGCTGTGCCTAAATTGCACCAATGAGCAAAAGACAATTAAGTCCTAATAGAGTCAAGGTACTGACAGCAGAAAATGTGCCACTGCACACAGTAATATGAACACACAGCAATATGAACACATCTTGGAATTTTGTAAATACTGGTGGTTCTTGATTATGCAATCAAAAGGCAAGATGAAGTAGTTGTATCACAATTATTCTGATCTCATTGAAGTCCACGGTGGTGAAAAAAAAATAAAATAAAATAAATGTTCCCAGTGACTTCAGAGGTTTATGGTAGTATTTGTGCATAAATAAGCAACAAAACAGTGGTTATGTGTGGGTTGTCCTGTTCTCTGCTTAATCTCTCTGACTAGGGAAAGATGTTATGACAAAATGAATGGCACAGTATCTTCTAGTATTGAACTGTGTTTTGGAGTCTGGGTCTGGACACACTGTACAGCTATTTGACAGTATAACTTCAACTAACATTAACATCACAAAGTTCCTACCTTACAGTAAAACAATTTGCACAGGACTTCACAAGAGAGCCCCAAATTCCTGAATGTGCTGCTATTGTCCTCAACATAGTGCCACAAAATAACAGGGATTTTCTTGTTCATTCTGCCCAGAGTATGTGTTTAAGCAAATAGAATTTTATTTTAATCACATTTATTGGGCAATACCATTAACAAAAATTTTGTGTGGCTGGTTTTCTGCTAATTACAACCAACATGCAGGGAACTATGTAACTGATTCCCTTTGACTTTGTTGTATTTTCAAAGTAAAGGACACTGCTTGCATTTAATTTGCTATTCACATCTAAACTGTCATGTCATGAGAGATTGTGGATCCCTGAACAAGACTTATTTGTTTCATTTTTACCTTTGTAGGAGACCAATCCTTTACCATCATTGACATACTTAATATAATATGCAAAATGAATCGGTGGCAGCTACAGATTTACTGCAGCTCCATAAATATGTGGCACACTGAAGGTTTTTCTACAAGCATGTAGATTTTTTTATTGTTTTCTTCAGGTGCTGTGGTGACATGACATCCTTCTTTCCTTGCCCAAAGATGAAACATCTTGTGATCTTAAGTATGTTTACAAAAGATCACCCATGGCAAAGATGAGAGCCAGATATGTAAACTTAAATGATAGTTTTGCTCTGTGTCTGTTCTTCATGCAAACGTTCATTCTTAGAAGGGAAACATAAAAAGGCCCTTGTAATTTCTGGATTAGAATCAAAAGAAAAATTCCCTTCCATTACATTTGTTAGTGCACATTAGGATTGACTATAAGATCAGTGTGGCTTTTCAATAAACTTTCTTTTATCTTTATGGAAGATTTTCTGGACACTAGCAAATAAAAGAGGAATAAAGCTTTCTTCTGTACATCTATATATCTTTCAAACAACATCAGTTGATACTTGGAGAGTGAACATTACTGGAGTCCATCTACTTATGTGAAGTGACAATTTCCTTGTCTCTTTCAGATCACACTATACTGAACCTGATTCTTCATAATGTTTTAGTATTTAAGAGATGTAACAGATTTTCAAGCCTGTTACACTACTGAGTTTTCTCAATTACTGCCTTCAAGTTATTCGGGGCTATTAGTTCATGGTATTTCATTTATTTATAGTCTGGGTGCCTAATTTAATAAGAATTTTGGTTTTTAGTTCACCTTTGAATTACATATAACTAAATTTCCTCTCAATTATTTACTTATGCATATCCATATACATACATATTTTTACTCAGGCATACATGAATAGTCAAAAAAACATCATAACCAGTTTCAAAATTACACAGGTAGAGACAGAGAGAGAGATGAACAAAGCATTATAAAGCTGACCCACACTCATGCATGATGATGTGGGATGAATGTCATACAGTGAAGACCACTGTAGATGCAGTAATGCTTCAAATTAAGGAATCTAATTTAACTATTAATGGATTTTTAATCACTGGTGTACCTTTTTCACCATCTCCACCTTAATGAAAACTGATTACTCTGAAACTGCAGCAAAAGGAAAGAAGGTAAGAAGCCCTTGACTTTCCTGGGAGAAGTCATATCATTAAGGAAAAAAATGTCCATCTGTTCATTTTAACAGTTGGTGCTCCAGCAGCGACAAAGCACCATAACAAAAATAAAGTTACTTTTAACATCTACACCTGCTGCTACCTATCAGATCAAGTAGGCATTTTTAAACAGAAAGGAAGGCTTTTCAGTATTTTTAAGGAATAATCCAACTCTGTTCATTCACAGCTGTGGCTAAAAACATAATTTTTTGGTGGAAGTAGACTTATGTTAATGAATTGAGTGCTTTGGAAACTCCCACCCAGAATGCCCCATACAGGCTCTACAGTCAGTAAAATACCTTATTTTTTTACTCAGTAAAATACCTTCTTGCATTTGTATGAAAACCCCTAACAATCAATGGTCTCAATGCTGAAAACCAGGCAATTTCTTCTTCAGTACTTATTTCTGAAATTGTACCTAGCCCAAATCACTGAAGACTACCCCTACCATTCTAATAAAGGATCAGTGTATCAGACTGTTTTAAACTAAATAACAAGAGGAATGTAACTAAGATCATAGGAATTTGTTTCAGTGTTGCATACAAGCAATATGTAGCCAAAATCCTGCATATTTTTTAACATCCAGAACTCAGGCATGGCTGAGAACTAGTGGATGAGATAAACCCCACAGAGCGTCCTTGGTAAAGGCGTGAGACCCCTCCACCCGTCAGCTCTGACCCTGCGGTCTCTTGGCCAGCACTGCCCATCAGCCTGGCAGGTCACCCAGCCACCTCCTGCAGGCACTGCAGCCCTGCCTCCTCTCATGGTGCTGCCAGGGCTGTCTCACTCCTTTTGACTGCACTTGAGACATGACAGAATAAAGCTTCATGTGAAAGAGCTAATTTAGAGTGCTTTTCTGTTGGTCTTTGTAGGCTCACTGACTGAACTTTATTGCATCTGGTTCTGTTTAAGCTGATCCGAGTTTCTCATTAAATCCTTCCATGTTTCTTTAGTCCATCTTTTTCTACTATTTTATACATTACTAAAAATGAGTGAAAAGTGATTAAAAATGATGCTATGGAAGGACTTCTAATAAAATTAGTCAAAGAGTGAGCTCATGAAATAGGGAAACTACATATTATTGCTAGGGAATAAATTGTGGGCAGATGGATTAGCTCCACTCTATCAACTTAATATGGCAGGAATAAATGAAGGAACAGTTGGCATATTGTCCTCTATTCAACTGTTTCTCTCTGTCCAGCTGCATTATTCAGTGATAGATGAACCTCTAAGGATCCAGAGGTTCAGGCCAGTTCAGTTCAACACCCAAACTGACTAGATTGAACTGAAACTTGTGTGTGTACAAAATAAGTCTAGAGACCTGTCATAAGAAGAGGCATTCTCCCAAGAAATTTCAGTTCTCTACTGCTGTTGGATGGGAAACAGTGATTATAATTATCCATCAAGCACTGTCTAGGACATACATAAAGACATTACCTAATCAAAAGACAAACAAAGCCATTAAAGAGAATATAGAATTAATGGGATGAACTGATGGAGTAACATCCCCTTGTGCTGCAGCTATGTTTTAAAGCAAAGAAATTGTATTTTATATCACCATAGTATTTTTTAAGGAACCGAATAATTTCTGTCTACAATAATGGGATAATTGTTCCCCAATGACCTGAACAATTGTCACAAATAACACATTAAAAGACTATGAGATGTTAATTTCCACACAGATCTGGTAGGGGCCATAAAAATACTTTAGAAAAGGAGTCTGGGCACTCCTGGGTGGAAAAATGCAGCTCACAGACATCAGTAGGAGATTGGGAATGATACAAAAAGCTGAGATGCTGGTCATGTTGTCAGGGCATCAGAGAACAGTTTGATATGTGGACAAAGTACAGCCATCAGTCTAAATTGCTTTTAAGTTCTTAATTGTGCTACTCATGTTGTTACTATAATTATTTTTATTGTTTCTTAAGAATAGAAACATAACCTAAATTGCATGATTTTTGTCAATCCCAAATTTCTCCATATAAAATTTCTTTGAGAAGAAAGTCACATGCTTTAACCAGTGACTGAAGATTTTCATAACTACAGAGTACCTTTACTAACTGCTAAACAAATTTTGAAAATCCCTGTTTAAAATTGCTGTTTATGTGGACAAATAAATTTCATCCTGACACTACAGCAGATGCAGTGTCTTCCTCTGCCCTCAGAATGCTAACCTCAGAGAAAGCTATGAAACTGTTTCAAGAAAATATTACAAGTTTCATAACACTAGTTTAGTATCTTTCATGTGCGTGGGGAATATAAAAGAATCCTTTTAATCTAAAAATGGGATTCAATCCCATTTTATATGCACAACATCAGTTAGACCCTATCTGCCTTTCTGCTCCCAAACAGTTCAAAGTGCTGCATTTGTGAGCCATAGAACAAAATTAGTCACATGAGACCTAAAAAACATGACTCTTAATCTAGCAAAGTCTTGTGAAATTATCATTCTGAACAGCTCAGAGAACCAGCAGAATTAGTTGAACTAAGACAACTGAATGTGAAATCCAACTCCCAACTCCAACATTAAGAACAGAATACTAGAAACTTCAATTTTGGAAAATGTTTCAAAATGTATCTAATTATAATTACAGATGGGTTGTTTGGTTTTTTTCAGTATTTGTAGTTAATATCTGCATGGATTTTTCAAGTGCTTTCTTAGCGAACATGTTTTCCTCATGAAGCCAATGATATTTTTCCCAAGCAAGAACAGTGATGATTTCCAGCTTGTATGCTTTATAAATAAAGTACACAAAGCAAGAAAGAAGATGAATTAAAAGAATTTAGTATTTCCCCCTCCCTAAAAAGGAAGATAAAACAGGAACAAGGAATAGTAGATAAAGAGAGGCATTTTGCTGTTTATGTTCTGGTGGTTTTTAGTTTAAGAAGTGATACAGTAATGTTGACCTGGAGACTTTTAAGAGCTGCATCAGTTTTCGATTCCTGTTTTGTCCTCTTCTCTGCATCTATAGTTTTAAGTGCAAGCTCTGAATGTGAACTGACTTGAATTTTGCCAAGTCCACTATCTGAAAATGGGGAATAGCTTGAGAAAAACATGGGCTTTGACAGTGCAAAAAGTAAATGTCTTAAGTGATAACCAAAGGAATTATTATGTATTTATGGTTCTCTCAATAAAGTACTGAGGGGACCCTGATTTTTTTCCCTGGTAATTAGGTAAAAAATGTTCAATATTAACTGGGAAATCCTACAGCCTTGTAGCTTTTTATAAGGAACATTCATCTCTACCCTCCCATGTTCAGGGTATATGGCATTCACAGATCACACTGCAGAAAGATCTATACTCTACACCTCCTAACTGCAAGAAGCACTTGAGCTCTAGCCTTGACCCTTTGATTTTAGGCCAAGTCCTTTATATCACAGCCCTGACAAACACAGCAGAACTTCCCAGACTGAAAAATTATCACTACAATCAGAAAGTAAGAAAAGGGATGAGTGAAAGGATGAGTTGAAAAGCATTACTGTTCCTTCATGATTTCATAAGTTGAAATACTCTGACAATGAATACAATGCATTGAAAAAGCATGTTAGCCTGGGACTTGGTCCAGTGAGCTATACATCTGCCAACACTACTGCTGAAGCTGCTTTTCACAGTAAGCAATGCCTGCAGATACAAACTCAGGTATAGTGTTTCAGGGTATACTGTAACAAAAGTACTTCTCATTTCATCACCAAATCCTTCAGATGGTGAAGTACATTTATTAACTTTTTTTTTTAATTGAGGGCTTGGGGCACACTAAGGTTAGGATTTGAAGGAGTGATTTATGACATTTGAGTCCAATTCACAACTCTGCCTCTTATTTTCTATATCTTGGAGCTCCATTCAACACTATTCACCCTTGTAATGTATCATCTCAAAACCCTCATTCAGTTACCACCATCCTCCTAAGTGTCTAATGTTCTTGTCTTGAGCATAGGCAAAGCCACCCACAGCTCACAGAGATATGTAAGTCGGCCCCTTCAGCACTGACAGAGTTTAAAAATCCCTTTGCCAACAATGCTTGATCTAATGGGTGTTCTCAAGACATGTTAGTGGGAGTGTGCAGTGCATAAAGCAGTAATTGGTATTTCCCTATAGAACATCTTCCTGTGATGTAGAAAACACAGTTTTAAGTCTGCCTTTCAACTGATTGGCAACACAGATTTCAGTTCAAGCTCCCAGTGTTTTCTCTCCAGTCAGGAGGCTACAGGGTATTCTGGTCAGTTCTGTCTCAGGCTCTCACCAGGAAGCTGGCTGCATTTAATTGTGTGTGCAATGCACATTGTGTATGCATTGTACACACAATTAAATGCTGACTTGTAAAGAGCCTTGAACCCAGTGTGTCCACAGACTGGGTGTGTACAAGGAACACAGGCTGAAATTGGATGGAGGGAGCACCATTATGTCCCTGATAACTGTGTCCCTGATAAGAGCTGTATGAGAAAGGACTGACTGAAGTAGGTACTTAGATCCCTGAGAGATCATGTGGTGATTGAAAGAGATTGCTCTGGATTCTCTTCGACATTACCTGAACATCAGAAAAGGAATGTAACATTGATTTTTTTTCAGCAAAATATTAATCACGAATAGCAAGCCTGGTGACTGCCAAACAAGATGCAAAAGAAAGGAATTCTGCAAGATCAGTTCAATAGGACCTCTGATTCTGTTTCTTCTGCTTCCTTTATTTAAAACAAAAACAAACAAACAAAAACAAACAAACAAACAAACAAAACCCCAAAAAAACAAAAACAAAAACAAAAACCCCAACAAGGAACATCAGTATTTCCTCTCACTCTAATTTTTCTAAACTGAGCTTAAAGGGGCCCAAAGGGCTGAAAAGGTATTAGTGAGCCATGGATAGACCGAAAACAAGATTTCAAAATGTAAAGTAATGTACATAATGTTGGCTTCAGGGCAAATTAAAATGTTTTTTGTTTAAGGAATTACTTCACACACTGCTTTATGTACAAATTCCCTTCTCCATGATAAGGTATGTATTGGAATACATATTACAGCCACACATGGTCTAGGGACTATTGAGAAAGACATTTATACAGGCTCAGAAACATCAGGTAGAAGACTTCTGAAATTGTTTTCCCAGACAATGCCAAAAAAGCCTGTGAGTTCCTGCCTTTCACATAACGACAGAGTCTACAAAAGCATTGAAGCTTCACTCTAAAGGAAACTACGCTTGTATGTGTGGGCAACAGGAGGAATTTCTGTTTACACACCTACAGTCTGCACTGACACGTGTTTGCAGAGAAGCCATGGGCTTTGATGCTGACTGTCTGTAATGACGCCCCAGGGAACACACAGGGTTAGATCCTCAGAACAGTTGTATTGAACACTTGATTCATTTGAGCCAATTCCCAAGAGCCAAAACCCTCCACTTCAGACAACAATATTGCTGGTGAAAGGACCTACTCTTGCTCACTGGTGAGAGTGCTCCAAATGGTTTGTCTGCTCAAGCATGAACTTAAAAATATCACCCAACTATATATAGACAGTCTGGGGGACACGAAGCCCCCATTGGGTCACACTTGAGCCTGGGGACATTTTTCCTGTGGAAGGCCACCTCCATCCACTGCTGCTTCTCATCCAAAAGGTGCCAACAAGAAAAGAGGCACCTGAAATAGGTATGTGTTTATTGCAATGACCCCACTCTGGGCAGGGGTGATCCATACATCTTGAGTTTTCCCAGCAGCTCAGTGGGAGGCAGGTCATAGTGCCTGGCAATCTTGCAAGCAGCTGCCTTAGCCTTCTTTATTTGGCTCTGTTTTTAAAGTGACCCATCTCTGATAAAGATCCAATCTCTGAGGTTTTTCTGGCCAAAGATCAGACCCTTCTCTCATTAAGTCATTAGGCTGTTTGCTTAAGTTAATCAAGAGACCCTGAGAAATTATATTTTTAGATGGAGAGCATTTACACAAATCTTCCTAACTTTAACCAGCAAATACATAATGAAAAATCTATTATTGATGTAAAGTTTAGGCAATGTTGCCTATACAAGAAATGTGAGGGCTAAAACTAAGAATATGTAAATGACACTAGAGAAAGTATCTGTACAAATGTCTGGGACACATGGGCAGTGCATGGATAGGTCTCCATCCAACACTATCCATAGCTCCAGCTGCAGCTACTTATATTCAGAATGTGCTGTATAAGCCCATGGTAGAGCAGAAAGTATGACTATGACTTTATGTTTGAAAGAGAGACAGAGTCAGACGATAGGAAGATTAAAGAAGTGATGGGGTTTTTTTCTCCTTTCTTCCTCTTCAGTTAAAAGCTTTGGCAAAAATAAAATTACTTGAAAGGAATTAAGTCAACATCATTTGAGACTAAAGTTTCTTGGAAAACACTCATAACAGAGACTGTATCAAAACAGAAAAGATAAACACATTTACAGACAGAATCTGGTTATCGTTTATGCTTCCCTTACACCACACTGTGGCTTACCATAAAAAAATAACATAATGAAGGACTGATTTGACTTTGAAAATCATTATGTATTTCATTCAAAAGAGCCTTTGAGTTAGAATATTTTCATTGATGTCTAATAGCTGTGACCAGCACTACATTTCACATATTCCCAGATACTCATTTAATATACACAGCTGGGACACAGGAGTGAGACGGGTAAGTTTGCTTTCCTAGAACACCTAAAAATCTAGCCATGTACTTTCTAAACTATAATGGGTTTCAAAATTACTCTAATGAATTTGCAGCATACTGGCTGCTATAATCACAGAAGTGAATATAATGGATTTTTACTAATCATGATTTCTTTTAAAAGATACTGAATAAAGGTTTGCCTTCTGGTGGACAGCAGACTGAAAATGCAATCTTACAGCTTGATGGCTCACTGAACAACAGACTGCATGCAGGTAGCTCTCACACATGGACAGAAACAGATTGCATGCAGTTAGTGCCAAATAAGCAGGCTGAAGTTGGAATGTACTGTGCTTTCTCCAACAGCCTTCTTGCAGTAATTTACTACAAGTACTTTTCATTCAGCTAAAGCAATCAAGCAGCCAGTAGTTGAACAAGACCTCCCTCAAAAAAACCAACTACTTCTGAAAACCAAATGATGTGCTTAACGACTATATTTATTCTATTGCACAAGGCATGGTAAGTGATGCTGAACTGAAGTCTTGCTTTGATAAATATTGAGATCACATTACCACAGAGATGGGACATAGTGGAAATAGAAATAAAAAGAAAAAACCTTATGAATCAAAATTTAAGCTCTGTCAACAATGTATTAAGGCAGCTAATTACATCTTATTGGACACAGAGTTTCCCCTGACCTTTACAAATATTTTCATACAGAAATTCCTTCTCCCTTATAGGGAGACATCTGGAAGATTTCTGTGATTTACTTCAGGTCTGGGGAGCAAAGAGGATGCAAATAATGCAGTCAGCGTAGCACAACAAACACAAATTAATCAAAGTGACTCAGATTGTTTCCACTGAGATGTTAGAAACATGTTAACTACTGTTTTTCTCACAAGGATAGAGGTTACACTTGGATCTGGGCAATGTTCCCAGCCCAGGTGAAACTCACTCACCAAGATTCATCACTTCAAACAAATAACTCTCTGTAGAGCTGTGAACTCTTCCACCTTTCATAAGTATTTTGAGTCAGCCTGTGAGGTGTTTAGTGTTTAACTTTCTTGTGTCTACTAATAAAATTAATTACTGTAAATTCAGCTTTCTGGAGATGTGGAACAAGTTTTTCCTTCAGCAGAGCTGGCATGGATACATTCACATCCTGTAGCAAAACCTCACAGATTATAACTCACATTGTTTTTCTGATTTTAAAGGATTATTTAATTACAAGAAATGCTTCCTGAGCAGCTCTAAAATAATGGATTGAATATTATAGTTTCAATATTTTTGCCTTAGACGAACAGTTTAGCTGATGCATTGCCCCGGACCTGCCTATACTCTCAGTTTTTAACCATCTATTTTTCATCTTCCTACTTTTCCTCAGTAAGATAATGGCTATCTTGAAGAAGAATTTTTATGCACAGTGTCTTCCCAGTAGTAAAAAAGGCTCTACAAAAAAGCCCTAAAAATTTTGAAGCAATCACACAAACCAAATTCTCTCCACTGCCAGCTCTCTTCCATGTGGCAAGGAGCTGCAAGAACTTACTGTGGACATTGAGACTCTGGCTCTGAAGCAGACTAGGCTATTGCAGAAAACTAAAATATTTCCAGTCTGAATCAGAGGATTTACTACCGACAAAAGGACTGAGATAATGGAAAAGATCTATTCCAATAAATAACAGACTACAGAGTATAAAGTGTATATAACATACATTAGGTTCCATTATGTACTGTAAACTGTAATCTATATTAGATACATTATATTAATTTAAGAAAAGTTAAATTAAGTATTAGTGCAAGGATGTTGTCGTCTCACTTTTACTTCATTTAATTCCTTCCTTCCACATTCTTTTTACAGCCTTTTTATCATCTGACAACAGTACATATTGTATAAACTTTACAGACTTTTTTTTTAATAGGATTACACAGATGTGGAGTAATTTTGCTGTGCTGATCCTCCCACTAACCTGTTAATAACCCTTTCTATCATAAAAATGGCATTTCTGCATGAATCAGAGGAGAATGCTTATAGAAAAAGTATTGATGTTTGATAACTTCTTGTCTTTTTCCAATTATTTTTTCATACTACCAGCATGACAAAGACAATAAGAAATCTTAAGGGAAGGTCAGAAAAGAGAACTATGAAAGGTGAAAGAGAAGGATATGGGATTTATACAAACAATAAATTGTTTTCTTAGGACACACTACTGTCTAGATGTGCCGTGTTATGATAGTTGAATAGAATTACTTAAATAATTGTTTTCAACTGCTAAAAAATATTTGGAAATATTTTGAAATTCCTCTATTTTGCAATAATCAACCTATTACCCTACAGTGTTGAAAGAATAACATAGGAGGAAAGAGCTCAAGATTGGCTGCTAGTCTGAAAGCACTGCATTACTATTTTCATACTAAAGAGTGAACTTCAAAGAAAACATGTAGTAGTTAAAATCTAGCTTATCATTTTGCACTACAAAATGTCCATACAAAGACTGATTTTAATAGAACATCACATAGTGATTGTGGGGATTAAAGAAACTCCTTCTAGGCTGATGAACTTTATCATCTAGCACAGGGGAATGGAAAGGTCCAACACAGGTCCAACAAATGACCTCAAGGCAGCTATGAAATCTCAGACATGCAGAGGCGCCAAGTGGCCTTCACACTGCCAAGTTCAATGGCTTAGGGATGATCCCACTTCCTCCTGGTAAAACAGCATAAACCTCTTCACTGTATCAAAATGCAAAAGTGAAGGTTCATGTAAATGAAGGTTGGATTTGATGATCTTGGAGATATTTTCCTACCTTAATGATTCTATGATTAAATGAGACTTGAATGTGCTCTAAGGCATTTCATGTAAAGCAAAAAAAGCTCTCTTGGTTCTATTCTGCCCTTCTCACCCTCCAATAATTGACTGAAGCAGTGAAGTTAGCTCTGAGTTAGAGCCAAACAAAAGCTGTGCTATAATTATTTATGAGTGCTGGTGGTCCACTGGCAGTGTGCTGCTCATAACCAGTTTTTACAAGAAGGTGGACATTTCCCAAGATATTTTTCCATTGTCTTCTGATTGACCTCATTGTCAGCTGCTTAGTGCAATTATTTCTAAGGTCCACAAGACTAACAAGTACCTCTCCACAGCAAATACAGCAAGTTACAAAAGTAATTTCTATTCTTTCACCATGCTTTATTTGAATGTCACAAATGCCAGAAGCTAAAGCAAAGTGCAAGTTCCCTGAATACTCATGTTTGCAACTCATATATATGGGTTTTTTCCCAACAGAGCAGCTCTTCAGGTCTGTTTCTTCTTTTCTGAAGTACAAGGTCCTTAATCTGAAGCTTTCCTCATACAGATATAACGGTATAAAATAATACCATGTGAAATCATGATACACTGTTAGAAAAATGACAAAGTAGAAACAAGCTGATCATAGCTTATTGTGATTTTATCTGGAATAACTTGCTGCCTGCAAAACCCACATGTGCAGTGTTTAAGGGGCTGTCTAACCACATATTTTTGCTCCACATCTGTCAACTAACTGTAGAGATCTGTTTGCACAGTGTAGCACTCTGGAATACTATGATATTTCCACAAGTATTTCTGACTTATAAAGCAAAATATGGGTTACCTTGAGGCTGTGGTGTTTGGGAGTGTGGCTGTGGTAATTGGGAGTGGGGCTGGGGCTGAGCCTCATCCCAATGGGCACAGCTGTGAGCAGCAGGTGAGCAGCACTGACAGCAATGAGCCATGGAGTGCCCAGGGGCACTGAGCAACCACCAAAGGGAGCAGAGGGCACACAAGGGCAATGCATGAACATGAGGGGTATTAAAGGGTGGGCTAAAGAACAAGAAGGGTAGATGGTTGCAGCCTTCTGAAGTGATTGGATGTTACTTTGTATGGGCAGACACCTGAAGGCTGATGTGGTTTGGTGTTACTCTGTATGTGCGGATGTTTAAAGCCTTCTGATGTTGTATGGTGACACTTTGTGTACTATGGCTGTCTGGACTGCAGCATATGCTGCGTCACTGTGGTGTGTTCATCTGTATTTTATATGTTACAGTTGTAACACTTCGTATTTTATAAATTATATAATGTACTTCATATGTCAAATCACAGAATTTCAAAACAAAAAGGTACTTCTATTCATTAATATAAGCAAACACATATAGTTTTAAATCTTTAATACCATAACAATTTGTGACAGTCAAAGAGCACATTGGGTTCGTGTGCATCTTCTTCCATAAAGTGTGCATCTTCTTCCATACTGTTCACAGAGTCACAAAATCATTCCACTTGGAAAGAACCTCAGGAGGTCTCTAATCTAACCTCCTGCTCCATGCAGACTCAGCTATTAAATCAGACCAGATTGCTTTGCTATTCTGGTCTTAAAGACCTCCAAGAATGGAGCCTTCAAGGCTGTGCAGCCTGAATCACAAAGAAATAAATGTTCCCTTACATACTCCCAGCCAGAAACTGCATGTTACAATTCATGACAATCAGCTTTTATTCTGCTGTTAACCTCTTCCATATAGAGCCTGGCTCCCTCTTGCACAGGAAAACTGCTACAAACTCTCATGGAAACCTTGTGCGTTCTGGGTTAAAATAGACTATCTCCCTCAGCCATCCTTCCTAAGGCAACTGCTGCAGGCCAAAAGTGCCCTGAGGGCTTCCAATGGTGCAGCTTTTCATTCACACACTCACAGGAAACCTGATGGTTTCAAGTAAGGAGTGGGAATTCCTCCAGTTTAGTCAGGGAAGTCTGATTAGTAAATATCCTGGGACCTAATATGCCAGACTAAGTCCAGTAGAAAACACAACTGGAACATCTCTGTAATGTCTAAGAGCCTAATGGAAATGGTCTCAATTTGCACTAGGGGAAGTTTAAATTAGGCAATAGGAAAAATTTCTTCACAGAAGGAGTTGTCAAACATTGCAGCAGGCTGCCCAGCAAAGTGATGGAGTCACCATCCCTGAAGTGTTCAAAGAAACGTGTGTTTCCCTGGAGGGCATGGTTTACTGGTGAATAGTGGTGAAGCTAGGTTGATGCCTGAACTTGATAATCTTAGAGGTCTCTTCCAAACTTTACAATCTGATGATCTATAATTCGCATGAGAAATGCTGAGATGTAGGAGATGAAAATTCAAATCCTTTATGTACTGATTGATGTGATTTCACTTAGTGGTTTAAGTAAAAAATACCCAATGGGATACGAAATTACTAACTCTAAAGTAGGAGTTCATCTGGCCTAGGAATTCTGCTCCACTTTAGGTTTCATATATTTAGAAACACCCAAACACAAAACAACAAAACTATTTTTTCTATTAAGTGAAAATAGAACTCCTAATTTTATCAACTGCACTATACTTGTTGAAATGAAGTTTTATTTGAATGATTGAAAGATTGTCAAATCCTCTATTTGTTGCTACTACATTTTAGAACCTACTCAGATATTATGCAGCTTCAACTGAAAAAGGAGCTGTAATTCAGCACTTACTTGGAGTTCACAATTAACTGGTTATCAGTCACTGGTTATCAGTTCTGGTTTATAAAGACAAAATATTTTTAGCAATAAAAAGCTCAAAATATGTGTTCATTTATATCAGCTTCTGCTTCCATCATTAGGGAAATGGATATGGTTTCCCATTCACATCTTCCTGCTTTAGGATCACATAATTAAGACTGAGCTGTCATATGAGTACTTTGCTGGGTTGAGAACAAAATACTCAGCACTTCATAGGAAGAACTGCCTCAGTTCCTGGTTACAGGAAGGCACACAGCCTTCTTTCTGTAGTATCTTGATTGTAAGAGCCCCTTTTCACAGATAGAATGCAGGAACCTCACAGGTCTTTTCTAAAGCTGCAAGACAGTTTGCAAAAATTATGGAAAGGCAAAGTACAAGGTCAGTGAATTATTTTTTATCATTTTAACCTAAACTATAATTCTGGTTTTAAAAGTGATCCTTATCTCTGGTCTTTGAGAAGGATAAGGATAGTATTGCTATTGACTTAAAGAAGAGTTGCTTTCTGTAATGCTGTGATGCCATCTGTTAGGTTGTCCACCTCACTCCCTGAAGTATTACTTTTCTCCATTCACTTAACTGAGTGGACTGAGAGGACTCTGAAGGACTAATGCTCCAGGTTAGGTATCTGAGAGAGATGCTCAGATTTAAACAGGGATAAACACCTCCATTTTGTTCAGGGGGTCTTCAAACACACTACAGACATAGGGAATCAAAGCAAATCTGGACATATTTAGGATGACTTGTCTTAATTTTTTCACTATGACATTTTATGACAGAGATAAGCTATTGACCCAAGAGCATTGTGTCATTCATATTTTGGCATGTGAGTTGATTCTTCGATTCTGGCTTAACGAGGTTCTATAAGTTATGTCACAACAGCTGAAGCCATTTTGAGTCAAAGAATGGACTGCAGTAGCTTCAGAAGTTGATTTGGATGGTGCCAAAATTAATAGCCTTCTGGAGGAACCAGGATAACACCCATCTGGCACAGGGATGCTTCCATGAAGAGCTGATGCAAAGAGAATGCTCCTATCAAGAGGAATGAACTTGATCCAGGTCCTTAATTAAGTTTCCAAGCTTTTTAAAGTCCAGAATTTGCTTAGCAAGTGAGAGGGTCAAATCCATATCCAAAATAAAGTGTATGATGTGCTCTTTCCATCTTGACAGAAATCTACACCAAGACTTAGACACCATAAATTTCTTTGTTCTTCCCACAAACAAGACTTTTCCAGATGGCCCTTACTTCCTTTCTAAGTTGTTATTTAGGATTAATAGACACTTTTGAAGGAGTCTTTTTGGCAGGCAGGAACTTAAAAACTCAAAAGAATAAAACCTGAATTTTTAAACTTCTATATTGTATGTTAATTTGCTTTGCTGTTCATATTATTCTATTTCAAAATAATAAGAGCAAATAATATTTACAGGTCGGCCTTTTTCATATTTCAACAGCTTTTGACAATTAATAATGGCTTTCACACCTAAAGGTAGGGAACAATCACAGAAGTATGCGACTGGAGCAAAGCTTCATAACTTTATAAGGTGAGAAGTGAAAACTTAAAATTTTTATTTCACAGAGGCAGAGCCTTCATTCTTATCACTAGTGGGTTTTATTTTTCTATCATTTATTTAAATTATACATTAAATTCCTAACAGATGATAAAATCCCAGATGAGCTAAAACCTCAAGCCATATAAAGAAAAAGTAAAAAAAGGCTATGAAATTATACTTTCAAATAAAATGATTATTGGAAAAGTAGTTTCTCTACTCAATTTCCTTCATCACCAATCTTCTTTCCCACTCCCTGCCCCATTTTCTCTTCTTTCATTTCATTTTTCAAAGCAAACCTTTATCCAAAAATCATGTTACCTCTATAATGATTTTACCCTGTATTTATAAGAGTTTTAGGAATTTTCAGTGGGTGAAGAGCCAGATCCAAGACAGGTCAAATCCCTTAGGATCAAATGCTTTCACTCTGATCAAGTACATGTATACAGACTCTTCAGCACCCCGTAAGTCTTCAAGCCTGAACATCCACCATTACATACTCCAGCAGTCACAAAGTGGTACCAAGAGTTACAACATCAGGTTTGAGCTACATGAATTTCATGTGCTAAGGAATGAAACCAACATCCTGCTAAAGGAGTCTGTATCACATTCCCTACCTCCTCTGCATGACACTCATGTAACTTTGCTTGCATGACTTGTTTTAGTCAAACATATTTTATCCAGATTGCTCAGGATATAAATTACAGCAGATACGTTTCATCTGATCAAATATTAGGAGCTCAAACATAGATACTGCAACTTAACCGCTAAGCCACTCAGACACAGATAAAATAGATATTCAGAACAGGTCAACTGAACTGTGCCTTAAAATAGCTAATTCACCCCAGTACACAGGCATCTGAAGGAACTAGGTCACACGGTCGAAAACAGAAGTCAGGTAAGATGAATCCCATGCACAGTGTACAGACTGAAAAAATACTTGGATCACAGAAGACTTTCCCTTCCATCCCACTGTCATATTTTCATTTTTGCAGAGAGCAGGAACCCAGCAAAATATTTGGTACAGAAGGTCAATGTAAACTGTCAGCTACAGGAGCAGCTGTCAGAAATGCCCATGGTAGCTCTTCAGGTACCCTGTCAGGTCTCTTGCAACTTAGCAAACAAATGCCTTCTAAGGCTGCTGTAAAGCACAGAGGCAATCCACACATATGTCTCCATCTTTCCTACTGTAAGAATAGTAGGCAGCAGAAGATTCTGTTAATATTTTTTCCTATAGCAAACCAAATATAAAACTTAACATTCCACAATAGGCAGCAATTTCTTTCACAGTCTGTAGGAGAAGCAGTCAAAGAACACAAGAGCTTTGAATGGGCTTTGGAAGCAGCTAATTGTGGGCAATAAGCCACAATAATGAAAAACAGAGCTTTGAAGCTAAGCTATTTTCAATACCTTGCTTTCAGAAATACATTTTGAGGAGACAATGCACTTTCACATTTCTTTTTCAGTGAATTTACACAATTTTCTCTGCTTCTGTCTGAAGTTTATGATTATTAGTTTAATTTCTTGTTAAACAGAAAAATTAAATTCCTATAGAGTATGGTATACCTTTGATCCATTGCTCCGTTTTCCATATGCTTTTTGGTGAAAACAGCCACGGAAAACAGAATTACTGAAGTAGAACAGAGCAATTAAAATACTTTATTTTCTTTTTCTGAAAGAGTATTTTTTCTGCCAGAGACCTCTGTTTTTATTGATTAACCTTTCAAACAGAGCATGGTATACAATGCCTCATCTCAATTTGGCCAGTCAGGCATTCAAACTCTGTCAAACTTAAACAACAGGGAATAAAGCATAATCTCTGGTGGAAAGAATTAATAAAGAAGGTGTGGATGATGTATTGACTCTACTTTTCTGGGTTTGTGCCTGGAAGAGATCACTGAAAATGTCCCTTGGCTAAGGACATCACCATTTCACCTACGTGGACCAAACACCAAACTTGCACAATAAAGCCTACACCTATTTTTCCCTTCCATAGCATTATCCAGCAGAATGTTCCCACAGAGAGGGACCAAATTTTAGTCCCTCTAAACTTTTTAGATTTTTTAAATTTTAGATTCCTATGGCTACTTTTGAAGTCTTATCTAGGCTTAAAATATGGTACATGTTAATTTTTTGTAATTAAAGTCAGCATTTTTGCTGGATAGACTAAGCATAATCTCAGTAATTGAGACTGTTCTACTTATTGAAAATATGTGATCCTTGAGCTTTCCTTCACTGGATTAAAGCCTCAATAGAGTGGAGTGTGTTTAGGTAAAATCTGTAACACAGTGTTATAAGAGGAAAAAAGGCAGCCTAACATACTCCTGCTTAATGATGTGTATGCAATCACAGTTCAAATTTTATTTTCAGAAACCAGATAGATCCTGAAGCTAATAAATCGTTATACTTCTTGACAAGATATGTTCAGCTCTTATGGTATCTGTGTGTAGCAATATCAAAATTTTAAAAAATGCATTATTTCAGTATTTATGTGTGATCACAGGTCTTTTTTGCAGCTGTTTTTCTTTTTTTTTTCTTTTTTTTTTTTTTTTTTTTTTTTTTTTTTATTTTTTCCCTTTTTCAAAAACCTTTGCCATTCAGGATGCTTGAAAATATTTGTATGGTTCCTTTCACATTGTTTATCTAAGAGCTTTTCAACATCTAAACTGCAGAAAGGAAGCTCCAGCATGTGGTTTGACCCAAAACCTCAAAGTCACAGGTCTTTTTTGCAGCTGTTTTTCTTTTTTTTTTCTTCTTTTTTTTTTTTTTTTTTTTACTGTTTCATTTCTGTCCCTTCTGTTCTGCTCTTTCAAAAGAACAGGGGTTTAAATACTCTGGCTTTGTTCAGAACTCTAGAACTTAGTATAAGTTTAACAAATGTAACGCAGCTGATGTTAATAAATACAAATGTCTCCTAAAGTAATTTTCCATATTTATGTTGGAACAGATGTTTTGTGTCTTTGTTGTGTCCTTGGACACTGGCCATTGCACAGGACTCCAACAGGAGATACAACAGGAACTGTGTGGCTAAAACACATTTAACCACATTTGTTTAGCAAATGCATCTTCCTTTCAGTTGGAATTATCCCCAATACCAGAGGAAAAAACCAGGAAAAATATTAATAATTTTTCTTCATTGTGCACAGTTGACCAGAAATGCAGATGAAGTGTTAAAATTTTCCTATGAATATGCTGCAAAAATGAAATATTAGAACTTTACCTCTTGTGAACATATATCGCTTCTCATAACTGTGCAAAGCAGCTTTCTTCAGATAAAAAAGACATTTAAAAAAATAGTCTACCTTTTCAATTTTGTTTTATGAAGCCAATATTTAGAAAAAGTTTCCTGGTAAATTGAATTTTTAGTGATTGGGCTGAATTTCTGGAAAAGCATTAGAGCAGCAATATATAGTTGGAGATTACTTTGCTAGCAAGTAAAACATGTATGAAAATGTCTTTGTTTTCTACTACATCACAGTGTGTTAATTTAAATTAGATAGACATAATAGCTTACTTTGAACAATGGGTTAAAGTAATTGCTTTGCTCTTATACTTTTATGTAAATCCTCACACCACAGTTCTGTTGACTTCCAACAACCTCATAAGTCTTCAGCAATCATAAATGAAGTCTTTATTCTCAATCCTAGCTACAGCTTGAGTTGAAATCTGTATCATGAGTTTGCCTTCAATTCAGAGATTTCCCTTCTCAAACTCACCCTTCATTTCCCTAATGTCCATATGTATGGTCGCGTAGCATCACAACAGAATGTTTACTGGGTCAAAAACAAGGGAAAAGTCTCATTGTTCTAATGATGGCATCCGTCCCAAACCATATTAGCTACAAATAATTGCTTCCTAAATTGCAGTTGTTGGCAAGGAACATCCTGGTTTAAAATCCTCTTGACCTTTAATTTACAGAGCAAAGCATTTGTGAGCAAGATTTCTGCCAATAAAATGTCTCTAAATTATACTTCTCTCATTTCACTTCTTTAAAACTCAAGGGAGAGAGAGGTTTTAAGCTTAATAGGAGAAAAATAAATGGATAAAATCATTAGCAGCTCTACTTTATTTCCAGTTTTGACTAACTAAACGTAGCATAGCACAGCTTTTTATGAAAAAAATCTGAGTTGTGAGAATCCTGGACACACAAAGCAGGATAAAAACCCATCAGCAAAGAAATCCACGGGGTCATTTAGTTCATTTCCCCATACCGAGGCAAGATCAAGTGTACCAGCAATTTTACTAATCTCACTTAAAGTCTTCCAGTAAAGGAAGACTTTATTCCACAAAATAGCTAAAAAGTCTGTGAGAAGCCACATAATCTATCACTCATTAAATGCTAGGAAAAACCAACTGGCAAAAGGAATGAGCACTAATGTTCTCAGCCAAATATCTGTTTCACATCTATTATTTCTTCATTATAGGACCTTCCTTTGTTTCATAGATCAATTAACTAACTATTAGTAGAAAGGAATTAATTCACAGGGCAAATAGCAATTTTCTAGAGATTTGCAACTATAAAGTTAATTTGAAACAGTGCAATACAGAAGAGACTCTGGCATGTGTTGGAACCCTTGCTGCTGAGAAATTGACTTTCTGCGCTAACAGGCACTGACCCACAAGAAAATACTACATTTCACCTGAGGCCATAGAGAAAGCTTCCAAAATTGAATGATACAACTGAAATTATAAGTGTATAGTTTAAATAAAAGTGTGTAAAATCACATAGTAGAAAATTTAAAGTTTTAGAATACAGTAATATATATAAAGCAAGGTTGAAGTTTTAAGACAGAGGCTAATCCTTTTTCATCACCTTCTTCTTCATGAGTTTAAGTAATATTGTATAACTAGACAAAAAAAATCCACATTGAGAACCATGAGTAGTTTGTTATTATGTTAAAAGTAAAAATAGTTTGTCATTTCTTAATTAGACAGCTTATCCTTAAAAAGCCTTGTAGAGAGAGAGAGAGACACAACTCCATTTTTAGTTTATTAGCATAAAATACTGTAGAACTCACAGTTTGTGAGAATATAATATAGATAAAACTAATGAACATCTGAGTCCGAACAAGAAATACCATCTCACACATTTAATCCCAACCCTGACAAAAAAAAAGATAAGACTCAATAGGCATGAACGAGTCTTCCTTCAAGCACAAGAAGGATTCAGAAAAAAGTTATTCCAGAATTCTAAACCAAAGGACCTACTAACAGAAAACTCCAGGTTATTTATGTTCATTTAAATTAAAACTATTAAAACCATGAATTCATCTAAGGTACTGACTACCAACCCCAGTTACTTTTATGTGAATATGATCACGAGAAAAATTCTTCAGAGTGAAATGATTGATAAAATATGATATGAAAGAGTACATTGCATCCTTTGGGCCTCAGTCAACTCTATCCTTCAAACTGTCAGAACAATACCAGAGAAACAAGATTAGGGTTTTTTTTATTTGAATGTGATGCAAATAAACAATTGTTTGCAAAACTACAAATACAACTGTGTAGAAAAACAATATTAGTGAATGTGTTCCCTTTTCTCAGGTGGACTAACTTGTATGAGACAAGTTATATCCTTGTAGTAGGACATAACTTGTATCATACTTAGCTTCACAGTAAGGCAATTTTGGCACAGCTTCTAACTTGCTGGGTGGGGAGTTGCAGTCTGACTTGGCAGACAATGCTCCTGCCTTACACTGCCAAAGGTCCAGAGGTTGGAATCTAGCTGCAGCTATGTGTGGGATATGTACACAGCAAGTCCAATCTCCAAATACAACCAGTCCCTGCTAATGGGTTCTATTCACTCGTATGTCTGATTGCCAGCTGGCAGGCACACAGTATTTGTGGGATTTAGCAAATTGGAAAGGCTACAGTCAACCCAGGCCTTCAAAGATAGGTGAAATTTTGCTAGATGCAGTGGAAATATTCCCTGTTTTCCTTCTTGGGAGACATATACAAAGGAGGTGAGAAAACTCACCTGGGATTCCTGTGTACAGGAATTACAGAAAAGACATACTCTGGGATGGAGTTACTATTACTGTGAAGTAATCCATGGAGCTGAGGCATTCTCAACAGTCTTGACACTCAACTAATTTTCATGGACTCCACACTTTCAGACTCAGAATTATTTAGGTTGAATTAGTCTGAAAGTCAGACTCAGACTTTAGGAGGCTCAAAGCAGGCAGAAATGTGATAACTCATTTATTGAGGGCTCTGAAGTATTTCAACTTTTACTTACTGCAGTCTGGTGAACCTTGTTAATTTTACTTTGAAACAGTGCAGGAGAATTTCTACAAGAAGTGACAGCATGTTTGCTGAGGAAGCAGTACCAAACAGCTGAACAACAGTTACTGAAAGCAATACAGCAGGGACCTCGTGCACCCTATCAGTTTGTTAACACACCTCCAGCCAAAGAAGTCCCAGTCAAAAGTTTTAACCTATTCTGGAATTAACTTTCTCAATCCAGTTTTGTCTGATTTTCCTTCTTCGAGTCTCAATCTGAATTGCCATAGAACCATAAAAACACAGAATACCAAGTGGGAAGAGACCTCAAGAATCACCTGGTCCAACTTTTTTGTCAAAAGCACAGTCTAGACAAAATGATCCAGCACCCTGTCCACTGAATCTCAGGTGTCCAACATTGGTTAATCCACCACTTTTCTTTGCAGTTTGTTTCAATAGCTGACCTCATTGTGAAAAATACTCCTTCTGTGTCCAAATGGAATCTCTCCCAGAGTAGTTTATATCATTACCCCTCGTCTTTTCTGTGTAACTCCTTGTAAAAAGAGAGTGTCCATCTTCTTTGTAGCCACCCTTTAAATATTGGAACATGGTGCTAAAGTCTTCTCTAAGTCTTTTTTTCTTAAGACTGAACAAAGGCAGCAGTCTCAGCCTCTCCTCATCTGGCAGGCTTCCCAGTCCTTTCATCATCTTTGTGCTGGACTCTCTCCAGCCTGTCCTTGTCCTTTTTGTGTAGTGGGGACCAAAACACCACCTTCCAGGTGCAAATATTTTGTCTTGGAAAAAATCCCAAATGAGTGGATTTTTTTATTGACTGGAAAATTAGTTTTGCACGGTATTTAAGGTGACAGAGAACCATCTTTTTGTGCATCAATCCATCACCAAAATATATATGAGATCAAATTGTAGACACAGTTGCCTTAGGACAACTACACTCATTTGGAACTGTGGAGAAGTCCATAAACCAGTAACGGAAAGATTCTCTGAAAACTGAGTAGTCAGATATCCTGATCCAGGATGATCATTGAAATATGATTCAGAAGGAATCATTAAGACCATCAGCAGGACAATTATTTAAGGTGCTGTCACACTTATGAAGGACAAAGCCAGCCAGAAGGAGGACACAGAAGTACTCATGTTGCATCCATCTGAATCTCTCCTCACTGACACATCACCAATGAAACTATTGGCCAGGAAGCAAATTACTCTCTCCCATCAGAGAAGAGCTTTCTGAGGAATAATCTACCTATTTTGTTACATAGACAGAAGAACCTGGAGCAGATTGAGAACAGGAGGAGGACACTAAGAATGAGGAAGATAGGACACAACTGAGTTGGGGGCAGAAGAAAAAGAAACTAGGAGCTACATTCTTTTTTATTTTGGGGTAAGACTGGAGGAAGCAGAAGGACATTTCGGGTTGAAGGTTCATTTTAGGAAAAACTCACCTAATTGCTTCAATTCCAGTATGCTGAACCAGCCTTCAAAAGAAGCCTCTTTGGACATCTGATAATCAAAGTAGGAGTAGAAAAACTGAAAGCCTGAACAGACTCAGTATTTCTGAACCTAATTAACACATGCATCAACTAACTTCCAAAGGAATTATTCACATTTTATTGTAGAACTTGCCAAGATGATAACAAAAGTATTTCATGCCTTCTATTGAACGCCTATTTATGCTTTAGCCCATTCTTTAAAATAGAATATTTAGTAATATGCAATAATTCAAATGTGAAATTTGGTGATTTCTGAAACCCTAAGTGAAAAAACCCACCTGTCAAATGAAAGCAAATGATCCTGTCTCAGACCTAACATTAACACTGCAAACATTCAAAGCAGCATATATCTGTTAAGTTTTTTTATACTCCTAAAGACAGCCAGAGGTACAAAAGAAGTAATTCAACTCGTTTCACTCCATTTTTCTAATGTTCTCATTTCAAATGGGAATTCTGATGTTCCCAGGAAAATGATATTATTAAGGAGACTATATCAGTCTTTCAGACAGTGAATGAATGGTTCAGTCCTTCATATTATTTTCTGATTTAAGATCAGATGCATTATGATGCCCTCAGTTCTATCTTGGAAGCTGACTCAGATGCCTAAACAGTTTAGGTAAGGTGCTAAAAGTTTGTCATAATCAAGCAATAGATTAAAACAAATACATCTTACCCAGTCTCCAATAAAACACCCTGACCCAAGCTAGCAATGAACAAAGGTTAGGGACAGAAATGTATCAGTTCCCAGACATTTGTATTTAAAAGAGTGCTGTTAAGAAAGTGGAATATTATATGTCATAAAATCATCACATAATGAAAGCAGTAATAATGAGTTATGGGTTTGGCTCTGCTCCACCAAAGTTTCCAGATGCTTTGCAAAATGTACAAACCTACAGTCTGTACTCAATTACAAAGCTTCAGTACTTTGGTGGGGTTACTGGCACAGCAACAGCTGAATGCAGGCTCAGTCCTCATTTGCAACAATAAAATGCAAAAAGTATAAAACAGCTTAAGAAAAAAAATCTAAGTTTATTATGGATTACAGTAAACTGCTGCATAATGTCAACATAAAGTATGCAATATATCTGGAAAGAAATGCATGAATATAAGTAAAATAAAGAGAATAATCATTCCCTTCTTTTACACAGCAGAATTTAATGCAGTTAATGCTGAATTCTGTGCTGGACATTTCAAGGCCCTGTGTCTCACAATCTGAATTTGCTTTCAGGTCATTTTGAACATGTGTTAGTCATCACACATTTTTTAAAAGACTTCTGAATATTTATTATTAGTCTTGAAAATACATCCCAGTCGTGTGTACAAATATTGAAATGTGTGGCCAAAGCTGTGTGCACAATTGAAGTCAGTATGTGCAAAAGTGTGTTTTTCAAAGCAGAACTAAAGATGGTTGGGGTTCTGTGAGCCAGGCACCTTCTCATGCCTCAGCAAAAATTCCTTGGAAAAAAAAAGTGCCAATTTATCCTTACTACTGCAAGCTAAGAACTACTAATAGTGAGATGTTATTCAAGTTTCTCCCACTGTGATCTTTAATGGTTTTTTTTGCTGTTTATATTATGCCTTTAATAGGGATGTCTTTTCTTCTGGAAGGTTTTTTGCCAGGTAGCATTGCTTATCACACTAGCTGCTCTCTATCTGTATCGAAGTGTTAGTAATACTGGGAATTCCCGATGTATAAAAGCTTACAGGGCTCTTTCTCTATCAGGAGATAGAGGGACTGAGTCTTAGCATCCTGCCAAACAAACTCTGGAGAAGTCTTCCATAGGCTCAGGTAAAAGGATATAGAGTGGCTCCCTCTGAGTATTTTCTACACATAGAGAAAACTGGACTGTGAATGTATCTGCTTAGCCAGGAATTCACAGACCATGTCCTTACATCCTGAATCTCAAAGTCATGATCACCAACAGCCTCTAAAGTGCCCAGTGTTTTGGTGCAATATTTAAGAGGGCTTAACCCTGTTTGCAACACGGAGAAAAGGTCATCATTGCAGGGAGTCACTGTATTCTGGGTTTCACCACCTGTCCTAGGTGACTTTACAGTCTTTTGTACTCATCTTCCAATTCTTCTTGGACTGCAATCCAATCTGCTTGGATTATTGAAAACAAATATCCAATCTATTTTCAAGCTCAAAAATTTTCCTGACATCTACTTTCCTCTGGCAGCTGGGGAATTGGAAGGTTTGTGAGAGTGGAACCTGTGTGTGAACTTTCACAGTGACTGAGCTGACAAATGTTGTACCTCATCCCTAAGGGAAGGTAGGTGACTGGCAGCATTGGCTTGTGCAGAGCAAATTTTAACTCATTCTCCTCAATCTATATACGTGCTCAGCACAATTCTCAAAGGAAACAAGAAAAGTGAGAAAGCTGAAAGAAAAAGGGGAGGGAGAAAGAAAGAAAGAGGAAAATTTAAAACCTATAACATTTCATACAGGAGGAACAAAGTACCATGACCTTGTACTGGCATTAATTTTATTTTGCTACTCTTGCTCTAAACACTAGCCTTAGTTTCTCCAACCCTCTGTAGCAGTCAAAATATTACAGTGGAAGACTGAATACACAACTGAACAGGGAGTGGCAGAGATTATCACAGACAAGAAACCTTGAATACCAGAAATGAAATACTAGTGCAAGTATGCATGTCAGGGACTGAGAGCTGCTGCTGTAGATATTGTTCTTACATGGCAGCTCTGCTCAGTGGATTTACTCCTTGCAGAGATAACTGTAGTACTTTCCTTTGGCCACTGGAACCAATCCATATTATTTTGATCTCAGGGTTACTAAAGCACAAATCAATTCTTTAGTCATGTGTTCCTGACATTTGTTCAGTAGAATACAGTATGCATGCTGCAGAGCCTTGTCTTGTACAGCCACAGGATGGAACTCTGCTCCTGACTGGCTCTGCCTATAAATTTCATTTAGGTTTCAAGTTTTCAGCCACAAGATTGGAATTTTAGCTTAAAAAAACACCCTACAAACCAAAACAACTCCTCTGAATTGTTTCACACTGTTTTAAGAATGGAAAAGTCATATCCGAAGATTTTAATGTGAAGATTAACACACAGTCCTGCATGATGCATCTCCACATTTTTTATGTTTTCCTACGATCAAGTTCAAATATAGAATCCTTGTTGCATTTTTTTTTGCCATACTCTATTGAGGGATGTCCAGATCTTCATTAAGACCTCAGCTTAGCCTCTACTCCCACTGCACAATCAGCTAGAAGATTCCAGGTGTTCTGTTTACTCCTAAGTCAGACTTGTCAACACATTCAGTGAAAAGAATACAAAGATTTGGCAAAGGGAAAACTTTAAGTATTTAACTGCAAACATAAAGAAACAGAGGAGTGGTTGATTTGACAGTAATCATTAGTATCTTGCAGATTTCTGACAAATGAAAGATCTGTGTTTAACTGTGTATTTAGGAAAAGAAGAACAAAAAGTCATATTTGGCAAAACACATAATGTGCACTGTGTAATACACCAGTGCATTTTATGATGAAAAATAAAAAATGCTTCAATTATCTCTTGATCAGGTAAAGCATTCTTTGTATATATTTTTTTAGTTTTGAGTAAACCTGCTACAGAATATTTGAAATAATTCGATTTAATACTTTTGATAAAATGTTTCTATGGAGAAATTTTAAAGGTACATGCAAGGTACTATAAAAGAACAAGGTAATATTACAAGGTAATATAAAGGAACTTATAGCCAGCTGAATACCTTGTTACTCTGTTCATAAATGAGTGGAAAATATGACAACTTGAGGTCTGAAAAATTACCTGACTATGATGCTCACAAGATAAAAGATCAGTCACTCCAACACAAAATATACAATTAAATTTTCTCCCTCTCCTTTGACTACTTCCCCTACTTGCCAAGGCTCTGGCCCAGTGGAATTCTAAAGCCACTTGACGATTTCCAAAATAGCATGTCTTTGATCTGTCTTCCCCTCAAAATTTGATCAAACTCCTTTACATTACCAGATGAGGAAGACTAGCATTTTTCATTTCACAGTTTTTCATTTTGAAAGGGACATTGATGGTGGAACTAACAGATACTTTTCCACAAACATGCCCAAACAAAACAAGCAAATGTTACTGATGGACACATAAACAGGAAGAAAGACAGAAAGAAAAAATAAGGTATAGGAGGCTATATTCTTTCTTTGTTTGTTCTGATTATTCTAGCAGATTATGTTCCACCAATTTGTAAAGACTTCAGAAACTCCCATTGCAAAACTATTTTAGGAATAAATAAATATTTTTAATAAATAAATAAATAAATATTTTAGGAATAAATAAATAATGACTGTCCTAAACAAATGTGAACATGGATACAACTATACTTATCCCAGACCTAATAAATATAGCTTAAGACTTTGGGCCTGAAAAGATGGAAACATATGGTATTATTCAGAACAAGTTATCCCACTGGTTTCAGTGGAAATGTCCAGTGTGGGAAGTTAAGCATGCACACCACTTTGCAGAAAAATGCATTAGATCTTCATGCTTTCCCTCTGAAATCTCATCAAGCCATGGGGATTAGAGGTCCCTGAACTACTTTCTGTCTTTTTGCTGTTACTGTATTGTTGTTTAGTTCCTGCATTCTATTAGTGTTCCCTTTTGTCTAGAATTTACTTGGCAATTCTTAGAGATTTTTGTTACTATCATAATCAATTTCCAGTACATCCAAACTCTCACAATAAAATTCTGAAGTGTTAAACATCTGCTTTAAAAAAGCCCCCCAGAAGTATTACTAAATTAAAATTGTGCAACTTTTCTGTCAAGTATTTATTCTCTTGAAAAAGATAATATGGCATATTGCACAATAAGTTTGCTTACGAATGTTTTAGTTTTGACTAGAAGAAGACAATCCCTCAAGAACTTTTTTTTCCAATATATTTTTTATTTATTTATATCTGTAGCTCAATAGTATGAAAAACACTAGGCTGTTGGATCAGGAAAGGTATAGCACATGGGGACAGTTATCAGGAGTACCAAAAAGGTTTTTGAGTTGTGACAACATACTTCATAGAAAAAAAATAATACAGCAACAAGAGGTCATGGAAATTACCTTACCCCATCAGGTGACCAGCCAGCTATATTCAGGGTTTGGTACAGGTACCAAAACACAGGTATCTAGGGTCACTTGGATGCATTAAGATACAAAAAATTATTTTGAACATACTGAGCACTTACACAGAACTGGCAGGTATGCACAGTCCTAGACTCTTTGGGATCAGCAGCTTGAAGGAAGATGTGATACCAAGCTTCTGATGCAATAAGAAGTGAATATTGAGGCAATTGATACCTGATCCTTTTCTCTTTGTATCTTTTTCATGTGGCAGCTCCTAGTAGGTTCCTTGATCCTTTTCTAAAGTGATTTCTAAAGTGATAAAGCAACCTAAATTAAGAGATCAGAGTGACTGGAAACATTCCTCAGCCCTTCTCCCAGCAGAGCCTGGTATGCCCAGGAAAAGGCTTGTGCCTTTGTACTCCTCTGAGGCCAATAAAGAAAGCTGGCTAAGGTGTAGGGACCACCTTGAGATATCAGGATAGCCATTTATTTAAATTTTTAAGCCTTTTCAGGTTCTTAAAAGGTTTTGGGGTTTTTTTGGGTTTTTTTTGGTTTTTTTGGTTTTTTTTTCTGCTGTTGGTCACCATCTATGAAGAAAACATAGCCACGTATGGAATCTCTGAAGGAAGAAGAAAATAATGGGAGGTCACTAAAACACAGGAGCAATGATTCCATAGGAAAGCACAGGCACTATTTTTATTATAATCTATTAGTGGTATGAACTAAAGATGTCGCAGCTGTCCCAAGGTATTTTATAAATCAAGGCACTCTACAGGACTGTAGTGGGTTTGCATGGCAAGCTTTTAGTACAGGGGGGAGCTATAGGGGTGATTCCTGTGAGAAGCTGCCAGAAGGTTGCTTCATGTCCCACAGAGCCAATGCCAGCCAGATCCAAAATGGACCAGCTGCTGGTCAAGACTGAACCAATCAGAGATGGTGGTAGTGCCTCTGGATAACAGAGTAAAGAAGAATATAAAATATTTATTGTACAGAAGTAATTGTGACCAGAGAAGAGAGGACTGAGAATATGTGAGAGGAACAACTGTGCAGACACCAAAGTCAGTGGAGAAGGAGGGAGAGGAGCTGCACCAGGTGCTAGAGCAGAGATTCCCATAAAAAACCTGGTGCAGACCATGGTGTGACAGGTTTTGCCCCTGCAGATTATGGAGGTCCACAGCGGGGCAGAGATCCATCCACAGCCTATGAAGGAACCCCAGGCTGGAGCAAGTGGATGACTGAGAAGAGACTGTGACCCTGTGGGAAGCCTGCACTGGAGCAGGCTCCTGGCAGGGACCTGTGAAGCTGTGGAGAGGAGTCCATGCTAGAGCAGGTTTGTTGGCAGGACTTGTGATTGCATAGGGGACCTGTACGGAAGCAGTCTGTTCCTGAAGGACTTCACCCTGTGGAAAGGGACACATGCCAGGGCAGTTCATGACAAACTACAGTCTGGGGAAGCACTGACACTGGAGACACTTGAGGAGGACTGTCTCCTGTGGGAGAGATGTCATGCTGGTGCAGCAGTAAGGACTCCTCTCCCTGAAGAGGAAGCAGTAGCAGAAACAACATGTGGTGAACTGGCCATAATCCCCATTCCCATCTCCCTGCACCACTGGTGGGAAAGAGGTAGAGAATCAAGAACAAAGTTAAGCCCAGGGAAGAAGGGAAGGGTGGAAAGAAATGTGTTTTTAAGGTTTGTTTTACTTTTCATTATCCTACACTGATTTTGATTGGTAATAAATTCAACTAATTTCTCTAAGTCACGTCTGATCTGCCAGTGACAGTTCTCACTGAGTGACCTCTCCCTGATCTTATCTTGACCCACAAGCCTTGCATCATATTTTTTTCTCCCCTACCAAATTTAGGAGGGGAGTGATAGAGTGGCTTTGGTGGGCCTGGGTCAAGCCTGGGTCAACCCACCACAAAGACATATGAGGAGTAAACATAAATAAAATAAACAATTCTAATGGAAAACCAGGAAGTTTCTCACACCTAAAACAGAGGTACATGTTTAATTCAGAAACGCTCAAATCATAGAATCATAGAATGTCCTGAGCTGGAACAGACACATAAGGATCACTGAGCTCAGCTCACACCCTGTGTCTGAGAGCACTGTCCAAACACTTATTGAATTCTGTCAGGCTGGTACTGTGACCACTTCCTTGGAGAGCCTGTTCCAGTGCCCAAACATCCTCTGCATGGGAAACCTTTTCCTAATATCTAGACCAAATCTTGTCTGACACAGCTCCATGCCATTAAAGTAAAAATGCTGGCCAGAACACTGGTTAAGTGAATTGCACATAATCACAGACCTTTAAACCAAATGCCCTAGAGAAAACAGCATCTCCTTTGCAGGGACAACACTGTGCAAGTGAAGGTGGCTTTATTTTGCTGTGACTTTCAGAAGAAATTTTTTTAATGGGGTTAAACAGAGGCAGCAATGCCTTCCTTAGAGACAAAAAAATAATGACAGGCTGAGACAACAGTCCACCTGTACACATATTACACAAATTCTTTACTGAAGTCCAGAGGACTTCTGCATATGGTAGCTCACGGTCATGGCTGTTTCACTTTTCATGCCATGCTCAGACATTAAGCCACTCACAACTGCTCCTTCTTAAATAAACTCCAGAAGCCTTTGATCTGTTTTTTACAAGGCTTCCCAGCAGATATTGGCATCTACTTTATTTTTCAAACACCAGTGGAATGAGACTTATGAATAACTTCTGTCCTCTGAAGCAATCTGGTTGCAAACAGCTGAGTACATGCCACTCAATGGAAGATTTATGATCAGTAACAGAAGTTTGTTTCCCTCCTAAAACTTTTATATTTTTCAAGGTGAGAACCACTGCCAGTGTGACCAACACATAAAGACTAACAGTTTTACACTGAAGATCCAACTGTGGTTGACACTAATTTGGAAAACTTGTAACCATATTAATGTGCAAGGCATCTTCAGGTGATGCTTAAAGTGGAATTTTAAAATTTATGCATTTTATTATAAAGTCCAGGCATTAGCTTCAGGGCATCAGGTATCTGAGTTTGCATTATCAGTCACAAAAATACTTAAAACACTGGATGAAAAGTCTCAGGTTCTCAAATGAATTGCCACAGCACTGAATACTGCCAGTAGCATATTGCTGTGTTTCATACAGAGCTGTACATGTAAATGAACAGTCTGAGATAACTGAAAAATATGCTTGATTCAATACAATTAAATGAAAAACAGAGCCATGTTTAATCATAACAACATGAAGAAAAATCTAAATAAATAAATATATTGCAAAATAGACCACAATATTTCTTTATAAAGAGATATAATAGTGCAAAACCTAGGGATCCAAACATGAATCCAAGCATGAGAGGAATGTTTTTTTTCTTCTTTGAAATACAGTGAAATATGCTCCCAACTAATGTTTCTCACCAAAGAGGCTGTCTTTCGCAAAAGGGCAAGGACTCATTTCAAGAGTGGTAGTATATGTTAAAGTAGGTAAATGACCTTCAAGACTTCATTTAAAGTTCAAGCTCATTTTCTTCCAGTCCTGTCAGACCCTAGGTCACCCTTACTGAGGTACTCATGTATTCCACTCTGTTTTCTGAAATGCATCCCATCTTTTCTCTATGAATTTAGTTTAAACTGTTCACCAATTTCATTGCAGCATTCTGCAAATAATTTTGGCAGATTATTATAAATGTTTATATTTATTTCAATTTGACCAAATAAAAAATAAATCTATGGGTATGATTTTCATTCATAATCCTTAAGTTAACAAGCATCTGTAATGGCTGGAGCTTCTTATCCTAAAGGAAACAAGACTGGACTTGATGCTGACCTCACTGCAGCTACTCTGATGTGATTGATTTAAAATTTTCCCTTGTTTATATCTACACAATCTATCCCTGAACAAAATCAGAAACACTTACTGTCCACCAGCATTCCTCGCTCTTTTATGTTGCATTATGTTTAGTAAACACCTAACGTGACAACATTCATCACACAGGTAGCTCATTTTATTTGTGCAGCTAAACAAGACAGATTGAAAACACACACACAAAGGATTAAATGGCCTGAATTCCAGATGGCTTGCTTGCTCCATAAAGTAACAGTATCTGCTGAGATATCATGGTACTGTAGCTCTTTCTCCTTACCAAATACATGCAGTAGGAAGTTTTTCTCTGCTCTTTTGTCATCTTCTTTGCTGCTCTCTTATTTCATGACCTCTGAGTTAATCCTCCTATTCTTCCTATTAGCGAGTTTAAGCAGGCAAACTTCAAACAGAATAGTGATGGGTCACAAGGTTTAATGGGCATGTAGATAATCATCTAAATTACATTTCTGCAGCTGATGGGCCAGACAGGCTTAGAGAGTAACTTTACCAGCTTTCACTGTTAATCAGCAAGGATTGTGTGTCTCATTACGTATCTGCCTTTGCCTGCCTCCCCGAGGGCCTAGGTCATACTGACTGATTAACAAAGGCAGCTGCATTAGCTTTCTTCTCCTGAAAAGTGTGGCATGGAGACCCAAATGACTTGAAAGGCAAATGTGACCACAGCTCAAACACCAAGCACTCTTCTCATCACTGTGGAATTGCTGGCCCTCCTCTTGCAGGTTATGATACTCGGCACAACAGTTGTTGCCAATTTTCATGATCTGTTAACACTTAGGAAGCCTTATGCTGAAGGCTCTTCTTTCACATCTATTGTGGTACCATCAAGGGGAAAATTCAACAGGCTATTTCACATTTTCAGATGAATTTGAGAGCAGTGTATCCGGTGAACCGAAAAGAATACACCAATTGAACTGTCAATAATGAATGCCCTGGATTTCAGCTTTGAAACACAGACTGTAGAGGGTCAGGTAAGGAGAATAACAGTTCTCTGTAGGATACAGAGATTTTACAGATACAGAAATAGCAATGGACCTATACTGTGAAACTGATTTTCTCAGCAAAGAAAAGCATATCAAATCTGAGTCTCTTTGTTATATATGGGTGATTGTGTTTTATATAAATGATTGTGTTTTATACCTACCCTGATTCCAAAAGGAACAAGAGCAGTGGTAGACTGGCTTCCTGATTTTAGCAGAAGTTTGTCCTTCGGGTGTTGAACTCATCTTGCATAGTAAATGCTTTTCAATTACTCATTTTACTGCTCTTTATCAAGTTGTTAAAAAACACAAAATCAGGCCAATTAAGCTATGATTATCTATGCAAGAAGCTTTTACCATCTTATCCAGGAGCACCATAGGCAGAAACCAGCAGTCTTTAGAACAGTAAAGCCTTTTTCACACATTTATAGCTCTGTACAGAAGAGAATTTGAGAAGCCAGCTAGGATTCTATTTTGGACCTCAATTAAGAACATTCGACAAGAAGAAGCTACTGAGGACAAAGTAAAATAACCTAGAACACTGACTTCCTTATTTGTCTCTTGAACTTCAAGAAAAGAAGTTGGATTCTGAATTTCGTAAGTTTTTCTAGATGGAAGTACAAAACATCTAGGTTTCTGTGACCTAGGTACAACTACTTCTGACGGATGTTAGAGACATACATTAATTAAGCTAAATACTTCTACAGTTCTCCAGTCCATGAAGTATGCAATTTCTCAAGCTTCTTAACAAGGGTGAGCAAATGTCCCACTTTTATCATGGACAGGCCCAGAACTCAAGGATTGAGCCATCTTGTGATAAAATCTTCAGGTCTCAGTTTTGTTTGAGATATTCACTGAGATATGGAATTATCCCTTTTCCCATTTTTTATGTGATGGCCTGAGTAAGTTATTGACACCTGGAGCCACAGCATCCACAGCTCTTTCAAGGAGAAAAAAATGGTCAAACCTCTATATGAGATCATGAGACCCACAGCAGGATTTTGGTCATGTCCCTCCCATCTTCTTTATTAAAATGGCTCACAGGGAAAACAAACTGCATTTCAAACACACATTACGATGGTATAGCTGGAAGAGGTGACAGCCTTTATGCAGTGCAGCAATAAAACACTTTACTCTCCATTGTTCTATTGTGCCATTTGGCTGAATTGCAGAATTATAATTTTTGCTTTTATTTTACCAAATCATTAAAAGTCTAGACAAATTGCTATTAAGATTTATGATGACATTACTATTACTCATTAGATTTCCCTTCATATCTTCATAACAACCTATACCCTCCACAGTTTTTCAATGCCAAAATGCCACCTATATTTTCCACTAGCATCAAAAGCTGAGATCATAAAAGACCAGCAATTATTTCTGGAGATGCAGTAGGAGGTATACTCTTTTCTACAGGCTATTTTTTTTCATCCTACATGTTAAGAAATAAGTCTAGTTAGGCTAGATACAAATTACATGGAAGCCAAAGGGAGCCTTTTCCCTATTCAAAGGGCTTAAATTAAGGATACTTTTCTTTTCCTTTACTGTTATACATATCACAAAATTTGGCACAGAAGCTGTTACCAAACCCAAATGACAGTCTACTTGGAGAGTCCCAGAACTGGATGAGCTGAGGTGTACAACAGTATAATGAGGAACATGCAACTTCTGTGTGCCTCAAACGTGGCTCCAGACAGTTTTACCATACATCCCTTATGGTACGTCTAGGCAATGGCTGAAAGTCTTGCAGAGTAACAAGCTCATGTACCAGAAACTGTGATATCCCATTAACATGTAGCTGGAATGGCCTGTGTGCCATGTAGCACAGGCACTTGGTTTGCTCCTT
Source organism: Onychostruthus taczanowskii (assembly GCF_017590055.1). Lineage (NCBI taxonomy): Eukaryota > Metazoa > Chordata > Aves > Passeriformes > Passeridae > Onychostruthus > Onychostruthus taczanowskii. The sequence continues at coordinate 149,513 of NW_024504566.1, forward strand.
GTATTTAGACAAGCTTGTGCACAGTCAGCACAAAGAGCCCCTAGCTCCACTGCCACATCAGCCTTTTAATGAGTGCCACCATTCACCAAAAAATGTAACCTAGGCACCAGAGAGCCCTGGTGTACCACACAAAGCTATTGAAGTTTAACCTTAACAACAACTTTTGCTTCAGTACAAACTGCAGTGATCATTTAAAAATCCCACAGATTTATGCTCAACATATACTTTGCAAATACTTCACCCATATGCCTGTACTGATTTGTCTGTGATTTATAAAGTGGCAGTCTGATCATGGCTGCAATACTTTGTGTGCTGTCATGCAAAATGCAAGTTATTTCTAATTAATGAACTTTCTCTTCATGAATCAGACAGAATTCAATACATTGACAGACTGCAAACACTGACACAGCTATTTACCTAAAACATAAGCTAAATATTTCAGTTCAGAAACTTTGGATGACCCCTTCTTCTTCCCTACCCCCTTCAACTACTGTACTTTTAAATGTCATTGGAATTTCTAGAACTCGTAAAGGAGAACTGCTGAACTCAAACCTTCAAGCTTTCATACTTATGTGGTTCATTCAAAGACTTGCGAGGCTTTATGCTTTACTGAGCAGTTAATTTTTAAGTCCTGATATTGTATAGTTGGAAATGGAAGCATCAAAAGATTATGGGCTTCACTCTACCTTCCTAATTTAGCCTAGTTAATGTAGGCAATGCAAATCCTGACCCAGCATGGTGATTGAGACAGCTGAGCTAGGTTCCCTATGGAATCATGGAACAACAGCAGCTGGTAGAGGGAAACAGAGTCCTCAAGTACATCATCTGTTCCTCTCCAGACATCTCAGGTGCCTTCACAAGGTCATATCATCAGTACAACACAGGACATGACACAAGAACCTGCCTCTGCCTGTCCAGTGTCTGGCTCCAGCAGTGCCTTTCTGTAGGTAGGAACAGCCAGAAGGAAGCAACCCAACTAGTCAGGCTGGGAAAGGACCCCCAAAAACACTCCTTCTCTTGGCCTCAGGTTGAAGAGATTTGAGCATGTGGCTCCCTCTTCTCCCTAAAGGGCCATCAGTCCACCAAGCCATAGCTCTCTGCCTGAATTGCACCACAACGCAGCAATGCATGGAGAAATTACTGTGTAGGGCAGAGAGAGGAAGGAAGAATAAGTACAAAAAATGTCTGTGGTATGAGGAATCTTTTGCAAAAGTTAGTGCTACCAGTTTTCTAGCAAAATGTAATTGATTCCAGTAGTGTCACTGGACCTGTATTATATTAAAAACATCAAAAATAAGAGCAAAGAAGGATCATAACTGAAAACCTAGATATGTGGGATGATTGCCTGATAACTGAGCACAAACAAAAAACCACATAGCTGACAAAAATTATATAAAAATAGGTTTTCTGATAAACTTTTCCAGAGAACAGCATTCTCTCAGGAGCAAAATTGCCTACCCAGCATTACTGTCATCTGTCTCCTTTCACAGCCACCCACAATGATTTGCTGCTATTATTTAAAAAGACATTTTAATCCTTAGGTTAAAGGCAAGGAATCAGAAAAACCTGGATCTCTTCCAGTCTGTACTAGCAGTCTGTCATGGGCTCAGAGACAGCAGTGTATCTACAAAATCTGCACCCACAGCACTGTATCTGCCTCAGCATCTCCCCATCCTGTAGCACCATAGGGAGCAGACATTGTAAGGCTGAAATGTCCAGCCATACACTCCACTAGCACCAGTGGGATTTTGTTCACAAGTTGCAATCATACAGGTCACAATTTAACTCCCTGTTATTTTTAGTTAAGCATTTATGAGTTTCTCCTTGGCTAGTTTATGGGCAGATCTTCATCTTCTCTATCTTTAAGGTGTCATGCACACTCATGGGATTTCATCGGTAATTGTATGAAAGGGAAGAATGGCATGAGCACACAAAATAATGGAATTGTCAGGTTGTTGAGTTTTATCTTTTATCACATAATTTTCTACTAATGACATTTTTCTGTGGCAGCATAATAGCAAAATAACAATTCAAGTCAGAAGTCACCTGAGTATCTAGGAGGGTGGGATGTTCCTAGTAAGACTGTGCTAAATTACAAACACATAAAAGAAGAAAAGAATGCTAGGAGATACTAAATTTTCCACTGCTGAGGAAGGAGGTGCAAACAACTCTAGTTGTGTCAATAAATTCAGTAGTGCTGAAGAGTGATATCTCTCCTGACTTAAGAAGTTCTTATCCACAAGAGTGCCAGCCAAGGAAAAGGAACATTGGAAAAACTAAGGCTGAAAGCTGCCTATAAAATTCTCAGTCTTTAAGGCCTAATTATTATAGCAACTTAAAACTTCTTCTGGCTAATGATGATAAACCAAATTAGTTCTTTGGTGTCATCCCAGTCACCATTGGCTTATAATTGTTGAACCACTGAGTATTCATTTGAATTGTCTCAAAGCAATTTATCCATCAGTAATCTATGTAACACACCATTTCCCAAGCACAGTGCCTTGTCATAAAGACAAATGTAGCTGCTGCTACATGGAAACATCCACTCTCTTCAGTCTCTGCCTGAAACTTCTGGAAACATTTCCTGGAGGGTATCTGGTATTAATCTTGAATCACATGTTAAACAGGAAACTTGGCTACATAGAGAAGACTAAGTGCAACAAGTATAAAATCAGGAGTGTAAGGAAAATACTGTAAACTGGAAGACTATAAACTTTTCTCCAGGCAGCTGGTGCCAACATGAACCTGAGCCTTAAAGTTTGGGCTCTGTTATGTGGCATCCCCAAAGTATTGGAGAGGAGGATGACGATCCTAGTCAGGCACAGTCTATTGGAGATACAGAATAAAACTATAAATTTTTATTCCATGCTCAGAGCAAGAGATGCCTAAATAGAAGCACATACAGACTCGTTCTTTTGGTATTCCTTTCCATTTTATTCCCAAGTGGTGCCAATTGCTCTGTGTGGCCTCTTCAGAGTGCAGCAGATGTCCCACAGAGAGCACTGATTATGTGAACTTGTGACTACCAGATGATAGTGCAGGCTGTCTATGAAGCTAACTCTGTAGGTGAAAGATGGGCTTGACTCCTAGAACATTATATTAATTCCTTCAGATGATGGATCTATGCTCTGCTGTGGTTTTGGGACATTTCCTTAAAGCAGCAGATGCTGGTTGCTGATTAAGATGTCAGCCTAACAGCAACATCCTGATTCTGAAATCCAAAAGGAGTTTAGCACAGAACTGCATAAATGTAAAGAATATCCATCACAATTGTTAATTGTTCCTCTGACTCATCTGCAGAGTGATGCTTTAAATCATCACAAAAGTCTTTGGTATAATTAAGAAAATGTGGTAAGCCTTCTTCCCCAGTGGTATAGATGTCGACAAAGACAGAACATGCTGACTCTACAAAGTTTGCTCGGAGATACATACACAAATTAACCCTCTACATGAAAATTAGCTAAATGTATTTATTATTTACATCTCTCCCTTCTACATCATCTTAAATATACTTTTTAAAAGCACCAAGTTGTTATTCAATTTAGGTCTTTGTTCAGTTTATACTTACAGTGAATGGTGATTAAACATCTCTTGATCTTTAAATACTTTAAAACACCTTCAAGTAGTTTTCTAGATTATTCTAAGATGTTATTTCACCTAGATATTTAGGAAAATCACTAAAAAATTCAGCAGTTTTATGCAAGTGAATTCACTCATAAGCATTGCCTGGCATATATTATGGAAAAGAATTCAGCTGTATATTTCTGTCAGGACAGATACTCTATCAGTATAACTTGGAATTGCTCCCCTGAAATTAATTGAACCATGCTGACATCCAGCAGTTGGAGATGTAAGACCTCAGCCTTCTTTGTATGGCAGTCTCTCTCTATTAGCTCTCTATTTTGTGGCTTTCACCTGAACTGCTGACAATTTAACACATGTTCAGTTTGCTACGTATTTGCACCTCAAGGCTATGTGAACCTCACTTTGTTTTTCCTGGGAAGTGGGTTGCAGCCACACAGAAACAAAATAATTTATATGTTAATAGTAATGCAAAAGTATTTTTAGTGCTTTGTGTGTTTTCATCCATAAATCACTTCTACAATTTTTGAACATGAAGCTCCTGCTCATTTAAAACCAGCAAGAGCTTTAAACCCAATCTCAATGTGAATTTCTTTCATGAAGAAAAAAACCTGCCTTAAACGGCACACACTAACCCTCCTTCTGTGCTCAGCAGCTAATTTCTGCCCCTGCACTTACCCCCTCCCTTGTGTTCACACAGAGGAAATTACAACCTTATCCTAGAAACTAGTTAATCTTAAAAAAAGTTTTCCCATCTGATTTATGAGTAGCTGCAGGCAGGGAAAGGGATGCTTAAGTTGGCATTACTCCTGGAAAACGTTACTGTCATACTGTGCTCTCACCAGTGTTTCTGAGGAAAATTTAGACTTGGCTATTTCAGATCTAATGAGTGAGCTTTTGGTTGTCCCAGAAACTCCCTCCTTGAAAAGAATTAGCATTTTGGGCTACACAATGGATAAAATATCTAACAGTTACATCAATACAAATACTGAATGCTTAAAATTTTAAATCAAATAGTCCTCTCTGAATCAAAACATCCTCTTTTGAATAACAACAACAACCACAAAAAAAAAAAAAAAAAAAAAAAAGAACTAAATGTATTTTTTTGATGTCTGGGCATTGTTATGTTGTTTTCTAAAAAATTCAAAACCACTAAAAAAAATTTTCACCAGCTCTATACCTGAGAAGGCAGACAAATGCAAAACATGATTTCTCCTATAATGGATATTCCTTTTTTTATCTAAAAGGGAAGTAAGCTAAATTTACCAATAACATACAGTCTGATTGCTGATATGATTAGACTGTCGTTTTACATATGCACTTTCCATGCATTTTCAAGCAAAACACTCAAACTCAGGACTGCTAAGAGGGTCAACTGCTGCTACAATAACCACAGCAAAACCCAAGAGTCTGTTCACAGCGTTTACAATGTCCTTAGGACAGAAGAGATGGGTCGTTTCTAATGGTGATCATACTGAATCTAATGAAGCTAATGGGAAATTCAGAGAGAGTAGTGTGCATCCAGCCTGTCCTACTACAGGAGAAGCTCTTGGTTTTTCTCCTAAGCTGTTTGGTTGGGGGTGGTTTTTTTTGTGTTTTGGTGGTTTTGGTTGTTTTTTTTTCACATTATTCAATAGTTGCAAGGTTTTTTGAAATCTTTGCATGGAAGTACCAAGCAAAGAGTTAATACGTGTTTCTGTAATTGACAGTTTTTACTTCTACTGTCTGGTATGAAAAGTTTTGCAATGGCAACAGCATACAGTTTAAAACAAAGTAAAATCATTCTATTTTCTTTTGGAAATGTATAACTTGAGCTGAAAAAAAATAAGGTATTCCCATTTAGGTATTCTCTCTCCTGAACACAAAAATGAAATTACTTCCTTTTTTTTTTTTTTTTTTCAAGACTTCTTCCTTTCTAAAGATTTTTTTCATCTCTACTCCAAAAAGTCTGTGCAAAAGTTAAATATACTTAATATGCTAGTCTTAGTTCTTAATTGCTTTTTGATTAATGTGAGTTTAGTAGACAGAGAGACAAATAAATATGTTGTTGCTAGCATCTTGTTTCCAGCTGCATTGCAGCTGTTTAGTATTATACATCAGCAATGCTATGCCATTATCTCATCATAAGCTCTGCTAGGTTTCTTAAGCTATCAGGAAAAGAATATGATAAAAGGATTTACAAAAATACAAGAGATAATAATACATAAGAATAAGATGTTCTATAAAAATCAGGGAAGTTTTTGAAGCTGTTCTGCAAGTTAGTTCTTTCAGATCTGCAAAAGCTGTAGGACAGCCAGAATATCAGCCCACTGCATTGCACTGATTTTGTAATCAAATGTACAAATGCACAAAAGAAAATGAAAGAGAATGAAACACACTATGCTATAAAATATAGCATTAGCTATACATTGCTTTCCATATAAATGCAAACACAAATAAATATATGTATTATTAAAATACAACAACAAACCAAACCCAATCTCACCCACAACCAACCAACTGTCCAAACAAAGAAACAAAGCAAGCCATGTGGCAACAGGACACTGTAGGTACAAATAGATACAGAAGTTCACAGGGTGAAAATAGGTTCCCTAAGCACATCAGTTGTTAATCCCCATGCTTGCAACTAGGCAAAAATTAACAATCAGAGGCAGCATCCACACATTTCAAACGAGACATAGATAGATCTGTTTGCATTTTAAAGATAATGGGCAGTGCAAGAATGAATAAAATATTTTGTCCTTTTTGACAGTATGTACATAGTCTGGGATCTTTCACTTGAGAGTGATGCTGATAACTCTGTCTTAAGAGCTCACTGGTTTTTCTGCTGACTGCCTTGGATTTTGACTATCTTCCATACCACAGCTTCAGAGGTGATAATGAAATGGCACCACTTCTTTCAAGGTGACTTAATTTGAATATTGTCAGCAAGTGCATAAAATTAAGTTCAAGCAAAAATCAGTAACTTCTCTATTTGCAGTCCAAACAATACTGTCAAAATGCAGAACACAGAATGGAAGGCAAACAAATCTGCTGAAGGTGCTATTGTGAGATCACAGTTTATCCGCCACTAATTTGGTTTTAATGGGGATATTACAGCTGCTATCAAAAAGTACAGGAGACAATGTTTTTTCCCTTTTTTAGGGGTTGCAAGGCATGGAACCACACACTTCTCAACTCAATACCTTGAAATTAACCTAGGATTATTCAACAGCATGAGAATTGTTAGATTTTTGGAAACCACATCCCACACTCTGTCTTTTTATTGTAAGCTTCCTTATAGTATCATCTTGCAGTGAAACCTGAATATCCTAAAGAGATTAAACATAAAAGAAAGTGAGGAAAAAAAGCTGCTGGATCAGAATTTTAACTGAAGCCTTCTATGAGAAAGACCACACCACTATCAGTGGCCTTTCTCTCCTCACGTGTGATTCCACTTGTGCCTAGTTAAGTGTCCAAGTGTCCAAAGACTCCATCAGCTCGTGTTGTATTTATCCTTTTTCTCCTAAAACAAGGTTTCATTATTAAGAGAACCACTTTCATTTTCATATTCATGCCACTGATGGGGGTGTATCAACGCGCTCTGTAAGACTGCATAATTTTCTCTGGTAGGAAGAGCAAAATGTAATGATGCTGTTTAAGACCTGAGTTTTGTGTTGATAAAAAAATCATTCTAAGCAATAGGCAATACATTCTGTTCTAGCAAATAGGAAAAAATGCAGACTTTTAAATGTCTTAGAATGCCATTTCTATCTCCAGCTCCAGCCTTTGTTTGTTTTTTAAAGGCACTCTCTGATAAGTTTGCCTCTAACATATCTGAAAGTTCTTTTAGAATCTCAGACTGTATCTTCACAGTGCTTATTAGATACCACAAGAATGCTTTTCATCCCATTTTTACTCTAAACTCCTGAAGTCATCCCTAGCTCTGAACGACTGTATTAGTTAGAGGGTAGTTATTCACAGAGGAGCAGAAAACCGAGCTCAATCAAAAGAAATTTCTAAAACACTTTTCATTTTTATCAGTCTAGATCTCTTTGCCTTCACAGTGCTTCAAAGATTCACACAGTCTCAGAAATGGTGTGATAAAACATTAACAAGAGTGTAAACTCTGGTGTCAGAAGATACTTTTTAGGTTGAATTCCTGTTCCTACACTCAGATACTTGTCCCAAATAAGGAAACAAAAAGAGCTCTCCTCACATCTTTCCAGCCAGTGTGTTCTCCTAGTAATATAACTCTAGTTCAACTTACTGCTGTTCTCCTTTTCGTACTAAGTCATACTTAAGACATCAAGTACGTTGCTGTACAACTGAACTGAAATCTCAGCTATTATATGTGTTCATACTTATTTTGCTGTAGCAACTATTAGATGCAGGGTTGAGTCAGTGCAAATAGTAAGAAGATGGTCCTTGACCTTTTGAGCTTGTAAGAGAAGTCTAAGAGAAGAAACAGAGAATAGGTGGAGGGTCAGACAACACCACAATCAGGTATTCAGGTCAGCAGTCGGTACACTGTGATTACTACCTACATTTTCTCTGGCAGTCCTGATTTGCAGATTGAGATAATTATTGTCAACATATAATTTGCTATCAACATTTATAATCTCTTTGATTCCTGTTTTAAGCCCTAGTGCTTATTTATCCATAAGAAAAACAAAATCTCCACCATATAAATGCTTCATATAAATGCTCTGCCTTCTACCAACCTCTTCTGCAGTATATGGAAAGAAACCAGGGAAGGGAAGCAAGTTTTGCTAAAGGATATACTAAGATCTTCTTGTAGAAAATAAATAAAGATAGGATTAGATATCTGACATGAACAAGCATGACAGTTTCAACACAATACTTCTGAAAATTCTGCTTCCTGGTTGCAGAATTGATTGTGACAAAATATTTTACTCCTGGATGCTCTGGAACGAACCCACCAATCCTTTTAATCTGCCTAAAATTCCAAAGAAAAATGCACTGCCAGTGATTACCATTTATAATGTCACTTCCTGCTTTGAACTGCCTGGTTTATATTTGCCCATCATACCAAGCAGCAGCCAAGAGTCCTCAAACTCTGGAATACAAACAGCTCTGATCCAGCATGTGTCCCAGGTTTTCTCTCTTGTGCATAATATTTTTATCACTATAGTTTCACTAACTGAAATCTTCACTGTTGCTTTCATTAGCTTTCTTCTATTTTTGTGTCTAATTTAGTCTGAAATCCCCTTTCCCAGCCTTTATTAAGCTATATTGGATAGACTGCTCCTTTTTTCATTCAACAGACCCATTCCTTCCTAAGGACTGCTGTTTGTTAGGAGTAAATTATGTGCATCCCAAATCTGTATTTGGCTAAATGTGATGTCAGCAACAGTCATCCCTTCCTCTGGAATTATGAGTGAGGCTTTTTTTAATTGTGTTTATTGATGTAGAATAAACAGTTTTCATTCATAAATTATGTAGCAGCATTTGTCTTGAACACTGATATATGGACAGTCATCATAAATATCTTTCCTGGTAAAAGGATTTCCATGGTTCCAATGTCAAAGAAAGACAGTTATAAAAAGTCATAAGAAAGTTTTGGCTGACCAAGGTAAGGATTACTTAACCTGGAGCTCTCAAATACATGGTAACAGGTACTTATATTGGGCTTGCCTTTTATATCCAAAATGTTGCATAAATGCTGAATTTCATACAATCTCAAAAAAACTAGCTCTGCATAAGCTTTGGCTCATGTACCCTAATTTATACCATGGGATGAACAGAAACCAGCTATTCCCATTAATGTGTACAACAAAAGAATGCAGAGACAATACCTGCACAAACCCACACATCATGTAGTCATCAAACAAAGGGAGGCTGGGGCGGTCTTCTCGATAAATTGTGATTCTGTAGCTGCTCACAATCTCAGGGCTGGGTTGCGAATCATCCGTTAAGAGAATGATGACTTTGTTCAATCCAAGGCCAAGGGGGTAGTTAGCAATGCTGTATGACAAAATAGGAACAAAGTGCAATAATCACTAAAGAAACAAAGATTTACACTCTTTTATCTATGGCTGCTAAACTTTACTTGCTCCTAGAGACTGCTACTTCTAACATTTTCTTTCTCTTACAAAATATATAAGCTTTTAAATAAAAAGAGTGGAAAATAGGATTTGTAAGTATTTGAAGATCTTTCAAGAAGAAAAAATATTGAGTAAAATTTAGTGAAAACAGTGGCAGTGGCAAATATTCTGACAGGAAATCTGTGAAAGAAATCATTAGGGACAATAGTTCCTGACAGGCCCAAATTTGTGATGAAGTCAGCAGGGAGAAAATACAATCAGAAGTGTAGCTAGCTGCTGAAATTGTCCACTAACCAAACGTGATGGATTCCCGGACAAACTGCTCAGAGAGACAAACCAGAGCAAAGCCGAGCTGTGCTCTTCTTCCTTTAGCAGGGAAATAAATGCTGAAAGGCACAGAACCTGCACATGCAGGGCTTTTACTTTTCAGCATAAAGAACACCTTGCTATTCTTTTTCATTATAAAAGAAAGAAATCTTTCAGGTTTTTCATGTTGACTTCATGTAAACTTCAGTTAACATTAAAACAGGAAAATATTGGGGGGAAGAATTTAATGACATTTAAATGATTTAATGATTTGATTTAAATTATTTAATTTCCCTGTCCTGGAAACAAACAAAAAAAAATCTGGAATATTATAACATATTTTCAAAATTAAGTCTTTACACTCATATTTTGTTGCTCATACCTTGGCCCTTTTTTGTTGTCAAGGTGTACGTGGCATTGACAGTTAGAGGGTTCTGCTCCTATCTTCACTGTCACCATGTCAAATGGCACTTCTGCATAGTATTCTCTGATCTTTGGATTAAACTGAGGATTCAAGTCCAGCTGTGGACTGGTGAAGATCTGTCTGATATGAGATTGGGTATCTTTATCTGTTCCAAGAAGATATCAAACAAAAAAAAAGTGAACTGTATGATCATTTTGGAACAACATGCAACTTCTGGCAGATTGATACCATGTACAGTGGCAAGATATTTAATGTCTAGTGATTTGAGACTCATAATCCTGCTGCAAAGTTTTAATGGAGTTTGTAATGGCACTTGAGAGAAATCTGTAGGCCTTGGAGGGATTTTAGACATTTGGTGTCCAATCACTTAAGTCCTAGTCACAAAACTCAAAGCCTGGGTAAGCCTTTGAAAATGGAAGGATTAAGTCTGGGAGATCTGTCTCTCGTTAGTTAACTGAAACCTAAAGAAGAGGTAGGCCAAAATTCATAACCTGCTTAGGTACCAGGCTGTGTACAGGGTTTATGTACAAATGTAATTTCCAATAAAAATCAAAATAAGTTAGACACACTCTTACTGTTCATAAGAACAAGTCACATGGAGATATCAAGACCCATGGGGTCATTTGCAGTACAGCTGGAAAAATGTTTTATTAAAATTCCTATATCAACAATTTCCAGCTCCTTTCCTGTGTATGAAATCTCCACAGTCAAATCCTATTTGCTCAAGTGTGTCCTTTATTTCATAGTGTTTGCCAAATTACTCATGAGAATATTTGCTGGCAACCTACTTATGACAAATATTTTAATCCAGCCTATTGGATTCAGATTTACAGTATAACACATTCAAACCTGCTTTACACATATATTCATTAGTACATGTTTTAAACTGGATACTTCAGAAAATACTGCAGATAGGAACCTCCTTTACTATAATATCTGAAAAATTTTGTGGCTTAAAAGACTCAAAAATGATGCAAATATTTTTATTTCTACTTTGAAATATCTGCCTTGAGAAACAAAACAGGGCAATTTGAGAACTCTGATGCATGGATTAAAATTTAAGGGAAGATATTCCAGTGGAAGAACAGAATTTGGGCTAGCTCTGTAGGGGAATAGAGAGTTACACGTTGACACAGAGAAGGTATTTAAACCCTCCCCCCCACAGATGAGTATAAACATTTCTCTATATTTTGTATGCCTTACTTAGAAATGTTGTCTCACTACTAGCTTAAAAATTTGGAGAAATTTCAAAGTAAAATTAATTGAGGTATTTTTAAAATAAAGGATCATGCAGTTAGAATGGTGATGCCACTTAGCTAGCCCAGGAGTAATTTTGGCTTCTGTCTGGCAAAACAATAGCTCCTGGAGGCAGCATGAGATCAGCAACTGAGGGGACTTGAGGACCAATGTGTAGCAAAAGCTTTCCACTATAGAGCAATGGCTTCACATTTAAAAATGTGCCCCTCAGATAATTTGGGAATGAGGAAGGCAGCAGAAAACATTGCTACCACCAAAAAAATATATATATTTTACGTCTTTACAGATCTTTAAAAATTCTGACAAGCAGATATTTTAGAGAAACTCCTCATCTCTTAAGCAGCTCCTTAATACTCTATTATGGAGCTGAAGAAAAAGCTTTAAACAAATCTGATTAAACTCCAGACAAGTTTAAAGGTTTTTCCACAAGAGCAAATGTATGCTGAGGTTATTGGAAAGACGGGGAGCAAAATTCTATTGAAGTGTGACAAGAGATCAATGAGTTCTGGAATACTTACATTAATATGCACATACAGCAAACTTTAATTTTAGTTTTGAGGCTTATTTAACAAAATAGGCCATTTATTGAGCTTGTATAAAGATTCTTGAGACTTAAAAATCCTTTTTTTCTCAGTAAAAGCCTACAAATACTCTATTCACTTAGAGAAAATGTAGAGAAACTCATGACATTTTTTCAAGAATTTTTTCCCCTCTGTGCTCTAGAAAGACCTTTACTTACCATAACTACATTGTCTTTCTCCAGTCTTACTGGAATAATGAAATGCTGAAATATAAACAGAAACAGCTAATAATTTTCTGTTTTCACTTTGATCACAGTCCTATTGGAGAAGTAACCATTTTTTACTTTTAAGAGACACATGGTACTTTTATTCTTTACAGTGCAAAATCTTTACTTTGGGCTTGCAAATGCTGCTCATGGGTCCCACATAGCAACTTACATAAGATAAGGAAGAAATTGGTCTTTTATATGTAATAAGCCAAGACTTTCCAGCTGGAATGCAAGGCAATGTGATCTAAATCCACATGTTATCAGAAATAATACAGATAGGAAAAACATACTGTATAAATTATCTCACTCTGGACCCTTACCTTCATGATTCTTCCTGAAGTCAGAAGGAACATTCTGCTTAGGACTCATATTTTCTTGAGAAAGTTGCCTGTCAATTCAATAACAAACATATTTCGACATGAATGGAAGGAACAGAAACAATGAAATATTTTGCAAAAATTTCCATATGGTACCCCAGGGCACACAGCATTTTAGTATTTTCCATAGAAAAATTAACCTTCTGGATTCATATTCCCAGCATTAGAGATATTACCTGAGTGAATGTAACAGAAAACACACATTCCAGAATACATGGCAGCACATCACAATAGAAAAAAAGAAATAAATTCCAAAATATAGTTGCATTGCTGGAAAAAGGAAGAGTGGATGTAGCCAAGGAGAAAATAAACCAAACCATATCTTTTAACTGCTTCTATGATAGGTTATTTTGCATATACTTCAGATTAAATTTAGACTTTGTTCAAAAATAATTAAATAAAAATGAAGGCATGTCTCCAGGGGATTATCTGTGCTGATGTTAGTATGAATTCCTAAAATGGAACCTCTATGTGTTTTGCTTTTTTGCAAATTCAAAACAAATCCTCTGTGTGTGTGTGTCTGTGTTTGTGTGTGTGTATGCATGTGTGTGTGTGTGTGTGTGTGTGTGTGTGTGTATGTAAAATCTCTGTGAAAAAAAATGACAAGTAAATTGCAATAATCAACGTGTCAATGGTGCCCATATTGTGAACTCTGCAGATTTTTTGATTTTTTCTTTCAAGTAGAATTTTGGTAGCATGGCAGAAAAACGGGAGTAGGCTTCTCTTCAACCCTCTGGCTGATAAGACTTTTTTGGAGGTCCATTAGCATTTCTTGAAGCTTTCACTGGTTTTCCTCTGAGTATTTCCTTTAGAAGTTCTCATAATGCAGCTTGATCCTGGATACTGCAATTCAGATTTTGAAGAACACAAAGCCACTATCTGTGCCAAGAAAGGGAGGTGGCAATACTGTTCTGTGCAATCATCCATCACTGATGTTTCAACAGGAGCTTCTGAAAGCAGTATTGAGGTCAATCATGGAAAAAGGTAAACTGTCCAGTGCTAAAAAAATGCCCAGTGATAAAAGAGATTTCTGCATTAACTCAATGAGATAAGGTAAGAAGCAGCTGGCAGACTTGTGTGAGCAGGAAAATGTAGTTCTGAGCTTGCAGTGTCTAGACAACCACCCTAAATCCATGCAAATTCATTACCTACTGCAAAGGAGACACTTAACAAAATTTGGAGGGCTTGCTTTCCAAGTTGTAAGGAATTTTGTACCCCTTTTTCTGCTTGTGAAGGAAGTAAAAGCTAACATCTGTCAAATACTGTTGCATATAGGAAAAGCCTTATAAAATAAGGGCCTTGTTATCCTTGTAAATTCATGGCTCAGGCCTGCTACTTCAGCTAAGTAGAAGAGGACTATCCCAGAGTGACTCAGCTGAATTAGAAGTAGAAAAACAAGTTATATAACCCTTACATGTTCACATCGTAGTGTATGGTGGTTGGTTGAATTATATTTGTTATGATTTAAAACTATGTAACTGATAAAGGCCTGGCTGCTTAAAAAGGCCTGGCTTTTGCAATAAAGCAGCTCTCCTTTGCACCTGCCTGGGGAGTCTGCGTTTCTTTGCTTTGTACATCTGGCACCTGAACAAAATAAATTTTTTCTCTCTGCTGTTCCTTTTTTGCTTGCCTAGTCCCAAACCCTGTTTTACAGTGAAAGCAACATGTCTTAATTCTATAGAATGACACACTTTGATTTAGTCAGAGAACATCTCAGGAGTGTGGCAGGAGAGCCACCATAACTGCAAGGTCCCTGCTTACAAAGGAACAGCATGACCTGCATTACTCTCAAATCTGTAGAGACTGCAATTAACTTCAGACCGCATTAAGAGACATGTAATAACTATATCTGATTATAGAGGGGTACCAAAATGTAATATTTGGAAATCATATTAGAGAAAGATACTCAGATTACAACATGGCCAGCAGGACTAGGGTAGTGATTGTCCCCCTGAACTTAGGACTGGTGAGGTTACACCTTGAATCTTATGTTCAGTTTTGGCTTCTCACTACATGAGACATTGAAGAGCTGGAGCATGTCCAGAGAAGGGTAATGAAGCTGGAGGAGGGGCTGCAGCACAAGGCTTATGAGGAGTGGCTCAGTGAGGTGAGGGTGTTTAGTCTGGAGAAAAAGAGGCTCAGGGGAGATCTTATCACTCTCTATAACTCTGAAACAAAGTTGTACCAGGTGGAGTTGTTCTCCCACATAATAAGCGATAGGATGAGAGAACCTTTCCAATATAAATTGCTCTGTGGTTCAATGATTTATCTCCACTGCAGCATGAGCTTTTTAATCATCTGCACCATGAAGCTTTCCTTTGTCCAAGATCCTTGCAATCAGCAGACTGAGATATGATGCAGTTATGAAGCTCCTCCTAATACAGAGAGCTTTGCAGACTCCTTTCCTTCACATGCTGTTACTCAAGAAAGAACCCTCATCTGTTTGAGTGGCCCCCTATTTACTTAGGATCTGGGAGGTGTCAAGTACAGAGGTGCTCTTTGCCTACACACTTTGCAGTTAGCTCTAATGAAACTAATGTATGTCAGTACCCTTGGTGAGTGCATGTTTGTCAAATGTACCTTGCAGAATATTCCCAATGTGTACATCCCAAACTATTAACTGTGAACCTGCTCTTTAGGCATCTCTCTGATTCAGCAAACAAAGGATTGACAGTAGCAACAGTAATACAGCTCTGACTGTCTGTGCAATCAGACAATCATCAATGAAGGACATGTATAAATAGAATATTTCACAAGATTTAAATATAAAAAGAAAAAAAACCTAGCCACTTTAGTTGTCTCTGATGGATATGTTAGTTGAGAAAGGTGCAACTTTTAACGGGTCATAAACTCGAGATTGAGACCATATTTCAATATTCAGTAGAGTTATGAATTTTCTTTCTTTAGATGATGTTATGTAGTTCTGTCTTCAAAATAAGTTCTCTATTTTGTAGAGTGTTTGTTTGGCTTCAGTCACAGTTTCCATGAGGGCATTTGGGTCCTTAAATGAAATACCTTGTGCTGATCTTCAGAAGTGAAATAAAAAATTTCAGATGCAAGAGTGGGATTAATTTCCTGGCACTTAATCCAACTGTCTCTCTTAATCCTTCCTTCTGTCTCTCACTCCTCCCATTCTAGGTCAGTGATCTTAGCCTTGCCTTCATTTGTCATTGCCTTTTTCTGTCCCATAGTCCAAAACATGTTAATTTCTCAGACTTCCCAGGTAATTGACATGACCAAGTTAAATTCCAAAAAAGTATTTTCAGCCCGAATTCAGTCTGAGGGCTGATGCTTCCAGTTTGAACTAAAAAAGGGCTTGCATATAAGAAGCTAGAACCACTTTTCTAAATATATCAGTTGATTTCAAAAAACATTTGCAGCTCTTTCACCTACTTAGGTTTTTATCTTTTGCAGATACAGAAAGGTTAGCTTTACTCACTAATCTGATTCTTCCATGCCATCTGACATAGCCAAATATACTTTCCATGACACCTCATTGCCCCTATTCCAAAAGGCAGCAGTTATGTATGTCCTAGTCATATCACGAGCATAAACTGCATAGAATTGAAAAAAAGTCCATAAAAAATGTCAAATATGTATGTTATGTATGTCCCAGTCATATCACAAGCATAAACTGCATAGAATTGAAAAAAAAGTCCATAAAAAATGTCAAAATTTTTTTTCAGAGTACACTTTAGGTGTAATATCTTCTACCAATACATCTGAGGTGGTCATTTTCACCTAGGCTGTAATTATTTCATTATAGTTTGAGATGAGTCTCTAGAGTTCTTGTTTCTCCAGTGGAAGGAATTCAGAGTTCACTAATACTATTTATGGCTTCAATACTAGTCATATAGATGAAATGAGTTAAAATATGTAGACTAGGAAACATCTTTATATCCTGCCTTCATCCTATGGTGTCATGATCAGTGAATGAAGTAATTGTACGAGACCTCAGTCAGAAGTCACTACTTTTCCCATATATTTCTTGTCTGCTTGAACAGTCAGTT
The DNA here is from genome assembly GCF_017590055.1 of Onychostruthus taczanowskii. NCBI lineage: Eukaryota > Metazoa > Chordata > Aves > Passeriformes > Passeridae > Onychostruthus > Onychostruthus taczanowskii. The sequence goes on from NW_024504566.1 coordinate 166,306, forward strand.
ATGCAATCACTAGATTTGATAAATGGAAATACCAGTTTTCCACAGTCAGAGAAATAAGAACTTGTAAACAAATTGACCAAACAGCCTGGCCTTAACTGAAGAAAGTCAGGAAAAGTGTTCTGATATAAAGACTCATCAAAGCTGGGGGGAAAAAAAGTTTAATCAAGGCTCAAAGAGAATGCATACCTGAGTTATTTGGGGAGTAAGTACAACTAAGCTCTTTCTTCCTTGCAATTAATTATAATCACATGCATATCTGACACATGCATCACCCTCACATGCATGTAGCTAAGATTCTGATTTAGCAATGTCAAAGGACATGGTTTTTAATACAGTAAATGAAGAGAATGTTGTTATTAGCTTAGCCATTGCAGAAAAATAAAGAGCAAAGAATCAGATTGGCCTATGCCCTGGAGAAAGGTCAGAGTACTTCTACATATTTATACACACACAATAATGTTGAGCTTGAAGGAGAAAAAAGAGGCCAAGGGGCTTGCTCAAAGTGAGTGAGTGGCACCGCTTAGATTAGAACAGAAAGCTGCTAAAGGCTGGTATGCTTTGATATGCAAACCTAAATATTTCTGCAAAAGGGCAAGGGCTTACATATGAATGCAAACAGCTGCATCTTTGAGTTACTTCTCAGGGGAGTGATCGGAGTGGTCGGAAGTAGCAACAATAATTTAGCACTTTCATGGAACTGTGTATATTTAAAACACTAACAAACAGATACCTAGTACAATGATAAAGTGTAAGTTCCCCTTTACAGTAAAGCAAAGACACATACAAATAATTATCGATTTGCTGAAATTTGCCCAATTCAATGAGGAACAAAATTAAAACTTAAATCTTACAGATGCCTTATATACTCACTACAGCACTCTCCCAGCAAAATGTACATACTAATATCATTCACACATTCATCTTGAGACTCAGTGGAATGAAACATACACATTGTCTAATGTGCCTCTGTCCCCAAGTCCTTGTTTGTAAATCATAAATGTCAGTAGTCAGTATGGCATACATGTATATGAAACATCATTAGCTAAGAAATAAAGAAAACAGAAGACACATTTTGAAAAATTTTATACTAAACATACAGTATACTACGTTTACTCCTTCCTTCCTTCCTTCCTTCCTTCCTTCCTTCCTTCCTTCCTTCCTTCCTTCCTTCTTCTCTTGTTCTGTCATTCCTTTCCACTTTCTCTCTTTCTCTCCTCATGAAATTTAAAATTTCTTGCCAAAATTTCAGTGGATCTAACCTTGTTATGACATCATTTTTTCCATCATTTCACAAGGAGTTAAAATGATGTACTCAGAATATTATGCTTTCTGACCTGTGTTTTATGGGACAGAAAATTTGTAGCCAATGAAAATTATTAATTATTTTAGAAAAATCTTCACCTGAAATTTCATGTTTTCTGTACGGTTTTGCTTTTAATTGGTGCATAAATTAAGACAGTCTTAACTCTGGGAAATGCTCCTAATTTAGAGCTTACAGTGGTTTAGAAAAAAAATGTACTTAACTAATATTTCTTTTAAAAAATTACCATTGTTCCAATTAATTTTTCAATCCAGAGTCCTTCATTTTAGATAGAGAACCAAAACCTGTTCTATTAAGGAACCTAGCTCCTAGTTCTGATGGCCAAATGGCTGGAAGGGCTTTGTATGGGCTGATTGACCTTCATCTCAAGGGTTGCAAGTACACATACATCTACTGAAGGATTAAGCTTTATGATGCTCACTGGAGATATTCCAATTATATAACTTGAGAAACTACCTTCAACATTTATAATAGTTATCTTACCACTCTGAAATCTTTGTATGTGCCTCTTTATTCATGAACTGGAACTGTTGAAGGACACTGGAAAGCAACCAGTGCACGGCCAGGACTGAACTGAACCGCCTCATTGGGTCTAGCATTCGATACAGGTCGCGCAGCAACATTTGGATCTTGGGTGCAGAAGAAGGGAAAAGCTGAGAAGAGAGACACTGATTTGAGACAACACAGTATGATATTTGTAGAATGCAAAGATCTGAAAAATGATCAGAGGATAGTATATACAGCATAGGGCCGGTTATATATTAATGCTCTTTCCTACTTACTTTGAAAAGGACTGTCATGCCCAGCCTTGCAAATCAGGATTAGCAGTATTGACATGGAAGTTGATCTCCTCTGTCTCTGAACTGGCCCTGAGGTTAGCTCAGTTGGTCAGAGAATGAAGCTAATACCAAGGTTACAGATTCAATCCCTGTATTGGCCATTAAGAGTTGGACTTGATGATTCTTCTGGGCCCCTTCCAACACAGATGATTCTAGGAATTCCAGATCTATTAGACTCAATGCTTCTTCAGAAAGTGTCATCACTCTCTATCCCTAATACTCATCCAGGAAGTCTCACAGAAATCCTGATATCACATGCACTTCCTGAACACACTCAGTTGCAAATCCTTTATTTTCTGAATACTCACCATTTCCCTCATTAATTCTGTCTATTCACAGACACTGTTATTCCTCCATCTGTGTTCTTCTCCAAAAAACTCAAAGCATGAAGAAGAGAACATATTCCACATGCTTTGTTTTGCCAGTTTTCCATCTACATCTACTCTCTGATCATGATCTCAGTATTGTACTTTCTCTAGTCTGTCCAGTCACTTGTGCTTTTGCTTCATTGTCATTCTATTTTCTTACCACCTTATTAGTCATTTACATGGTTCTCCTTTTCCTTTCCTTCAGTTTCCTGGTCTCCATTTCTGCTTTAGCTGTCCTGTTCAGTGGAAGTTCAAATACTCTGCTGTATTTCTTTATCTATTTTAAATTAAATTTAAATGATCCACCAAAGTAAAATCAGTGTTACCTCTATCTTCTTGCTTCCCTGCCAATCCAGCCTAATTACATATGCCAGAGACAGCAGAGAATAGTAATGAAGGAGAAATGTTAAGAGATTTACACAAAATATATATCCAATAAAACAAAACCCTATTTATTTTACCAGCTCAAATTGTCCAAGACTCTTCAGCTCCTTTATGAAAGTAGTCATTGAATTTATTTCTTCCAAAGAGAAACACTGCTCATTTTCTCTGTTGTATGTTCCACCCTGGGAAGGAAAGGGCAGCATGTTCTGGTGAAATCAATGTGCTTTCATTAGACCCCAATCCCTTCACTGATCATAGAAACAAGTTAAGCAGCTCTCAGCCAGCCCTAACATCAGCCAGGCAGCTCCTAGAGAGTTCACCCTATTTTTCAGTCTAGAATACAGCAGACTGTGCCCTAGCTTTGTCTAGAAACAAACCCTCAGAAACTACTTGTGTCTGGAGCATGGGCTGGGTAATCATATCACTGCATGTCTGGATGTCTGCAGCTTTCTACCTTATCCTGACATAAATTTAGAACTCATGACCCTGTTTTATCCACATCTGTCCGAGAGGCAAAAGTTGCCTGGACAATTTTGTCCCCATAAGACTTTCAAGCAAGAGACTCCTCAGAAATGAATCCTTAAAAGTTCCCAGACTGAGAGAAATATTGCTGAAAGAGATTTCAGCATCTCAGAAATGGTTTTCACTAGCAAAGTAAAATTTATGCAGATTCTATAAATGCAAAAAATTAAAAAATACTGGAACTGGATCTTGCATTGAGAATTAGACACAAAGTTGTAAGGAATATTATCTGATTCTGATGCTCATGGATCTCCATGCATGGGTTAACAAATTCTGAATGAAATTGTGAAAACACACAGATATTTATATTAAAAAAGACCATTTTAAAAAAGAACGGGAACATTTATTTTTAAAGCTTTAAATATATCTTTCAATCACAGTATTTTTGAAAATTACATCATTTAAGTGTGGATTTTTTACCAAAAAAACCATCAATTGTTCAATATAATTACAGTTTTACTCCAAAGAATACAATAAAAGATGGTTCTGATTAAATATGTCCTTCATTCTATAAGCTGGCACAAACAATTTCAGAAGCACACAAATTAAAACTAAATATTTTCAAATAATAATACAAAAAAGTTGGAGTGAACAACCTTGCTCACAGATGATTCATATATTTTTTGCAAAGCTTCTATGGAACTGGTTGTTGAGGATTCATTAGATAAGAGAAATTTAAATGTATCTTCAAAAATAAGTTCTTTGGAAATTTGGTCCTGAGTAGTCGACTCATTCTCAACTTGGAAGTCAAAGTTTTCATGCACCTGTTGGAAAAAAAATTATAAAAATTTACAGTTTAAATAAAAAGTCCAGTCTTCTCACAGCAATAAATACTAAACTGGGACTCTAAAAAAAAGGCAGGAACAACACAAAATGACAGGATTATAAAACAACAAATGCTGCGCCACATTGTCTGTCACAACTCCATAGCGCAATGTTTGCTGCCCTCCAGTGCACAGAGTGCAGTATTGCAGACACACGTGAAAAGATTTTTTACTGTATTTGATTTGAAATTTGATTAAAAATATAAAATATCAGTTTATACATTAATATAACTCATTAAAAACTCATGTGCTAAGGATTACTACCGAACATCTCTTACTACGGATGAAAGTATAAGTTTTACAATATATAAACACAATTAACAAATTCATGGTTATGACATATGACTAGAACACTAATAAACACAAATATAGCACCAATATGAATAGGTTGTGTGCATACTATAAATTCCAATGGTATACTATTCAAAGTCAATGTTGCATTAGTTATCAACAGCTATTTTCTAAAGATATTTGTTTTTTCAGAAGAAAATACTAAATCCTACCAATTTACTGTAAACTTACAGGTAATGGATAACAGTTGAATTGTTGAATAGTTCTTAACTTCTATACAGGAAGACAAATGTTATGTTTTATTTTTTAAGCTCTTCTGGGATAATTTTTTTATTGGTATGCAATTATTGAGTTGTTATGACATACCACTACCTAAATAAGTCTTCTTAGACTAACTAAAAATATTGTCTTCATGAACTTTTTAAATTCTGCAAACTTTTTTTCATATGTGCATTTTCCCTATGTGTTTAAAGGATTTTTTGTTTCTGAAGAATGCAGAGATTAACTGCACTGTTATTACTAGTCACTTGAACAGATTTTAAGTGGGGATGTATTAACTAATTTTTGTTAATATTTGTATATCATAAATATAAAGAAACATTTTACATACCTAAGCATATGCATATTCATGTGTATACATGAGGTAATGAGAACAGCTGGAAAGCAGTATAATAAGTGCTTCAGGACAGGTTGTTCTGAGGCAGGAGTGCTACAGAAACTGGCAAAAGTCTCATTTCCCTGGTTTTAAGGGCCTTGTGGATCATCCAGGAAGAAGGCAGCACAGTGGAGGTCAAAGCAGGTAATGAAATGATGAAGTACAATCCAATTTATGAAGAACTTTAATTCATATTAAGAGCCAATTGTGGTTTTTTAACTTCCTCCATTCATCTTTGGTCTGTCACATTTAAAACCTAACTCCACTTTCATGCAGTGCTTCCTATGGATTTTGTTTCACTGACATTCATTTGGGGTAATAGTTAATCTTTTAATGTAAACTGAAATGTTTGCACATTTTGATGGTCTGGTGAATTTCATCACAGGAACTCTGACTCTAAAAACTGGTTTCGTCTACAGAAACTCTTCACAATCAGCCAAAATTAACATTAAAGTGTTGGTACATTTCTTAGGCATTTGAGGGTACCTATCAAAGAGGTTTTTCTGCTGTGTTCTTGGTGTAATTTTTTTTGAGTGAAGCAATAATTTGTGCAATTTTCTCACCTTAAGAACTACTGGGTATAGGGACATGCTGAATCCAATATCAAAGGTTAGCATTTGAAAACACTGGCTGCATCTGAAATACAACATAAAAAGAATCAGTTTGTGTGATGTTAGGTACTGTTGTGAAATATAGAATCATAGAATAATTTAGGTTGAAAAAGACCTTTAAGATCATTGTTTCCAATCACAAACCTAGGACTGCCAGGCCCATAACTGAACCATGTCCCATACACAGCAAAATTCAATACACACACAGGTCCAGAGAAGACATGCAGAAAAACATACACACATAGGTCAAGAAACATGTGATACAGACTTAATAAATTTCTAAGAGTCAGCAGCATCAAACATGGAAGGAGTCAGATTGTGAGGTGAGGAAAATAGTGCTATATAAAGGTGGTTTTAATGTTTGACATAGAGGGAGGTAATTTATACTGAAGGGAAAAGTGCCTTTTGAGGAGAGTGAATGAGATCCTGCAAAAGCTTTGAAGGTATTTGGAGGGGAAGAGATGGTGAAACATCCCACACTCAGTTGAGCAAAGAGCTCTGCTGCAGCTATGGGGATGTTTGGAGGCATGGACCAGGAGTTATAAGCAACTCTTGTGTAACACAAACAAGAGAGTCCATTTCATTGGTAAAAAAGGGATTTTGGACCACTGTCAAAATAGCTTCATCCCCATTACACTCCTCCCCTCTTTGCTACCCTCTCCACTCACAATGTAAGCTTTATTCCCAATTTGTGCAAGTCAAATAATGAGCTTTACATTACTGCTACTAAAACACCTCAAAATAGTTCTCAAAATAGCTTAAACACATAAATTCAATAAATAGCAACTTATTTAGTACTTATCATAAAAATGTCAGGGATGGGGCATAACGTACACAGAACAAATAATAATTTTATTTAGTAAAAGTATTACATAATTGAGGTTGATATATGTGTAAGAATTATAACACTAGTAGTAGTGATTACACACAGAAATGTGACTGTTGGTGCCTAAGTATATTTCATAGCATACACTTTATAAAGTGTTTTACAGTGTCTCTTGTTCAGATTGCTTGCCAGAGCCAGCTCTGAACAACCTGGGCTACTCTAGCATTAAATATTTGACATATGACAGAATGCTCACTGAAAGGAAATACAGCTTTATGTATGTTAGGACTAGCCCAGTTGTGAGTGATTTCTGTTAATTTGTGCTGCCTGAAACACTTCATTAGGACAGCATCTGGTCCTAAGTATTCATCATAACCTTTTCACAAACTAGAAACACTGTGAATATTGAGTTGTACACCTTAAATGCAGCATGTCCTTACTTTATAAAGAAGTATGAAATAGATATGGATTTTTTATTTTAAGATTCTTGTATCTTCTGCAATTTTTATTCTCTTCTAAGGAGCTATCTTGACATTAGCATTACAATGACTACCGCAAGTCACTTACTGATTGAAAGAATTTGGTCCTGAGGCAGATGATTTGCTGAAGACCTCAGTTACAAGTAGAAGTTTGTTTATAGCCTCCTTCATGTTGTTGAAGGCTTGTTGGGGAGAACCGTTTCTGAAGAATATCTCAAAAAACCTTTGCAGCTGTGAAAGAGAATACAAGTATTTTTGAGCATGTACAATAAATCAGGGCTTAAAATTGTAAATTAAAAGACTGATAGAAATAAAAATTGCCTTGGAATATCATCTTCAATTCTTATTCATTTGTACAATAAAGTAGAATGAAAAACTCCACATAGCATACTAATAAAGAATGATGTTTTATTTACAAATAAGTATATCAGAAACAAAATCTGTATTAATGGTTTTAAAAATATTGCTCAGAATCTAAGCTGACTTGGATAAAACCTTTTGCTGTCACTGGTTCTAGGCAAAAAACCTCAAAAAAATGCTTGTATCTTCATCAGTGGGAATAGCACACTTGAAGTAAAAGCCTTCTCTTTTCTTAACATACTGTGCCAAGGGCTATCTCACTGGACCATGACTACAAATCCTTACCCCTGGTCAACAAGCTTTAAACAGAGTATAGAAGAAAGATGCTGGGAAAATAATCAGCCACTGCAGCCTGTGTTTTGACCAAAGTCTGCATATTCTGTGGTTTTCAAACTCATGAATCCTCCCAATGGCTTATTTACTGGCCTGCACAGTAATGGCCTCAGGTGCTTTCATCACTCATGCAAATTCACCCTTATCATCACTTCAGATAGAGATTTGGGAAAACAACTGGAGCAGCACAGAGACCCAGTGAAGAGTGGGACATAGGAAAGTTTTGTATAGTGTGTCCTTGGTGCTAAGAAAGGGGCTGCCTTTGAACCATATTTCCATTAGAGTTATCATACAGCACAGATCCCAATTACCATCTGAGCTATGTAAAATTGTTAGATAATAAAGCAGTACTATACTACCAAGGACACGCTTTGACATAGCAAAAAAATATGATCTTCAGAAATAAAGAATGTAAAGTGTATGCAGAACACATTTTATATTAACATTAAGAAAGGAAAATTTTCTGATTATTTCTGGGAATTTCTCTATTATTTAAAAAATATCAGTATATATTTTCTATTATCACCCACTTATACATGCCTCAGTGGGGTAACATGATGGAAGCATTTAGGCTCCTGGAGACAACTGTAGACAACTCCTGAGGACTGATATGCTTGGCACCTCTCTATCTGCCTTGGACTGCTACAGCCACGAACAAGTACCCACAGCAGTTGGGTTACCCAAGCCAGGGCCTTGGTAAAAGTCTGCAACAAAGTTTAATGTGATATTTTAGCTCCAAGACATGATTGCAGAACCACAGGGAGCTCTGGGGGTCATCTGGTCCAACCCCCCTGCTTAGGCAGGGTTATCTACAGTCGGTTGCCCAGAATTGTGTCCAGAAAGCTTTTGAATACTTCCAAGGATAAAGATTTCCACAACTTCTCTGGGCAACCTGTGCCAGTGCTTGGTCACCCTCAAAGTAAAAGTGTTTCTTGATGCTCAGAAGGAACATGCCAAGTTTCAGTTTGTGCCCATGGTCTCCGTTCTGTCACTAGGTACCCCTGTCTTCTTTACAGCCTCCCTTCAGATATTCATACACTTTGATGACAGTCTTCTGGCCCTTGAGAAGCTTCTCCCAGCTAAACAGTCCCAGCTGTTTCAGCATTTCCTCATATAAGGAATGCAGCAGACTCTTAATCACCTTATGGCCTGCACCACCACACCTCCCATCCCCACCCTGGACTTTCTCCACATCCCTCTTGTACTGGAGAGTGTACAACAGTACTCCAGGTGTGCCACAAGGGCAGACTGCCAGCTGGTGGTCAACTAGGTGTCCTAGACCCTTTTCTGCAAAGCTGTTTTCCAGCTGCTGGCCTCCAGCATGTGCTGGTGCCTGAGGCTGCTCCTTCCCAGGTGCAGGACTGTACACTTCCCTGTGTTGAACTGCATAAGGTCCTTTTTAGTCCTTATCTCCAGTCTGCTGAGGCCCTTCTGGGTGGCAGGATGAGCCTCTGATGCATTAGCCACTCCTCCCAGTTTTCTGTCATCAGCAAACTTGCTCACTATACACTCTGTCCAATCATCCAGACATTTTTCAAAGATGGTGAACAGGAATAGACCCAGTAAGGATCTCTGCATACAATGGTGATTCCTGGTGATGTGCTGTGATGTGCTGACACCAGAACTTAGAGCATACTTCTCTACACCCTACTCCACAGTATTTTCTAAAAGTTTTGGAGTCTCACCTTCTGAGCATAAATACTTTCCAGCACACCAGTCTGCACTGGCACAGATGAATGGCTTTCGGTTTCTTCAGGTAGCATATTACAGTTAAATGTAAAAAGCATTTTCAATTTCCTTTTTAAAAAATACTGTGACATTGCTTACAACCAGCCATGGGAAATACTTGAATATGCAGCTAATATTGATCCTCCTTTGCTTTTGCTCTCTTCAGTTTCACTAACTCCATCCAGTTGTGCTGGTAAATAATTGAAGGATAGGAATTTGGTCTGTTTGCCTTCCTGTTCTTATCACCTCTGGTTTTATTTCAACAAGTGGTTGCCTTTCCAAGTTTAACTGACTAAAAGAATGGTGACCCATGCACTGATCTGTGCTGAAGGTATATAGTGCCTGTGACTTTATATCATCTTTTTAGTAAAGCTATTTGAAATGCCAGTAAGGAAAAAAATGACAACAATATGTATGGCTGAAATGATAAAATTAAACTTCTGACTGCAGGAAATGGTGAAGCAAAGGTTTCATGGATAGCCAAACTCTGTTTTTTGGATATTTGCATGATGCTGAAATCTTGCATGATGCTTTAATCAAACTGTATTTCTATACTGTAGAATGTTTTCCATGTGTACTGCAATTCCATGAGCCTATGGGGCAAAGGAGCCCCAGATGCATTATTTGGAGATTATGCAGCTCCTCACATCACAGTCTATTTCATCTCCAAAACAAGCTGAGAAGGAGTCCTTTTTTCCCTAAGAACAACAAAGCTATGTTTCTCCCACAGAGTGGTACAAAGATTAAGAACAAGAAGCTCCACATTTTTCAGATCAGTTCTGATTTATATTCATCTCCAAGGGAAATTGTTCCACTACAGTTCCTTGTTCAGGACAAAACTAGTTAATTAAACTGTTCATGTGAATAAAGAAAAAAGTTAAAATGAAGGCTCATCTCACCAAAGTGGTCAGTTCCTTGCTCAGGACAAGCACAGTTAATTAAACTGTTCATATTAAATAAATTTAAAAAATAAAAAGAAGGCTCATCTCACCAACGTGGGTCTTCAGCTGAATTTTGCAATTATTTCCAGCACCTCTGCCAGATTCTGCACACAACTTACATTCCTGCTACTCTGGCTTGCACCTTTTCTCTAACTTCCTAAATCTCCAGTAGGTATTGAAGGACTAAGTGAGAAGATGTGCTATTGTGCTGCACAGGGAGCATAAGGAGTTGAAGAGTTTAATAAGGAGAGATGGGGATTACTTGAAGGAAGAGCAAGAGGACCATCAGCTCATCTCCCCCCCTCACCATCAATCAATTTCCAAGTATATAAACACAAAGGATACATAATGCATACATTTCTAGTAACAATTGATGAAGACTGGCTGGCTTGCCCTACTGGCACTCAGAGCGTGCTGTTGGCTATTAATAGTCAACTGTTGCCATTAGAACAGGCATTAAAATAAAACTGGCATCTCCAAGAAACTGCATTTTAGTTACAGCTCTCCTTAGCCAGCCTAGAAAAGAAACATTGCTCAACAGGTTCTCATTAGAGGATATCAGGTTTTATACCAATGTTTATTCTAAGCCAATGGCTGAAAATAAATATTTAGTCAGCCTGGTTCAGGACCAATAGAGATGAGATGAATACTTCAGGTTAAATTCCAATTCATTAAAAAATCCCATTTAAACAAGTTCAGATTAGGTTTGACTCCAACAGATGCCACAGGATTTACAACAACAGATAGGAAAAATTTAAAGTGTATGGATTAAGGCTGATAATGTGTGAAAATCTGCAGCAACCTCAGGTTCTTCTGAGTGAATAAAAGTATATGAATGTGTTCAATTGCAAAATATTAAAGAGCTGAAGGTTTCTTCAAGCGACCACCACTGATGCTGTTCCTCTCCCTTTCAGAGGAAACAGACTGCCTGTCCAGCAAAATGCAGCATTGATAGAGTGTGATGAACTAACACCGAACAATTTAAAGAGGATAGAGTAAGAAATACTGCCAGCAATTACAGGAACCTGTTCTGGGGGAAAGCTGACCTCTGGCTGGCCAATTTTTAAGCAGAGGAATAGGGTTTCAATTTTAGTAGGCTGTAAGACTAAATGCAGACATGCACATTTATTTTATACAATAACACCACTATATACAGAATTGCAAGATTTCTCAGAAGCTTGAAGGTGTTCACCCAAATGCTGGACTTATACAGTAGAAGTTATGATCCAAATATTTATGTAATGCCTTACAGAAGTGTGCAAATACAGTCAAGTTACATGGATCAAGTACGCATTTTCTGTAAAGGCGGAATGAACTAGAAATACTTTTCAGATTAATTTAAACTCATTGACCTTTCACTGCCCAATAACTTCTTGTTTTAGGAAAAGCCACTGAGGGAAAAAAGGCCAGTTCAATATTAATTTTATGATACTTTTTCCTTTACCCATTTTGACATCTAGTTTTTAAAATCTGCCATTATTAAAATTAGCCTTATAATCTCAATGACATAGATCCCTCTGGCTCCTCAAAAATAAACTGAATCATCAGGTAAAGGTCTGACACATTGAAAAAATGCAATCTAATTGACAAAGGAATTCTGATTTGCAGACTTCATGCATAGAGCCATGGAGCTTGAAGAGTGGAAGAGTGTGGCACTCACTGGGCTGAATGTTAAGATGACTCTAGTAATTCCCTCAATAAGATTTTCCTCAGGCAATTTTTCTGCCAATTAATTTCTCAGGAGAGCTGCTGGGGCAGCCTGAGGCAGTTACCTGAATGGTCATCTGACGATTGCCTTGAGAAAGAATATAAAACCAAACTGTAGTGATCATTCTGAGATTGCCTTCTAGCTCAATCCTAAACAATCTTGCCTCCTGATGAAACAAACAAGATTTTCCTTAAATAACATTGGGAATGGTCATAAATGCAAACTCAGAATACCTTCCTTTATTGGCTGCACTGATTAGCTCTCTGCTGATTGTAACAAGTGTTCAGAGACACAGCTCACATGAAGAAAATTCTCTCAGGTATCAATATTGTAGAGGAATTCCACACTACAAGACTGCACAAATTATGTCTATGTACAAAGCTAAATGTCTAGGTTCCCTTTACACCTCACACAGATGCTTGAAGAGCATAATTTATGCCATCCTAAAGCAGATGTCTCAAAACAGTGACATTAATTGTAATCTAAAACTGCTTGGTTGCCCTGGAGAATCTAACTGAGACACTGAAGACAGACAGAAGATCTGTCTCTGGAGTGCTCACACAGCCATGGACAACACCACCTGTGTGCCTGGAATATGCAGAACTGTCTGGGATGATGTTTGACTAAACTTAACGATGATACAGAGGAATGCGACCATCAGCAAGTTTAAACAGTAACCAGGAAATTACAAAGTGATTTTTGAAACAAAGAAGTAGTCAGCTTGGAAAATAACAGAAAAGGAGCATGAAAATTTGCAGCAGTAGAGAGAAAGTGAAGGAGTGGAGAAAATAGTGGTAGAGAAAGCAGCAGCCAAAACCTGGTCAGGCATTGCCACAAATTAGCCTGCTGGCACAGCTTCTGCCTAGACTTCAGGGAATACTGGGATGTAAGGATGGGCACAGGTCCTGCGTGGGCACATGTGAAATGAGCACACACAGAGCAGGGGCCCCCACTTCTCCAAGCAGAGGTGCAGAAAGAAGGGAAGCTGCATCCCAGGAGAGCAGGACTGCCTCTAACCTCTGTTGCCTGTGAGATAGAGGTTGGATAAACATGGGTGAATGAGCACATGCCACCGGAGTTTCAGGGAGTATTTATAGAAGGATATTTAGAAATGTGCAGTGTTCAATGAAGTGTTTTAAGTGCCTGGCATAATGATTTATCCCTTCTGTTACTGAAATTGATAGAAGGTATATTATAATTACTGGCTGCCAGTTGACTGTATATCATCAGTTACACACTTCTGGGTTTGTTTAAACTCCCACATCCTTTCCTGTAACTGTGACTCCCCTTTGGAGGCATAGATGAGCTCTGAACCTACCTCAGAGGCAAGGAGGTAAAAGAAAAGAGACCACTACTGAGTAATTCAATGCAATTTTGAGGTTTACATTTTGGGATTTAGAGCATTCCACTTTACATTATTCATGCGAATCGATTCTGAAAGACCCTACTGGTTCCTAGTAGCAGCCTTCAACATGACATGGCAGACAAAGTTATCAGGATAAGAGTTGAAAGTAAGGTTTATGTCTGAGAGGTGAAAGTATGACCTTTGGTTTCCAGAAATTACCATTTTTGAAGTAGCAAAGGGCATACTCTCCAGATTGTTCTGTTGTGCACGGAGCTGTTGCACTCTTTCTGATCAGCTGGATCTTCAGGCTCTCAAGGTCTTACAGTAATTGCCTCTTTTTGAAAATAGCTTGAATAAATTCAATAAATATCTAAAATCTTTCAACATAGGCTCTATTCTCTCGGTTCACTTTTGTACATTCATTCTTCTTACTGGATCTACCTTTGGTGAAAGTTCTTCACTAGGTTCAAATACTTTTGGGTGTAAGTAGCTGTTCATAGGTATAAAATTCTGGTTTACACACAAACAAGAATCTCTTTGATTACATGTATGGAAGTATCTAGATATCTAAAATGTCTGCAAGAATAAAAACTAATTCCACACAGAAGGCTAGGAAGAAGCATACTTAGCAATGAAGCTATTTCATATATTTTCTGCTAGCACAGGTGGACCTTCCTACTGAACAGAGGATATAAAAATAATAAAAGGCCATGTAATGGGAGAAAAATGTACCCATGAATCAGGTACCAACATTTCTAGAATAAAACACACATAAAACAGTTCAGTAATTTATCATAAATTACGTGTTAGCTTCAGGTAGATTTGTTTATTCCACTCCTGATTTACTGTTAGGATGTGCCCTTTCTCTGCAGCTCTAACATGGCACTTGATGAAAGGGGAAATCACATTAGTGTCCAACTATTTTTTACAGTAGATTTCCCAGTTCTGTATATATTTTTCATTACATATGATTTTTAAAAAGATTGTATTAAATTATTCAGAAAAAAATATTCACAAAAACCCCCAACATCTTGCCCCTTAACACTTTCATAACTTAATTACATGGAGAACAAAAGTCCATCTGAGAAAGATTCCTTCTCTCTAAAACTCCTTGCTCCTAAGACTAAGTCCAAAAGCAAAAAGCCACTCACCAGCTTCAGCAACCATGAAATCAGGCTTTTTGACTGAGTCTGAACTAAGAATGGTTTCCCAATTCAGCTCTGACTTATTAGTGGAAAAGTAAAGGTGATTTACTAACAGTATTTCCCAGGTTGCTGTGAGGACCAAAAGTGTATCATCTTGACTAAGGGAAACTGGAATTCAAAAAAAAGAAGAATGAGAAGAGTCAGGGTAGTAGGAAGCAGGTCTAGGAAAGCTGGAAGCCACAGAATGGCATGTTTACAGAGCTGACTGGATCGAACAGCTAAAGCAAGAGGATATGTGAACTAGAAAAACACCAGAGAGCTAAGGACCAGGATAATAGTAGAAAAACTTATGACATATCCACCTGTTGTAGAGGACAATCAGTCATAAGCTCTTACTTAGCTAAATAGGGATGTTCAGAATGAGAAAAGCAGAGAAGAACTCCAGAAAGAATATTATTTGTGCACTGCATGACAGGTTGACACAGATGAATACAACAATAAGGAAGGATTTCTTATTCTTTCTTTTAAGACAATAATTAAGGATATGAAATCAAGTCATGTTTGACTTTGCTTAAGTTTTAAAGCAAACAAATACTCAAGCAACACGTAAATAATCTGTACAGTATCATTGCTTGAAGACATTGCTAAGACCAAAAGCATTCATGAATTTAAAATTCTAGTAGAGAATTGCATGCATAAAAGCCCACTGGAGCTTATTAAACATCAAGATATATATTCCACTTCCATATTTGTGTTTCTAACCCCGCAGGTTACCAGAAATAGATATAGTCTGCCTAGGGACCACTACCACTTTATGTTTGTCCTGTTACAGAGTTTCATGATGCTCTCTTGACTGCCACAAATGGAGTGTCAGACTAAGCATGTCTTTGATCTCCCCAGTCCAGACTGACTTCTGTTCTTATGTCAGTGAAAAGAAAAATTATAGATACCATGAGGAAAGAAAACAGAGATGGCATTATATTATGTCCAGTCTCCCAGAAAGAAGAGCATTACAGCATTCTAACAGAACCTAATGAGTCAATTTAATTTTAGTACCAAGTAAACATGCAATCTAATTGATTAAGAATTGATAATTTTTCTTTTGTGTTTGCTCCTGTAAGTGACAAGGCAGTGATATTAAATTTAAAAAAATTTAAAAAAAAAACAACTCAAAAACCCCCAAACAAACGTAAAATAAAAGAAAAAAAATCCCAAGCCTTTCTGCTGTTTGCAAGCATTTTGCTCTTTCTCTTTATGTATGTTTGCATACTATCTCACTTTAAATACGTATGAGTGATACTTCAAGTAGTACCAAAGCTGGGCACTTGAGGGCAATACTGTAACTTAATTTCCACCATGCTGAGCACTAAGCCAGACTGCCACGTCATATTAAGAGATGGATTTCCTGTAAAGGTGAGGGTCCAGTTTTATTTGCATGTATGTTGATTAGGAAAAAAAATTCTTTACTCAAGTTTCCAAATGCTTAATACACAAAGAGTTTCAGTTACAGTGATTCACACCACAGCAATCTTAACAGCAAACTGCTTTACTAAATTATACTTACTGCACTTCACAACTGGAAAATTACTAAAGAACAGAGTTTCATCTGAGCATATCAAGGGTTATGCAAGAACACCAGTCAAGGAACTCAAGTCCAGGAGGCACCTGTCAATTTTGGATGGGCAAAAGGATGATGGCCCATAGCAGGGGCCACAGGAAGGTGCTGACAGCACAAAAGAGCATCCCCTGATGATGCAGGATGTGGTACTTCTGTCTACAAAAGTGCATCCCTTCACAAAGCACTGGGATCAGGCAGGGAAAGGTTAATGGCAGGGCAAAGGAAGAAATTCACAGTGTGTTAAGCCTTTAAATAATTAATCATAAATTAATTTGGTTAATTAATCTGGTTTGCACACTGGCTTCTACAAAAGAAATAATTATTAGGGGTCAGCATTCTTCTCATACATAATGTTGATTAACACAAAAGTAATCACTGCATACATTGACAGAGACCCTTCCTTTAATTGGTGCAATATGCAAAATACAAATATTCTATTTTATTAATAATTTTTCAACACACAGTCTAAATAAGCAGCTTCCAATTCTCCTCAAAGAAACTGGGCTATTACACAAACCTCATATCTAAACATCTGTGTGGCAGAAAGCCATTCTCTCCCCTGCATCTCTTGCATCTTACCATGCTGGGCCCAAATTTGGAGTCGCACTTTTGTTACCCCTGACTGCACACAAAATCCTCATGCCAGCTCAGGGTTTACCTTCCTTTGCTTTCTGAAATGAAATCTAAAATATGTATAACCCAGAGAAAACCTGGCAACTGGTGAGCAAAACATACTTGAACTCTTCCTGAACTGCCATTTGACCAATGCTTATTCAAGAAATCATTCTGAAGTCATGCCACTATGACTATAAAAAGCAAATATGCATTGCAAAAAATAATTTACCATAATTTACTAACAAAAAGGCAGTGGGGAATGCAGTATTCTTTTATGAAACTCCTGTTTTTTCTTTACACAGTTTCAATCATTGATATCATATAGCTATCCCATCTCCAGGGGTTTTTTTTAAATCTCTCTTTCATTTCTCCCACATTCTAGTAACTCCTAGCAACCCATAAGGCATTGTTGTACATGGGAGATCAAATTTTAAACATACTTAACATACTGAGTTTGTGATAGCAAAGCTAAGTTAACCACAAATGTGGATGAATTTCTCATTAAAAATGTTGTAATTATACTGATACGAGAAAAAAATTCCTGACCAGAGGTCTATACACACTGAGGAGGTCTCTAAATTATGGTACAACATTACTGAAAGCAGATAATCAAGACAATTCTCATCTCTGCATTAAAACAAAAACAAAACCAAAAACAAAAACAAAAAAAAAAAAAAACCCCAAAAACCAAAAAAACCCAAAAAAAAAGACAAAAAGAAAAAAAACCCAAAAAAAAAAACACCCAAAAAAAAAAACCAAACCAAAAAAAAAAAAAAAAACAAACAAACCAAATAAAACTCAGTCTGTTGTGGAAAAGCTCTGGCAAATTTTTCCAGACCAAAGTCTCCCCTCTTGGCATGTTGAGTACCCGGTGGGTATTCTGTCAATCAGTGGAAAAACAGGTCTTGGAGATTCTCTATAGATTATTGACAGGTTGAAGATTCAAAACATGGCAATTTCTATCCTATACAATAGAGCTGGCAGAAACTTGAAGCTTAGGAGCTTTCAGGACCAGGCTTCTTGGCTGGTACAAGCATGCACTGCTCCACTGGCTACTTTGGGAGAGCTGACTCTCCTGGTACTGTCTGTCACACCGGCAAGGGATGAAGAGCTCAATGAAGTTTGTGAGAAACTTGACAAAATGTCTTAACAAAGGATATCAATGGCTGAATTTGCCTTTTCCCAAGTATTTTCTGGTGGGTGACCTGCCTGTTTGCTCTGCATCAAGCACAGACCCTCTGTATGATTTTTCCAGCAGTGCTTCCTAGCCACTCTATGAATTCCCGGTGTCTCCCTTCTGGAAGGTCCCTGCCCCCTTCCATGTTCTTTACAGGGCACACTGTGCTGAAAGGCAGCCTTACACACCCCATTTTCCATCATTTTATTAATTTGCAATTCAATGTCTACATCACTACAAATGTGCTTCTTTCACAAATGGTGCCTATCTTTTGTTATTTTCCACAACTTTGATGAGTTTGTCTGAAGCTATGGGAAAGCATAACGCCACAACAGCAGTAAACAGATTGGAACCACTGTAGATGCACTGCTACTTCCATCTATCATTTTTATTGCTTCTTCAGCTGCCAAAGTGCTCTGTAAATGGTGGCTGGAACTCTGTTCAGCAGACTTCCCTCAATGGGAATTGTTTTCCAGAGCCATATAACAATTACTAATGACTACTAACCTTTAAAGTAGTCTCTACTTCAGCTGCAACAGTGATGCTGCTGTATATTGTGCTATTTGAATAAAAATAAACCAAAACTGAATACCAGGGTTTGAAAGAGAGTGACCATTACTCTTCATAAATGTAAATGGAGGAAAATACATAGCAAAGTAATATATCTCCATGGGCTTCCACAGCTTAAGTGGCGGGGGTGGGGGGGGAAGAGAGAAGTAGATTCAGCTCACCTAATTTTGGCAATCCAGAATTTGGCATGTTCTCTAAGAATGTCATAGCCCATAGAAGGAAGCAAACACTTTCACCAGGAAACTCATTCCGAAACAGTGTTTAAATTAAGTGTGATGATTTGTTCTCTAGAGATGTCTGTTTCTCCAGTAACTAGAATTAGATAATGAGCTTAAACTAGGCACTCCACTTGGCAAGAGCTAAAATTGGCTGATATCATCAACAGTCCTGACAGTGATACCACAGTGATATCAGACTGGTCCAAAGCCATGACCTGCTCCTACCCCAAGAAGGCTACATGGGCAAAGCATACCCATCCTTTAATAGCTGCTGCAGGAGCTGATGTATGCAACCTCAAGAAATCACTGCCACATTGTGACCTTAATTCTTCAAAAGGGAAGAAGCACAACTGTAGCTTCTTCACAAAGAGCTGATGTGTTACAAGCACAGTTCCCTTCTAGAAGAAGAAAGGAATGGGAAGGCATATTTGCTGAGCAAGCAAGATGTGGAGTGAGAGGGGTATCTCCACGCACTTGGAGATGTCCAGAATTAATCTAAGGCACATATGAAATGTCCTTCTTCATAAAATTGAGACCATGGGGGAACCATCCTATCTATGGTATACTTGTATTCTTCCTTCCCATTATTTAGAAGTGCCTGACCCTCCTCTAGTCTGTTTTACTGCACCTAAAAAAGAAATCTAAACAAACTGTTTTAAATACTTACGTTCCCTTCTCACAACACTGTCAACATCCCAGCAAAAGTTACTACTGCATGGCAGCACCCACACTGCTGTGCTCTAGAGAAAACTCTGACCTTGCAACTGCTGTCAAATATGACCAATAAAAATGGGCTTGGACACCTGCAAATCCCAGGCCCCAGTGCACAGGGCAATGCTTTCCTGCTTCATGAAGCAAACCCCTCTTTTTCTGAGAAATGAAAACTGTGCATTAGAAGAATATTCACTGTTGGCTGTGGGCTGCTAATAAAGAAGGAGTAAAATAGAAGAAAGATATTCTCTAGTTTTCTGTCTATGTAATTTGCCTGAAAGATGGAAAACTGAGGAAATTAAATGTTTTACCTTTATGGTAAAATGCTTCTTCTTGGGTGGATGCCAGACAGTAGTGGTTGAATGAATGAATGCCCGCAGAGGTGTTAAGGATGTCACAAGCACATATGCTTTGATGATTACAGAAAAGTCTTGAGCTTTAAGGACATCCTTGTGGTCTGATGTTGATACTTGATTCCTGGAAAGTAATAAAAATATGTAGCATTAATGTAAAAATAAATAATAAAAATATGTAGCATTAATACAGTTCTTTTGCAAATGATCTATAAGAAAATAGTGAAATAGTGAAATTAGTGGAAATAGGAAATTAGCGCTTTTTCCCCCAAGTTAAGCAACACAGTAGGTTAAATCATGTAGGCTGGAACAAAGCTTTACATCAAGTGATTTTATTGTTTTCAGCATTTTTAACTCTTAGTTTCCAAACACAGGAAGCAACTATATTTGGAGGGAGTGATGTTTGAGAGTACATATGGGTAACTGCATTGTGGGAATAATTAAGTATTACAAATCCAGGCTATTCAGAGTGAATGATTAAATCAAGACTAAATTAAACATTAAAGAAATCCAAGCACGTTAAATAACAGAAATGCATAGTCAAGGTACCCTATTTAATGCTGATTTGTAGTGAATTCAGAAGAACATCCCCACCTAGTCCTATGGAAAGACTGTACTATTGTTAGCACTCTCTTCTGTAATAAAGGGACAGAAACATGTGGTGCTGCATACTTCCCCTAATGAAAGCCATATACAATCATTCCAATATTATGAAAGACTAGGATACCTAGAAATAACCTACAGCAAATCAGTTAAACCTAAGAATTCTGCAAGCAATTTTGTTTAAGAAATGACACAGCTCTCTAAAAACTGGCCTACAGCTTCCATAGTACACACAAAGAGAGTCAGCCATAGAAACAGAACAGAAAAAAAAAGCAAATCCAAGAAAAAACCTGTTATTTAAAAGCTCATTGCCTGGGGAAATCTGAGCTATATTTGTGCATATTCACAATGGCGCTATTAATCTGTCTGTTAAAATCTCTGAGCATCAATTTACCTAATACAAAATTCAATGGGAAGATGACTGTAGAAATTACGGGTCTCTAAGACTGATTACTGGTAAAAGACAAGGTGCTCTTCTTCCATTTCTGTGTAATTTTTGGCAATATGTGGCCTTTCCAGACCTCAATTTTGCTATCTGTTAAGTAAGTCTAATAACATCTATCTTAAAGAGAAATTTTTCTCCCCTCTGCAGAATAGCAGGTCCTCAGAACATAAAATTTGTGAAATAGTGCAATGTAGGAAACAGCACTTGATAACAGACAAATTATCAAGTACTTCTTGGTTCTTCACCTTAAGGGGGGATCTCTGTGCAAAGGACTACATGCGTGTGTCTGTGGTAGGGGAAAAGCAGGGATAGGAGCAGGAAACAGCTCAGCCACCATGAGACCTAAATGTTCAGGGGTGTCTCTGGGTCTGTATTTGTTTGTTGAGGTGTTTCAATGCCTCAAAGACTTAGACATTTATACCCAAAACATGTGCAAACCTGGTTAATACAGAAACAAATATTCTGCAAGTATGAAATGCAATACATCCAAGTGCTCCATCTGCTGTGCTCTCCTCTTTTGTTGCATTCTGTCCTTGACTCCCAAATAACTGCATGCTGAAGCGCTGGCAGTTTCTGAGGGTGGGTCGTCAATAACTTACAGCTTTGTGCTCATGCTCTGCTTCCACCAGTGCTGCAGATGGGAGGCACGTGCCTGCTCAATGACTGCGCTGCCCTGGGACACATTTCTTGCAGTGCTGGCCCTTGACAGTCCAGGCTGGCCAGAACAGTCTGGGGTCACAAGTGGGAGCTGCAGGTCTGAAAAAGTACCAAGGGGATGAGAAAGGAAGTCAGCAGAGCATTGAAAGCAGGGGTGGACGCCTGCTGCTAAGGATTAAATGAATAAAACACAATAGTGGAAAGCTACCAACATCAGATGAAAATGTAAAATAACAAATGCTGAGACAATAAACATTTTTGGATCCGCTTCATCTGACCAAGCATCCCCTTCCAGCTGCAAGCTGCAGGCTTTAAGGCTTAGCTGCCACTTCCACTTCAGAGGTGAGTGCAGCAATACTGCATACAAAAAGCATCCCCATTTTCCTTCTTAAAAAAACTGAAATCCTTGATTTCCAAATATAGAATACCAAAACTTACTTCCTCATGGAGCACTAATTACAATTAACGGGGATAAGAAATTTCTTTGAATAAGGACCAAGGGACTTTGCTACTGTAATAACATAGCTCAATAAATAAGCTCATATCCTTGTTTCTGTGTTCACCACTAAGGCTACAATTTGCAGGTACTGAAACCTATGGGAGCCTTAGTTCTGCCACCAAAAACAGTGGGAGCAGGACTGATGTACCACAGTTCTCAAGCTTATTGAGGCATGTGACATTAACAGTAATCAAAATATTGTGATGTGAGATCAGTCAAGGGGTGGAATGTATTTTCTGCTTTTTACCGTGCTTGATACAAAGGCACAAAGCCCTTATGTTGTGTCATTATTTCATGTAGGGTAGTATTCATTAATTCTAACACAGCTCACATTTCAAGTTCTTAAGTAATGGTCAGGAAAAATCAAGCTGTTCAAATTATTCCCAAACCTTATTGCTTTTCTTTTTATTGACATACTGCATTGTGCTATGGTATGAATTTATTTGTAGAGCTTCTTTTCTAAAGCATGCACTCTCAACCTTGGTACATGAAATGAAAAATAAAACTGAAGTTGTGTTCCTGGTGATGAGCTGTAAACAGACATTTAAAGAAAAAAAACTATTCATCTACTCATTTTCCCAGAGAGCCTATTAAAATGACATTGTGATTGTCTGTATTTATTGGCTGTTCATCAGATCAGCTCGGCTCAACCTTCCAGTCTCAGCTGAGATCTAGAACTAATCTAGTCCTCTGCCTTACATGCACCATTTAGCAGGATTAAATGCTCTAATAATTAAAACCAGGCAGTTATTTAATAGAGCACGTCATGCTCAAGTTATATCCACACTGACATCTTTCTGTTGTGTTATGCATTACAACTGATTGGAACTTTGCAAGTGACTACCTGGCTTTTGATGGTACAGAGACAAAAGCAGACTGCTCTGCCTACTTGACTGTGTAGTGACAACAGGAGTAAGACAGTAAATTCCCATTAAGTAATTTATTTAGCAGACTTGTTTCTGAATATGCATAGGAACCAGAACTGCAAAATCAAGTTGTATTTTTTTCATGTCTGACTTGATGTAGACACAAGGGCACTTTAGTATGGCAATTTCTACCCTGTAGACAGACAATGGCATTCCACCACGGCAGTCAGCAATGGTCCCATGTAACTACTCCTATGCATCACTTTAGCCATTTAAAAGAAAGTAAACATTTTACTGAAAATAAGAACATGGCAGAGAAGGGCTGCATAGGTCATTACTCAAGAGAAAGCAATGTGTCTTTTCCTTTTAAAAACATGTTTCTAATTGTGTTGCCAAAGCTACAAGTAACAACTCACAAGACAGAGATTGCAAATAATGAGATGAGGTTTGTGTACCTGTATTTATCCCTCTAAAATGAGAGTTTAACCGTTTCAGGGAAAGAAAAAATATTACTTTGACATTAATTCATTTGCTACTATGCAGTGGGCTATTTCCTGGAGCTGGATATACCCAAGTAAAACAAGTAGGTAGGGACAGATGAAAAACAAAACTTTTCTCGAATTCTCAAATTACAGGGTAGAAGATCCTTAGTATTGCCCTAAGTCATTGCAAACTGCCTCAATTAAAAAAAACAAAACAAAACAAAACAAATAAACCCCAACCAGGACCCCCACTAAAAAAACCCAAAAACCCCCAAACCAAACAAAACCAACAACAACAAAAAACCAAAACAACAAAAAACCACAAACAAACAAACAAACAAAAAAAATCAACTGCCATGTCTTAAGGAAGAGAAGGTTAAACAAATTTCAGGATGACGATGATTTGCACTGAAAACTAAAAAAGGGCAATGCTCATAAATTATGTCTCTTTTATAGAGCATTCTGCTTGTATGGTGCCTTACGTCCCTTTACTGGTTTTGTGTTGGCATTCCCCTGGGAGACAGCACATCACAGGGGGGCTCTAAGAAGAAGTGAGACTGTCACTAGGTGCTTACTCCTTTGAGATGACTCAGAGCATGTACACTATCAGGCAGAGTCAAGAGGGAGTGACAGTCCCTCACTTTGGTAAATCTACTCCTAGTAATCAATGAACATAATTACCATAATAATAAAGAGACATCAGTGGTGTTGAACTGAGCACACTCAGCTGCATCAGTTCTCATGGCAACTCTTCACCTGCTCCAGCACTCAAAAGCAGTAACAGTGTTTATTAGAGCTGTGTATTTGTTAATCAACTTTATCATCAATGAAAATTAGCCTGCAGTGCCTTTACTGTTTGCAGTAATTGCCATGTTTTTCCATCTTGAAAACACTCTACAAGCTGTTGTTAATTAAGCAGTCCTCTTGAAGTATGTAAACAACATCAACATTTTATAGTGGAAGAGGTGAAGCAGGCTCAGCAGTTGATGTGTCAGGCAGCTTGGGAAACCAAGTTAGAAAGAATCCCAGCACCCTAATACCATGTCCAGACTACATCCCCTATTTCAAAAATCCAAATCTTACTATTTTTAATTTATAAATCATAACTTTTGTAGCAGAGTCTAAAGATCAAAGAAAAAAGTAAACAAAATAAGATAATTTTTCTTTTTACAGTGGCTGTGCAGTAATGGAAATGTTACACAAAGAGCTCTTTTTCCTGAGGGGCAGCTGCAGGCTTTGCCAAAAGTACTTTTTGCTGCCGCCATTTTTGATGCTCCAGTGTAAGGCAAAGGACCTATGCCTGGACCTATGAACTGCTTTCACTTTGAAAAAATCACAATTTCATTTCCTTGAAATTCTGGCTTGAAAAAGGCTTCTGATGCTGACATCTCTGGAATGGTGCCATTGAAAGTACCAACAACAACACGACTTTACCTCTTCCTAGGGTGTTCACTGTGAGGCCATGCTCATGAGTAAGGAGGCCACTACATGTTCTCACCTGAATTCACACAATAACCACAGCAGCAGGTAAAACACAGACCTGAGACATAAGAACAGCTGCATGGCATAGGGAAAGAGGAGGTATAAAATCTACCAAAGTAAGTCAACACCTCTAGATAAAAAAAAAAAAAAAAAAAAGCAGCACCTCTTTGTCACACAAACTGGTGGCCGGCACTATTGTGTCAACTGCAATCTCTCAAAGTACAACAGTCAAACAGATCAGTTGACAGTGACAACCTAATGCAGCAGCCTCACTGACATCTAATGAGGCCTTTCAAGTTTTTACACAGCTATGACTTCTTGCTTCTTCTCCCCCCATCTCTGGCTCACAAGTTACTTACTTGTCTTCGGCTCAGAGTTCTGAAGTGTAACGAGGGATTCAACACATACACAATAAAGAATAGCTGATTTAAAAATTACAATGTGTGGCTGAGCAAAACGTTTACCAATAGCTAGAAGTACATTTGGACAAATTGAGAATTCCTGGAGCAAAGCCAGCCTGCAGCCACCTGGACTGGTGGTAAATTGAATGCTTAGGTTAACACGAACATCTGGTGATCTGCAAAGGCAAGGAATTCAGCAGGAAAATACCTTACTGGTTGAACTAAGTAACGATTGATTGAAAGAAAAGGAAACAGAAGATGAATGAGAATGTGTCCTCTTCTTTTTCTTTCCTTCTATAGTATCCTTTGATCTTACAAGGAAGGTTATGATGTGGGTTTTTAAATTAATTTCTTACTTTGTACAAGATCAAATAGACTATATTTTACACACTTCAAACATGGAGCAAGGAACAATTAAGACTATTGTCTCTGAGAAAAAGGTCATTTTGTTTCTCAAGTGTCCATCAATTGTCAGATCTGTTACAAATATTTCAAGAGCAATTGAGTCACTTTGGGAGCTCGTAGTTGTTTAATGAAGCACAAAGCTAGAGATGGAATGAAATGCAACTGAAGTGTTGTGCTGTGTTCTGAGCCCAGCACATTGTTGCTATCTTCCATAAAATTAAATTATAAACTCAGCACGTTTGTACTTGCAAGATATTTATCAGATTGCTTTTCTTTTTAGCAGGAAAAGCATTGCTTTACAACCTTAAAGCACATTGATGCTGAAACTGAACAGCAGCCTTTCCATCTGCACAGAAGCCTTATGGATGTTTTCCTAGATTTTCATAGTGGCAGTCTATTTCTAGCAGGAGTCTCAATTCTCTGACATTAAAAAAAAAAAAAAAAAAAAAAAAAAAAAAGGGGGATGACACCTCATGTCATTTGTCAGCAGTTTCTACAGTACAATATTCAGGAACTACTGATAACAGGTCCTCTCTGTCAGCCTTGCATGTTTGCATTCTGACAGGGTACCTCAGCAAGTTAGAAGAACTCCATATTGCATTCTGTTCTGGGATCATCCATTTTCCTTATTGGTATGGGCTACTGGAGCACACCAGACAACTTGTATTGCTGCAACCTGGTCCTCTTCTAGAATTTACAGCTGGGCAATTTTCCAGCCTCTGTAGGTTGGAAAGGTGTGTTTAACAACTGAAAAGATTGCTCCACATCAGGAGATGCCTAAAAAGCTTTCACAGATTCTTAGGCAGACTTCTGAGTTCTCCAGATCAAAGAATTTTGATCAAAATAAAGCCTAGTAACCTTTGGCTCAATCAAGTACAGCAACCCGCTCTAAGCTGCATAACTTTGAAAGCAATGAGCATTGAAAATGATTTTTTTTCCATTTTTCAGTATTGATTTTGGAGGATGGATGATTTCACTTGAACTACTGCCACTACATGCCTTGAGACTTGTCACAGAAAGCAGATCTATTCTGTCCAATTGTCTCCTGTCACCCATTTGATTTTTGGATTAAAAGACTAAAACAAAGGCTAGTAATTTGCTACAGCTTACACATTATGCCCTGAGGTTGCTAAAGAAAGAGAGAGAACCTTTAGCACTCAGTTTTATGACCGATGCATTTAGAAAAGTTTGGCTGTGAAACTCAAAGTAGATGATGAATATTTGAAGGAAACTAGAAACAACAGGGACAGTCCTGGCCCCCAGGGAAGTCCTGAAAACACTTGCATTGAGTTCACTGGAATATGGTTTCTTGCTTGAAACTTAATCTGTGATGGTCTTGATATGCATTATGAGCTTTATTTGTGATGTCAACATTGATGCAAGTCCAATATCCTGCCTACTGCTCACTACTGATTCAGCTGCCCTTAAAAGCTTTTTGCATTAAAAAATGCAGTGATCCCACCCTCTGTAAGACACTTAATCTCAGAGCAACACACTTTGTATATTTAGGATGGGTAAATGTCAAACTACGTGTAATTTCTGGAAGTCCAAACTATCTTAAATAGGTTTAGTATTAAAAACAAAACAATTTTACAGTAAAACAGATCTAGAGGTAAATTAATTTAAGCTGTGGGTTGAAATGCACTGAAATTCATTGTGAAGTTTCAGAGTTAAAAAGATCAAATTATGACAGTGTTACATTTGTATGATGCTGTTTATTTTTCCTTTTAGGAACATCAGCAAATACAGCTTCAGTTTAAAATAATTACTTACCATTTTTTTTGCCTCTTTGTTTTGGCAGGTGCATGGAAAACCGTATTTACATTATTAAGTATAGTTTTGGTGTCTTCATTCCTAAAGCACCCTAAGAGTTAAAGTTAGAGGTGTTGGATTTTTTCCAACATTTTTCAGAAAGGCTGTTTCTTCCGTGTGCACCCCTCATACTAGAACTTAATTACACAGATAAGCTATAAAACTTTGGAAACAGCAACTCTGAAAATGCTGCCTGAGTGTTGCATGATTAGAGTCACAATTCTGTACTAGTGACAGGACAGAATATAGAAGAGTATAGGCCAAGTAATTAACTTAATTTAGCTGCTTTACTTCTTTTCAAATTACTAATATTTGCCGTTATGTTGCTGTTCCTACGTAGCTGAGATTTGACACTGCTGTAAAACCAATGAAATCCTGCCCTACATAGTTTATAATCTAATTAACTGGAAAAAATCAGATGCTGGTTTTATTGGCCACTCTTGGGGCTCTTGTTAACTTCAGTAGCAGAAAGGTAATAGGCACAAACCTGATCAAAACTGGTGTGCAAATATTTGTAAGGGCCAAAAGAAATACATCCCCCTATAAAAAAAAAATCAAATTCCTGTCTCAGAGATGTTGAGTTGTTACAACAGAAAAGAAATATGATCTTTAACTTCTCTCTTCCACAGGTGGCTCCACTGAGTCTTGCTTCCTACCCTCGGGTCATAACCTTTCATGTTCACTCCAGAGTAACCCAAGAACACTGGGGATAGGGAGCAGGAGAAGAAAGCACAGGGTTAGCACCAGATCATAAACATATCACAGAGTGGGAGCACAGTCACACAGCTGGACTATCTTGGCTCTCCGTCCCATACAATTTCATTAGGTTCATGCCTATCCCTAGACCTTCTGTGTGGTTAACACTGCTGGCCAGCCCAGAAAGAGATCATGGGAGCACACAAAGCTGGCAGACACTCATAATGTCTCTGCACTAGTGACACTAACAGAAACACAGAAGGAAGGCATACGACAAAAGTATGGGCATGCTGTCTTAAATACAAAGCCTAACAGTTTAAGAGTTACACAACAACAAATAAAGTAACATCAAAAAAAACCCAAACCACTGTACCACTGCTTATCAACATCAACATTGTCGTGGCCACAGTAAATCCAGTATACCATTTTCTCACCCTTGCTGCCTGGTATTTCCTTCTACAGCTTACTATGTCTTTAATTAGAGAACATCATTCTTTGTGTTTTCACTTTTACAGGAAATTGCTTGGCTCCTCGAAGACTGACTAAATGATAGTAATAACAAACCAACAGATCCTCTTTAACAGGAATTGTAGAGAAACCCTGTTGACTCAAACACACAAGAGTGAAAGTACATAACTGATTCGAAAGGAACAAACTGTTCTGTGGAGGAAATACTGATGAGAACTGTTCTTTTTGTGAATAATTTTAAAATTGAGGATCCAAAAAATCCTGCTAATTTGCAATTCTGCTGTTGCTAGAAAGAGAGTTCTGTTGAAGAATGCAAGCAAAAGAAAGTGGAAAAAGCTGGCCTTATCAGATGAATGGAAGGGGGACTATCTGAAGTCTCACCTCTAGACTAGTTTGCTCTAACTTATGCCCTTTTGTCCACTGAACCTGAAATCAAATTATTTACCCTTCTGATTCTAATATCACCTTTTATGGATGAGTTCCACTCATTCTAAATTACATGTTACTTATCCAGTGATATTGAATGGGATTAATTAATGGTTTGAAACTGAGGTTCTGGTCTATACAGAGATGACCCCACTGTGTACCACAGTTGAAGTTCACATTCCTGTCAGTGTACATCAGCATAGTCTATACAGTCAATTCAATTCAGCTAACCCTGAATTATGATGAAAATAAATGGTCTTTTGGCTTGCTTACTCTAAATACCAAGTGTAAAATTCAGTGTCCACAAATAGACATCTATTGTCATTTAGGATATCACAGGATATCCCTCTGAACTTCTAGCTACTGGACCAAAAGGAAATGGATCCTGTGCCAAATCTGCCCATTCTACTGGGCATGCTGGACTCTCCATGGCATCTTAAATGTCATGAGAACCTTGTGTTGAAATAGCCTGAGGCCACATGCTGATGTGGAGATACACAGATTTAAGAGATATAATTTTTTTATTTTTACTTTAAAATACTTCAGCTAATTTAGGTTCAAGACTTTTCTTACCAGTAAGAGAAAAGTGAGGGATGGGCCTTTCTCTATATGATAGCTCTTCAGTGGAGTGCTAGAATAATCCTCCTTTGCTATGTGGGTAAGATTCAGAGCCCTGCTGCAAAGCACATGTATTACCTTGATTTCAATGAGATTTCAACATCAGTCACAAGGTTTTTTCTCTTTGCCAGGAAAGCACTAAAAATATAAGTAAGGAATAAGATGCTTACAAATGACCCTTCCCTGAAGTCAAGATGTGGTAAAGTGACACTGGTTATATGCCAGGTGCCCACCAAAGCATTTCAGTAGGACAGGCAAGAGAAACTGTTATGAAACGCTTATGAGACAGAATAGGGAGAGATCACTCATTAATTACCTTCATAGCTAAAAAATGTGTGGATATTAATTGAATTTATTACCAATCAAATCAGAGTAGGATAATAAGAAACAAAACTACATCTTAAAAAATTCCCTCCATTCCTCCCTTCTACCTGAGTCACTACCTCCTTTCTGTGGTGATGCAAAGAGGGGAATGGGAGCTGTGGTCAGTTCATCACACATTGCCTCTGCCACTCCTTTCTCCTCAGCAGGAGGACTCCACACTGCAGCATGGGGTCCCTTCCCCAGGAGACAGCCCTCTGTGAACTTCTCCAAGGAGAGTCCTTCCCACAGGCTGCAGTTCTTCACGAACTGTTCCAGCATGGGTCCCTCCCATGGGGTGCAGTCCATCAGGAATAGACTGCTCCAGCCTGGGCTCCTCTCTCCACAGGTCCTGCCAGGAGCCTTCCCACAGGGTCACAGCTTCCTTCAGGCACCCACCTCTCGTGGCACTGGGTCTCCATGGGGTGCAGGTGATCTCTGCTCCCCCGTGTACCTCCAGGGCTACAGAGGCACAGCTGTCACACCATGGGCTGCACCACGGGCTGCAGGGGAACCTCTGCCTGCTCTGCTGCCTGCAGCACCTCCTCCCACCACTTCTTCACTAATCTCTCCAGGTGCTGTTCTGCGCTTTTTTATTTCCCTTCTTAAATATGTCACCCCAGAGGTGATACCACCATTGTTATTGGGCTCAGCCTTGGCCAGCAGCAAATCCATCTTGAAGCTGGCTGGCATTGGCTCTGCTGGACTTGAGGGAAGCTTCTAGCTGCTTCTCACAGAAGCCACTCCTGTGGCCCCTCACTACCAAGAGCTTGCCAGTAAATCCAGTACAGGAGAAAACACTGAATAGCTTAATAAAAGGGTCATATACAAAGTGGCTTGTACCACGTTTATGGACAGCAGTGAAAATGCACATATTTTAAAGAGAAAGCTAGGTGTGCAGTAAGTTTCTCTTGTGTTTGTGGTTTTGTGGTAGTAAAATAATTAAAAAACCTGCAATTGGCTTTTTTCAAGCAGCAGGGTGAACCAATGTTTTTTGAAGGCAATCTGTGACAACATGAGCAGGGCCTTCCAATTTCTCCAGACAGTGGTGAGACACAATTGGGTAGCAATTATCTGCAGAGAATAATTCAACACACTTATTTTAAATACATATTTTAAGATAAAAAGAAGTAGCATTTGTAGGTATTTCTCCCTCCACTGACTTAAATGGAAGACTAGAATACTGCTTACGGAAGATACATACTCCTAAATTACTAAATGAGATGCAATAAATCCTTTCCTTCTGTGTTAAATTTAGCATATATATTAAAAAGGGGAAAAGAGAAAGAAGTTTAAATAGACATAATACAGTGCACAAGCGTTTTGCCCCAGTTTCTATTCAAAAATGGATTTCACCCATGGTAAATTATAATTCTTTGGAAATTCGCCCATAACCTTTAAACTTTTCTGGTTGATGATCTTAATACACAATAAAGGCTTTTTATCAGTAAATTATGTCTGGACAGGAACCAAGCTCTGACTCCTCCATGCCACAACATTTTTGTAAAGCTGAACAAACATATTACACCAAACCCAGGGCACAGAAGTGTAAATACCAGTAACTATATTAACACAAAGCAGTCCAAAAATAAGACACTTATAGCCAAATTATATCTGCAATATGCAACAGCTGAAAAATGCAATATCTTTACCTGGAAAGATACTGCATAATTGTAATCTATATTTAAGTGTGTTTAAAATGGATTATCAGTCTTTTATTTTTTCCCTCTACGCATTCATGACTAAAAATAAAACAGAATTGTAAGTTGACAGTCTCATTTCAAAAACTTCCCGTGACAACTATTAAAAGATCATCATCACATAAGCATATTTGAAGAAATCAGATTACCTGAAAAGGCTTTTGCTATCTGGCATAATCCCTCTTCTCTACAAAGAAAATGCAGGATTTCTGGAAGTAGGTTTACCTGTATGTAAAAAGAAAAGCTTTAAAGATTCAATTAAAAAAGGGGTTCTTTTTGCTTCAATGGAAAATACCTTCAATGGGATTGTATTTAATTTATCAAAGACACCTCATGTGCAAAACTCTCATCAGTGACAAGAGGAAATGTTAACTTTGCCCTCCCTGTGATGTTGGAATAATGAAGTTAAGGCTTCAGTTAAGTTAAGTTAAGGAACACAGACTCTTCCTCTGTGTTCATAAAAATGCAAAATTTTAGGCCTATATCTCTGCCTCTGGCTGCTGAGTGTTGACCCATTCCCTGTCCCCTTTTCAGTCTCTGGGGCTTCTCTGTTCTGTGCAGTTACCAACCACTGTCTCTCCCTGCATGGAAATACCCTATGCCTCTTGAATTGTTGTGCTTGGGATCAATAGTAAGCTAATGTAGTTAAATCACAGGCAGGTTCTGCAGCAAAACACTGTGTTGCACTTTGGTATGGACATGCCAGTAGCAAGTAATGTTAATTCAATATTTAAAATTTTCCAGAGGAATGGGCCATCTGGTTTAAGTCCCTGCTCTGCTGCAGACTTCCTGAGAGAACTTGGACAATTCCTTTGATCACCTTGTTTCTCAGTTATTCATGTGTGACACATCTGGACATTGCAGCATGCTGTCAGGATTATTAAATTCAACAGCATTATAGAGCCTCAGATATGGTAATACAGGCAGAATGAGAATAAAGCAGTTTGCAGAAGCCTGGGGTGCTTTATTATCTGAGTATATTCAAAGCATGTATATTTCTAGCAAACTATAACTGCCATAAAAATTTCACTTTGCATGAACTTCGATATGGCATCCTGGTCTAGGGAACCCCAGTGTACATGCTCAAAGCTCTGTACTTCTGTGGACATCAGTGGATTTTTTTATCACCAGAGGCACCATTTAAAAGCAGCTCCATTTCTCTCAGACCCTTAAGCTGGACGTAATAATTTAGAGTCTTGCCATTATTATTATTTTAAGTATTTTCTACTTAAAATACAAGTCAAACTGTATTTGTAGCTTGGTTACATTTAATCAAAGATTTCAGTTTATATCACTCACATATTTTTATCAACAGGTCAGGTGTTCACATAGAAATTACATATCTAAGTAACCTGAACTGTGCCCACAACACACTCAAGTGAGAAAAAAACCAAAAAGCAATCCTGCAAATAGCAAGGTAATTGGTACTCCTGATGCTTTGGACCATGAGGAAGAAGGTTGCAGTGCCAGAGCAAAGAACTGCCTTGAAGGCCCTGGTCCAGAATACATATTATTGACTGTAGGAGCATTGTCACTGTTTGGAGAAGTGCCTAAATTATGTTTACAAAGAAGAAATTACATTAGGTGAAACTTAGTAGTGATATAAGATATGAAGCCTAAATTCATCCATCCATATCTTCTGACTATACTATAATTCTGAAATATTGCATGCATTTTCTAGTTGTTTCCCACCATTTCTAAATTCTCTTTTTCAATAAGGAAAATTGCTTAAATAATTTCCCTTGTAGACATTTCTGCAGCCAGACATGCTGGTTGAGGGTGGCCAAGAATGCAAAAGCTCAAGCTAAAGAAGAGAAAAGGGAAACTTGACAATGAGTTGTAACAATTTTCAGTATTTACACTGAAATACTTACAACCAAACTAACATACTATGTTCAAATGAGGAATTGCTTTTGATAACTGCGTGTGATATAAAGAACAATGAAATGCTGGTACCTGACAAGTACTTCTCAGTAAATAGAAAACATGAAAAAAAAAAATTTCCGCTAAAACATGCTGCTGCAGTATAAAAGAAACATTTGATACTTCTCTTTTTATGAATGAGGGCTGAAAATCTGGGCTAGCCTGTCCTTACATTCCCACAAAGGATAACACAATAATCTCATACCTTCTGGAAAAGCTCTAGATTAGACAAATCTTCTGTTTGAAAGCAGCCAGTGTCACCATTTTTTCTGGAAGATAAGCAGATGAAAAGATCCCAAGGGTTCATACCACCTATCCAGAAAGAAAAGAAGCATTTTGAGAAAGAAAATATCATGCAATTCTTATTTGTGTAAAAAATACTTACAGTGATATCCTGAAGAACAGCAAACTTTTGGAGAGCTAATTACATGAGCAGCTACAGGTGGTAGAAGGATAAAAGACATATTTGCTACCACAGTTCAAGCTTTGTAATTATATTTTGGTGTTTCACAGTGGGCATTCCCTGTTATATCTGCCTACTGATGTCCAAACCCTGCTGCTTGACCTGTTTAACATTCAGAAATTAAAAAGTTTGGTAACATGATGCTGCTTTCAGTTGTTCTTTTTTTTTTTTTTCGGAACCCCCTCAACATGCATGCTTATAACATGTATCCAGTACATGCAGTGTGATCTTCTGAGGTGTTTCTTTAATGGAAAGTAAATTTTACAGGAATTATTTCAGGTCATGTTATTGCAAGCAGCAGGAATTTTGGTGTAGTGGATTCCTAAATATTAGACACCAGACTGCCAGAGCTAGAGCTGGTGTACAAGTAGGAATTAGATTGTTAGCTTCTGAGCTAATGTGATGCTTCCTTCCTGGGACAAAGGAAGGAAGATACAAATAGGCCTTGAACTTGCTCATATCTCAGCATGTGATGTGGTGTAGAAATGCCACTGTTGCTTCAAATAACCTTGGTCAGCTTCCTCACATGGTCATTTGTTTTCTTCTGTATACAACCTTTCTTATCTGGACCAGTTAGAGATGGTGGCAGCTCACAACAGAATTATTACATCTGTTGATGACACCATGAATATGTTCAATAAAGGGTAAATTATTTCATTGACAGGAAGACAATCAGTAATAATGAACTCAGAAACAGAAAGGGCAGTCCGAGAAACAGTACAGCATCCAAGGGTATAAAATCAAGTCAAAAAGCTCACTGCAAAATAGCTATTTCAGGAACTGGTTCGCTCTTTTCCCCAGGGTTGAAAAGATTACATGTACTTTATTCCACTTTGTGCTATTCATCTGTGATACCTTCTTAATTTTATTAGATTGCCCCCTTAATTTGGTCCCACAGATGGCCCACAGAGATATTTATTTTATTTATTTCCTTCCTTCCTTTCTCCAGAATGTATTTTTTTCCTATCCCAATCATGATTACAAATGTTAAGAAAGGTAAAGATTCCACTTAAGGAGATTTAACACTCAATTTATGTTAAGTACAGTAATGAACTGATTGTGTAGACTGGATCCAGGACTATGAAAGTAACTATCACTTTTTTATGTTTATAAGCAGTGTGACAAAGCTGAAGAAATTCATTTTCAGTTACACTGCATTTATTACTGTAACAAGTTCTTCAATTTCACATTACGAGAACAAGTATTATGGTATAAAAGTAATTAGGGTATATGAAATTTAGGCAAGACAGATTCACTACATGCTTATTTGTGAAAGAAACAAACAAAAAAAAACCCTGCAGGTAGATAAAAATGTCACAGATAGCAAACAAACAAAACATTAAAGAAATGTACAAGCAAATACCTCACTTTAGTGCAAAAGTTTGGCAGTGCTAACAACCTACTCAATGACCTCACCAGCTATGTAATTATCAGATAAGCAAGATGTTATGCCTCTGACTAGTAAACACCTTTGAATAAATCATTATAATTACATATAAATCACAATGCCTAGTTGTGTGCAAATTGAAAGAGAACTGTAGAGAACTCCATTTCTCAGAAGCAGTTAATTTCCTTCCCTTGTTTATTATGACACATCCTGCCCTGGGAAGAATTTGATCCCTGACTCCAGAGGATATGCTCCACTGTGTATTTGCCTTTAGGATACATCAGAGTGATCAATATGAATGTACCTAAGAGAAGAAAAGGAAAAGGTACCCTCAGATCTGGTGTGCTTCTAAGCCAGTGCCCAGGAAGTAAAATAGTTCAGGAGAGCTTGAATGCCTGCCATTACTTGTGTTTTCTATTCAGATAATTAAACCTCGAGCCAGTTATTTCAGAACAGAACAATCAGAACTGAAACATGTCTATTTATAGAAGTCAGGAGACTTCCTATTAGAAAAACAGTGTACACCTAGTGCTGTCTCTCACATTCAGGCTGACAGAGCAGTGTGACCCTACTTAAATGTGTTGATACATTCCTCGTAATCTATACCTCAAAAAACATTATTGAAAAACAAAAACAAAAGAGTCATTGGTTACAGCAGCGATTCAGTTCTAGTACAGGCTCCTCCAGGAATCCATTTTGCCTCAAATTTGCCCATGTCACTCCTTCCAGAGCTTAACTTTTTGTGGAAAATGAACATCTCTGATCAGGAAACCAACAGTCTGTCTTCCTTCTGCATAATTAATAACAGCAGAACTATATCTCAGGAAAAAAAGTGCTACTGTTATACTAATAACAACAACCCAATTCCAACCCCTATTCCAACAACATCACGTGGGCCATGCAAAGGACCAAAGATCCCTTCCACAGAACTTATTGTTAAAGTAAAACTAGATACATGTGAGCTAAAACATTCTACAATAAAAGAGAAAGAACAAAAGTGGCAATAATAAACACCATCTGCATGGAAAGACTCAGGTTTCAAAATATTTCTAGGATTTATTAAGAAGCTTTAATAACATCAATAATATTCCATTTTCAATGTACACAGTTTTGCTGCTTTCCTGCAGACTTCAAACCAGAAGCAGGCTTTTACAGGACATTTGAGGGGGAAGGTTAAAAAGAAGGCTTCATATCTGAAAAATTTAATTACTAGAAATTTGCATGAAGTTTTTCCCACAGAATGAACTTTGTCTCTGGCTATGGAAATCCTGTTCCATGCTTTATCCAGCAAACCAGTGGAGCTCAGCACACAGGAACTGTAGATCAGTTAGATAATATGAAATCACACCTCATGGAGATACTCTCTACTCTTTGTATCATTTTGCACTTGGACAAGTAAAAGTGTGGTAATAAGATGAGAATATGCAATTGCATGTTCATCTGCTCTTTCAATATCTTTTCAAATCAAGACAGTTTAGTTCAGCCTGTGAATTAAGGCCTTGGATACACAAGGAATGCTCATCTGCAGAATTATATTTAACTATGCAGGCAAAGTGAGCTTTAGATGGACACACGCTGGCAGCATGAAGCTCTTATTCACCTATCTTTTGCCAGCTCTTAGCCTCTCCTCTCCTACAGTATTTGTAGCCAATCCTACCCAGTCCCATCTCAAAAAGTATTTGTACCTGCTATGTGTATCTCGTGTTTACCTACGAATATCAACCCAAGTTTCTACTTCAATTAGTAGCAGTACAGCATAATTTGATTGAAATCTGATGTGATCACCTTTTATTCTGAATGAGTCAAAGAACATGCTATTCAATTCAGAGAGCAATAACTTCCAACTGAAATTTGTTGTCATGTAAAAATTCCAATTTTCAATGAGATAGCAGTGTTTTCATTGGCTTTGACATTGATTTGTCATTTGAAATAATTAAAATAATGTGGAAAAATAATTTAAAAGATAATAGCCTAGGAAAAAAAGCAAACACGTTTTTAGCAGCAGAGGAAATAGCAATGCAGACACCAATAAAAACATTTAGCTTTTTCTGTATAATATTCTGCTGAGAGTGTTTGTTTTCTGATATATTAGGCCAAAGTTAACAGAAACCAAATGAGAACTGTAGGACTTAATGGGGTTTCAAATAAACTTCAAGAATTTCTGAAGGTGATTTCTCAAGTAATGGGTTTTTATTCCAGTTTTTGAAATGATCACATTCTCCCTATGAGCTATGGTATTGGAAGCTAAATTTTGCAGGAAAACTGTTGGATGCATACAACTCTGGAATGTTAATCTCTCAAGTGTGTATTATTTAATTTAATCAAATTACTAATTTTAATGTCATTACTATAGGCTGAAATTTCATTTTGTACTATTAAGGTTTCCATCCTGAAATTTGAAATTAAAGAACTTGGAAAATCAAATAAAATTTGCATCTTTCATGTTTATCTTCCTGCATTTCATTCATTTTGGAAAATAAAAAAGAAAAAAAAAGCCACTTGGGTTTTTTGTTTAATTATAATCTCAAGTCAAT
The DNA here is from genome assembly GCF_017590055.1 of Onychostruthus taczanowskii. Classification (NCBI taxonomy): domain Eukaryota; kingdom Metazoa; phylum Chordata; class Aves; order Passeriformes; family Passeridae; genus Onychostruthus; species Onychostruthus taczanowskii. The sequence goes on from NW_024504566.1 coordinate 204,475, forward strand.
TTGCAATTTTGCATTTGCTCACACCAATACCGTGAAATTAATCAGTTTATGAGCACTAGAGGAAAAGAAGACAACAAGAAACAGCCAGCATTTGTTTGTCAAGACATATTACATAAAAGTAGTCTCTTTCTTCTGACAGAGTAACAGATCTAGTAACATAAATCAGAAAAACTGATTTAGTGAACAAAGCAAATATTAGCAATGAAACAATTTGACTTTGTTAAGTCTTTAGACATCGTTTCCACATAACATACCTCTGAGGTGATTGCACAGCTATTTGAAAAAATGAAGCCTAATCCACTATCAAAGTGATTCTTTTTCGAGCAGAACCTCAAAAGATACTCCACTGTACATTCAGTTCTGACCAAATTTTTCAGTCACAAATTTAATAATGGAATAATAAATGCATTCATAAATAGCAAGTGATACCAAGATGAAAATCATAAGGACTTCATAAAGCATGGTCAGAATTCAAAATAATTCTGATAATTGGTCCAAATGCAACCCAAGCAAATTCAAAACAAGTTAAAAGTGCCATAGTTCATAAGATGAAATGAAATGGAGAAGTGCAATTTGCCATAGAGCACTACTGCAAAGAAGGACCAAATTTATAAACTGCATATGAACTAACAATACAATATTGTTGCCAAAGAAAAAAAATCAAAACAACCAACAAAGCAAATATATTAACTTTTCAGCCATTGGCAAGTATTTATTGATGCGGAAAGAGTTGAATCCACTCCTTTAAAATTTCAGTTTTAATTTATTCCATGCCAATTCCCACAGAATTCTAAATAATGGCCCTGCAGATATCAAGAATTGTAACCAATCCTGTTTATGAGGGTTACAGTGATAACAATGATCAGGGGTTAATCCTTCAGCTTCATTTTGTGTCAGTCATACCTTTCCAGTAACACTGTTCCCCAATTTCAGCAGAGGATTAGAAAAAGAAGATAGATTGTGGAAGACCTAGACCTCCTACAGAGGCTGACTTGGATGGAGTCAATCCTTTGTCTAGCAACTCGCACAGTGATGTCTTTTTGATTTGGTACAAACCAGTTTACAACACACCACTGTTTTAACTGAGTACCAGTGCCTTCTTGGTGTCTCACACTGACTGCAGCAAGGAGGCTGGGATTGGCGTGAGGCTGGAAGGGGACACAGCCAGGACAGCTGACCCCAACTGGCCAAAAGGATGTTCTGTACCATATGATGCTGTGCTCAACAATAAAAGCTGGGGGAAGAAGGGAGCAGGGGGTTGACACTCATTCAGAGTGGTGGCATTTGTCGGCCCAACTAACACATTTGGTTCCATCCATTATGAAGCTCCTGTCCTGGGGATGGCTGAACACCTGTGTGCTCATAGGAATTGGTCAATTAATTCCTTGTTTTGCTTTGCTTGCGGACACAGCTTTTGCATTCCCTATTAAACTGTCTATCTCAATTCATGAGTTTTCTCTTTTACCCTTCTGATTCTCTCCCTCATCCCACCAGGGGAAGATGAGCGAGCAGCTGGGTGGTGGTTTGCTGATGGCTGGGGTTAAACCACACCATCACTGAATAAATTTTTACCCATCCAAAATCAGTTGTCTCTGTAATCAGTGGAGACAGGATACAAAGTAAGCATTTTAATTTGTAGCAAAGGGTACATAAGTTTGTAAACACATGTATCAAGTACTGGAATACCTTACTTTAGGGAGGCTATGGAACCTCTGGTAAGGGTGATCCTGAGATTTGAACAGAATTTTTTTTAAGAGAAATTTGTGTCAGCTCTACTTGAAATATATTTTCATACACCTCTAAGCTGCATGGATGTAAAGAGAAGATTTTCAGGAAAAGTTATTGTTTACATAGTGATGCATTCAACTGTATTCTGTTATACTTATAGCATGTTGTATTCCTGATATGTAAAAAAAAAATAAGTTTTAGATTAATGCAAATTTTAGCTTCATGAGTCATGAGTCCTCATAGTATACATGGAAAAAAAAAAGTCAACCTCCTCTGCTCCTGAATGGTAATGGAGGGAGCACAGATTGTACTGAGTTGGGTGAGGAAGCACGTATTTATGGAAGTAGCTGTGCACAAATCCTCCTTCAAACTGGACAGAGGAATGTGTTGGACTTCAACCCTGCCATGTAGTCAATTTATAAGAACCAATAGTTTGCTACCCAGGAATTTAAAGTGGAAGCACTAACAGATGTCTGAAAGACAGAACTTCTGCCTCTGGATTCTCGGCTGATTTTTATGCTCTTTAGCATCTCAGCGGGAAGCAGCATCAGGCAGGCTGTGTGGCAGGGTATGGGGATGTGGGAATTCTACACCTCTGACTATCTGAGCTTCACAGATAGCACTCCAGGGGAAAATATCCTTTGAAGCCTATTTCTGGTTACATCAGTTTGGCTGTCTTGTTGTGCAAATATCAGAATGCGGCTTGTTTGAATGAATAGGTTTTTTATGTGAATGACATGTCCTCTTGCAAGTTTTTGATATCACTATTTCATTTGTAAAACTTTTCCTAAAGGAATGTCTCACACTTAGGTGTTCAGGAATTTTCTCCTTAAAACAGCAGTTATTGGAAACATTTTAATTTCTCTTTTGGTGTGACCCTTGATGGTTATGAGCTATTACCAATATGGACTCACTATGACAACAGTGAAGAAATGATCACTCCACGTGAGTGATAGTACAGGACAGGATGGTGAGGTTTCTGATATTTTTCTGAGCTGTTCCGGAAAGCAGCTATTCACCTGCCCATATGCAAATCTTTCACTGTTTCAGAGTGTGTTCAGACTGACTGTACTCTGCCATAACACACAGCCCCATAACCACTAGCTTAGCTGGACAAATTAGGCTAAAATCTATTGTCACATTAATCGCAGTCAAGTACTTGAAATGTAAAAAAATACCCTACCCTATGATTGAGGCTGAGATGGTTGGACACAGTCAATTCATTCACAAAATACTTTGTGCAGTTGCTGCATGGCTGCCAGGGAAAGGCTGAAGGAATCCTGAGGACAGTCACTACTTACTCCCCTTGAGGATGATCAGGATTTTTTTTTGGCTTAACTACTCCCCAACTAAGAGGGTTTGAAGTGTCAAGGGAAGCATTCTTTGTAGAGAGGCTAGTGTGAACCAAATAACTTAATTTATAGTTTAATTTCAAGGACAGTTCATCTGTCCCTGAACAGCTTAGCACAAAACATTGCCCTATGCTCAAGAATTAATGCACAGTCACATCTGAATTCAGAATTCATACAGTGAAATAGGCATTTGAAGTTGTTTGCAGTGCCTCTCATAAAAACAGAGTAATGCTTGACTATCCTGTATCTATTCTGCAAGTGCTGTGGAGGGATATTGGATCTAATTACAAATGGAGAGGTATAATGCTTCCACTCTTGCCTGAAAAAATAATTATTTTATTGGTGTTTATTTATATCAGGGACAGGTTTCAGGGCCTGCTTGCCTTGTCAATCAAAGGCAAATTTCAAAAGTAAAAAAAATAGCATTACAACCCAAGAGATATCTGTTTCTATCAAAAATATTCTCAAATGTATAAAGATATTTTAATTTCTCCACCGGGTCTCAAACTCTAAAATTGCCTTAGACCTAGCTACCAAGTCAAAGAGTTATCATCTTCCTTACTGGAACCATCGATCATACAAGGTAGATCACTTTCTCTAAAAGAAGCAGAAGAAATCTATTGCAGGCATAAGTATAAGAATGGAGAACAGACAGGACAATCCTTTCTCCATTTGCATCATAATCTATGCAACAGATTAACAATCCTTTCTTCAATCAATAAATTACCATACTATAGCAGACAACAAAAAAAGAAATTTCAGACCTGCAGGAAACATTTTAAAGTTGGGTTTTCAGATAACTGTCAGTGAGACAACCAAAGGTAGCAAAAAAAAAAATAAATTTCAGTATTACTAAACTATATCCATATACTTTTCTGTGCAACCAAAGAATGGGCATAATACTGGAAATAAAAGTGCATGCAAAAATTACATTAGTTTGATATAGGGAGAAGAATACAGCAGTATTGTAAGGCAGGTGCATTAGATGGTTCTGAGTCTATTGAGGAAAGACTGTCAGGCTAAGAATAATTCTCTGCTGAGTTGTATTACAGATTGCAACTCTAACAACCTACAGGTTTTACCATGGCATAACCTGTCAAGGTATGAAAATATGCTGTCAAAATACTTTCTGAGCCGTAGTAGAGTTCAACAGCAAATAAAAGGAAAATATGCAGTTCTGACCCAATGACAAACACATTGGGGCAATTCAAACACTCAAGCCTGTTATTCCACTTCTGTGCTTACACACCATGCTTTGGATGAATATTCAGATTACTCTGGTATGTTCTCCACACATGGGTATTTTCTGCACAGCAAGCCTCAGTGAAACTAAAAGCTCCTACTAATCCAATATGGTATGCTCTTCTTGTATGCAAGCAAAAATAACTTACAACCCCAACTGCTCCCAAATGCTGGAATTCTTACTTTATATGTATTTAATGCACAACATAAACCATGATAGTCAAAGCTGCTATATATGTTTCTCACCCACACTTTGAGGGACTTAGACCTAACCTTCAGTGGGATGAAGTACTTGGTATTTAAAGCACAGATGTCACAGATCCACTAAAGCTCAGCTAAATCCATCTATGTAGGTGTTTTCTTACCTTCTGTGAAGGTAGAGAAGGAAACTACCTGACAAAAAAGACAGATGACAGATTGAGAAATATTAGAGACAGGCTACTGAGTAGATTGGCATGAACCAGGTGAAAACTGGAAGGAGAGAATGTGCATGTGGGAAGAAGGGTCATGCAGCTGAGACATGCAGGGCCCAGCTGTGCAATGGAGCCCAGAGGAACTGCAGCAGGTGGGAGAATTCAAATCACACCCTGCTCCAGCTGCTTCCAGGGACATTGCAGGAAGGGGATCTGCCCACAAAATACTCTTCTCTCTTATGCACATGCACACACACACACACACACAAAGGAGCACAGAGGAACAATGCTGGGTGGGGTAACCCCAGTAACTCCGTCAGAGAGACACAATCCCCTGCCCTGGTACTGCCAAGATGTCCCTGGGGAGACTCCAGCACAGTGCAGAATATGGTAAGTGAACAGGAGCCCCAAAGCACCTTGGGGACCTTGTGGAAGCACATCCTAACCTGGATGAGTATGTACACAGAACTTAACAACAACAAGAAGTGGTACTGAGGCATCTTCCCCACTAGACTATTGCAAAACCTTCAGATCCTACTTTTATAAGGAAAAGTCTGGGCTTTTAGAAAGGAACATGCAACAAACAGAAAGAGCTGGTGGCTGGAAAAAGATCCAATTTGAAAGTAGTTCCTAGGGAGGAGGAGTTCTATCCAAGGAAACCAAATTGCCAGCTTGTGATTACTTTCCATCCTGCATTTCACCCCAACATTTCTATCATTCTCACTCTTTGCAACAGAACATTAGATAACTGAGCTGAGAAGCCCTCTGAATGATGGCACTAATGAGAATTCATCATTGACTTTAAAAGGTAGAAATGGAGCTAGAGCTTAGAAAACAGCCTCTTCCCTTCTGTGGATATATAGCAGCCTCAGGAGAAGCAGCTAAGGTGTAAATGGGTTTATTTGTCTTAATGTCCCATCTCATTCTAATCACAATGGATGAGAATGTCAATTACAATGTTAAAATAATGATGTTTGATCACATATGCAAGAAACAAAAAACCATATTTTAAGATCCAAATCGCAGACCTTGATCACTGCAATTAGAGCACTCAGGCACCTATACCTATCTTTGTAATACCCAGGAGACATGAAACAATACTGAAAAAAAAAAAGAAGCTTGGCAATAAAGGCAATGGCTAAAATAAACAGTGTCAGGACACAGGCTCAACCACTGGCCTGCAATCATCTACTGTGTTTGTTTTCCTCTCCCTGGGTGGCCATGCAATGTCCCAGGAGACGGTCTAAGCCAGTGACAGTTCCTAAAACTCAGTGAGAAGCAGGCCACCCTCAGTCAGGGAAAACAGTTTACATACATGGACATGAGCCATACTGCATCACTGATCCTTAGAACTAGGAATCGACCCATTTTATTTATGAGTTAGACAAAACTGCAGAAGACAGTGATGGAATAATTAAATCATGCCTAATGTAAGGGTTTTCAGTTGCACTTCACAGATACTGTTTTCTATGCATCACACTATGCTGCCTTTCACTTCTACTCACCTGGCATGCTATGGGGTAATGGAAGTCCATGATAGATATATGGACTGCCACATAGAGCATCCATAAAACATGGACTCTAAAGTAGACCTTAAAATTATCTCTAGAAACATTTTAAAGAAATGTAGGGTCCAACCTCCCTTTTGAAGATCAACAGATATCCTCATAGATAGAGGATTTGTTAGATTTGCAAAAAAAAAAAAAAAAGTGTATTGTAACATCTGTGGTGTAAATCATATGTGCCATGGAGCTGGGAAAAGGAAGAAAACCTGAAGCTTTCTCCTACTTCACATATCTTCACTTCTACCCTTAGAGCTTTTATTTTAAAGCCCTAACACTACATTCCAAGGGAAAATATGGCTAACATGTCAAGCTCTGTGTATTTAAAGTCCATGACTTCAGCCTCATCTTTATAGAAAATTACCTCAATTATTTTTTTGTTGAAGAATGACTTCTAGAAAGCTCCACTGATACTTGGCCTCACTGTGCCTGTGAAACCTGAAGTGAGAGAGGTTTTTTTATACACTTGCTGAAGCCAAATGGGAAAACAATATTTAAATGCCTAATTCCCATTCAGACAGAAAAATGCTTCTTGATTTGCTCCAGAATACCTATATCTTGTTCTTATTTTGTCTATCAGCCTACTGAACAGTATTTTGGTATGCGATATGTTTTCTATTTTACCTATTGCAGAAAAAAAAAATGTAGTGAACTGGTTTTCTTCCAAATAAACAAAAAATTATCTTGTCTTATTTCTCCATTTTACACCAAAAAACCTTCTTCAATAACAGATCAACTAAGCTATATTCTCTCAGATCTAAAATAACTTGTTTCTGCCAGATTCATCTTGCATTTACAAAAAACAAAACACTCTGTAAGCTCTCTCTATATATATACTTTTAGTAGTTGCTATAAATTAAAACTGAAAATCCTTTTAATAGCTAAATATTTATTTTTGAAAGCATTACCACGAATGTCAGAAATGAAGTCATTACAACAATAATCTTGTTATAAAAACACTATATGACTTGAACAATTTGCTTCGAACTTTCCAAAATGCATAGCACTCAGCTCCTCTGTGCTTCCCTCTATCAGTGTAGGACTGTATTTTATTTATGTGAGGCACCATTGAGGAAATATGTTAAGACTATAATTTTTTTTATGCTGCTACCAGTTAAAGTTGCTCAAATCCTAATCCTCTGTTAATTTTTAATCCAAATCCTTTCACTATTTTGCCTTTCTGTTTTGAAAAATTGACATTGTTTTGTAAGGAAACATGCCTGCCAAAAATGATAGAAACTCATGATATGTGGGGTTTTTCCTTTTTAATAAAAGGCAGGGTGTCACTTTTAGTAATAATTTTCTGTATGAAATATTTTTTCCAGAAATCCAAAGGGTCTCATAATTAACTTGAAACTGAGAAATAGTTTCAATTTCTGAGAATGTCAGAGGAGTCTCTATTCTCTTTGACATCTGTGCAGACTAGGATTACCTCCAAATGGACAACCTCAGGGGCTGAGTAATAAAATATTCAATATTACATTGAAAAATCAACTCTGAGGGAGTAAAATGAACATCAGAAGGGTAGAATAATCATGAAGAAAAGGTTCCCTTTTGATGTAAGATAAGCCAGCTTAACAACAATACGTTGTGTGAAATTTTCAGAACCATGTTCTAAACCGTGGGTGGCTACTGCACTTTTGATGTCTGGAGTGGCTTTGGGATGCAGCATTCAAAAGAGCTGTCAGCTGAAAGTGGATGCAGCTGGAGAAAGTTGGAATCTGAACCTAGGAATGGAGTGGGCTGGTTGCAAATTACAGTGAAGGCCTACACAGTGTATAAGCTTTTTGCTGCCTGAACCAATAAAAGTCATGGTAGCCAAAGTTAAAGAAAAAAAAAAAAAGTTTTTGTTTCAGCGGTATATAATGCTGCTACCTAAAATGGGAGCACAGTGATGAAAGGCAGCAGCACACTTCTAACAGCTGACCAGGGCTCAGAGCCAGTGACTGCATCAAAAAGAGTCCACAGCTTCCAGCAGCCAAATCACTGAGCAGTCCTAACCAACAATCCCTTACAGAGAGTGCTCTGGCAGGATGGTGACAGGCTTCTGGCTAGACTGACTGACATTCTCCCAGCACCTATATTAGCAGACAATTATCTGACATTTAGGAACAGACATATATATTTATAAACCAGAGTTGCTGCTTGAACCTTATCGGAGCCAGGATTCATTTCTTAAAGGGAAGCATTTTAAAAATACTTGAAGAAGCAATTGTATGTTGTTACCTCCTTATCCAACACACTACAGTTATAAAAAATTGCCTCAAAGCTTTTTACAGGATTTGCATGTTGCTAGCATATTACAAAGTTGCTATACTGGTGCCTAAATCCCTTGTATTTATTGAAGTTCAGTAGTCGTGCACATTGCTGCTTTCCTTTGGCCAACATGTGGATCTTCCTGGACACTGGTGTTTTTCAGATTCTGTTAACATGACATAATTTATTCCAGTAAAGTTTTAATTTTAGCTCACTGTGTAATCAGAGTGTATCATTTTAATTATTGTAATCTCTAAGTCAGCCCATTAAATACCACTCTCCACTGGACTGTATGTTCTGTTTAAAAAGTAAATAAAACATTCAGAGAAAGATATATTTGGTACATTTAGGACTAAATGCTGTATTTTGGTTTTACCTGGCAGAGCTCAATGTCCTTATACTTTTGTTATAAACAAATATAGAATTTCACTTTCTAAATAAAAAGAGTGCATTTGAAACAGAGGATTCAGCATAATCTTACAGAGGGTTTATTTTAGTAATACAAAGAAATCGTTTGTGTGCTCTTCTACAAAGCATGAACATGTTCTGCTAGTAATTAGGAAGAAGAATACATATTGTTCAGAAAAATAAAAGATGCATTTAGACTTTCTAACACGAAACCACAGCATCACATTAGAGAGCAGAATTCATTTGTGTGTGTCAGAAACTTATGTCTTGTTCTGAAACAAATGATGTGTGCGGTATGAGATTAATTGCTAAAAGCAGAAATAAAAAGTGATCAAGATAATGTATGTTTCTGGTATGCATTTCCTCTCCAAAACTAAATGAACTTCCATGTAATGGAAGCAGATTAAATCTGTTACATGCTTGTAACTCAATATGCTCTGAGGATCAGATTTCTACCGATTTAGCTTGTTTAGGAAGCTCCTTGTTTAACAACATACAAAGAAGCATTTCTATAATGTGTGCTTTATTTGTCAAAACTTAGCTCAGGACTCACATGACATATATTTTGCATTAGGAAACCAACCAGTTTTGTATAGTGTTGGTTATATATTTGTACTAACAGTTAACAAAAGGATTTTGGGAAGTTACATCTGCTAGATTTGAACATACATATGTATTTGTATGGTAACCCACAAAATATTTCTGTGGCTAGCTTCACCATTATTATTTTGCACAGTATTTTAAATTACTTACTTATGATAGAATGATCATGTGCTTTTGCTGGCATGCTAGGATCTCCAGTCCTGCTTATTTAACCTCATCTCCACAGGGTTGTTTACACTTTCAAAACGTGATTTCAATTTACTTTAATTTTCTCAGAGACTTTTGTATTTATAAAAGCTGAGCATCTAATGACCTCTCTATTCCTGACATTTCCTTTACTCTCCACTATGAAAAAGAACAAAAACCCCAGTGTCCCATTTCTGTTCCAAAAAAACTAAACTGCTTCCTTCAGTGGGTTGGTTCTTGTAATTGAAAATGGCAACCAGATGTTTACAGAACACACAAGACATTTTCCTTGGGGCCTTTAGTCTTTATAATTGTTTGCTAAAGTTAGTTGGATTTCATGGAAACTTGTCTGAGGCTGAAATAAACAGCAACTAGTGGCTCTTCCTAACTGTATTCTGAAAAATTGAAAAAAAAGAAAAGAAGAAATAAAGAAAAAAAAGTTAAAACTAATGTTTCCTACTCTTGTTGATGTATTTCTAACTCCACAGAAAACTAATCATTAAGGGAGAAAATTTGGTTCTCTTAGTACTTATTTTACATGCCATCCCATGAAAAACATCCCTATTTCACAAGATGCTATTTGCTTTCTACTTTCTCAAAGTTCAGCTGGCTATTATCTAAGCACAACTGATTTTTGCTCCCTTCCCTTTTCCCCATTCCCGTCAGGAAGATATTCTCATAAATTCTGGGGGCTTTGAGAATATTTTGCATTTTAAAAAGATGCTCTAAACTACATATTGCTTGTTCCTCCAAGCTCTGAGTCACCACAGCTGATTCACACCTGAAATCTCTCCATATTCCATAGAAATTATTTTCCCTCTTCAGTTTTTTGTCTGCCTGATTTTCTCAAGGCTAGTCATAAATTCCAAGATGTCTGCAAGACCATCTTGTTACCCCACCAGGGGACTCACTACACCCAATAAAATCTCTTCACCTAATATTTCAAGACATCTAAGATTGAATGCTCCACAGCTCCAGGGAATCTATTTGATTACTTCACTAGCTTTACTCCCAAAACAGATTTCCTAATAACTACTTTGTTGTAGTACATCATGCCCTGATTACTACAGCCATGATGAACAGATTGTTCTTTTTTCCTTGGCAGCAGAATTCATTAACAGTTTGTGTTAACAAGCACCTCTGTTCACCCAAACATACCAGCCTTCACACTCACTGAAGAAAGAGCATCACTGTGTCCTCCTGTCTCTAGCACCTTCTCTCATTTTCACTAATTTTGCTGATATGGTATGTCTTGAAAAATGAAAAACGGATGTCTGACAGTCACCAGCCATGGCCTGAGGGCCTCTGAAACCCATGGCTGTAGTTTATATTTATACTCTAGACTAATTAGCAGCTTTGAGGAAACTGTTACTGGCTGCACTTACGAAGGAGCACTTCTGCAAGTGCTTGCTGCTGGCCAGATGTCAGCAATTAAGCTGATACTTTTCCTTTAGCCTCTGGTCAAAAGTATGACAGTGAGAACAGTGAGAGGTGATACTAAATATGCTCAAGGAATAACATAAAGCTATACAGCAAAGAGCATGTGTTTCATCCTAATTCTGACAGTGAATCACAGTTTCTATCCTAGTTTTCTCCATCTCTAATTGATGTGGCAGCATTTTCTGGCCTTGTATCTCGAACTGCAAAGCAAAGTGAACTGACTAATTTTCTTCCATGAAAAATGTGAATTTCTTTAAAAAGTAATTTTTCAAAGGATACCGAACAAATCAAAATTAAAAACTGACAAATATTGACTTCAAAAATTGCTTTTGGGGAAAATCAAATGAGACTTTCCTTCATCTGTCCCCACAGCTGCTTTTTCAGTCATTCAATATACATAGAGAGAAAATTTTGCAGCTAGCATCACTCCACATCAACACCTGTGCTTGCTCCTGCAGCCTCATGTTCCCTGACATTCCCCAAGCACCAGCTTTTACCACAGGGAATGACCACCACTGTGTACAAAGCAGCAAATAACTCTCTACAGAGAGCTAAGAGAGGGGCAGCAGAGGCCTTATGTTCCATAATAATAAAATTCTCAAACCACCATTTTACAGCAAAATGAGTTATACCTGAGTATATTCATGTGGCTTTATCAGTGAGGGGGTATTTACTCCTTGCTGTAATATGTAGTAGTGCCACTTTAAATACCAGACAGATCTCTTGACCCAAGCACATAAAGAGAAAGGCCAAGATTTGCTCAGATTTGTTCCCATGGGTCTGTTGTCTCAATCATCCCTTCCTGTTGCTGGTGCAGCTCCACCCAAGCACCACTCCCACATCTGCAAAAAGCTAGATCATCCTCATAGTTACTGGAACTAGGGCTTAGTTTACACAGGCAAGTATTTAAACATAGCATGCTCTTAAAATGGCAGAAAACAGACCATAATCCAGTGTATATTGACAATGTCAGAAAATAGGAAATAACTACAGATCTAATATTCTTTGCAATATATGTAAATTTAAGTGTCTATGTAGTATATGATCCATACTTAACAATGTCAGGAAAATGAGTTGGACATGAAAATGGTGTTGATTTCTGTGGAAATTGACAGAAAAGGTAAGTATTGAACAAAGCTAAGATGGTTTCAATACTTATCTTATGGAACAATAAATCACACAAAAAATCCCAGCCCACATCAATATTTGTACTGTAGTGATCTTTCTAATGGCATGGCTAAAATTTAATCTTCAGTGGATGTCATTCAAACTGCAAAAAGAGGCAAGAGTAAATTTTAAATACTTAACTGCAGTATTCTGAAACCAGGAAATGATCATGTAAAAGCAATACTATGAAAATGGTTTATAATTATTTTTTAAAGTCCCTCATCACAATTGCCAGAGCTTCCACCAAATTACTAACACTCTAAAGCAGCAGGGAGCATATAATGTTTTGCTGCACTCAGTTTGTCAGCAGCCTGAACACCTATGCTTTTTTCCATGGCCAAACTGATGGGCTACCACTGAGCTTATGCACAATCTTTTCCATTCCAAGAGCTAGTGGTAATGACAGAATTTTGCATGTTACTGCAGAATGAATTAAAACTGGCCAGTCAGATTTGTAACATACAACTGCACACATTTCTTGGAGCCTGAAGTTTGTTGAGATTTGCATAACTATTTGTAAAGGTGAAGAATTGAGAAATTAAGGAAATGTATATTAAGGGAGGGTCACCAAAGAGTAATGAGGCAAGCACATTCAACAAAGGACAGGAAAACTGATGGCTCTGTAAAGAAAGATAAAAGTAGTTTATTTATCTTTGAAGATGCCATCTGGGCATCTGGGCCAAGTATGGAATTCAGGAACAATTCAGGCAGCAGGCAGTAACTAGAGAACATTATTCTTGGAAGGCAAAAATGCCTACTAGAGAAACAAATTTCTGAGATAAAACCTCCCTTTTAAAAATGTTGTGAAAATGTTGGCAGGGTAGCACAGAGTCATAGGGACACACACATCCTGTTAATCTTTACTGTGGTAACAGATGAGAGCGTCTCAGACTGGAAGAACAGGGAAGAAGGCAGAAGACACTGGAAAATATTTGTCAAGTTCTTCTCTGGTATTTGCCAGTCTGGGAGGATCTAAGGGAGCTCTGAAGCCAGGTGGGTCATCCTACTCATGTCTGATAGAGCAACACAGCTCTGTCCTGGGCTGAGGCAAGGAAGTCCAGAGGTTTGTACAGCTCATTATAGCAAATCTCCCCTGAGAAAGCCTGGAAGTGTGGGGCTTTCTCACTCCTCCTTCTGATCCTTTTATTATTTTCCATGAGATTGTGACACCAATTTCAACCCCCTCCAAGGCTGTGGCAAAGTCTTATCTTGTTCCAGAGGAGAGGCAGATGTTCACATTTTATAAATGAAGAAGGGAGGGAGGGAGGGAGGGAAGAAGGAAGGCCAATCACACTACCTGGCAGACCAAACAAATGTGCCATTTGCAGATGTGCTGGCCAATACAATCTGGTACCTTTCTTATCAGCTGTTATGATGAGCTGTTTGCTCATCAGCAACTTCTTTTGAATGGCTTACTTCAAAACAGATTTACCACAGATATTTACTGGAGGTACTGACCATGTCAAAACAGATTTCCCAAGGTGGTAATCCCAGCTCTCTCCAAAATCTGACAATTCCATCATCTGCTCCTAACACAGTTCTAGCACAGTTCCACCTCTCTATCCCCCTCCCAGCAGCAGACTAAGAGACACGTTAAATTTACAGCAAACTGGCTCATTTAGGGCTGCTGCAAAAGGAAGTGTCAAAGAGCTCAGAGCAGGCACAGGTATCATCAGCCCATGGAATTTTCCCTCCATGTGGGTTTAATTGCTAAGGAATGGTGAACGCACAACCACTTTTTGTTCAAGCAAAGCTGCTTGAAAATTCACTGACAAAGCTATTTTTCAGTAAAAAATTAGGGATTTGAATAATTTATGTTTTACTGCAGAATACATCTATCTGGATTTTTGATAGTAAACCCATAAACCATGGTCTCTTTGCTGTGATTCAAAAAAAAAAAAAAAGGTTTTTCATTTTAGCCAACTATTTTTCAGTTACCAAAACTCAAAATGGTTTTAGTTGGTTTGTAAGAAGTGAAAAATTTCCACTGAAGAAAACTATTCCCCGGATGTTTCTCTCTGACTGCAAGGAACTCAACACAGTGCTTCAGCCCAGGTGTTGAGGATCTTTCTGGAAGATCCGTGTGCAGAACTGTCACATTTGGGTTCCCAACAGCAGCAGAACTGGTCCAAAAATTCTTAGCAGGCCAGCACAAAAAAAAGTTAGGAATGTTTTGTGGTGAATTTTTTTCCATATATGACTTCAGCTAGAGTCTTGGCTCTCAGCCATTCAAAACAAAAAACTCCTTTCAAATTCAGAGTGAGCTTTGAAAGACACATGAGTAAGAAAGACTGCACACAAATAAAAGCAACTGATAGAGCTGCTAAGTAATAGCAAGTAACAAGAAATTACTCTTTTTTTAGATTTTTCACAGCACTCATACTCTGTGTTTCTCAGTTCATTATCTGTATCTTTTTCATTGAGGCCTAAAGGAGCATATTTTTAATAACATATAACACTCCTACTAGAAAAATATTATGCCAAAGCATAGCTCAAAATACCCTTCTCCAAAATAAAGAGTACTATCCCATCCAGAAGAGTAAACCCCATCATCTACAGGGGAAGAAAACTGACTTTGAATGAAATTTGCTTAGCTGTGAGAAAAGATCATTGGGTTGGTATGTAGACATGCTCTATTACTTATTTCTTGTTTTTAAAACATAACCTTAAAGCTAGACACTTATTTAACGTGAGAATAACTTATTTAACTAGAGAATAGTTAAAGGCAGATTTATGCTGCCATGAAATGGCAGTAGAGTCTTACTCTTTGCCTTAAGTTGGCAAGCATTTGACTTTCTTACATAATCCAACATCTGCTGGAAGCTGTGGGATGTTTCTGGAAAATACCTGACCTTTTTATTATTTTTTTTATTATTATTACTGGAAAAACACTACAGGAAGTACTGATTCTAGCCTGTAAAGTATAAATACCCACAGTTAAGCTCATTTCTGCAGAGGCAGTATTTGGAGTGTGAAAACTGTACAGGAGAACGTCAATCTGAATTCAGCATGTAGGAAAATCTAGTGCAGTGCATTTTTTTTCTTTTTTTTTTTTTATAATAAGTTGCAGCTGAATTTGGCATACCCACTTCCTTGGCCATTTGAAATAAAAGTATTTCACAGAGATGGTACACACGGTCCCCAGAGATACTGACTTTCCCCTGCAGTCCATCTGACATTAGCAAAGCCTGCAAGACATGGTGTGTCTTGTCACTCTGAGAAGGAAAGTACTCAAGGCAAGGAGCGGCTGAAAGGTGACTAAAAAACTAGACTAAAGTAAGAGTGAGATGAAGATAATTTACTACTTCTTCATACAGCCTGTCAAAGAAAACCATATGCACTTCATTTTCAAGACAGTTTCTTAGAGAAACTTGAAATTAATGATGGAATTTTGAGCAATCTCAAGCATGCTAAGTAACTGTAGGTTTAATCTATGAAATTATCTGGTTTGGTTAAAACTCAAAGCCAACCTGAGCACTCTGTTAGCTCCAGAAGTATATCCCAAGCCTGAATGATGCAAAAAGTACACCCTTTAGCACAAGAAATATCAAACTACACCATTTTTCTTCTGGCAGAATAGCAGCCTGTAGATTTTTTTCAAAGCCTTCCATTTCCTGAATTGACTTCCAAGACCAAATTGGCATCACAGTTTCAGTTCATACCTCTGAGGTGTGAAAGAATACTCAAACATGGCCATCACAAATCTAACTGGTGCCCAATCTTCTCTATCAAGCACAGTGTAACTCTACAATAAAGCTACAGTCCTTTGTGCAAGAGATCAGGATTCTTCAGTAGACTGCTTGAAGTGTGGATCAAATTTCAAGAGGAACTAAGAACCAACAGTAATCTATCCCAGATTCAGCATCAAGTGCAAAATGTACTTGTTCTATATTGTGTTCTTTAACAAATTTACAGAACAATCAAAACATTACTAGAGGAAAAAATAACCTTCACACAAACAAGTTTTCTTTAGGAGAGAAAAAGATAACGTAGAAAATGTAGCAGGTATGTGTTTTGTTATGAAACATTCTATTGAAAATCCCTCAGTTGTGTTGATGAAGTTGGTAGGAGAAGTCATCAGGAACCAAACTGATCTGATTTAATTGCCAAGACTATGATGAACTACTCTGCTGCATTTTTTAAAAAAGGATATAGCTAGTGGAAGAATCACCTAACTGTGGAAAATTATCCACACATCTGAGAAGGGCTAGAATTTGGCTTCTATCATTACTTTTATCAGAGTTTTTATGCTTTATGTTTGTTGAAGAACACTGGATCAATTCTACATTTAGTGACCGCACTTATTAATTAACATGTTAACTAAATGCAATTACTCTTACCGTGATAAGGGCCCTCATGCCTCAGCTCTTCCACAAGTCCCCTGCTTTCAAGGACTGTGACCGTATATCCATGTTTTGCCAGGATGCGCTGACAGAGCTGACGGTCAGTTTCATAGTGAGCAGGAGGTGCATAGAGAACTGCTCTTCTCGTCTGGCTTCCAAAGTGCTGGAGAATGGAGGCATCGATCTACAGCAAACACAGTGCAAAGACAATGATGGTAAGATAGGCCATTCTTTAGCAGTACAAAATATGGTTGCTGTTTTTCACAAAACACATCTGTAACTTACTGTGGCAACAGTGAAAATAGTTGTAGCATAATTAAGAATTCACTTTATATCAGGGACTTTGGACCACAAATTCTATTTTGTCTGCCTCTCCATTTTTTCTACCTTCATTTTGAACTGATACTATAACGGTTTGAAAGCTCTGGACTTTCAAGGACTCAAGGATCTTTAAACCGTATTCTTCTCGTGGTGGAAACAAGTTTTCCTGAAATCTGGGCTGCTCTGGTGAGCTGGTAACAGCAATTGCTATCTGACTTTGACTGTGGTCACCTGAAAAGAGAGGCCTTGGGAGGTCCCATGTGAACTGTTCCAAGGAATGCGGGTCCTATGCAGATGGTAAGTGCAGGGATCTGAGTTTTGCTATGCAGCGTTATTAAGAAAAATAATAGGAGTCCTGGGGTAAAATCATACACAGGAATCCTAAACAGAACTGGAGATTACTGTGCTCTAGAAAGTTAAATGTAACCTTGTCAATCCTTTATTGCCTTATTAGTCCAACACCATCTAGGCCATAGGAGGTCTGGCAGAGAGAATTGTATATAAGAGCAAGTGGAAAGGTAACTGATGTCTCCAATGAATCTCCAGGAACACTTGCATTATCTGCTGCTTACTGTCTTCCCATATAGTGCCTAGAGACAATGGCATCTAGAGAAAACCCCTTCTCTATATCTAGCCTGGGGTATGAGCTTCTTAAAAGAAAAAAATTAAAAATAGTCAGCCCAAACACACAGTCATAGTGCAAACATAACATTAATTTCTGAAAAGGGCAAATCACTGGGCTGTTCCCATCAGATCTTTGGGTAAGTGGGATATTTTATGTCTTAAATAAACGTGGCAGGTTAACCCTGTCTGGAAACCACGTGCCCACCAAAGCCACCCTACCACTCCCCTTTCCAACTGGACAGAGGGAAAAATACACTGAAAGTCTTGTGGGTAGAGATCAAAATAGGGAGAGATCATTCATTGATTACTGTCACAGGCAAAACAGATGGAGCTTGGGGAAACAGATTTGTTAGATAATAAATGGAATTAGAGTGAGATAATCAGAAATAGAACCAATACACCTTTCCCCCACCCCTCCTTTCTTCCCAGGTTCAACTTCCCTCCCAAACTATCTCTCCCTCAGTGGAGAAGGGGTGCTGGGACTGGGGCTTGGTCAGTTCATCACACATTTCTATGCTGCTCCTTCCTCCTCAGCAGGAGGACTCTTCACACTCTTCCCTTGCTTCAGTGTGGGGTGCCTCCCATTGGAGACAGTCCTTCATGAACTTCTCCAACATGACTTCTTCCTACAGGCTGCAATTCTTCAAACTGGACCTCTTCAGCTGGACCCAGTCCTTCAGGAACAGACTGCTCCAGAATGGGTACTCCATGGCCTGCTGGCGGATCTCTACTCCACTGCAGACCTCTGTGGACTGCAGAGGACAGCCTGCTCACCACCATCTTTGTCACATTCTGCAGGTAACTCTCCTGCAGAATGTGCCTGAAGCACTTCTTCCCCCTCTTCCTTCACTGACCTCCTGTCTGCAAAGTTCCTCCTCTCATACATCCTCACTCCTCTCTCTGGGTTGCAGTTGCACAATCACTTTCCCCCCTTTTTAAATCTGTTATTCCAGAGTTGCTACCACCATCACTGATAGGCTCAACCTTGGCCAGTGGCAGGTCTGTCTTGGAACTGGCTGGCATTGACTGTGTGGGACATGGGGGATGGGGAAGCTCCTGGCAGCTTCTCACAGAAGCCATCCTAGTAGCTCCCCACCAAAAAAACCTTGCTGTTCAAACCTCAATAAAATAAAGAATAAAAATAGGATGCTCAGTGTGGGAATAAAAACACCATTAAAAAACAAGACTTTATTTTGGTGAAATATATTTGTCTTTAGGATTGAAACATACCAGCAGTGATTAAATTCAGGACATTAAATTAGTTCTGTGCAAGTTTGTGAATTTCAACCTGACAGTTGTCAGCAGTTTAAAAATTAAGGGGTTTTTTTTTCATAACTCCTTATTTTAGTAAGCTTATCACTGGAAATAGGAAGCACTACACAAACAATTTTCTGCACAGTAGACTAGACTGAAAAGAGACAGATACTTTTATACAAAAAAATATCATTCAAGATGTGTCCAGTTGTTTACAGGCCTGGGATCTAGTGCTAAAGTCACTCTTCTCAGCAGCGTATCCCCTGAGTGTGGGATGCAGTTTTATACTGTGCTTGGCTGAAGTGTAAGCTTTTCTGCAGCAGTAAAGAGCACAAACTATTTCAGAGCCCTTTGCTTCTAACAACCAATGTTCTTTTGCTCCAGAGCAGTCATTGCCCATGGAAAGCGCCAGAATTATTGATGAAGGGACCCTGAAAAAAACCTCAATACAACACTATCGGAGTCTTCCACATATACCTGCTAAATGTGCAACCCAAAACTAGTTTAGAAACTGAGATATTCACGTAAAGGTTGATCACTTGCTGGCCAGAGTAAGCACACATAGCACAGGTTGAAGTCATCGGAACTGTGTCAGGTCACCTGTTTGACAGCGTTCCTGACATCCCAGAATTTTTAAAGCACAGTGTTCGAGTCTCAGATGGCTCTTGCCCACCACAGCAACGTCACTCTTGTCCCGTTCTGCCTTTGCCCCTCCTTCCTCTCCTCTTATCTCCTCTATTTCCTGTTCTCTTGCAGCGCCAGCAGCTGCTGGCAGCCCTTCCTCTCCATTTCCCTCCCTCCCTCCCTGTTCCTAAATCCAACCCTTGTCCCAGCCCCCTCTTGTGCTCTCTCTCCCTTCTCTTCTAGGCATTCCAGCCAAATACTTCCTACTTTCCATTTCACGTGGAAGAAACCCAGAAGATAGAGACTCCTCTTGCTTTATTTTGCAAGAAAATTCCATTTTCCATCCCACGTGTGCTGCAGGGGCCAGCGCTGCCGGGTGAGCTGAGGACACGTGGGGAGTACGGAGGGTCTGCAGACCGGGACATGTCTCTGCTCCCGTTCCATTTCTGCTGGCGATTATGGCTTCTCCCGCTGCCGTCCCTCCCTCCCCGCGCCACCTGGGGCGAGGGTCCTGCCCTGGATGTGGCGCCACTTTGTGTGCCCCCCCCCCCCCCCCCCAACAATTACCACACATCTATTATGCCAGGAAAACACACCTTTCTTCGTGGAAGCAAAGCCTCCCGCAGTGTCACCTCTGAAGTATTTTGCTTCAAACATTAAGAGATGTTTGCCATGATGGTGATGCCAAGCACCAGCAATGGCTCCATTCCCCTGCAGCCGATACTCCGGGGACAGCATCCTCCACTGGCACATCTGCTGCAACAGGCCTTGGCCCCGGTGCCCTCCGGACCCGAGGGACGAGGCACAGGGGACAGGGACCAACCAGCCCCGAGGTGTCCCCAGGGGCTCTGCCCGCCCGCCTGCAGCGCGATATGCCAGGGAAGATCCCGCCTCGGTGTCAGCCTTAATGCAGAAGGCATCTTCCTCAGGTCTCTGGGGAAGGGCTGCACTGTTTAGAACGCTCTGGTTTGGCAGGGGCGAATATACAACAGAACACTGATAGCAGCATAGGAGAGGAGAAAAAAAAAAAAAAAAAAAGAGGAAGTTCAGGCAGCGGCAGTGACCTGGGTCATTTCCACAAAACACAAAGGAAATGGCCCGGAGTGGCTCCATGGGGCCCGCGCAGCGTCCGGCTCCCACCGGGCGCCGTCCCCGGGCTGGGTGATCAGAGGGCTTGCGACAGCCCTCACAGACAGCCCTCACAGACAGCACAGCACCGGCTTCTCCGGGGGCTTTTCTTGGGCCACTCACTCCCGAGAAACGCAGAAGCCGCTGAGGCTGCTGCAGTCCGAAGCCTGCTGCCGCAGGGCTGGGAGAGACCGAGCAGGGACACACAGCCACCTGTGCCCCAGCCCCCTGCCCACCAACCGGGCCTGCGTCCCGGCCCTGGGTCCCGGCCCTGGGTCGTGGTTTTGGGATCCAGCAGCCTCCCGAAGAGCCGCAACGGCGTCTCTGGGACATAGAAGCAATTCAGCAGCCTAAATTTAACAGCTTGACCTGATGTATAATCTGGTACTATTTATTAATATGAAGTATCTCCACACCTTTTAGGGCACTTGCTTGAGGTCCATGCTTAGCATTGCCAAATTTATTTTCTCTGCCCTATTCTTTCATAGCTATCTGCAGTCCAGGTTATACATGCAATGTGTCCTCTCTGTTTGCCAAGGCAGTGCAGTGTAGGGTGGGTTGTCAGCTACACTGATTTTATTTTTTTTTAAATCTGGCCAACTGCATGCTTGTAGCAAGTGATTCCATGCCTTTTTCCAAAGCTTTATGCAAGATGCCTTGCATCACTGGACATGCTGATCTAGTTACTACTAGATGTTTTTCAGAATTTCCAATATTATACCAATAACAGTCATGTTTATATATTTAAAGAGTCTGCTAGTTTTCATAAAATGTTTTTCAATCATAAAAATGAGGTCTGGGCAGAGAGCTAGTACAAGAGAAGCAGCATACAATAGATGAAAATAAGCTGTTCACATATTTCCACTATTTATGGTTCTGATTTTTTTGGCATTCCTGTGATTTTAATGTACAACAGACTCAGACACACACAAAAAATAAGGGTTCATAACATTTTAAAAATTTGAGAATAATTGGTAAATGGTCAAATATTCCCATGTCCTGACAATTTTTTTAGCTCTTCCTCAGTTTGAAGACTCAGACTATTAGGAGGTCAGTTAATGACAGATTCAATGTGTCTTACATGAAAGGGATTTGCAAGAACATCTGCAGCCCATGTCATACCGAGAAAATGGTGTGTTTGTCTCCACAGAAATTAATGAGGCTTTACAGCAAGGCTGAGATTTCCCATGTGATTTTGGATAAGACCTGTGTCAGCTTTGACATGATATACATGCTCTTGCAGCTTACAAAATACTGCACTTAGCTGAGTCACTGACCTCATTTTAGGGCAATTGGCTGTTACACAGATGATCCACAGCCTTAGCAACTGGTCCATACAAACCAGAATGGGCTGTAAAGTAAATAAAAATGCATAAAAATGAATTTTGTAATTTTGTTTTCACTTTACAGGATAACATTAAAAACACAAAAGAAAACAAATTGAGCTCCATTAAAATTTATTAAAGATTTTTTAAAAATTGTATCAAATGTATACTCCTTTGATGTCTTAACAAACAAGATAAAAGGCCCAGTTTATATAACATAAAAGCTGAAGAATTATGTAACCATCCTTTTGGAACTGAAAATAGACATCCATTTTCAGAGTTGCAGTTCTTAGTTCAGTCTGTCTGCAACTTCCAGGGAGCTGTGAAGTTCTCTATTACAAAGAAAATGTTTTGACATTTCCCTTGAAACTGGTATATCCAATTCTAGGTTATGGATGTATAAGGATATAATTGATTCTACTAGTCTCTGAAGATTTCCTCTATTGTACAGAATTTCTGGGTTGTTCCAAAAATCTAGAATTTGGTCAGTAACTGAATCTTATGATGTATAATTACTGTTTTTGTTTTGGTCAAGAAGAAAATAGTGAAGATATTTCAAATTGAAGAGAGCAAAACAGTTCCTTGGCAGCTCCTTCAAATTCCAAGAATATTACATAATTCCATAAATATTGATGCATTGTCTATGCCTGGAAAAGAAGCAAATATACAGTCTGAACTGTTGCCATAGAATTTCACTGACCATCACTTCAACTGCAGAAACAAAATTCTCCATCCTAACATAATGACCCTACTCATGACAGCCTAAGCTTCTCTCAGGAAAGAACTCAAAAACTCTGAATCATCTTTTCAGCTACCCAGTTCTGGTGTCATTAGTCCCACATTAGCTTGTGCTGATTACAAGCAGCCACTTTTCACACTGAGCTAGCCAAGACTGTCAGAGACTTGGTCCAGTAGCTTCAAGTAACTTGACTACAGCTTACTTTAACCCCACTTCTCCCTGCAGGTACTGAGCAGCTGCAAAAGGGATGAGCCACTGTGCAAACCAAAAGGCCTTTGCATGAAAGCAGAGTGCAACAAAAATACCACAAAGGAAAACCAGCCTTATAAAAACAAGGCCAGCACTATTAGCAATATTCACAGGCAGTGAATAGCCTAAATTCCCATTTAGCTAGCAAAGGAAGTCAGCATCTACTTTTGCTACTAAATACCACCTAGGAGAACAACATTACAAAAAAGACATGAATGGGAGTCCCAGAAAATACTGCACTATTATTGAACAGCATCAAGAAGAAGAGTGATAATAAAAACTTAGCATGTGGTTCTAATGCCCCAAGCCCCTCATTTATGGGACTATGAAGATGTTTATTAGCTCCAAATGTGACTTCTAAATTCCTTTTTGTGTTTGCATAAGAGTTCATAGAAATAGTAAGTTGTTCATACTACCATTATATTTTAAAGTGTGTATAGCTGCTCTTTCGAGAAGTAAGAGAGAAGTTAATTTCCTGTTTCACTTTCAGGAGGATATTTAAATGTGTTTGCATTATGTTCTGTTGAATTTCCTAATCAGAAAGGACTGGGTTGTAGAATGGCTGGAATGTAGTTCTGCTTTGAATTGTTTGTTGGATAAATACAGATCAAGCAATTACATTATTGGCATTACTTTGATGGCTGTCTTCTAATGATATTATAAATTCAAGAGCAACACTGGAGTTATTTGCACAGTCATCACCAATGCTGAGCAGTTAAGTACAGAGCTATTTTATCAAAATGCTTTTTGCTTTATGCCAGCATGTAGTACATGGTACCAACGGCCGTCTTGAGAACAGACAATGAGCCAATCCAACACCTCGTTTTGGAGGAAGTTTCAGTGAAGTATAGGAGTGAGATTCTGCCTCCATTTGCTCCTCATGTGTCTTTCTCAAAGTTCCCTTCCTGCAAAGCCTCCACCCTGCCCGTTTTTCCTGACTGCTATCACAATAGCTGTGCCCTTTATCACCAGAATATCTCTAGCTATCTGCTCAGTAAAAATAGTTGTTTCCTTCGTGCCATTTCATTTTACATTACAAAAGGGAAAAAAAATGTCCTGTTTTCATAGGGGCAATGTGAATGTGGTATCATTCCAAGGAAATCAGTCGCTATACCACTGATACCATACCCTCCTATGCTGATTGCTTTCTAGTTGCAACAGGTTTCATACTAGCAGAGCTCTTTGTTCTCTTGTGAGAAGTTCTCATTCCCCTACTTATTCTACAAAATAGCTTTTAAGTTAAATTTATTTAAAAATGTACCAAACCTTAAAAATGGATCAAACTGTATTATGCATAATGCAATCTTGTCTATCCAGAGCTCTCACCACACTCCATTCTGCGTAATAGCAAAAATCATCTCTTCTCATTCTATGATCCAGCTTCAATTTTCCTTTTTCAGATATTTACATTTCAAAAGTTCTCATTAACTTTGTCTTCTTTTCTTTACACTTCCTTTCTCTTCCCTTGCACAAATTCAACAATCTCTGTACACAATCTGTTCTGTACTTTTAGGTTACAATTACTTTGCAGCTGTAGTTCCCTACTCTCCTACATCTGCTTCCTTTCCCCATGCCTTCTTCCATAACAGTCTCTGTTCCTATCTCCTTTGTTGCTTGCTTATTCTGTCTGAAGTGGACATATTCCATAAAAAAAAATCAATAGAAAAGGAGATATGTCTTTAGAGGATGAAATTCATTAGAATTGTTTTTAATGTCTGCATTACTTCATGATGAATTTTGTATTACATACAATCTGATTTCCACTGACTGTGAAGTTCAGCTTTCTGCCTCTGACAGAGTGGAGCACTCAAGTAAAGAGAGGATAATTCTACTCTGGATGTTCAGTGATCTAATGTTCTAGTAACATTTTCTCAGCTTTTCCGTAATTCCACTGTCAATTTTCAAATATAGATGCCTGGCCCACTAACCCATGCAAGATGTTCAACTGGACCTTCCTCTAGATGTTGGTGAAGACTAAACCATAATGTTTTTACTTTTTTTTCCCCTTCTTTTTCTACATAGTATCTTTGAGATACGGCCACATCAGGCTGTCATGATCTTGAACCTTTCGTACTGTCCACTCCTAGGAAATGATATCCTATCCTGTTTGTTCAAAATGAAGCCATAAAAAGCCTTTTCTTATCTTTGCTGTTTGCTCACTTCAGTATAGTTCCTCTTTGATATACATCTTTTACACAAAACATACGTGGCAGGTTCAGGGCCTTGAAAGGAAGACAGCTTTTTTTTTGACATACCCGTGGTATTTAATTTATTTGGATGCCAGCCTAACCCACTCATCAAGTTCTCATATAATCAGCTGTGTATCTTCTCTGTTTTCTTGTTCTCAGCTGGCCCAAATGGCCGGGGGATGTGAAGCAAAAGTCTGATGAGTATACATTAAATAATCTTCTTCAGAACCCAATTTAAAATGGGAATATCCTTGTTTTTTGTTTAAATACATTCACAATGGCTGGAAAGCTAGTATGCCCAAAAAAGTGCCTATCACAGGAGTAATAACTATAAGAGGTCATTAATATTTTCCTCCTCCTTTTTCTCCATCTGTGGAAGAAATAAGGAAAAGAAAGAAGCTTGCTTTCCAGGACCAAACAGAAATTCCCATTGCCAATATGGTGAACCAGGCTCACAGTTTGAGCCTGGATGTAAAGCTTAATGGCTTGGGAATTAGACCTTTTAAGAAAAAAAAAAGTGGTTTTGGGTCCTCTCTGACTGGGAAAGCAACTGAACACCAGGTATCTGCCCTCCTAAAAGCAGTACAGTCTGAATTCCTTCTACCCAGCAGCGGTACAGCATCTACCTGGGCAAAATTACTTGTGTGCAGAGACATATAAATTGCCTCTGGCTGAATTAATTCTGTGAGTGGAAGCACAGCTTAACCAGATAATTAGTTCTTCTCAAAACTGGCTAAGAAGCAGAGTTAAATTTCTTAAGAAAAGCGTAACAGTATTAGAGCTAGCTGGCTGGTGCCAAAACTATTTCTGGCACAATACCATGCCAGGAAAACCACACAGAGGGCTAGTATGGACTTTCTTTTTTATTATTATTTTTGTTGTTGTTGATACCTGTTCCAGTTTTGATGCTACAGCATCAGCTCTTCTCCTTACTATATATTCACAAATATTTCATAATTCCTGCCCTGCTAAACCTGCAGACAGCTTTCTGCTAGATGTGATGTCACTCTCCACGGCCTTTAATGCTGGAGAATCAGAAATAAGCCTTTATTTTTCATGCTTTCGATATTAACATTTAATTTTGTACTAGAAAATGTTGACCTCTCTTCCTGTGAATTTGAAGCTTCAGGACAAGATCTCTGGCAGCTTTTAAAACTGTGTGATACCAGAGAGAGGAGTACTATGAGCTGTGCCTGGTTTTCCAGGCTATGAATGAAATCTGCATTTTTGCAATTTAAAAAAGACAGCTTGCACTATGTGCCCAACAGGAAGTGCTCCATCCCAGAGCATCCTGGATGACACATTTACAGATGTAATTGACAATGTCCATCCCCATGCTTCTTCCACACTTGTCTGTAAGTCTTCAAAATGAGGTGAACGTTGATATCAGAAATACACTGGCAAAGCTAGACTTTTACTAAGATCTCTTCCTTTGCTTCCAACAAATGGCTCATAAAAGATGCCAGGGTTTTTTGTTTGCTTTTTTTGTTTGGTTTGGTGGATTTTTTTTTAGGTACTTAGTTCTATGCATACTTTGAATGAAGAAATTATTAGATTTTGGAAGGGGATTTTCCCCCTGTGATAACAATCAGAACCAAATTCTCACAACAGGCTCACAGTACTAGTTGTTTTTCTGAAGGAAACAAGAACAAAACCTGCCCCTATGTAGAAGAGAATCTGCAGTGTGACATGCTATCACTCAAAACTCCTAAACACTATGTGCTACCTAAAAAACACTATCTCCAGCAGGGTCTTGTTTTCCTTAAAATTTATTCATGAACTTTGATTTCATAAGACATGTTGCAGTGTTTGCTTTAAGTCACTGTTTAACTGTATAATAGATTCTTTTTAATGCATTTAAATTTTCTTGCTGGACTATTTATTGAATAAGAATACATGTATGACTAGTTAATTACAAGTGTGAATAACTATATTTTAAAGTATTTTTCCAGGTTCATACATGAAGATTTTAACCAGCACTTTAATGAAAACTTGTTTCCAAACTAGCTCCCCTCAGTGGGCACGTGACTGTAAAATAAAACAGTGTAAAGTTTCAACAGTGACATCTGTCTTAGATGTTACTGAGTGCCCAATAAAATCAAGCCAGATAACAGTTCAGCTATTTGAATAAGCAGTGGATGAAAACACACAGTTGAAGAACTCACTTTCAAAGCAAAGTAGTAGAGATTTTTGGAGAGGTTTGTCGTTTCTATTCTCTGAGATTATTATTCAGCCCACACAACCAGCAGAGAAAGTTGGGAAACAGAGAGCAACTTAGAGTAACATCCCAACATGTGCAAGACATTTTGTTCATCATGCTCTAGAGGAAAAATTCAAGACAAACAGGGAGCCAGCTATGGGTGGTCTTAAGAACTTGAAAAGGAATGTGTTAAGGTAGCACAGCCCCGGAAAACTTATCTGTAAGGGTTAATATACACACATCTGTACTACAGCTCCAGAATGTGCATGTCATAGTCACATTCAACCACATATGCTGGAGAGAAGCAAGTACAGCATGTTGTAAAAACAAAAGCTTTCTTCTCATTTCAATTGGCCAGCACACCAAGTTGGATGTCAATCTGCATTTTTTCTCAGGCAATTTGCAAATGAAGACACTACAGATTTTTTCAGCCAAGCAGCATACTAGCAAAACTTTGCCATTATTTCACCAGTTCTTGCAGACATTAAGTAGCCCAAGGTATGAAATGTTCTTTGCCATTACAACAGCAGTGAGTAAAAAGGAATGGACTGTTTCTATAGACATAACACAATGCAACCTGCATGTCAGCTGTGCTTGTTTCCCTTTAAGCCGTAATTATTTATGTCATATTGCAGATCAGATCTGAATCTGGGTTCCTAGTGTACTAAAAGGTCATTAAAATGTAAAATTATGACAAATGCAGCATATGCTCTAAGAAAAACACTCAGTATTTTAAGAGTTAAGGTTAAAGAGCTCATGCCACAGTTATTCCCCATATCTGTTTTTGATTGTTGCAGAAGATGCACTTTACAACTGCTCTCCTAAAATCAATATTACTGACCTTTTAGACTATGAACTCTGTCTAATCAAAGAAGCAGCCTGGTACTTTTTTTTTTTTTTTTTTTTTAATATTTGAACTGCTTTATGTGGTTGCTGTCCATAATTTGTGAGGTCACAAATTTTTTACAGTTCTGCAAAAGTTGTATAGAAAATATTAGCAGAATGATAACATGCTGTGAAATTATCTGCTGCACTGTTAGCAGCTCCTCTGTAGGACTGAAGGAAACCTGAAACATTTGTGCTAGTACTGATCACATTCCAGAGTAAAAATAACTACTCATTCTGGAGACCATTTAACAAACTACATATTCCAACAAAAATAACAGTGTCTCCATTTGTTAGGTTTTAACACCCATCTTAGGAACTCTATACAAAATAAACATGAAGTCAGGTAACCTATGGACAAAGTAAAATTTGTGAGACAAAGATTCCAAAGTATACAGTGTGATTTGAAAATATACTTTTATTTCTCAAATGCAGTTAAATTCAGCTTCTCAGCAGAATCCCAGTAAAGTTCAGAGCTGACAAGCAGATAACTTTAATACAGGGCAGCTGCAGTCCCCGTGCCAATTAACAACCTCAGTCACTTCCATGAAACCCCACTGGCTCCTGATTTACGTGCCTGTACTGTAAAGCCTCTAAACCAATTCCCAAAGCCAAAATAAAGCGTGGTCTGTGCAGCAAACTGAAATCTTCCTGGAGTCACTGAGCAATGCCATATTTCAGTTGAAGATTTCAGGATTCCTGTGTTAATAACAGCACACTGAAGAGCTGGTAAGGGGAATGTGCTTGGGCATATGCTGCTGTCATTAGATCACCCATTTGTTTGTATACAGATCCCAGACTTCCAAGCCCAGGCTAATTTTAGCTGGACTCAGATGATCCTGCCAGACTTGCTATCCCTCGCTTTGCTAATTATTGCTCAGCACTCTGCTCCAGCTGACTTACCTTTTTCACTGTCTCTGAATTGCTGCCAGGGAGGAAGCAGTGAATGGTGCTTGGGGAGACCTCCTTGTATCTTCCTCGCTGTGTTTTAGCCAGTTTGTTGGGTGCAATCCCATTAACAACTGCCGAAAGGATGCTGCTGGTCATGAGAGGAGTCAGGGTCTGGCAGAACAGACAGAGGGCCACCACTAA
This sequence comes from Onychostruthus taczanowskii, assembly GCF_017590055.1. NCBI lineage: Eukaryota > Metazoa > Chordata > Aves > Passeriformes > Passeridae > Onychostruthus > Onychostruthus taczanowskii. Next base: position 233,805 of record NW_024504566.1, read on the forward strand.
GGCCAGAAGGAAGGGACGAGGGCGACAAAGCCTGCGGCATCTGGGGACTTGCCCACACACCATGGCCTCTTTGCCGACCTCACTTTTCCCTTTGCCACATTGCAGATGCAGTCCAAGTAGCCACGTCTTGCCAGGGTAAAAACGTCAGAGGCACACTTCACCCAAAACTAGCATGAATTTTCCCATTGCTGCTGCTGAGTGTTTTCCTGGTGCCAGGCAAGAAGTCACAAGTTCCAGAGGAGCAGAGGTTTGGGGAACACCTTCCCATGGAGTTACTGGAACAACCTGTGAAAAAACAACAAGTGAGCAGCAGCAAACAGCAGCACACCATGGGGCATCCTGCAAGGAGCCGTGGAGAGCTCTTCCATTCCATTCCATGCTCTCAGGAAAGCAAACCTGGCAGCAGACAGGTGAGGAGCAGAAATCTTCACCCCCTTTGCAAAAGGAACTGCTTATTCAGCCACACAATAGTACTCAAGAAAATAAGAGGTTAAAGCTTAACGTGTCCTGTCCACAGCTGAAAAAAGTAAGAGAGTGTACCAACTTTGTGAACAATCGTTTGCTGTTTTTTCTCTCTTGCATTCTCAATTTCCACTTTGTTTTTACAGTTTCCTTCATTCCAGTCCTTTTAAATTTCCTTCTTCCTGTTAGAAGGCACAGCTTTCTCTCTAAAAGTGATAATTTATCTGAAAACTGACAGACTATGAAGATTTTAATTTGCATTTGTTTTGTCCAGATTGCAAGTTCAAAGTTAGGTTTACTTACTTGGTTCTTACCCTGTTTGAAGTTTTCCGTTCTCCTCTAATGGGCTGCTGATTAAAACCACTTGGAACAACCCTGGCTCATGATCCCAGCTCGTCTCACACACTCAGGAGGCAGGCACACACACATAACACACACCATCTGAAGCCAGTTGGACCACAGACTTCATATAAATAAGGGCTGGACTGCTCAGAGGGTGGAGCTAAACTGGCTCTGCTCGGAGCAGGCACAGGATTTGGAGACACAGCCTGAAGCCTGGATGGGGAATGAGAGGTATCTTTGCTCACGCTGCATGCCTTGAAGCCACCATCACTGCAATTTTTAGAAAACTGCTGTTACGGTGATTAGCCTAATTGAAACAATATTAATACCTTTCAGGGAGAAGAACTTGCAGTATTTTAATCCAGATTAACAAAAAATGTTGTAAACTAAGCAGATTTACTTGGACATAAGCATCACTGACAAAGCAGTTGTCAGTAATTTTCCGTAGTAGATATAATATCTCATAGCAGAATATAAATAAAACTTCTTGCTGATGTAAAAGAGGGAGAGAAAGGAGGGTGGACAAAAATACTCTGATGAAAGCGCTTAGTATCTAAGCCAGAGAAGGTCTTAGTTACTACTTCCCCCTACTGACACAGGACAGGGACGAGACAGATGGGAACAGTTCACAAACTCTGTTATATTTATAGACCAGAACTTCTAATATAATCAAGTTCTTTTAGCTAAAAATATCTGCTTATAAGTCATCTATTTTATCTTCCGTACTTAGGTAAAGATTTTTGAAAAGACAGTTTTCTTACACTGCCTCATATATAAGAAATGAATGTTGTTACAATAACTTTAAGCCAATCTACACAGTTTGGCAGCTGCAACAGCACTAGAAAATTAGAGGCCTATAAACAGCAAGGAAAGGTAGACTATATATTTTTTGAAGCACTGATTTTTACTCAGCTTTAAAATTCCTTTTTTTCCCCCCAAACAAAACCTATCAGTATGCAGACAAACAAAAATGCCATCAAAGTGATTGAATACCTCATGCAGGACCTCAGTGGTCACACACACTGCATTTTAGTTTTATGTCTGGGATTGTGGTTGCCTAAATTAGACTCCTGGGTTATGCTGAGCAAGAAGAGACTACTCCAGTTGTCTGTACCCTGCAGTGATAGATGCTTATAAGCCACAGAAGAGCTCCCATCTTTGCTCTCTGGAGACATGCTGCTTATGCTCCCTCCTTCCCAGCACAGCAGTTCACATCCTCAGCTGCTCCACCCAGCCTGTGCTGCAAAACCTCTAGCAAGCCAACATATCTGGCTAGAGGACATCAGAAAACCATGGTATTCCCTGCAGCTGTGTGTGGGGTAGGTCTCTTCCATCCAATGAGGAGGGATACTCAGGGAGCTGGTACACTCAAAGGAGGATTGCAGAGACACAATTCCAGATTCCAGCCTACCTGGGAGCCACAGTGACATCATCAACAGAAGAGGAGACTTGCTTTATTGTTATAAGGTATTGTCCTGCAGATTTTGGCATGCCCTGATTTCTGGGCCCACAACCACCAGCGTGGGTGGCATTTGAATGGTTTTCAACTTCTCTCAGATTCCTAGTGATGGTATGTTAGTCAGAGCTTTATGGGCTATTCCTAGAAGACTTGATTAAAACCATTTTATAAAGACTTGGCTTAATGATTGCTTCATAATGTGGAGCTCATACTTCCTTGGAGAATCCCACCCTAGAATAAAGTAATCTTCTCTGTCCCCACCCCCTGCTCCCTCAGTTACCTTCAGCACAGCAAGTAATTGTGCTGTCCCTCGAGCCCAACATCATGTTCCCCTTTCAGGCATTTAAATGGAGTCTTTATCCTTGCATTTTGCCCAGTGTCTCAGAGTCAATTCATCCTTCCTGCAACCCCAAAACCGTTCATGGATCCCAAGACTTCAGGAGAAGCAGGCAACAGATGAAGGAGTTATCAGCAGAGAGCAGGTGGATCACTCTGCCTCCTGTATATTCCTGGGAATCAGCCTTCTATCCATCTGCTTTCCCCAGATGTTCTGAGGAGCGAGCTTGATTTTTCTCTATAATTTGTGTTTTCTTTTCATGACAATAGCATGTAATGCCCATTTCTTAGGATGTAAATACTTTCCTCAGTCACAGTTTGGGTGCAATGAGCACAATTCCTCTTATTTTTTTAATCAGGATCCCATTACATTTCTGGGCTTACATGTCTACTGACTTACCTGACCCCATTCTGACACTTCAGAAATTAAGTCAGGAGTATCGCATATGGGGACTAATTCCCCTGGCATTAACTAGTCATTTAGGAAAAGGATATAAGTGGATAAAGTGTCAGGCCTCCTGGGTCTCAAAGTCACAAGAAAGATTATTCAGTATATAATATTCAAATAACTGTTGGTGAGATAAGAACTATCCAGCTAAGTATTTATATTCATAGGTATATGTGTGTTTCAGGATTTCTAGCAGAAAGGTATAAATCTCCTCTTTCTGAAATACAAAACAAACTTAGTATTGACTTCCTGTTTGATTTTCCCTGACCTGTTCCTTCCAGTGGCTGCTCCCATTGCATGGATTAAGGGCTCTCTAATCTGTTTACCTCTTCCTATTTCTGCCTCTCACTCAGGACTTCTTGCCTGGCTGCTCCCTACAGCAGCCAACTACTGTCCTGCTCAGCATGAGGCAAGGTTGTGCCAAAAGCAACAAGCCATGACTGTCAAAAGTGATCTCCAGCACTTGCAGACAGAATCCCAGTTCCATCTGCATCATCTGGAATAGACTAAAAGTGTTTTAAAGCAACCCTGACACAGAATAGGTGAGAGGAAAGTCGCAAGACTTGCTAAAAATTCCCAGGGACTGGGATTTGAGAGGACTTAGCCAGGGTGCCGTGCAGGCATGTAATGTACACTATTCATCATCTCACTGGGGTTTTAAGCAAGTCAGCTCATACACACACAGCTTCCATTTTACATGAGTCTCCATGTTTGTTCAGTGATGAAAGCTAGTGACCACTGTAAAATTATTTCCATGATCTAAACAGTAACCTGGAAACATAATTGCCAGGAGCAAAAAAAAAAATATTAGGCACAGAAAGTTAACAGGAGTTTAAGGTCAGCTGAATACATATGTGTTATGCATGCTTAACTTCACTCAGAGATCTAACATAAACCATAAATTAAGTCTAGATATAAGTGCTTATAAGATGAAGTCTTGATATAAGAAAACCATTTAGCATCAATAATTTCACTATAGAGAGGCTGCCAAAAACAAAATACGTCTAAAAAAACCTTTTCACGATTGCTCTTTTTGTGGAGAAAGTTTCAAATTTCAAAGCATAGCATCCTAGCAACCATTTCCGTGATAAATGAGATCACATGAAAAATAAGTGCAAACTGATAATTTCTAAATTAACTGATACTCAAGTGCTTGTAATAATCTGTCATCTTCACAGAGCAAACCTACATGCAATTTTCATTCCTTATGCTCAACTCTTTATTTTTATTTTCTAGTATGCTGAAAATTGTGCCAAGGGCCATAAATTCTCACTAAGTTCAAAAATTAGTTAAAAGCTTCAGGAAGAATAGGCCTCCATAGCACTGTAAATATTCAAGCAAAACCTCTTGTTAAGCTGTGTTGGAGAAAACCAGCTCAGCTCCACCACCCCTGATTTTTTACTTCTCCTTAAATTCATTCCAGACTGCAATTAGATTTGTAGTGTCTTTAATCCTGCGTGTGGTCCCATTATAAGCAGTGAATGGGGAAGAACAGAACAAAATTAAGAAAAAAGGAAAAATACATTCATGTTCTGCACATTAGAATATTTGATACCACTGAAGTTAAAATCAATCCCAGCAGAGTAAAAGCCCAGATTCTCTCTCCTTGTCCCATTCATAGAACTGTAAGCGTTAGTGATAGTGTGATTTTTACTCCAGAGAACAAAGATTCATGTCTTAATCCCACTTAAGCTCAGCTCTCTGATTTTGGTTCACAGTGAAAGCAAGCAAGCAGAGAATCACAGAATCACTGAATCACAGAATATGCTGTGTTGGAAGGGACCCATAAGGATCACTGAATCCAACTCCTGGCCCTGCTCAGAAACACCCCCAGGAGTCACACCATGTGCCCAAGAGCATTGTCCAAACACTTCTGGAATTGTCAGGCTGCTGCTGTGACCACTGCCCTGGGGAGCCTGTTCCAGTGCCCAACCACCCTCTGGGTGAAGAACCTTTATCTAATATTCAACCTAAACCTGACACAACTTCAGGCCACTCCTTTAAGTCCTCTCACTGGTCACTGCAGAGAAGAGATCCGTGTCTGCCCTTCCTCTTCCCTCAAGAGGAAGTTGTAGACTGTGATGAGATCTCTCCTCAGTGTCCTCCAGGCTGAACAGACCAAGTGACCTCAGCTGCTTTTCATATGGCATTCCCTCAAGGTCCTTCACCTTCCTAGTGGCCCTCCTTTGGGCACTCTCCCATAGTTTTGTATCTTTCTTACATTTTGGCACTCAAAATTGCCTCAGCACTCGAGGCTGTCCCAGCTCAGAGCAGAGCAGGACAAGACTCTCCCTTGCCCAACTGGCCATGCTGTGTCTGATGCACCCTAAGACTGGGTTGGCCCTCCCGGCTGCCAGGGCACTGCTGACTAAAATTCAACTTGTCAGCAACCAGGACCCCCACAGGTCCCTTTCTGTGGTGCTGCTTTCCAGTGTCTCATTCCCCAGTCTGTTCGTATATCCAGGGTTGCCCCATCCCAAGTGCAGAATCTGGCACTTTCCTTAACTCTGCTCCTGCTCTTTCCCTTCCTCTCTTCCTATGTGGTGGTGCTGCTCATTAGATCCTTCAGGAGAAAGTACACAGGAGAAAACAGCTGGGCTGTTTTCTGCCATGTCAAGGAATTGAATTGACTCTTGGAGAGTTCCAGTGGGCCCTCATGCTGGTACAGGTTAAGCAGGAGGAGAACATTATTGAAAGAGGATGCAAACAGAGGAAAGGAACAGGATCTTTTAGGCAGTGGCAAAGCTCAGTACTCAGCTCATCAGATTATCAAACCTACCAGCTTTCATAAAGTTTAGGTAGAATCTGGGCCAATTGAGTTATTTCTTCAGAGGCATCTCTGTATCTCAGGCATAGTCTTCACTACTGTGTTTTGGCAGAAGGGTTACAGTGAAACAGAGGTATCTTTATTTATATGTGTTAATTATACACCAAGTTGCTTGACATGAAGATACAGGAAAGCATTTGAAGACCAAAGTCTTATTAATATACTGGTTCCTGCTTAAATGGCAAATTTGAATGTCATGAGGAGGAAATCAATCAGAAAATTCTCTGCTTCTCCCTGTCTACAGTTATTTGCTGCTTGAAGCAGTTATTCAGAGATAAGATATTTATGGATTTTGTAGCCAGTTTGATTGCTCAGACTCACTGGTTACTGCTGAGAAATTGATAAGAATCAGTGGTAATCAAAAAGTGCCCAGATTGGCTGCAAGAACCCAGAAAAAAGTGAAATGCCTTATGACCTCTGACAGCATCTGTGTTCCTTTTTACTTTAAGTAGTTATTTTATTTTGTGATGCTCCACATAATTTCTCTGGCATCTTGTTGGTCCCTCTCTTCTTCACACTTCAGGTTAAAGTATTTGAACTTCCATTCTCAGGTCTTCCTACAAACCTTTTCTAATCTCTGTATCTCTGTTGTCTCTCAAGATCATTCTCTTATTTTAACACAGTGAATAATCTCTTTGCATAGGTAGTCTTGATCCTTCTTATTGTCTTTCAGTTACATTTTCTGGGTTTATTATATGAAAGACATCTGCACAAATACTCTTCTACTTTCTCATGCACTTCTGTTTCAAGCAGAGCTCTTCACTGCTTTGTACCTGCAGAAGGGCTCTGCAGAGCAAAGTAGAGCTTTAAGTGCTTTAAGTGCACAGTAGTATTCTCCTTGCAGTCTTCCCTGTCTGCATATATTCAGATGAAAATGTTATCAAAATGATCAGTGGGAGTGGAAAGAACATGAGAATACCAGTGTCATTGACTCTATCCTAGCCACTCCATGCTGGCTCAAATGATGTCTGCAATGAGGGTATCCTTGTTCCTCATCAGCTGTTGCATATTTGGGAACACCTGCCCCACACCAGGCCTGGGCAGAAAAGCTCCCATAAGAAGGAGGTGGGGAGAGGGGGAGCAAGACATAAGTGTATCTATTTTGAGGCTACTGCTGAGGGGAAAGATCAATTCCTCAGCCAGGGTGAGAGCAGGATGTATCCTAAATAGCAGCCTATGCAGGGGGAATGTCTGATGCTTGCAAGGCAGCCATGGAGTTGTTTGAACAAGGGCAACAAATATGAAGGAAAGAATCATTCAATAAGGGCATTTTGAATAGTGAAGAGAAGCATTTACGTATGTTTTTAATTGTGATATTTAACATTCTGCATTTTGTTTGCTTGTTTTTGAAGTTAATTGTTCTAAATTTTGTTTCAGTAAACCCCAAATGTAGAATTGAAATGTCATACTCCTCCAGGTCCTGTCACAAGATCTTTCCTCTTCTTCTGTGTAAACGAAGTAATTTCATTGACATGTTCCCTTTTCACTTTAACCTGGCCTTATGTAAATATCCAAGATTAGTGGTGTGCTTATTTTTTTCTCTTGTTCTACAGCAATAGTGGACCCAATTCAGTCCAAATGTAAAAAAAGCCAAGGTCACCCAAGAATTCACAACACTCACCCCCAAGAACTTGTTTTATATAGTTGCCTCTCAGAAGCAGTGTCAGTTTCAAATAAACTCACTTTAGGAAGATGCAATAGAAAAATACAATTAGACTCCTCATTCCATAAACACTCATCTTCCAATTCTCCCCCTAAAATGCATTTGATTCTGTCTCCTTATCTTTGGCTACCTTTCTTTCTTTTCACTTCTTATGTGATAAGGAACATCTTCTCTTTCTTTGGCAAAGGGGTTGCTTTACTGAGACCACTCAGACTTTTGTTTAACTATCCCAGTATCTTCCAGGTTCAGTGGTTCTCTGATGCTCCTTTGCAGCAATGAAACAAAAGAAAGTCTCCTACAAACAAATGTTGTCCCTTCCATTGTGTCCATCACACAAGGGTGTGATGCTCTCAGGTACCTACGGCTGTTTGTGCTGTCCTGTAGATTCAGTCTGTGCTGGTGCACATGGGGTGCCTGCCACCAGCAGGCTTGACAAACAAGCTCGGTAGTTTTGGACCAATTTTTCCAGGTGCCAATCATTTCAGACATTCTGGTCATTACATTTTTGTTCATCCCAGTACAGTAAACATCCATACAAACAAAAGTTAAGCCACATCATGGCCTCGACTGAGTTCAGAGGATATGTGGATGTTTTAGGCACAAGGGAACAAGAACTTGATTTTTTCGTATGAAAAGGCTTTGCACTGATGGATATTTGTTTACCAGAGCTCTTCTGTTAGCAAGGAGAGTTTTAAGACAACCACATTACACAGAAATGTTGACTAAATGCTCAACTGTGCCTCTCAAGCCACCCATAGATTTAATTAACCCCATCAAGGCCAGACATTTTTATATATGCCAGAGTATAACCATTTATAACAGTTTGTTGCACTCTCTTGGTGCTGCCAGAATATACAATGAACCAGCTCAGAAATGTGTCACCTGGGGCACTCCACATATTGTGAATGTATATGAGAAATTACTGTACAAGTGAATAGAAGATGTGAAGAAGCAAGACATGCTATTTTGTTGTTCTTATGGATAGGCAGGAAAAGATAACAGTACACACCTTAACTTCTCAATCTGATCATAGCAGTACAGCTTTTCTGACAAGTCCAGCTGCCTCAGCATGATTGCTGCAGAACAAGATAACAGCAACCACTGTGGCACAGAAGTTACTTACAAATACCTTTAAGTATATTACATCTTTTAAGCACTGACTTTTGACAATCTACTCAACACGCTATTTCTGAAAGTAAAGCTGAAAATTAGATTTAACCTTTCTTACATCTTACAAAGCCAGGTGGCCTGAATAAATGGAGTGAAGGAGGCCACACAGAACATCTGCATTGCAGCTGGCACGAGGTCTGATGAGTTCTTTGTGTCCTGCCCCATGCAGAGTCACTGCACTGCCTCAGTTCTGGCCTCATGGGCTGCACAGCTTGCTCAAAACATGCCTGAGGGGCTTGAAAGCTGAAAGTGGGGAGGGATGTCATATGGAACCGCTGTGGTACAGCTGGGAGAAGGCTGAACATCACACTGCCAGTGGGTGATCTTGACCACTTTGATTAAACAGGTCATGTATAAAACTAGCATTCCAGGCAGAGGGCTGTTGAAAAACCAAGGTTTAAGGAAGATATTTCTCAGGTCTGAGGGATCTAAAATGTTTTGCTGTCATTTTTCAATATTTCACACATAATTTGAATTGTCTAGAGGGGCTGAAAAGTGAATAAATGCATTTTTGTTCTTTGTCTCATTACTGGTTTGTTGGAGCCTGTTTCTTTTGTGGGTTGTTTTGTTATATTTTTTAATTATGGAGTTATGTTCTAGGACTAGAGGTAGATGTAGATCTGCTTAGGATTTGATTTTGAAAAAAATTAAAACATAACTAAAATATAACCAAATCTGAATTGCTCTGAAATACAGTATGAGGTAGCTGAATGACCTCCTAATAAGTTTTTTATTTAATCACTATTTCTGTATAGCTATGTTTTGATGAACTTTGAACACTAAAGCATAATAAAGAGACTCTTTGCTTTTGAAAATAATGTAAAACCAGGTAGTGCCAATACCAAAAATGAATAAAATGTATATAAGGGTGATAATTAATTCGCTTCTTTTAAAAAAGTCTTTGGAGAGAGAATTACAGACAATGTTTGGGATTGATTTAAAATCACACTATCCTTTACTAAAAAGGAAATCAGATTACAATTTTATAATGTGATGATGTAATTAGGAGCAATATGTTTTGGTGTCTCTTTCCTTCATGAATATAAATATAGCTGCTTAAGATTCAAACAATAGAGAAGAGAAAAACTTAGAATTTTTTCTGTTATAAGGCTTGTCAGCCTCCAGAGAGAGACATTTCCAGTACATTCCTTTCACCCTCTTAACAGAAGTCTTTAAGTAAATAGCTGTGGGTGAGTGTTTGGAAGTGCTGAAGCACTTTGAAAGTGAAAAGTACTTCAGCACTGGAAAATCTTGAATATTAATGCAGATAATAAAAGTACCTTAAAGCTGGATTTTCATCTCTTTTCTGTTTTTGAGAATCACCTTTCATTTCCCTGTCCTGGGCTAAAACTTCACTGAGATGTTTTCCCAGTGTGCATTTTAGATTGTATTTATGTCTTAAAAGGGCAACTAACAATGTGATAGAAGAGATGGGCAGAACTGCTCTGATGTGACACTCTCAAAGGTAATCATTACTTCTGAAATCATCACTTCTGTGTGCAAAAGCATGTAAACTGCGAGTCTTTGTCTAAGACAATTTCTGTTCTGGATTAAAATGATTAATACATAATTTGAGATTTTTTAGCACAATATTAAAGTAACTCCTGCCTTAACTTCTGCTTATTCCTCAGTTCCTTAGCCATTCCAATAGAATTAGGCTACCAGCAAGATCCATGGATGTATGGAATACCTTCCTAAATTAAAATAAAGGGTTGGTCAATACTACTGACTGTTTTGTTTTCCAGACCTGACTAAGGAACACATGTTTTATGGCCAGTTCATTCAACTATTGGCTAATCCTTCAGTCTACAGAATCTGCTTTCTTTAAAAGCCTGAGATTAATCTAGCCCCAAATAACATGACACAGAGATTGAACACACTTTTAAATAATTTCAATCAAGAAGAGCATATCCAACTGAATTAATCACAGCAGAAACACTCTAGGTTGTCATCTTTTCATGCAAGCTACATAACTGAACATTTATTAAAACAATTTTTAAAGATGATGAGCGCTTATTTATACACACCAACCCCTAATAACAATGTAATTTTTATCTTATTAAAACAAAAGATAACAGAGCTGTAAACAAAATTTCTTTTATTATCACAGGGAAAGCTATTCCTATATATGTAACAAAAAGGAATTCCCTAATTCCATAGCACTTCCCTGACTGACCCCTTCCAGCACTTAACTACACTCATGCTTGGAAAGTTTATCTAAACATCTATCCCAGATGTCCTTTTCTGAAAACAAAGCATAAAACTTGCTTTGAAATTAAAAGGCTAAAGCTCTGAAGGCAGAAGAAACATAAAATTATCTTCACATTGCTCCCTATGTCTGTTTCACTAATCCTCATGTTTGCAAATACAGTATAACTATTATTTATTCTTCTAGTAAAAAAGGCTTATACCACTTAAATAGGAAAACCAAGTTAACTGTCAACTAACTGTTCAGCAGTAAAGATTCCTCAAAAATTTGATATTTTAAAAGAAATATATAATTGTTCCCCTCATTGTTCGCTTTAACTTGAATAAAACTTTTTCTAATTGGCAGTATCCAGTTTCATAGATGTGGGCCGACACCTTTGATTCAATGACTTTAACATTGCTAAATAAGTATTCAGAAAGGAATAGAACTGCCACAATGCACAGTAGTCTTCATAATGTAAGGTACAAGGCACAAATAGGTATTAGGTCTTCAAAAATATTAACACAGTTGGGGATCCTAACATTGTTTATCATTTTCTACTGCACTAGGTAGAGTTCTTGTACAGTCACGAGGCAAGTATTTCTCTATTCTAGCTGTAATATGCTAGGGTTTTTCTTTTCAATACCTTCAGATTTTTTTTTAGGACTAAATTCTTATCTCTATAAAAAGAGAACACAGCATGCAGTTAAAGTAATGTTTATAATCAAGACTCTATATCTATAATGAACTAATGTAGGAAATTATGGGGGGTTTTAAAATATAAGACCTGTGGAAGGACAAGCCTGAAAGTAGTAGTCATGCAACTTGTTTTTGTCTTTATTGAATACTATACGAGTATAAAAGCAAGATATGGATTTGAAAGTGCTAAGAGGAACATTGCTGTAAATTGAAGTGTGACATTTTTCTCCTTTTAGTTACATTATTCTCAGAGCATTTTAGTCAAACCAGGGAGGAGTAACAAAACTGAAGGTACTATGTTCATACAGTGTGAACTAACTTTATTCACATATAGCCTGAAGAGAGTGTAAAAACTCAAGACTCTTATTCCTCTTGCAATTCTGCTTCTTAGAGATTTTAGTCTAAAAAAATTGAACACTGCTGTCAAGGTAAGGGCCATCTCTCTCTTGAAGAAAAATGTATGGCCCAGACATTCCAGCAGAATGAGGAGGGAGATGAAAAAAACTTGCCAAGAAAAGCCAACTCACTGTGGAAAGTACCTCCCTGGTGAGGCAGAACAGAAAAGTGAAACAAACCTCAGAATTTCTGACATTTACTGTGTGCGAATAACATTTTGCAAAGTTTGGTAAAGAAGAATGCAAATTATCCCTTACTATTCAGAGAGACAACCTAGTGGGATTTTCAGATTAGTATCCATTAATGTATTTTCTCCCCCTTTTTCATTTCAGATCTAGAATAAACAAAAGTTACAGCTCACCAGGGCACAGAGACAATATTCCTTATGAGGAATACACAGTGTTTTATTTCATTAGAGTGCTTAGCACATTGGTTCTCAGTTTGTGGTACTACAAATACCCCTCATCCTAAAAGTTCACCCAAATGCTGGAACATTGACATGAAACTAAAAGAAACTGCACTGCCTAATGCTGAAGGTCGTCTAACATAGTGTCTGGTATCAGCTTTCATTGAGTGCCAGAGGATTTTAGGACTGTCAGAGGCAACCTGGAACACTTCCCTCAACAAACTCTTTTGACTTCTAGTGATCAATCTTCAGTGAGTTTCTGATCCAGGGATCTTAGCTATATGTCCCATTTTGTAATGTAAGCATGCCACATGTGAAAAAAAGTTGCTCATTTTTTCATTTTGGACTGGCTACCTCCATACCACCACTTCTATGAAAACACACACCTTTTCACATGACTACTTAATTTACAGATCCCTGTTATATTCTCATGGAGCTGCCTCTTTCCCATCCAGAAGAGTCCCAGACAATTCATCTGTTTTTCAGCTGTGTTGTCATGATACAGCTTTGACCCTCCAATTTGAGCCTTTTCCTGGCTTTGCTGTCTTTTTGTAACAGAGCAGACCAGAATGTTACACTGTGTTGACCTAACTGCACCATCAATTTACATGGTGTAAAACTGTTTTCTGTTTTATTTTTTATGTCCTACTGAGTCATTCTCAGCACTTATGTGACCTGCTGCTGAACAGTGAGTTGGGGTTTCCATAAAATTACTAAATAACCTCCAAATCACTTTCCTACATAGTAATCCCTACTTCCCACTTCAGAGGACTCAGCTGCAGATAAAATGAAATCTAAGTATTATTTTATATATTTGTGGGATCTCAGCACACCACTGTGGATGTGCAGAGACACCAGGGGAGCCCGACATATATTATTTTATATTTACATTGTTTTAGCAAAATGTTTAAATACGCTTTCCATTTTATCAGACAGTCTGTCATGAGATTGGTCTGATGCTTTTAGCACTTTCCATTTTTGGGGTTTTTTTGAGAAAACAACATAGATGCAAATATTATGTTCCCATTTAGGCCTCTTTAACTGATCCCCAATGTAACTCTTGAGCAGTAGAGTCCTGCTCTTCTTTAGCAGTGCGTGTTGGGGATATTGCTATTACTTTTTATTATTCTATTTTGCAAATAGCAGTGTGGATGTCCCAGTCAAGGGATGCCCACTCTTCAACCAGTGCATCACCGATTTTAAAGAAGCTTTAATGAGAGACTTTGCACCGGTACTTGTCCACCTAGGGAAGCATCCAGCAACTCTACTGACCATGAGGCATGAACTCTCTCAATATGTAGCTACTCACACTGCTCAGTGCTTGTACAGTCTAATCACCTCCTGACCAGGCAGCTTCACTTACAGGCTTCCAATTTAGAAAACAAAAGTATGTACAGGTTTTATTGTTCTACATCTTTGACTTATGTGTTGCATTTTTTCCCACATTTTCACATTTGCCCATTTCTGGTTTTTTGACAGAAAATACTAATTTACTAATAAGGGCCAGTTTTTTCCTCTTGTGAGTTCTCTAATTTCTCAAGGAAAAAATAATTTCTATTTCACAATGAAACAGAGATCCAATATTCACACTAAAAATTGAAATTTTATTTTGGATTTGTAGTTTTGGTACCATCAAAGGTATGGTTACCAGCTGAGTGAGAGATTTTGCTGTATAGAGTCTTAATTCTCAAAGGACTTAGTTCTTAGCCTTTGGGACAGACATTCAGTTTAAGGAGGGTCTAGATTACTGGTTGCTTATTTAATTTCAATTTATAGCATGGCACCAGTTTCCCACAAGACAAACACTTTGTTATCTCCACTGTCTCAACAGCCTCACTTAAAACCAGATATTCTAGTCTTCAAGTGTTTTTTTAGACTGAAATTTCCACAGAAATACATACACAGTGGGTTGAGTTCCCAGTTTCAAGGGAGCTTTAGTTAACTGCTCCTTGCTGTTTATTTTCACCGACTTGTATCCTATTCTTTTGCCAAAGTGTATTTATCATCGATAATCACATTTCCCTTCTTTCACATCTACTTTTCCTGAGTTCATGGACTTTAAATGCCTACTTTTTTCATTTTGAAAAAAACATGGTGTGACAGAAGCCTGTTTTCATTCTCTGTACATACTCTTATTACTAATGGACCCATCTGTTTTTATTCCCTTGACACCACTTGCATGGTCATGCAATGGAACTGCTTCCTTCTCTCCCTCTCTTCTCTTCTGGGTCTGCAAAGCTACCACATGACAACCACAGTCTTTCAGCCTAACACAGGGCTGAAGTAAAATCTTTATTTCAAAGGGAAAGCATATTTCTTAATAGTGGAAAGAAGGAGGAAGGAAAAAATAGGCATAAACCCCATCTTCTGTTCAGTGCTGCTGCATTAAAGATCCAGAAAAAAAAAGGAAGTTTGTGAAACCATTTCAGCGAGAGACCTTTTTTTTGACAAATGTACAGGAAACATTAATCTGAGGAGTTGAGGTTCTTTTATTTTACACCTAATACAATTCAAATTTAAAGGATTACTTGCACAAAAAAATAAACACATTTGGTATAAAAATTTATCATCACTTTAACACCTTTTTTTCTTCTTATGGCCCCCGCCTTCTCTGGAGCAGAAACATATAAAGACTAATGGCACAAGTTTGTTGTATTCTACAGCATTTTTTGTTTTTACATACTCAAGTACCCTAAAGGACAACAGCCCGCTGTATACAAGAACCATTTTCTTCAGCCTGCTGAATTAAAGGTTCATAAAGAACCAAAGCTATAAAGGCATTTTAAAAACCACTGTCTCTTTTTCCTTTCAGAAGCACTGACTTTTTGCACTATTAATATACATAGTGTTACGTAACAGCTCTTGAGTACAGTACATGCAGCAGAATATATCTGTTGTATATAAAACATACATTTAAAATCTTGACTTATCGGAATTTTTGGAAGATTGAGTACTTGTAGAATGCCCACTGCTTAGAGAAAATGGTTTGATAGTACAAATATCTGCATATGCTGGCCACTGGAACAATCCAAGGCTCACTGGAATAGTATCTGTAGCACATCAAGGTGCATAAATAATTTACCTACAATATTAAAACACAACTTAGCAAAACCAATAGTTCAAGATCTTATGAGTGCGGGCTGGAGCTAGAAGATCTTTATGGTCCTTTCCAACCATACCATTCTATGATTGCTATGTTACTCTTCAGTGGTTGCAAGGAAGTGTGGTGAGAGTTGCCCCTCCCCTCCCAAGTCCTTTATAAAACCTTTATTATGCAATTTTTTTCCATATGAACAAAACTTATTTATGTCTACTGCCTCTTCTCTTCATTGCAGCTGTACACTGTGGACAGTACCACTTCCCTTTTGGTGCTTCTGTCAGTCCAACACATCCATAGTGGAACCACTCAATAGGGCACTAAAAAAAGAGTTCAAAGAGAAGGTTTGTGACTTGGGGTTTTTTTCAAAATGCGTATCACAAATACAATTCTATGAAAATGAAACACGAAAGGATAGCGTATTCTGCATTTTACAAAAGTCACAGGACAAAATAAGGAAAGGCGAGGAACTGCAACATACACTCAGTACACTAAGAAAAATGATAAAAATTCTAGGAGTGATATATGGACTCACATTACAGAGCAAAGTAAGTATGTTGTGCTTTGAAATAGTTTGACAAAGAAATCTTATCACTCACTTCTGTTTAAATGTAGTTATCTCAGTAAATACATGATTATATTCAACTGTTCTTTGAAAACTTTTTCATTTGAAAAGGACAACTCTTATTAGTAGTGAAATAGCTGAAAATTCACGGAAATACAGGATATTTTGAAGCAGGGCATTTCTTAACCTAGCAAAGGCTGCAGGTTCCTAAAAGAACCTAAGCTGTGTGGAGATATGAGAAGTTTCCTGAAGGATAATTCAAATCATATGCACTTTACTCTAAAAAACTCTACTCAAACTAAAAAAAATGCAACTCCTACAAGCAATAGTTATATGCGCAAGCTGCTCCTGAACCTTTTGAACTTTGTTACTTACATCTTGGTTATCACAGCCTACCATTTCTCCATAGGACACCTAGTAAAATAAGAAAAAAACCCTTAGCAATTAACATTTTGAAAGGGCCAACATTCAAATTTCTTTCTTTGAGGAGATTTTTCATTAATAGCAGTAACAACATTTTCATTTTACTTTTGTTACACAACCCAAACACCACAATGTTTGTAGTGAACTGATTTTCCAAAATTGTTTATGCAAAAGAACATACATCTTCATATTTCAGATTGGATAGAAAACTAAATTCACTGCGACCCCCTCAATTTTTAATTTACTTATTCCTGCAGTCTCCATTGCCAGACTTAAAACTCTCCAAGGATATCACATCACTAAAAAAACTGACTATTTTTAGCTTCAACAGTTTGTTATTCATATCACCAGTAAGTAAACAAAAACAGATCAGAAGAGTAAAAATATAGTTTTTTCAAAATTAGCATTCAGAGAAGGAAGTTCAGCTGCATCAAAACAGCAGCTGTAGTTGTATTTCAATTTGGAGGCCATCCTTACCTGATTACAAATACAGTAACGTGGCTCATTTGGATCATAGGTCCAATCAACCTGGCTATTAGAATCAGACTCTGGTATTACTGCTGTTTGCTGAGACAGTTCTTGTGCCAGCGCAGATGAAGAAGAACATGATGATAGAGAGGAAGAAGAAGATGATGATGAGGACTGCTGACTTGAGGATTTGTTGTTGTTTCTGAGGAAGAGTGAAAAAAAAAGGAAGAAAAGTGATTAATTTTCTGCCAAGAGAAAGAATCACTAAACAAGTACTTTGTTGACTCTGAACTACTGCAGTATGTAAATCCCAAAGCTATCATTCACCATCACATTTAATTCAGCCACTGCAAGCACTGGAATGCACCCACTGTATGCTCTTGGAAAAGGAAACGAGTCATAGCAGCTTACAAGCGCAGGATGTGCTGTTCTAATCAATAGAATTTAACAGCTCTAAACTGTCTAGTGGCTTTAACAAATGCTTTTCTTCATAAAGTTTTCCATCAATAGCCTTGGTGTCAAGTCCTTATAAGAACTGTTACCAATAAAACAGGAATTTACATATAAATAATGTCATATGTCATGTACAATAGATAACTGTTTTGAAGATGACTGATTCTCTGTTAATCTCCGCTCAAGCATCAACAATCACTCCATAGGAATGGTGCCAGAATAAAATTTCTCTGCTTTTGCTTATAGGTCAGACCTGACACCCAAGATATTCATAGATGAAAAATGCTTTTCAAATAGCATTATTAATTGAGTTGTGAACACACACAAATTTGAATGAAGAAAAAAACTCAAGACAATTTAAAAGGATGGGCATTTTGAGACAAATTCTTTCAAGTACAAGTTCTGATTTGTTCAATGTGTTGTGACATTGTGTTGCTGAAAATGTTTTAAAACTTCACTACAATCAGAAATGAAATTCATTTCCTGTTCTAGACCGTCAGTCATTAGGAAGTGTCATGTTTACTTGAAACTGTCATCAAACATCTCCAGATTATTTCAAAACCATCTACAAACCACTGGACAGTAATTCTCAGCAACTACTGTTAGATCAAATCTCTCCAAAACACGGAAAAGTGAGGGAAGAAACTTGATTGCATCTCAGATAAAAAAGCAAATCAGTAGAGTGAGTTTGCTTAAAGAAAAAGAAGTGGGAGGACTAAAGAATACAGCCCTGCACAACAAATGGCCAAGAGGCAGTAACTACCTTCTGCTGATTCTCCCCCCACAGATACTAAATACAATGTACTTCTATTATGGCCCATGACCTTTTAAAAGAAAGCTCATCTGTCTTCAAAGTTATAATTGCAGTCAACAAGTAAGAAAACCTACTTGCTTTTTCTGCCACTTCGTGAATCTGTGGTTGATGAACTTAATGTCTGAGTTAATGTAGATGCCAGAGCTGATGATGAATATCCAGCTGAATCTCTGGACAATGAAAATTCTCTTCCAAGCTGAAAATCATTGTTCTTAAATGCTTCATAGCTGGCTTTTAGACTGGATGTTCGTCTTCCCTCCTTCATCTAAAAGGAATGCTGATACTGTATCAGATTACACAGTAAAGCTCCTACACAAGGCTGCTAACTGCTAATTATATGCACAGGTTCACTCATGACCTTGTTAATGAAATTATGTACAGAAAGCAGTTAAATGTGTGAGAACATCTTCCAGGAAAAGTCAGAAAACAAGCTGTCCCTTTAGGCAACCTATACAGGATGAAACTGTCACATATTAATAAAATCCTAATATAAGAACTGAATCACATCAGCTGAAAGTGACCCTGGGAATTCAGATTAAAAAAAAAAAAAAAAAAAAAAAAAAAAAGCAGTCACTAGCCTTTCTTCTTAATCATAAGCAGATGGCAGAATGACAAGAATATTCTGACATTACCTGTGCCGTGGCTTGCACTGCTTGAGCTGCTGCCATGGTAATTGCACCGGCCCCGGATCCTGAAGATAATGAGCCCAGGTTATATGATGCCAATGGTTGAGAAGAGTTTGTATTGTATGCATTGTTTGAAGAGGATGATGAATTACTGTTTCGACACCCTTGATGAATAGAACACATTTATGAAATTCAAAATGAAACTAAATTCCTTTGCATTTTAAGAAGAGTTATATGACAACCAGTGAAAGAGTAGGAACTCCGTTTACGCATCAGAGCAGTCTAATCATTTGGAAAAAAGGTTTTAAAAGTAATTAGACACACCAGTATTTGTTTATGGGGGAAAAAAAAAGACGTTTGTTCCCTATCTATCCTCATGTGCAAGGAGTCCTTCCAGAATGACAGCTCTCACTATGATACTCAGCTATTGAAGAACAGATGCAGATGCTATACATATGCCTATATTGAAACAATTCTCACCTCTATAATCATCAAGAAGAGGGTAAGAATGATTACACACCCATACTGTTTCTGAAGTAAAACTTTCAACAATCTTAATTCTAAAAACTATAGATCAGTTTTAATGCAACACAATTTCCAGGGTCATCTGCAGAATGACAGCTGCAGAATTTTATTTGCAGCCTCATGTGAAGTTTCTTCAAAAGAAAACTGAAATAGACATGACTGGAATGACTTAAAACTGACTTAAAACATGAGTGAAGTAGTTGACTTACTCTAACTACTTAGTCTTTTATTTTCAGAAAAGAAACTACGAAACCTTAATATTCAGAATACGCAGAAAGGTTTAGATTTTTTTAGTCACTATATACAAAAAGACTTCTCTTTTGACATAAACAACACATGAAAAAAATTTATTTTCAGACCAACTCTTAAAAAAAAGGTGTGAAAATTCCTTTCTCTTACTTTGGAAATTGTTGTATGCATTTTCTTCCCAAAAATAATGCATTGATCTCTTATATTTCTATTACTAGCTGAACAAAACTGTACTGTTATCTTCCTCGAAGTGTAAATAAAAAGAAACAGCCATCATACAGCTGTTAAATGACAACAAAGCAGACACCCTTCATGGAAAACACAGATTAGTAATAATGTCTGCAACTTCTCATGTTTCAAGTGACTGAAAATCCGAGGGAAAGGAATATCAGTCTCTGACTGAAGACTGGCTGAATGGCAGATCCCAGAAGGTCATTATTGATGGCACAGGGTCCAGAAATTCCACAAAGGAAAGTGCAGTGCACCTGGAGAGGAATAATCCCATGCAACAGCACACGCTGTGGGCTGACCCGCTGAAAAGCCACCCTGTGGAGAAGGACCTTAAGGTCCTGGTTGACAACAAACTGTCCCTGAGCCAGCAGTGTTCCCTAGGGGATAAGAAGGCCAAGGGTGTCCTGGAGGTTGAGGGAGGTGATCCTGACCCTCCACTCAGCCCTAGCAAAGCTGCATCTGGAGTGCTGTGTCCCATTCTGGGCTCCTCAGTACAAGAGACATGGAGTTCCTGGAGTGGGTCCAGTAGAATGAAAAAAAGATGATTAAAGTACTGGAGCACCTCCCTTATGAGGAAAGGCTGAGGGAGCTGAGCCTGTTCAGCCTTGAGAAAAGACGACTGAGAGGGGACCCCATCCCTCTCCGTGAGCATCTCAAGGGAGGGTGTCAAGGGAATGGAGCCAGGCTCTGCTTGGTGGTGCTGAGCAACGGGACAAGAGGCAACAAGCAGGACCTGATGCACAGGAAGCTCCACCTGAATATGAGGAAGAACTTCTGTGCAGGTGGCCACACACAGGACAGGTTGCATAGAAGCAAGTTGCCCAGAGAGGCTGTGGATGTGCTCTGGGATGACGCTGCTCAAGCAGGGAGGCTGCACCAGATGATCCACTGAGGTCCCTTCCAACCTCACCTATTCCATGATTCTGTGATTTCAGAAGACTAACTCACAAATATAATTAAGTATCTCTTCTTCTGACTAAAAAGCAATGAAATTGAAAGACAATTAGGATTACCTGGTGTGTTTTCTTTAGAAGCATCTGATGTCAGGGTAGATAGAAGAGCTTCAGATTTAAACTTCTTTTCAGGAACATGATCTGTTGTACCATGGTGAGAAGATGGATTGTGTTTCCTTTCTAAATGAAATAAATGAAGAGAAATGTAGAATCTATTCAGCTTGAAAGTCAAATTATGCTAGCACTTTCAACTAATTCCCACCAGCAAAACCTATTTCATTCTTGCCCTTCTTAACAGACATTATTAGTATTTATTATGCTTTGTTTTCTCCTTGCAATGATGAAGGGAAAAAAGTTCTGAACCATCTTTTTCCTCACACTACTCAACAAAAAGAAAAAAAAAAAAACAAAAAAAACCCCACATAAAAAGTGGCCGTCTTTATAAGTTTCAAATACTTACTCTCTACTGGAGTGTGAGAATGGGAGTGATGGTTATTCACAGGCTGTGCTGGTGTATCCAGCTCCAGAGACCCTAAGAGGGAGGTAAGAAGGACACAAAAATTGAGAGTTGGCACCATTTTAACTTTTATGTACTAAAGGGATCTTTAAAATATTAACCAAATCACAATGCAGTTATATTTATTTTAATCAGAACAATTTTTGCTGGAGTTGAAACCCTTTCTACAGTACAACCAGGAACTAGTGAGATTAGTTCTCAAATAAAAATTGACAACTGCTACTGTCCAACTGTTGAAATCAAGAACTTAAAATCAAGGCAAATAAGAAGAACCAACAACACTGCCCTCACCAAGCTACTTAATCAAATGAGTTGCAGAATGGCTGCACCAAAAGTACTGACAATCTACACCAGTATGAACTGAAGACTGAACAATGTAAACTGTATAAAAAAGGCACCTTGTCCCACTGAGTCTACCTTGTCATATTCAGTCAAAACTCAAGAAAACAGCAGTTTCATCTTTCAAGTTGATTTAACATTCCAAAGAAAGGGCTGCAGATCATGATCCAGATTTTTTTAACGTCCAAAATACATAGAGCAACAATACAAATAAAAACAAAACAAAAGAACTCACAAAACCAACAAAACAACAATAAACCCCACCCCCATCCTCCCCCCCCAAAAAAAGGAAAAAGTCAGACAGGCATAAATCCAAGTATATGTCTAAGAATAACATCTACTGTAAGATGAGGCTAATCACAGTATAGGAGAGACTCTGATGATAAATTTGGAACAATATACAATATTTTGTTCATCAATCTCTAACAAAAAGATTTTGAAGTAGTTGCAATACCTACCAACTTACATTTACACAGAAGACAAAACAAGAAAGCAATTCACATTCATTTTTCAAAATCTGTTGCCTCAGCATTTCTTTACCTCTTCCAGTGCTTTCAAAAAGCACTGAAATACATGAGTAATACATAAATATTACAAAAGTTTAAATATAATTATTCTAGAAGAGGATCAAAGCATAAGGAGCTATTTTGGCTGAGAGGACTTCAATCACGTTATGAACTTGCCCAAAGGCTGCCCTCTGGTGGGACTTCAACCTCATGTATTTACTTACTCTGAAAGCCAAAAATGTTAAGTCTCCTACTTTTAGCTTTATTTAAAACCAAACAAGGAAAAAAAACCCTCAAACCAAACAAACCTTAAAGATGTAACATGCAGTCTAGTGCTTCTCTATTTTGATTTCTTGAAATCCTATCTAGCGACCTCTCCAAACACATAGTTCAACAGAAGGTAGCACCACATCCTAAAACCAACTGGTATTTAAACTAAACCAAACCAGTCCTTTTCTGCAATTGCTAGTTAATTAATAGCATTTAGAGTTTTCTTATATTGTGCCCAAACTCCCAGCTTATACAACACAGATACAACAAGTTCCAAGAAAGACTGCTTATTCCTAATATTCCCAACTGACTTAAGTCAATTTTCAGTATCTTTGGCTATGAAGACAGCCACTGCCTCCATAATCACAGTTACATCAACTTAGACATTTATCACATTCAAATTTGAATTTGATGTCTAAATGCTGATATGTACAGAAAAGACAGATTCTTCTACACCAAGCTGGCAAAAAAAGCTGTAACTTTACATTTTTATTCACATTCTAACAACCAGCATGGTTATATTTAACATGCAGGTTTCTTACCTAAAATGCTTTTCCTTCACTGGCCCGTTATAGAACAACCCATTATTGCCCCTTTAAAATGGAAAACCACCCAGTACATGCAAAACTAAAGTAATGACCCTCCTTAGTTTGCTGGCAATGAGTACAAGGAAGAAATGTTACCCTTGTAACTGGGTAGATGGCAAAAGTACTTGGCTGAATACCTACAACCATTAAAAACAGGTTTAAAGAATTATGTATCTTACTGTAAAAATTCACAGGGACAACAGTTGTGTGAAAAAATTATCCTACTTACTCAAATGTATTTTGATTTCACTGGTATAAATTGAGGTTGAAACTAAAATTTGAGAGTGGTTTAAACTAAAATTTCAAAGTGGGTTAAAACATGGGTGAAAATACTGGCAGCTACTAACAAGAGTATGATCCTTTAATTCTGCAAATTGACAGAAAGTCTGTCAAGTTCTTAAAGAAAATCATGCATACTTACGTCTCTCTAATATTTCTGTAATTCCAGCATTATCTGCTTCAAGTTCCATTTTAAATTTAGCAAGTTCCTGGTCCAACTTTCTCAAATGACGGTCTACCTGTTTGTTAGACAAAGCAAAATAAATAGCACCCAATTCTGGAACATGAATATCTACATTCTTAATCTCATGCTTGCTAAGTATTTCCCTTCCAGCAATTTTGTGCCATGCAGCACTAAGCACAATAACACACAGAAGGGATGTTCTTGGTCACCTCCATTTCCCTCTCTCAGCAGAGACACTGCTGTTAAAACCAAAATAGCATAGGGAAAGCTCCAAGACACTTCTTTTCAGAAATAAAGATGAAGAAGACTTGGAGGTGCTCTGGTTATGCAAACTTAAAGGGGAAGAGAAAGAACAGTACATGACATGGACTTCAGCAGAAATTCAGCTGCTCTGGGGAAATTGCAAGTTCTGAACTGAAACGTGTGCAATTTGTGTGCCACTATAAACACCAATAAATTTGGTGTGTACTGAGTCTCAACTGAAAGTGGAGACTCCCATGTCATTCAGCAAAATATGACGTGCTCTTGGGCATTACAAATTAATCAAAAAAATTCTCAACTCACTATCATGAAAAGAAACACTACATTCCAAATGCTTTCTACATCTGTAATCATACAGCAAAATTTACCCATCTTTATTAAAAACTGGGAGGTTTTTCCAGTTACCAGCTAAGCAAAAGAGAAGGGACAGTTCCAACTTCTAGAACAAACTTTTGCCTAGTTGTAGTGAAACTAATGCAGTTGTTTTATGTCTTCTATATTTGAGCGTAGTCTGACTTGCATGTTCTGTTCTCTTGAGAAATGTAAAATAAATAAACTTTAAATCATGTGCCATCCCCCTCTGGGTCTGGCCATCCATCCAATTTTTCACCCAATGAACAATGCACCTGCCCAAGGCATGAGCAGCCAGTTTCTCCAGAAGAGTGCTGTAGGAAACAGTGTCAAAGGCTTTACTAAAAGTCCAGGTAGGCAACATCCATAGCCTTTCCCTCATGTACTAAGTAGGTCACTTCAATATTGAAGATCAGGTCAGTCAAATAAGACCACTTTTCCTAAACCTACGTGCCTGGGCCTGATTCCCTGGTTGTCCTGCTTGTGCTATGTCATGACAGTCAGGATGATCTGCTCCATGACCTTCCCCAGCACTGAAGTCAGCTTGGCAGGCCCTCACTTCCCTAGATGCTCTTTCTGCCCCTTGTTGTACATGGACATTACATTGCTAATTTCCAGCCAACTGGGACCTCTGGTAAACACCCAAAAGTGGCTCAGTGACCTTTTCCACCATCTCCTCAGTGGGGAGGATCCCATCACAGCCCTAGCCTTGTGTGTGTCTAAGTGGCACAGCAGGTTGCTGACCTCACTTGAGTTAGGGGGACTTCATTCTGCTCCCCACTCACTTCTTGCAGCTCAGGGGGCTGGGTACCCTGAGAACAACAGATCTTGTTATTAAATATTGCAGCAATGAAGGCCATTAAGTATCTCTGCAGTTTCTTCATCCTCCATCACTATGTTTACCTCTGTATCCAGTAAAGGATGGGTATTTTCCACAGCCCTTCTTTTACTGCTGATACATTTTTAAAAATATTTTTGTCTTTTAAAAATATTTTTGTCTTTCACAGAAGTAACCAGATAAAGTTTGACCTGGGCTTTGGCCCTTGTAATTATTTCCCCACATAACCTCATTAAATCCTTGTAGTCCTCTCGAGTTGGCTGCCCATTCTTCCCAAGGTGATAAACTCTTTTTTCTCCCCCAAATTAAAGAGAAGCCAAAGCTCTGTATTTAGCCAGGGTGGTCTTCTTCCTTGCTGGCTTCTCCTTTAGGGATGGGCTGCTCCTATACATTTAAGATTTTCTTCTGGAAGAATGTCCAGCCTTCCTAGACTCCT
Source organism: Onychostruthus taczanowskii (assembly GCF_017590055.1). Taxonomy (NCBI): domain Eukaryota; kingdom Metazoa; phylum Chordata; class Aves; order Passeriformes; family Passeridae; genus Onychostruthus; species Onychostruthus taczanowskii. The sequence goes on from NW_024504566.1 coordinate 259,173, forward strand.
GGGATCACATCACATCCCTTGTGATGCCTAGATCCTGGCATCTCAAGGGATTCTCTCAACCAGTCTCCTAAACAGGCTGAAACCATGCATTAAAATCTTATGATTTCTAATTCTATTTCTCTGTTTTATATTTAAGTGACACTTACTACCCAAAATTCTTAAAACTCAATAAAATGTTTCTTTCACCAGCAAAGCATCTGTATGCAGACAACATAAAAGTACTGCACACTGCAGCACGACTGCAGTGCATATCAAAATGCTTAGAACTTCTTAGGGCACAAATTTAGGTGATTCACCACAAGTCTTGTATCCACTTACCAGATCATATATTTGATTAGCCAGTTGCACTTTTTCATCTGCATCTTCCAAAGCCTTATAATAATCCTGTTATGAAGAGAATATTTTTTAAAATATGAATGTAACAGAATTCATTTCAGTAAGTTTAAGCTGCTGTTATGAAGCAGAAAATATAAGTCAAAACGACAAATTTAAGTCAGTTTTCAGAAAGACTGAAATTTTACTGTAAACAACAATCATCTGAATTTTAAATGAGAGATATTATTTATATCAACTTATTTTCCCTGTGTTAGAAAAAGCCAAATTACAAGAAGGAGACACCTCCTACTAGAGTGATACTTAGATTTCTGCAAGAAATGCTACAAGAAATTAAACAATCTTGGGTTTATTTTATATTACACAGCATCATGTAATGGACTTAAGAGGGTGTCTTTTATTGCAGAACCACAACAAATCCTTCTGCTCTTAAAAATGATGCTGAAGTACTCTGTGGGGAGGCCTTTCCAGCACTCTAGTTAAACAGAGATAATATTGTATATAATTTAAATTACTTTAAAGTAAGTTCCTCTAACTCATAAGTGCATTCTAAATAATTTGAATAAAACAATCCAAAAGCCTCCTCTAATCAATGAAAATTCACAGACAAAAATTTATTTTAAAAAAGGTATGTTTTGAAATGCTTTTACTTTAGATTTGAACAGATTTTACTGCCTTTTAATTCTCAATTTCCACTGAATAGTATCTTCCATGAAAACTACTTGAAATTTTGATTCAACTAAAGTCAACAGAAAATTTTTGATTTATTCTAGTGGAGTCAGAGCTCTGACCTTTTTCTTTTTTAGAATTTAAAAACCTATTTGCATTAATTAAAGAAGAAAACAACCCTTACCCAAATTATCGGCTGAAGTAGCCTCTGTTGAAGACTACAAAGGAATTTCTCCTGACAAAATGATGGACTACATTGCTAAAAATACCATCACCAATGTTCAAGTACTGAAGGATAACACAACCACATTAATATTCATGTTCTTACTCCTCCCTTTCTCAAGCTAAATAGACCATATGTAGAAGGACATAGGCAGAAAACCACAGGAAATGCTGAATCTAAGCTTGAAAAATGTCCTCTAAAAGAAAGGACAACTTCACGTCACACAAACAGAAATAAAAAATCTGAGCTCAAATTTTAGTACCAGGCTTCCTCACCATTTCAGGATTACACTTTTTTAAATGCTAGCAAGTGCTCAGTAAAACTTCAGAGAAATTCTTGATCAAAGAAACCTTTCACTCACTTTCCTCCTCCAAGGTAAGTTCCATCCACCTCTATGAAAGCCCAAGGGAAGGCACAGTTCTGAACACTTAAATCTTCCATCAATCATAAACTATTTTTTCCTAAGGTTGTCTTAGTTTGCAAAAGAAAAATCTGACCCACTCTTATGATATCCTTACTTTTTTGATTGATGTCATTTGTTCTTCTCTCCATTCAGGTTTGTTTTTCTTTGCATTCATAAAAAATTCATTTACCCTCTGCTCAAGCTGATCCATTGCATCTGTAGCACAGGAAAAGAGTGAGACAAATGTTATTTTCTCATGTACATAAACATTAGAAAATAAGGGGAATTTTTTTTCTCAAACAAAGTTGACAGGACTGAGGTGCAAACTATTAGAGAGGAAAAAAAAGAAAAAACCAAAACAACCAAGCAACAGTGGACAGCGGAGGGAAATATTTACCTTAATTTCCAAGAAGCAGAATTGCATTCTGGTAGGATTCTCATCAAGGTTCTTGTGCTCTCCAGCATGGGACAGGCAGGACTCCAAGTTCTAAAGGTTTTTTGTCCCTAAGAGCAGTGGTAGTGACTTAAAGCACGACCCAAACTCCTCACCCAGGGCTCTAGACTGCTGACTTTGGAACATTCTAGCCAGTTACAAACTGAGCAGGAAACAAAATGTTCTCCTAAGAGAAACAGTCAAATACAAAACCAAATAATTGAAAAAAATTAGTGTCTCAAAAAGGTAGACCAACTGAAGAGCAAAGTCACTTCCTTTAAGTCCAGGGCCTCTCCACTGTTTGCTAGGAAGGGTCAGGGCAAATTGAAAGTGCTCACAAATTATTCCCTCCACCCCCAGAGGAGTAAATGCACTGATGAACTATTATTTGGATGGGATTCTCACTTTCATGAAGTTGAGAAATATCATAAGGGGAAAAAAATAAAACCACCCATTTTCTAACATTAACTATCTCCAGAAAGGAAAATGTCAACCACAAGCTATTTTTTTCATTGTTTATTGAGACAGGAACAGGGATTCCCTTCCCTATCCTCTCCACCCTTCTCCCACTGAGATTACTATTTCAACAGCTGGACACTTGTGCACTTAACAGCTTGCACATTTCCAAAAACATGCAGCTGCCTCAGTCAAACTAGCTTGGAGCTTGGACAGCCTTGCTAGCGTCAGGACAGATGACAGTACTGAAGTTTGTTTCCCAGCATTCTCAGTGACATTGCCCAGCTATCAGTTTTAAATTAAATGTGACAATGCACAAATCACCTACAAACTTCAGGCTCTGGGTGCAGAACACCTAAGACACTTTCCAGAAACCACCATTAAAACTGGATCACATTTTGCCAAAACAAAATGTGAATTAATTAATCAGTTCAAAAAGCTCATGAAACCCTAAGTATGATTTACTCTGAGAATCCAAGAGGCCAAGGTTTTTCCCAACTCTGTGAAAATTCACAGCTAGAACTGTTTATATAAATAACCAAAAATCATTCATACTCAATGATCAAAAATATAAATAAATTTTCTTTCTACTGGGAACATTACGGATCAAAACCAACGGAATCTAACAACTGACTGGACAGAGCACTATTAATCCCAAGCCATAACTGCTGTGACTTAAGTTCACATCAATTCTATTTAGACCCAGACTAACAAAGTAGTCGAACAGTTCTGGAGTAAAACAGGCTAAAAAATGAGCATTTTCCACTTGCACCAGGTAGAGAAGTGCCACCTCTCTGGCTTCTTAACCACTGTTAAGAAGCCAGAGAGGCAAGCAAGAAGCACACACTCTGTAAGGAGGCTTCTCAAATCTCTGCTCTTTGACCAAATGACTCTAATTTGGTCCAAAAAGCCAAAAGACAAAATGTTCTATCTCCTATTCTCTGAGCACAAACACCTTAACTGTTATTCTAGTGGCTCCATAAAGAAGAAATGATAAAAAGTATCTTCTCTCTTCACTTTTTATTGAGGACATGTTATCAGTCTCTGTGAACTGCCTAGGGCAAAATTTCCACAGAAACATGGTCTCTCCTGAAAGAGCAGAAAAGGCAAAGCCAAGTTCAGGTCAGATCTATCAATTATATGGAAAGTTCTCTCTGCTACACTCAAGTTCATCCATTTTTTCTTGTGATTCTATATTCTGAGATACTAATTTCTTAGATCAAATTTCCCAAGAGTTGCCAAAACTATGAGAACAGTCTTTTTTCCAGATATTGACATTTTACCATGAAATCCTGATAATCCATGATTTTAACTTAAACAGAGAAACACATTTTATGCTTCATGTGGAGCTCAGTTAAAGCTCAAGAGTCAAGTCCCAACTCAGACAATCTTTGCTTTTTCCACAGCAATCTTATCAGAATATACAGCAGATAGATCTGGTTTATTGTTTCTTCCAACTACAAACAGCAGAACCTGCCTCATTGGGAGTCAATGTGGTCCAAACAGGGCAAAATACAAAGTCAACAATGACACTAAAGGAGAGCGGCAGAGATATCTCTAAATTACAAATCCTGTAGATTTCTAGGACAGCATCACTCTTCAAAGTACTGCTTTCAAGTACTTCTCAGACACCACACAACCTCCAGGTTTGCATGTAGTGTTCATCATGCAGCTGGGCAAGTGATGCTGAAGAGGTGCTAGCCCAGAAGTTTCATAAAGATCTTTGGATACCCTGCCAATCACTGCACAATAACTACAGAAGTACCAAGGTGTGAGAATTTTTTTCTCTACACTTAAGGTTGGTCCTAGTATACAATATTCACTGTCATTTAGTACTTCCAGTAATACAACATGGAATGTTATTTGTCATTTTCAGTTAAAGCAGAGGAAATTACAAACTGCTGTCTTGACACTGCCAGCTGCCTCAAGTTCTCAAGCACACCTAAAAAACCCTTACTATTTTGTTTGTCTTCTTATGGAACAGAAGTAAAATTTGTGAACTTATTCCAAACTATCCAAGTCAGGGCTCACCTCCCTCATGCTCCCTGGAGATAGCAACTTCAGTGGTGCTATGTACCAGAAGGAGCCATGACAGTTCCCACAACTTTAAGCACTGAACCCAAGACAACACTTACGTGATAATATACCAAATAAAATCCTATATTTGGTATAGACAATTCTACATGTGTCAATAAGGCCTGTTAAACAGACCTGCTGGGTCCACTGAAGTAAATATTCAATGGAAAGCACTTTAAAGTATTAGAGAACTGCTCCCACTTAGTACTGCATTTTGTATTCCCAAACAGTATTCCCTTGTTACTTCAATCTCTTTCTCTCATTCCCCTTTAAAATAACCTGGCCCTTCTATATTGATGACTGCTCTCATCTTTTGTGCAGTAGCAGCTTCATTAATGAATACTTTGAATCACAGTTATAGATAACCATATTAATTGTGTGTTAAATGACTGCAACAGCTACCCAGAGTGTTACAGGACACCTAAGTCCCAGAGGAGATTGCATTAAGAAAGATTAAATGGCAATGCAGCCTGAAAACAGCCTAAGGCAGTGCATTAGATCAGGATATAAGCAGAGATACAAAAGTGATCTACAAAGAAACCTGAAGTGTATTTATATTTTGTATAAAATACATATTTATACAAAAGTAGGCATTTATATAAAACAGAATTAGTATAAAACCGGAAGTATAAAGTGTATTTGGTTGCATGTCAGCTAGGGCACAAAGGGCCGAGCAAACGGCACCTTCCCATGTTATTATTAGGGAGCTGGCTGGAAAGTTTCAGGGAGAGCATGCCGCTGCCTGCTGGAAGGAGCGAGACATAACTCATGTTCCAAGCCACCATCACTGCTCTTAGGGATCAAAAATCTAAAGAGTTTGGGACGTGCCACGGAAAATGCCTTTGGGAGCAGCACAAGCCCGGAAGGCAGCTCGGCCGGGGCCGTCCTTGCGGCGCGGCGCGGCGGGCGGGGCCGTAGGGCGGGCCGGGGGCTGCCGCCACAGCGCCAGGGCGCGCGCCCGCCCCTCGCCTGGCGCGGCGCTCGGCACTCGCCGCCCGCGGGAGACGACGAGACGCCCCCGGGCCGAGCGGGGCTGCGAGAGCCGGGGCAGGGCTGGCGGGACTCACGTACTCTGCACCTGCAGGTCCATCTCGCGCATCTCGGTGAACCTGTCGCGCAGATCCATGGGAAGCTGCTCGATCACTGCGGGGACACGGGGGAGCGGGAGAGAGGGGGGAGGGAGGGAGCCAGTCAGTCACTCGCTGCCGTGGGGGAGGGGGGGCGCCGCCTCCTCGCCGCGGCTTCCCCGGCTCCCCCGCACCGGCCGTGCCCGGCCGCCCGGCGCCCCCGCCGCGCACACACTCACTCTCCAGATAGTCCTCCAGGTACAGCATGGCGGCGGCCGGGCCCGCGCCCAGGGGCTGCTCGAGAGCGGGCGCTCGTCCCTTCCAATATGGCGCCGCCGCCAACAACACCAGCGCCTCGACTCAGCGAAAACAACATTGGCGGCGGACGGCGCTCGCCGCGGCCGCGCCGCGATTGGCTGCTCGCGCCGCTGACGCACCCGCGGCCCGCGCTCTGCCGCGCGGCCTCACGGGAAGCGTAGTCTGCGCCCGGGGAGCTGCGGGGAGGCTGTGCGTCCTGCCCCGCGCTGTCGTTCCGGCTGGTCCGCGGTCATGCCCGCGATCCTCGGAGCATTCCCGCGGTCCGGGCCTATTCCCACGATCCTTAGGGCATTCCCGCCTCACAGGACCCGCAGAACTCTTGTCCGGGAGCAGCTTTCGGCCCTCCGGAGCGTCCCCCGCGCGACCGCAGCGCCGCAAGTGCGGCGAGCAGGAAGGGAAAACTTGCAGCTTCTTGGCCAGTCTCGAGGCTTTTGTTTGTCCGGTGTTGTTCTAAGTGCTCGCAGCCGGCAGTAGTGCATTAAAAGCGTAAGAAACGGCAAAACTAATGAAATTGCTTCGGTCCGTGAACTCTCACGGCACAAGGTGAAAAAGCTGCTCCGTTCAGACAGGTCACGGGTACGGCCAGCCTCAGGAGGGGAGAAACGTGCCCTTTGGGATTGCTGATCGGAGTGTAACACCAAAACCGGCCGACAGCAGTGATTGCCATCCCGTTACAATACTCCTTGCAGTAATTCGCTTTCACGTGTTTGGGACTGGGTTTTTTCACACAGTTTTGTTCCCCCAAATAGTCTTTTTCATCTGTCTTCTACTGCTGTTATTTACTGCTTTAAGCATGGACTGATGGATTTATCCAGACATGTTTTTTGCCCAGGGAAAGAAAATTTTGGGGCTTGCATGATGCCAGGTGCGAGTATAGGAGCATAAGAATTGTGGTAGCAGATCAAGTTTGTTCTCCACTCTTTTGTTTACTTTTTGTGCTTTTTTGTTTCCACGTCTTTATCTGTGCCTGATGTATCCAAGCAAAAATGAAACATATGATTAAGCCAAGTATGAGTAAAACTTGCATGGGATGTTTTTGAGGGTCAAGACCAATGGAAAGTTGTACTTTTCTGTGCCTGAAGTTCGTGTATTGTGAGTAGTTAGTTAAAGATGACTGAATTTTGGGAGGTAAGGCATACTTTTTGTATATAGCCTTTATGAAGACCGATGGTAGTAATGTGTTGGATACATTACTGAGGGGTACATTGCAAGCATTCTGAGGGGTTTTAATTCCTTTGTCATTAAAGATGGGGGAGAATGAAAAAGGTGTGACAATAAACTCTCAATAACTTACAACTTTGTGAAAAAAGTGCTGCGTCAATGTGGTTACTTTCCATACTCACTCCATCATCAGCCATGTAGTCTGCACTGCCAAACCAGAAATATCAACTACTCTCATACGTAGAAATGAGAATAGATTTCAGATGGTCATTAAGCTCAGTTAGCCTTAGTGGAAATAATCTCTGTTTTATTGCTTATACAGATCTCATTCCTGTAGAACTTCTGACTAGTGTGAGCATAACAGTATTTTTAGAGTTTTGTGTGGGAAATTGCTTGGCCCAGTTTGGTATGTAAAACACAAGATTGACCCTTTGTGGGAAGGTAAATGCCTGCACTTAGTGAAGTGAAAGGGTTTGATGCAGCAAGAGAACTTAGTCCATGCAAAAGCACAGCAAAGTAATGACATCTATATTCATTAGGAGAAAAGTTAGGTGAATTTAGGGGAAATCTGAATTGATGGCATCATTTTCTTTTATGCTTATTTGCAGCTTTAATGATTCATAAAGAAAAAAAAAAACCTGTAGACTTGTTTGGGAGCACATTTTATGCAGCTGAAGTCTAAGAACAATACTGTAAACAAAGACATCACAATTAGAACCACAACTGAAATACATGGTCGTAGATTAGGTCCGTACCATTTGCCTCATGACCAAAATCCCAGGACAGCACAGACATTGGGACATTGTGACTTCTCCTCATCTTTTCAAGCTTGGGGATAGCTAGCAAAATTGTCAATGAGGCCTACTGTGCCAGGGTATTTTATGTGTGTTGTGGTGCCCAGACCAAAGAGACCAAGGAACACAGCTCTTGGGGCTGTGTCTCAGCCATGTCCATTAGTAATGGCATGTGCCCTGTGCCTGTTAGTGAAACAGGAAAAGGAAGCAGAATGACAAAGTACTGGTGGGGCTGGCTGCTGTCTGCAAGTTCAGAGTTCCCCCTGTTTATGTGTCGTGGTTTATTGTAATGTGAGAGTCTTTCACAGAAATAGAGACCTGCTCAGAAAACTGTTTGCTGTAAAGCTTACTTACATGCCTTACAGTAAGGGATGGCAGGGGATTGTGAGGTTAACTACAAAGGAAAATGCAATTCAATGTATTCACTGTCTATTGAAAAGAAAACATCAACTTATTTATCTACCTGTAGTCTTCTTTAGTATTTTTTAGACAAATGAAGAAGCTCGTATTTTTCATTTCTGCCCATATTAATTCATGCTGTATAATCAAATGACTAGCCACACCATCTTCAGTAGGATTGTTTCTGTAAGTGCTGTTTATCATGACATACCAGTGGCACTGAGTTTAAGCTGACATTTAAGAAGTGATAAGCCAAGAGACCATAAAAAAGAAACTGCTTTTACAATAGAAAACTTCCTGTTGTTTATAAATGCAAAGAATTAACTCTATTGATTAACTCAACTTTTAGAACAACCTAATTAGAACAGCTCCCGATAAGGAAACAGGGATTAATGACTGTTTATTGGAATGCAGATACAGTGAAAAAGAACTAAACACCAGCTGTGAACACAAGGTAGAAAATTCAATTTGTGAATTACAATCAACATTGCTCAAAAAAACTCCTTTGCAACTACAGAGCTGCTTAGCACAGGAAGTGAAGGGAGGCCACAGGAGCTGCTGTTTTCTCCTGTTTATACAATGTTATTAATGTTGATGGCTTTTCTCCAGCAAACGTTTCACATAAATCATGTTTCCTCACTGTGACGGAGTGATGGCACAAAGGAATATTACAGATGCCCTGTGATCTACCTAAAGCTAATTGCCTTCCTAGGTTTCATTAGTTTTCAACTGACAGGGAAAAAAAAGCTGAAACATAAATTTATGTTCTGATGTGCGCTTCTCAGATGGGGGTTAAGATTTTCAAATCTCCCTCTCCTGTACTTACCCATTCCATATCTCTGCAATGCCCTTTTTCTATTCTAATTGCTTCTATCTATTCCCATGTGTAGAGCTGTTTGACCATCTAAGTCCGTCATTTCCATCTTTGTGTTGCAGCTGCTGTCTATCTGTTGATGCGACCCTTTCCTTCTTCCTTCCAAATCCATTCTGTCTTCTGAGCTGTTTGATTGCTGGAGCTTTCTGTACCCGTTCAGGACTGTCACAGTTCCATGTTTACTTCAGTACTCTGATTTTTAGCTCTTGTCTAATACAGCGTTTCTGTACTTACAATCCTTATGTTTTGTTTCTTTGTTTTTAAGAAGGACACATTTCTAATGATATTATTTGAAAAAATCAGGAAAGACCTACCTAGCCCATCCCTAGATTGTTACTCCAGGTCTCAGCTACTGCTGGTAGGTTCCTGTGCTTTGGTTTCTCACAAGGGAGCCTCCCTGCCTCTGGCACACAGAGGTTGCAGATGTACATCTGTGTGTTTCTCAGGGCTCTCACAGAAGAACTTCCAGTGTGACAGCTGAGTGGCATCCACCAGAGCCTACATAAAACTGCAAGCCTGGGTAGCTCTTAAACTACCAGAAAGGAGCAGTTTGCTTTTCTTTGGCACCTGCTGCTGCTGCACTCCAGCAGTCCTGCGTGGCAGGCCAGAATCCATTCACCACGGTGCGCTGCTGCGAGCATGTGTTGTGGATCGCAGCGTTCCCAGCAGTTCTGGCTGCCATCGTCAGTGTTAGGCCTGCTGGTCTCCTCACATGCTTTCAACTGTTTTATTGTAATTCATCCTCACATCCTGTTTGTTGCCTGCTATTTTTCTGCTGTTGCAGCTGTTTTTTCCATTCTTTCCAGTCCACCCAGTTTTGCAGTCCAGCTGTCCCTCCCAGCTGCCATGGACTCCACCGTCTCCCAAATTCCACCCTTTCTGCTGCTGCAGGGGCATCACCCACAGCCTCACTCTCCCTCTGCAGGAAATAACTATCATTCCTGCTCTACTGCACACCATGGCTATTGGAGGACATTAGTTAAATAACTGAATTGTCTTGAGACTGAGCACAATGTAAGGATTGCAGCATGATTGTATTTCTTCTGAGCAATCAACTTTGTGTAATGGGAAACTCCATCCAAAGCTGGATCCTAGGAAAAAGCTGTGTCAGAGTTTCAAGTACATAATGTTACTCTGGTCTAGTGCAGCACTATGCAGGAACTTCACACTTCCGTGAAACAGTCCCTCAGAAGGGAAAATTTGGCCCAGGAATATTGTGCCTGGATGGTAATCTCTCTTGAGAAATCAGTTTCCTTTTCTGCTGATTACAAACTCTTGCATTCTGAGATTCACATTCCTGTTTCTGGAAGAAAATCCATGACCCCAGATAATTAATTTGCTTTAACAGTCAACAGGAAAATGAAGCTGCCATTTATCTTTCAGCTTGACTTTGTGTACACACTCAAGCAATTATATCTCCATATTTTAGTTAATTTTATCTGCTACAGACTCAGTTAAATTTGCTTGCAGATTTCAGTTATTTCCTGAAAATCTGCAGGATATGAGCAATTGCTGTTTATATATTAATCACTGAAATGTTTTATCCTGACTTCCTAAGGAAATAAAGCTTACATGAGCAATCTATATGTTTGTGTGAATATTTCTTTATCTGTTCTTTCATTCTGCCCTGTCTCTATAGAATGGACTAATTTCAGCCTAACTGGAAAAAAAAAAAACAGTTGTTCTTTTAGAGATTAGTTGTGTACTTATTAGATGCTTGCCTGCTGCTAATAGTTTTGAATTTTTTTCTCCCTTTCACTGAGGAGAAGATTGCAATATGAACCTTCCATGTATTAGACTCAATAAAATCTACTCAAAAGCAATGAGTACCCAAACCATAAAAAAAATCTTCTGCTGATGAACATAACTTATGCACAAGGAACCAACCTAAGTAGGTTTGGTGCTCACAGAATGTCCAGGTTTGTTTGCTTGATTTTCTTGCCATCCTGGATACTGGACCATGTGGCAGTAAGTAGGGAAGTGATTATCTTAATGATAGACATGTAATGAAAGTATATCATTCTATCTAATGATAGAATGTAATGAAAGACATTTTATACCTTTTTCTTTTCAGATCTATACGTGTATTTCTAATATGAGGCCAGGACATGCTTGTGCCTGGAATTGGCTCATATCTACTAGTTTCCATCAAGAAATGCTATAAATTTCTGGTATGCCATGAATGGTACAGAAGAATGTGGGATATGACGCCATCTATGCCCTGTGCTGATCAGAAGATGTATCCTCTGAGAATTGAGGTCTACAGATGGAGCAGGTAAAAAAATAAAAGAGCTGAACAGTCTTGTGCTCAGAGCACACATCTAGGAGATGGCAATGCAATTGTATTACTCTCCACTCAAATTCATGCTCTTGTAGCCTTCTTTGTCACTGAAGGCAATTCACAGAAGTTGAAAGTGGCAGCAGGGGAAGGAAGTAACAGAAATTTGCCAAAATAATGACATTATGACTGACTGAAGTAGCACAGCTGACCCAGGAGAGGATGCAGACTTTGAGAGCAGGCATGAATCTTCACTGCCTCTGGGCTTACACTGTCAGACACCTGAGTATAATCCAGGAATCACCTTTTTCATGGTTTCAAGAGCTGTGCAGAGACTGAGGCACTCAAGAAACTGGAGTTCAGACTCAGAGGATTTACAGGAAGGACAGTACTGACAGAAGGCAAATACCCTAACTTCTTACCAGGGAGAGATGTACTGCAATTTAGCATGAGTCTACCTCTTTGGTTTGATAATGTAAGGCAAAACTTGGGGAAAAAAGGGAGAACAAGTGAGTTCCTTGAAAATTACCATATGTATTCAAGGTGGTAATAACATTGTAGCTGTGATACTTTCAAAGATACAGGCAAATGCTCTTTCTCGGGAAGCTAACTTAGATGATCATTATTTTATTAAGATGTTTACAATTGATGAAAATACAGACAACTTGGAGAGCACAGAAGTTCCTCTCCAACTGTCCTATTGACTTCTGTTGTCTGATTTTTTAAACTTCCATATGATCTAAATGTACCTATTTTAGAAGTATAGCTTAGCTTACAAATGAACTAATCCTATTCCTTACTGGCTTGCATCAGCATACTTTAAGGCTGTTATGGTTTATTATTTTTGTTCTGAAATGCAAATTCATGGTCCCACATGTGGTGAGCCCTGTCATGTTAGTTCCTACAGAAATGAAGAATAAAGGGTGATGACAGGCTAAGTTAATACCTAATTTGTTTTTCATCTCATGCACTGGAGAAGTAAGTTTACCATATTTTTAGATGAGTTCTAAAGGTTTGCAATCAGCACATTCCATAATGATGTAAGAAATTGTGTCATTTTTGCATATATGCAAAAATCCCTAATGTAAGCATGTACAAAGTTATTTGAAAATGCACTATGAAAGCAGAAGCGAGTGCCATTGCAGTCCATTTTAGAAGCATTGTTCTTCTTCCAAGTTCTCAAACATCTCCATTATTCTGTTAATTTCTTTCAAAAAAAGAAATCTAAGTTTTAAACCTTCAATTTTTTATTTTTTTTTTTTTAGTGCATATGGAGAATTTGTCTCTCTATGTGTCCATATTGTATTTCAACGAAATATGAAGAGAATTACACAGTCACAGTCACTTTGGACTTTACTGGCATAATAATAGTTGCAAGGAACAGCCTATTTTCAGGGTAGCAAGTGTCAGGAATGCTACAGCTTTTGTAACATGAACAGAAGATCTTACTAACAAAAGTGTTAATTTTGATGAAGAGGTTCGAATTTAGAAATTTTCCACCTCTCATTTTCATGCAAGTTGCAGAACTGTCTGGTCTTTAATATTTGCGTATGTTATATCTATTAAATTTGTTTGCATCCCAGAAGTTACAAGAAATAAGGGCTTTACCAGAAAAGAAAGTTACTTTGCAGGAGGCCACAAGTTGATTTTACAGAAACGCTGAACTAATGTGGCAAGGGAACGTATTTTTAAAAGGCACAAATCTCCTTATTGATAATTATCTGTCAGTAATTTATAAGGGAAGTACTAAAATCACTGCAATTTTTTTATATCAATGCAATTTGAAAACAGAGCTAGTATTTCTTTTCTTTAGTAAAAATCCTATATTTCACTCAGTTACAACTTCAGATCTTCTTGGCTCTTCTGTGTGTGTCTGTCCTTAAAGATTAATGCAAAACACTTGGGAATGCAGCTGACTGGGAATTCTTCAATTATACAGTTTTTTTAGCTGTAAAATACTCTGTTTAAACTAATATGCTTGCAAGAACCTAAGTGCTTCAACAGGGCTTTTACTGAAATGCAATATTCTAGAGAGTGAGAGCATACTAGGTAATAGCCTTGTGGTCCTGAAACTCCTGGGAGTTAAGCAACGAACTCACAAGTGTCTTCTGTCTGATTTAGATTGGCCCTGAGATCTTTTTCTTCTTGATCTGCTTAGTGTGAGAGAAACCATTGTGGAGCTAGTCCAATATTCTGTCTGGTTATGATTCTGGGTACTCAGCTTCACAGCTTTGTTGCAGAGAATTTGAACAAAATATACAAATAGAGAAAGTCATAATCCATCTCTAGAAAAACCCCTGTAGGGTTGATTTCCTGGTGGCTGGAGCATATTTCTGGGACAGGAAGAAATGGCAGACCTGCAGACTGAATCTGAACCTTTCATATCCCTGGTAAATTCCTCTTACTGCCAGGCTATTATATGTGCATTCATTAAATTGCAAGTATTTAGTGACATTTAATAAAGATAAGGAACATTTAAGAAACCTTAAAAAGTTTTACAGGATAAAAAAGCCCCAGTTCCTAGTCTAACCTGATACTGAGTATCTTTCATCAATAGGGAACAGATTTAATTTAAAAAATCTTATAAATTATTAAAAATTAATTTCAGTTTGACTGTGATTATATTCTGATGGAATTAACATTAAGAATTACTTTGTTAGCAGTGAATTCTGGTACTCCATGATTGACAATATTCTCTACACAGAAAGGGAAATCTTTCTTGAAAAAAATGATAGAAAGTGTGAAGAACTAACTTCATCTGTCTTCCAAGACAAGGTTTTACAAATTTTTTGAGAAAAATCCAGTGGCTCCTAGATTGTGTGCCGAAAGCATAATTTTAAAACTATGAGGTCACAAAATGTTGTAATTCAATAACAGCTGCTAATGGCATAGTAAGAGAATATTTGGTGAAGATAGAAATAGGTCTTATATTTTTTTTAATTGTGTATGTCAACCTTTCTTTGCTACAATTATGTCTGGGCTGTTTTTCCATTTTGAGGCTAAATGCAAATGAAGATTATAAATTATTTCTTCTAAAGAATACTTACTGGATAAAGAAAAGCCTAAAACAGTATGTCTTAGCAGTTATTTTCTTTTGTAAACAGGATCAACTCAAACAGCGCTGCCAGGTGATAATGATTAATGGTTCAAAACACTATAGATCTGCATTATATAATGCATCTCATATCCTTGAAATGAGGATTGTAATTTGTCATTGTTGTCTAGAGCTAAAATTACAACAGGTAATTTGCAAGAGTAGATTGTAGTGTTTTATAATTGCTTTTTAAAATTCATATGGTCTTATATTTGAATAAATATTAGATCTCAGAGCAATGCATTAGTTTTCTGTGTAGTGACGTGCAATGGCTGGAAAATCAATTATACCTTTTTTTAGCTAAAATGACCTCTATCATATTTCTCATATGGTGTGGTACCCTATAGGTAGTACCAGAATACAAGCACACTCCTCCCACGAAGAAGTACTCATTTTCTACTTTTATTTCCTTATCTCTACTCAGCCATGTGACTGGCAGGGTTCACAGCTAACCCTTCAGATTAGAGCACATTCTGACTGTTCATGGCAATTACTTTTTGGTCTCTTGTCAGTGTGCCCTTACAGGGGGCTGTTTTCTCATGGGCCCTCCCGAGCACCTCTTATTGTCACTGCTGTGTGCCCCTCCTTCAAACAATGGCCTTGGCTCATACCAGATACATGGTTTATTGTAGGCTGTAGAGTACATTAAAAGGCACACAATAATTCATACTAAAAAGAATTTCTCTCTCTGAACCTCTCTGTACTCAATTACAGAATTGCAAAAAGTAAGAGATGCCAGATAGAAAAACCTGATTCAGAGCAGTTTGTTTGTTTGGGATGTTGTTGTTATTGTTGTTGTGGGAATGCAATAAGAAACCAACACTTTGTGTTGTGATATGGTCAAATGTGCTGTAATTGTCTGAATGGGAAATTCCATTAAATCACTGGCTTGTGGTTCTGGGATTGCTCAGTGACCTCAACTGCTGGAGGACAGCTGTAGCCTGCCTTCTTTATTTACTGATGCTGGCTCGTAAATGTATCTTGCTAGCTTGGACAACAGAGACAGGTCCCTTGTGGTCCCTTTGTTGAACTTGACCGAGAAATGTCTGCCCCTGCAAAGAAAAATATTTGGTTTCCAACAGAGAACTAGAAGTTTCTGTGCCAAATGGGACAGTGTTTGGAACAAGCTAGAACAGAATGGAAAGAAGATTAAATTATCATGCTAGGACTGAAAGTTATTATATAGGTACCTAAGAGTGAAATACACCTATACAGGTACTTGTTTACTATCAGTGTTCTCCCTTTTCTAGTTTCAATCAGTATTAACTGCATAAAACTAATGTATAGTCATTCCCTGGTATTTTCTTTTAAAACTATAGGCACATTTCCTTAAATAGGCAGCAAGCAATATGGTCACATCAAACTGTTTAAAAGAAGACTAGTGCAGGTCACATCAGTCTTCAAAGACTTTAAAGGGTCCTGCAAAAATTCATAGTAGCCAGAGCTAAATGCCTTTGTATGTAGTGTCACGTGTACATTTAAACTACAGTCTGGAGGTACTTTGTGTCCTCTGCCTGTCTCAAAGATGTGAGAATTTATTTGCCATTAAAAATAAATATATTTTATGTTTTTTAGTTCAGAACCAGCATATATGAATCAAGGAAAACTGTTGCCATCTGATGATGAGTTCAGCTTTAATCACTCACTCAGGATTGAATTTTAGTCACCCCCTTCCAAACACACATCTTCTCCATATATGTATATATTATATGTGTGTATGACTGCACACGTATATACATGTTGGCAATGGTACTCAGCACTTGTTTATGATTAAATTTTTCATTATTTGTCCCTGCATAATTCATTTCAGTTGGCACAATATAGACTTAGAGGTTCAGAAATTGAAAGGGATAGGAAAAGAATGCATATTTTCAGTGAAGACATCTGTGTGGTTCTATACAAAATTTTTATACAACTGAATTGAAAAAGAACAACGAGAACATTGTAAAGGTAAGATATATAATTTAATGCAATGTCATAAATTTGTTGTATTTTATTAATTTATCTTAGAGATTACATGAGGAAGTAATGGTCACATATAATCTTGTGAGATAATGTCAAAAATTGAAAAAGACACATGCTTATATAAGTTCTGTTAGTTTTAAAGTAATTTCTGTAGAACCCTGCTAACCTCCTCACCTCTAGTGAGTTCTGAGGGATTTTCTGTAGAGGCTGCTCTTTAGTCTGTTCACAGGAAGGCTGAAGGCATGGATACAGCTGGACAGGACACGTGCCTTATTCAGTGAATTACTAGTAGCTATCATTTACTGCCTTACTGCAGCAGTGACAAAATAGCAACAGAGAGCAGAACTCCCATATCGGGTAACATACACACACCAGCTGTGCCTTTAACCCACTGCTCTCCTCTTTTCCCATAAAACCTTTTTTTTCCATCTCTAGATATTATATGTTTTTCCCTTATGAATAATAGTTTGTTTACAATGTCACATCTTCAATACCCAGTGAATTATGGGAAATTCTGGTTTTATAATGGAAATAAAATACTTCACATTGATACAAGACACACAGAAGTTTGCCTTTCATGTTAGTTAGTATTTGTGCAACTTTAAGAAATGTCTTTGCATCATATACACAGGTGCCATATGATGCAAGGAGTTACCGTGGACAGAACAACATAGAATGGCTAAATCAGGTTTTGTAATAGCTTTATCTTAATCACCTTCAATTTTTCCATCTGTTCCAAGTATTTTACACCATATAGTGAACATGAAGCATAACAGATCTGTGGATTGAAGGATGATAAGTTTCGCTTGCACAACTTTTCAATCATTACATCCTGTTTTAGAAATAAAACACTTTAGTTCCTATCATTAATTATAGAGAAAAAAAGTAAAGTAAGACAGAAAGCATGTATGTACGTTTTATACATATCTTCATGAGATAGTTTGAGGAAATCTCTCCCAGTGGAGACTTTACTACTTAAGACTGTATAAATAACAGTGATCCCATTAAAGGGCCATCATTGGTGCCACACTGTGTTGTATGGAAGAAAGTTATGGTAGAAGATGGTTAGTTTGAGAGGGGACCCAAGGTAGCACAGAACCTCTTACTTGTCAGGTGAGCACAGCCACTGTTCTATCACTTTCAGGATGAAAAGGAACACTATCAAAGGAGGCTTCCTTCACTGAATATAAATTTCATCTATGAAAGAGCTTTCATTACATTCTTTATATTAAAAAATTTTCTTGAAAGAAAAAAGAAAATGTACAAGATATAGTGCTGTTCATAAAGAACATAAACTTTACAAATAATTCAGATTATTACTTTCATAAAATTGCATCACTCAAGCTTAGTGACCAGCTTACAGAACTAACAAAACATTCTTAAACCTTCATGCTCTCAGGTTTAGAAAAGAATAACAAATGATGGTGAGAAACTGTCAAAGTTTAGGAGTAGAACATGTAGCTGGTAAATATATAGGTTATATTTAAGACGGACAATAGCATGAAAAAACACCAACACAACTGTAAATAATCAGGTACACATTTAAATTAGGATCATGTCAAACATAACTCCCATTTTTGTTGTTCAGCAATCTAAATTTTTATTTTTTTATTTGGACAGCGGGGAAGGTCTCTTTTTTCCTGTGTTGCTAAGTAAGGTACATTCTTAACACCATGTATATAATGGTTTGAAAAAATCCTGCTTGCCTCCAGCTGCAATTTAATAATCTCATGGCTTCAGAGAAGGAAGGCACCAGTGTGGACTGAAAATGGGCAGATATAGAAAGAGAGGAATTTTTAGGACGTGATTTCTCTTACATCAGGTGGTAGAAGCAAAGTTTTACTGAGTGTTTACTGGAAAATTAAAGAATTATCTGACCTTCTGAAAAAATAAAGACAGAGAACACAAGAACTATCCATATGAGAAATAAAAGAAGAATGGAGAAGCTTACAGTGAGACTCCCTAAGTTGCTGTAAGATTTCTCTACCAGAATTCAGGATACAGAAAATGAAAGGAAATTGTTGATGGGGAAGAATTAAAATAGATTTATAGGTTTGAAAGAGGGGAAACATAGCACAGAGTAACACAAGTAGACATGAAAGAAGACTGAAAGACAATACTGAAAAGTCATGGTCACTCATGAAAGACCAACATAAAGCCAGTAAACATGCTGGAAACAGCGGTGGCTGGTCAAAAATAGTTTGGATGGTCATCTCCTGGACTGATCAATGTTTTAATGAAGAGAAAATTAAACTGAATGGATATTTTGTCAAGAAATGCAATAACTAGCTTTAACATGTTTTTTCAGATACTTTTTTTCTGAAGTGATTACTCCATCATTAAAAAAGTTAAAAATGTATTATTCTACTGTTGAAACTGTACTTCCATTTCCTTTATCTCTAGTCTTCTCAAAAATTTTTACCAGTGAAGCTTTTCCCTCTCAATAAAATGTTCTGTGCTTCTCTTGGCTTGCTAATAGTCAAACATAACATCTGGCATTAGATTTTGACATGGGTGTGGACTCATTAGTTTATAAAGCCATATAAAAAAACTTCATTGTCCTGCAGTTAGTTACTATTTAAGAATTGGATTTTATAGGCAATAAAGGATTTTTTAATGAAAACAAGGTTGAACATTCTGCAATGAAAACTGCCATCTCAAGTTCCAGAAAATGGAAAGTATATTCTTGGTGCTCAGTGCAAGGCTGTGGCCAGCACTAATCATTGTAGCACCAGTACAAAGAAGGTGTTGTTATGATGAGACACAGATGAAGTTCTTTTTGCTTATCTCCCAGACCCTGTAACTCCTTATAAATCCAACGTGTCCCCAGAAGTGTCCCCAAAAGGTCTATTACTATTTTAATCAGTTTTGTGTCTAAAATACTGCTGCATGTAAAATTTGTGCTGCTTCTATTTTTAATGTCTTATTGGATTGAATTAAATATTTTTCAATAATTAGAAAGCATGAATACCAGTCTAGGTATTCAGCTGCTGAGAAATCTGAAAATTAATTCTAACTTGGAAAACAGATTGACTTCTTTTTCATTCACAAAAAAAAAAGGAAAAGGAAAACACAGGCTAAAAAGATTACCTGAGGCAGGTCTCATTTGAAAAAATAACAGCAATATAACCATGTATTACATAAAAACCAAAGTAATTAATATCTGTACAGCCAAATGCATAAAGTCGTTCATACACAGTGAGAACTATAGCTATTAAACTAGTCTATTAATCTGTAAAGCAAATTTTGTGATCAGTTAGCAATTTTTCAGACTTGAATAAGACATTTTATGGGAGTCTAATTAGATTTGTGTTTCAGCTCTGGGAATACCACTGTGTGCACTTTTTCTAATGCTTTATAGGCCATAACAAGTTGTTCCCAGGACACTTAATAGACAAGTCACATTTTCATTATGCACTGGAGCCTTGAGTACATTTAGGACACGTCCTGTGGAGCTGTTCATTGTAGTGGTTCAAGGACACCTAGTGTTGTGGAACAAATACTTTATTTACAAATAGACATTTAATGAGTTTCTGAAGCGCAGTAAGATATCCTTTCATCCTGAAAGAGCTGATACATACTAGTGTGGTGCAAACAGAGGAGACAATTCAATTTTAAACGTGTCAGAGCTATCAAAAGCATCCAAATGGTGTAGTAGTGAGGTAAGAGTTCTTTGATAAGGAATCCCCTGGGACTGTAATGCCATTTTAACATCTTCCAAATGTCATCTGGAAAATCATGGATACATGACAGCAGGTATGTGTCCAAGTCACTGATATGTTAGCTCAGAGCAGACAATTCTCTTTAATAATGGTGTTTTAGTGTTGCACAAAGTTGAGCTTTAAGGCATTTGATTCTCTAACTGTATTTCTCAGAGTGGCCTATGAAGTCGATTTACACTCATTCTGGCATTGCCAGGATTTATACTAAAGCTGTACAGCAGTTCTGTGCCCCCGTTTGTGCCCAGTATATCTTATGTGGTGGATGATGTAGCTGTGTTCAGCCATGTCAGTGGCAAAGGGTGGTGGCACAAGAGCTGATGATGTCCTGCACCACTGAGTGGCAGGCCAGTTCTGCATGCTTATGTCTGCATTGCAAATCCAGCACCATTCCTCAGTGCCTCAGTGGCCTGTTGTCCATGGGAGTAATGCATCAACATTTCAGTAACACATTATTTACATGACAAGCAGCCAACTGACCCTTGAAAAATGGGCTACATTTAGGGAAAGTCAAATAAAGAGACTCTTTGTGATGGAATTTTAACCAAAAAATGCCATACATTCTCAGCTGCCTACTTAAAATTCAAAATACTTGAGAATTACAAGTACTTGAGAATATAATGAGGTTTTTTGTTCAGATGAAGCTGTACAATATTTCTGCTGTATGTATCTATGAAGTAATGCTGTTTGTCTTGCAGCAAGGGTATAGAGGCTTCATTGAAAAATCAGAGCCTACACAGAACACTACTCAAAAAGTGCTAGCACAGAGAAGGTCAGGTTTAGGGCACAAGCAACCTACTCAGGTAATTTGCAGGAAGTAGAAGAAAATATCAAGGAAGTCACAGTCATTCACTGTCCTGTGAAAGATTGTTTTGGATTCTGACTGAAATGAAATCTAGTCACTTGCTGACTCTCGTGATACTAGCCTAATAACTCCTGCATACAATGCTTCATATTGCAGAAATGTGAGACTGATTACAATGTGAAGGACAAACATGGTCATAACCTTGGTCTCACTCATCATTCTGTGGAGAAAAACAGCTTTAGCTTAGATACCTAAATATGTCACTTCTTCCACATGTAAGTTCAAAGCAATTAAAACCTACCATGGGACAATTTAAGACACTCCGTAAAAGAAAAGATGAATTGACAGGCATCCTTCTCATAAGGATTTGCCATGCCTTTTATAATTTTGTTGTTTAGATAAGCATCTTGGCAGATGTATACCTTTTTTCCTATAAAAATCCAGTTATCACACATCAGAATTAAAAAGTCATGGTAAAATCTGTATCTTCTGATATGGAAAAACCCCACTTTATTATAATTACAATAAAATTGTAGCTAGGCAACTTACTTTCCTTCTGTGAGGGACATCAGTCTAAAGCATTTTTTTTTCATACTTCCTGCCAGACTTTGTAATAATAGCAAAGTAATATATAGTTCTTCATACATTATGTCTTCTTTTCTTTTTCAAGCCTCAACATCCCTCCATCATTCTCCAGATTTTTACGTTCTCCTTTGTCTCACCTACTCTTAATGTCTTTTGTGTACTGCTTTCACCTGCATCTCACTCAAGCCTCCAACGACAGTTTCAGAAGCAATTTTCATGGGAACTGTGAGCCAGCCAGGGGGGCTTTCAGATCCAAGGAGTAGGGAACACCATTTATGTTAAGGCATCTCAGGTACAGTCACTTCAGGCTTTGCCATCAGAAGACTGGTGTAAGTGATGGTCCTGGTTTCATCCAGGACAGGGTTAAAATTTTGTGGTAGCTGGGAAGGTGTATGGCCAGACTCTACTATTATTCCATAGCACCCCATGTCATTGCCAGGGGTGGGGGAAGGGACTCTTGCTTCCCAGGAGACGGGTGTTCCTTCAGGTGGAGAAAACATGGCAGATGGGTGGAATGGTTCAGTATTCATTTGTTTTTGGGGGTTTCTCCATTTTATACCTTTTGTTATTAATATTGTTGCTGTTATTGTTCATTTTCTTATCTCATTTCTGTTTACAGTAAATTGTTCTTATCTCTCAAACTGTGATCTTTGTCTTTTGTCCCTGCCGTTGGAGGGGGAAGGGCAGCAGAGTATGGTCTTTTTAGGGGGGAGTACTAAACTGGAGAATAACTTTCCTAAACCATGACAGTGATTCAGAAACAGCCTCAGAGGCTGTTTTAAAAATATGTATATTTACATATTTTTTTTAATATGTATCTTGGATAACAATCTCAATGCAGAGAAGAATCTGGACAAGATACTGAAACTAAAAAGGAAAAACAGATTTAGCAGTAGAGGACATGTAGAAGGGGAGAAGAAAAGATAGGGAGATTAAAAGAAGGACAAGGAGAAAAAAGAAAGAAGGTGAAATAAATGGAAAGAAGGGGAAGGCTTATCCCTTCCCTGTAAGGCTACAAGAAAACTGATGATTACTTAAGTAACGGTGGATTTGATTTTATCACAACTAGTAAGTTCTCTGCTAATTTTTAATCAGACTTGAGCTCTAAATCCCATAGTTAGATGGAACAGTAAGGTGTAACAGGTGACCAAAAGGCAGCTGTGTACAGAGCAGCATATTCACCTTAGCTGGCAAGAGACTTTTCTATAAAAACATAGTTCATATGCACCTTCCCAAAGGAAAAATGCCACAAGAGATAATTTGTCAAATGCTGAAAAATAAGGAGGTGTCAGAATTAAAGATATTGGTGAATCTTTATTCCCTTATTAAATTACAACATCGACTTTAGTTATACAATCATATGCATTCTTCTCCTTGACCCCTGCTTCATTATGTGCAAAGAATGAGCCTTTTAGGATATTCTTTTATCCTCATTCAGCGTGAGGTCTATATACTTTCCACTGCTAATTGGAAATAGCTGTTAAGTTTTAGCTGTTAGGACAGCCATACATTCCCTGCTGGCTTGTTTTGACTCTCATAGCACACGTGTTTCACAAACATTCCTCCAAATTTCTCTGAAAGAACAGTTTTGTCATCTCTTCCCTACAGCTGTACAACACAAGTATCTGAGAAGTCAAGCTAATCCATCTGAGTAGTTCACAATGAGTTACATTTCATATTTGTAAAGGGCAGTTCCCAGTAGCTTCAGATAAAGTTGTGAATGTTTAGTATTTCTGTGAATCAGCCTGTGAGATCTCAGGCTGGACAATAAAAGAGAGAACAAAATAACTGCCTGGGGAAAATGTGATTAAAGCAAGTTGCCACACGGGAACTTCGCAGTGGAGACTGACTACAGTTCTCCAAAGCGGCTGCTCTCTAGTGACAGGATCTCCTTTGTACTTCCACAGCACCAGGGCTTTATGATAAGAAGTGTCAGCAACCTTGATAACTAGCAGTGCTGTTGACACATCAAAGATAATAAAATGTGCTCTTTGCTCGTGTAAAATCCCCTGTTGTGACTGAAAAGGAAGTGTGGACTATAATCCACAGGACTCTGAAGATCATTGGTAAGAAACTGAAACTTAGGAGACTTCAGAGGTGGGCCTATGCAAACCTCATGAAGTTCAACAAGGCCAAATGCAAGGTCCTGCACCTGGATTGGGGAAATCACAAGCATAAACAGAAGCTGGAAAGAGAATTATTTGAGAGCAGCCTCAAGAGGAAGGACTTTGGGGCACAGTTGGACAAGAAGCTCAACATTATCTGGCAGTGTATGCTCACATCCCAGAAAGACCATTTTCAAGAGCCCATTAAACCAAAGTGTTTCCAAGACTACGGTTTTAATTACTTAATCTTGTTAATCTGTATTTTATTAATTTCAAGTGATGCCTCATTCCAGACCATTGTTTACATGTTCAAGTAAAACCAAGCTCTAGATACAGGAAAAAGTTGGTGCTTTTTGATGTCTTTGTTTCAAAAGAAAGAAGGGAACTTCTACCTCATGATAGCAGTGCTGGGT
Source organism: Onychostruthus taczanowskii (assembly GCF_017590055.1). Classification (NCBI taxonomy): domain Eukaryota; kingdom Metazoa; phylum Chordata; class Aves; order Passeriformes; family Passeridae; genus Onychostruthus; species Onychostruthus taczanowskii. The sequence continues at coordinate 283,343 of NW_024504566.1, forward strand.
TCTGCTACAAACATGCATTTACAAGACAGGCTATTCCTGAGCCAACTAGAACTTTCCATTTTAAGGATGTTTGTGTATCTGATAATTTTTTCCTAAACGAACCTCCATCCTGCCCTTGCCATTAAACCTGTCATTAGAGAGGCATATTCATTGGGTAGACAGTCATAACCAGAGCTGATGACCAGACAAGAACCAAGTTTAAATGCAAGGCAAACCAGACCCCAGTGAAGTTAAGAAAGGTATCAAGCAAAGACCAGAAGAAGAGAAACACAGAGATAGAGAAAACAGCTCAAAGAACAAAGGAAAGGAAATTAAGTAAGTCTGAGTCAAGGCTAAAGAGCAGACAGATCTGGAACAAAGCTGAGAAAGAGATAAGCTAAGCACAGTAAAACCAAAGTACAGAATACCATTACAATCAAGTAAAAGACTGAGAAGGCAAGACTAAATGATGAGATGCCTACCTGAGACACTGACAAGCTAGCTTCAGAAATCCATCCTAAATTCAGTGTTGACACTGTTAGTCATGCAAATTACTCATTGCAGACAGAAGTCAGTTATAGGATTTGCCTGCCCAGGCTGCACCTGGCAGGGACTTGGAATTAAAGAGCTGTTTGTAGAAAGGAATGACTTAACTATCCTTGAAACTTTACAAATACCATGGAAATTAAAGGGATCACAGAATTTGTACATCTAACAGACAATGTGGCAGGAAAAAAATATTTACTCATTAAGAACATTTTGGTGCTACCAAAGACGTTTCTAGCTTATACTAAAATCTTGGAAATAAACCTGTCCATGATCAACTTCTTCATTGGAGTAGACCAAGTAGAGTAGATATATCACAGAATTAAACTGAATACCTGCCAAAGCACATCCATGTGTGTGTTTCTCCATTCACTGCTCATCTGAGTAATTTTAATTATATAGTAATTTTAATTATATGTATAAATATATAGTGGCATATAAAAGGTCATTATTTAACTAATCACTTTTACAGTGATGAAGTTTCCTGCCAAATATTAACAGGTAATTATCAGCTATAAATTTACATGCATGCCTAATGCTATTCCACTTGATCACATAGTTTAAATTAAAGACACTTTCAGTCATGTGCTGGGTGGGTGTCTTTCGTATTTACTGCTCTTTTATTCAGGTTTCCTGACAAGGAAACAAAACCATACTGTTGTATTCATACACACTAAATGTCTGTCAAACCACATCCTTCTAACAGCTTTTGAACCTGCTGGCTAATTTCAAGCACATCTGACAAAGAGGAAGTAACTTACAGATATTACGTTTCCATACATCAAATTGAAATAGGCAGATAAGCAGAGGAAAGAGATTACTGGAGTTCATTTAATTTCCATCCCCCTCTTCTGTCATTGATGGAAAGACTGTATCATGACATTTTATTTAAGTCTAGAGAATTCATATTAGAAAGTTATTGTGGATGTCCTGTGACAGAAAAAGAAGCTTCTCAGATTGTAGTTTATTAGGCATCTGAGAATCCAAGCAAAAAATACCAATCCACAAGGCTTTCCATGCTCATAAGTCTCTCTGCATTAAATAAGCATTACTTGCTAACAACAAACTCATATTTCAAAAACTTATAAAGAGCTTCACCATTACACTTCTGTTTGTAAAAAATACTCTCTTGTCTTGCCCTAAATAAACAGGTTACTCTTTAAAATGTATGGGAACTGCCTGTGTATTTCTTTCCCAGTGCTGACATCATGGAAATATCACAAAGTTTGACAGCCTGGTGGAAAGCAGTATTCCAAAGAGACCTTGCTCTTGCCCCTGTAGTTGAGCAGACATAAATAGGACCTGTTTTCTTTAGATTTTGAGCAAAATCTCTTCTGGACAGCTAATGATTTAGCTAACAACAAAATGACAGAGAAATTGTTTAACTAGCTAAGGGACCCTCTTTGTATTTGCCATGAAGTTGCTGCAGCAGAATTTAAAAAAATTACTCTGAGAGTGTCTTATGACCAAAGACCTCAAAGAATGAAAACTTAGAGACATAAAATCTTGAGGTGCCATTTTAAGCAGGATTTTTAACAGTCTAAGATGTCTATAAGACTGATTTTTTTTTTCCTTAATTTCCTTATCACACTTTAGGAATAGTTTTACACTAAGCCAAAAAATATCTGAAATGAGTAAGAGAACTTTTTGTATGCTATTTTAGGCATGTTTAAAGAAAAATCACTGAGCCTAAGACAACTGAACATTTTTTGCTGTGCATTTTTTATAAAATTTTGCTCAATCAATTTGGTCTCTTCCCAGGAACAAATAATAACACAAACACAACCTGAGTTATTTTTATGTTGGTTTAGATCAGATTAGATTGTTCTTAGCCAAGGCTGGAGCTCAGTTGTAAACTGACACTGTTTTTGTAAACTGGCATAGATTCACTGAAAACACCATACCTGTTCAAGATCTGTCTAACTGACTGTGTTCATGTGAAGTCTGTAGTAATAAAAAGAATGAATGGTATGTAAACAGCAGGATGAATGTACAATGTCACCTTTTAGCAGTGTCTGTTGTAGCTCAATTTGCCTTATTTAGGTATGGAATTATCAACATTCACTGAAGATTTTAAATGTGGTTACTACACTTCCCAGATAGGCTCATGATTTCACAGAGGATCAAAACAGCAGTTAAAGCTTAGCAAATTTTAAGGAGGAAAAATCTTCACATACCACTTTTCTGCAATATACTTAACTATTTTCAACTTTACTACAAATTTCACTTACATAAATTTGTCATAAAATCCCTGTTGCATGGGATTTTGTCCTTCCATGGTCAACTTTCTTTTTAAGGAGGAGCAAATACACCTGAAGACTCTGCCCCAGTTCACCACGAGAGCATCAAACAGTGAAATTAAAACTGAATTGAGATTCCACCAGCAGCTTCAGTGATAAGCATTTGAATATCTGGACTTTGTGTGGTTTTTCAACAAAAGACATTGTTTCTTCAAGAAACAGATTTTTCTTTGGCCTTACAAGAGCTAGATTTTATCCATTACATCCTTTTTCCTCTTTCTCAGCTTTAACTACCAGTTGTTAAAACGATCTGTATATACCATGAACTCAAGAGTATTTTCCTGTTCTAGTTAAGAAATATTTTTCAGTATATTTTATTCTAATTTTTTGATGGTGGCACTGCAACACCTTTGTATGTATTAATGGAAAATCTGTTACCAATCTGCACGTAACTCTGAGTTTTAAATATCATTCTTAATTTTGAAATATGTGTGTATATATAAAAACACACATTGTAACAATACAGACATCAGTATTAATTAAATAGAGAAGGTTTAGACTGGATATTAGGGAAAAAATTCATTACTGTGAAGGTGATGAAGCACTCAAACAGGCTGCCCAGAGAAGTTGTGGATGTCCCATCCCTGGAGGTGTTCAAGGCCAGGCTGGATGGAGCTCTGAGCAGCCTGGTGAAGGGTGTTCACTGCAGTGGAGCAGAACACCTCTCAGAGGGTGCTGGAACTAGGTGAGCTGCAAGTTTAAGAGAGGCTGGAACTAGATGAGCTGTAAGGTACCAACCCATCCTGTGATTCTACAGAATTCCTACCCTGATCACCAGATGCACACACACTAAAGCCTTTCAGAAGGATGACTTTTTTCAGCTCAGTTGTGTCATGTGAAAGTTCCACGCAGGTTATGGGGTGAGTCAACAGCCATTTTTCCTAAACAACTACAGATTTTGAGCATTTCTAGAATATCTCTCCAATAGGGTTGCTTTTCTTAAATTTGCTGTTTAGCAGAGGGAGTGGTGCTGGGCTGTAAATGACCAGATTTGGGTTTGATGTTGGCAGTTTCATTTCCGGCGCAGATGCTGGAACTTTGTGAGATGTCTGTGAAACACTGCAAACGCGTTTCGTGTGGCATTTGCCACCCTGGGCCGAAGTGTCACAAGAGGAGGGGTTTCGTGTCATTCAACTCCAGTCAGCCCATCGCTTAACATCTCCCCTGAAGGGAAAAAGGCCACCAGCTCCCAAGCCCTGCCGCAACGAGGGTACCGCGCACAAGCGTGTGTGCCAGAGGCACAGCCCCGCCGGGGGGCACGGCCCTGCCCGGGAACCGGGGGCACAGCCTCACGGCCCTGCCCGGGAACCGGGGGCACAGCCTCACGGCCCTGCCCGGGAACCGGGGGCACAGCCTCACGGCCCTGCCCGGGAACCCGGGGCACAGCCTCCCCGGGGACACAGCCTCACGGCCCTGCCCGGGAACCGGGGGCACAGCCTCCCCGGGGGCACAGCCTCACGGCCCTGCCCAGCGCCGCCAGGGGCTGTCCGCTCCAGGACGGCGCAGGCGGCGGCGCACGCGCAGGCGCCGCGGGCCGGCGGAGCGCTGCGGGCGGGGCGGAGGGGCCGGGGCAGCCGCGGGGCCGGGCCGGACCTTCTCCGGGACCCGACCTTTCCCCGCGCCCGCCGCAGGGCATGGGCGCCGCGGCTCCGCGCTGCGCTGCCGTGCCCCGGCCCCATGAGTCCTCGCCGGAGCAAGTGAGTGCGGGAGGCGTCCGGGCGGTAAGTGGCCGCTGTCCCACGGCCGCCCTGCCTCCCCAGGGCAGCGCGTCCAGCCTGAGCTGAGCGGGAGCTGGCGTCCCCGGGCCGTGCCTCCGCTGCCCTCAGCTCAGCTCCGCTGTGCCGCTGGGGTAGCCCGCGGCTTCTCCCTATCCGCGCATTTAACATTTTTTATGAGAACCGCTCGCCCCCCGCTGTCTCCGGGCGGGGCGGGAGGGGAAGGGAGGCTGCCGGGGGTCTCCGCGGGGCGCGGCCGGTCCGGGCTCGGCGCGGCTCCGCCGCCTCCACCTGCGGGCTGGTCCCTCTGTAAGGCGGACTCGCCCACCCTTCTCCCCTTCTTCCTCTGCAGGGCACCGGCGGCCCGGCCTCGGGAGGGAGGATGTGGTGAGAGGATGGGGCTGTGTCCCGCGAGGGCTCGCCATGGCCAGGGAGGACTCGGTGAAGTGCCTGCGCTGCCTGCTCTACGCCCTCAACCTGCTCTTCTGGGTGAGTGCGGCGGGCCGGGCCGGGCCGGATGCGGGCCGGTGCCGCCCGCAGGCGAAGGGCGGGCCCGGCCGCGGGCTGTCCGGAGGTGCCGCCCTGCTGCCCCTGGCCCCATGCCAGGCAGCTCCCGCCGGGGAGTACATTTTACTGGGGGAAAAGTGCCTTTGGAAACTAGTAGGAAGTGAAATTGAATTAGGGCTACTCGTGGGAATTGGTGTATCTGTAATATATAAAGAGGGGAATATTCAGGGGTGGCTTCTTGACTGGGTGAGTTTCAGAGCATCCTGTGACCCAAGATGAACTCCAAGCTCTCGAAGGTACTTGAATGGTCTGCCCATAGTCTTTTTTTGTGCATTCAGTGGACAGATCCTAAGTGGCAGGCAAGGCCTTTTGTCTTGAGGATTTCAGTCAAAGCTGTATTTATAGCAGCAGGGTTTCTCACTTGCAGTACAAGTGGGTGTGATCAGCTCTTGTTCGTTTAACTTTTGGAGCTTTGAAGAAACAGCAGGATGGATATTTTCAGAGTCCTCACTCATTTGCAATAAATGAAATATCTTTCGCCAGAATAGATGAGATTTGTGCATGGTAAGAGATGCAGATGGGATGACAGTGCACACCTGGGGCTCACACCTGGTTCATAAGGGCTGGCTCCTGATGAATGATGCAGGGATGGGACCAAACCTAGTTTATATTTGATTTTTTTTTCTATCTGCATCTAGCTCTGGGATCCCCAGCACAGGAAGGACATTGACCTGTTGGCATTGGTGCTGAGGAGGGCTACCAAGAACATTAGAGAGGTGGAGCAGCTCTTCTGCGAGGAAAGGCAGAGAGAGGATTGGGATTTTTCAGCCTGGAAGAGAGAAAGCTTGAGGTGACCTATTTGTGGCCTTCCACTACCTGAAGGGAGTCTACAAGGAAGATGGAGAAGGGCTATTTACTAGAGCACATAGTGACAGGACAAGGAGGAGTAGCTTCAGACTGAAAGAGAATAGGTTTACATTACATATTATAAAGGAAGAAATTCTTACTGTGGTACCAGTGAGTCACTGAAACAGGTTGCCTAGAGAAATTTTGTCTGCCTCATCTCTGGAAGTCTTCAAGCTTTTAATAACCTGTTCTAGTGAAAGGTGTCCCTGGCCATGGCAGGGGCTTTGGAATTGAGATGAAGTCCTATGATGACTGAAAAATAAGTGGAAATCAGAATCTGAATGAGAGAGAAAACTGTTAAACAGCATGTGGAACAGAATGGTAGTTTTTGTGCAAAAAGGATTGCTTTGTTCAAGCTGGGGTCATGAAGCCTTTGAAGTCCTGAATAAAACTGTACAGGAGTAAGTGGACACTGTCTAGTAAGGTCTGACTGTCAAGCTCTTAGAAGAGAACATCTGAAGTAAGCTTCAAAGTGTGCCCTGTGTGCAGCTGTCCCAATATGTGTGATGGGACTTCAGCATTTGTCATTGCCAATTTGGTGAGAATAGACTAGTGCGTATGAAGCTCTTTAAGATTACACAGATGGCTAGTCTGATCATGAATACTGCTGAAAAACTGAAGGTGCAGATGGTGGCTGCAAAACACCACTGTCTCCATTATTTGGTTGGTTTTGGTGCTTGTGGAAGCAGTGGACTGAGAGAACTTTATCAGTCACTCTGCTGCTGTCCTTATAGATTTTCCATAGTATTGCTTGTAAATGTACAGCTGTATGCTCTGTTTGAAAAGAAACTTTTTTTACTGAGCTCAGCTGATGAGCTGTGATGTACCTGTGTGTGCATGAGAGGGAGGCAGGCAGGAAATGTTGTTACAATGTTTTCTGTCACTTTTGACCTAAAGTCTGCTGAGCTGTACATAATCCATAGGCAATCAGCTGAAAGGCCAAGGCTCTGTTGTAGTGGTTCATTGTGTTTTATAATGGACCAGTAAATGTACTGCCTTTACTGCTCCAGAAAAACACTGGTTCTGTGCAAGTGAGTGGATTGGTACTTCAGGACCTGCAACTTGCAGAAAGCCTTTCTTCTTACAAGATGGAACTAAATTCATCGTCAGTGCTCTGACTGTTGTTGGTTAAGTGACTGATGCTAGTCGTAGACCTGATGATACCCTTCTGGAAGCTTTTTCCATGGTCAACTGAAGCATGCATCTGACTGCAGGATGTCTCTTTCATAGCAGTGGAAGTTGCAGTTTCAGGACATCCTCAGTCTTTTTTTTGGCTGTTTTTTTTTTTTTTTTGACAGTGTCCTGGACAAGGAATATCCTTCAGACTAAATCCTGCGCTTAACATTTGGTTTCATTCTTCTGCAATCCTCAGATATATATATAAATAGGTATCACTTCTTAGTGTAATTTGCAAGACTGAGGGATTCAAGTTGATTGTATGTTCTGTAACACTACTATTTCCAGTATATTAAATTCTGGAAAGCCTAATAAAAGAGAAGACCTCCAAAAAGGCATGATTTGGTGTTTTGTGGTCAAGACTTAGTGCTTAGCTAAGCAGCCTATCTTAGTGGCTCTGGAGGGAAGATGTGTTCCTACTGCTTCCTATTTTTCTGTTCTTAGGGACAGTACTGGTCTTTGTTATACCAAGATAGTTTGTGTGTCAGGACTTGGAGAAATTTAGTTTTGATGGCTTTTCAAATATGTAGTCTTACATAGTTTATGGGCCTGCAGGGTTTTCCCTTCTGGTGGGGGCTTTGCTGGGTTGGCAAGCTCCTGAGGCCGTCCCAGCTCAGTAGCAGTCCTGGGTGTAACATGAGTATCCTTATTCATTTTGAACACTGTATTACTTGTCCTCACAGAATCCTCTTTGCCACGCTTTGCAGTGCTGCCACTGTTCTGTATTTTGCTGTGGCTGTTTTCCTAGTCAAACCACCTTTGCAAGCATTTACACTGGGCAGACCTTCAGTCAGACAACATGGGCAGCCTGTAATAATGGCACAGATATATCACAGGAGATACTGGAGTACAAGTATCCCCTGTGGGTTGTGCTAGAGCAGGAGCTGAAGTAAATGGTGCTGAATACAAGGAAAATTCAGCCTCCTGGCTGCTTACAGTAGTAGGGGGTTAAACAAAGCAGTTGTTTTGAGACATACAGGTTTGTTCTACTTTCCTTTTCAGCTCAGCCATGTCTGTTCTTTAAAAGAAGTTACTAATAGTTGAAATAAATGAACTAGATAGTGGTAGTAAATGCAACTAAAAGCAACTCAATAATTTTATAAATTTTCTCAATTTTTTGGAAGAAAAGCAGAGTATAACATGGCAGGAAGAGTGCATGGAAAAGTCCGTACAGAGTAAGAACTTCTTTTTTTTTCCTGGTGGGCATGTGAGGCAGGAGCAGCTGCTGTTGTGTTGCTTGTAATTGAGGATGACTGCACTGTAGTGCTGCGGACAAATCAAGGTTGTAAGTTGCAGTTGACTGTGTCGCACGTGGTAAGGATCTCTTAACTGATGATTAATAGTGTCAGTGGATGTTTGAGCCAAGACAGTGATGGTGCCACTTTTCTTTCACCTGGTGAGCTTTTTTTGCCTAGGGATATGCTGTTTCTGTTGAACAGTGTTTAAGATTTCCTTCAACAGTACCATTTAATTTCACTTGTGTGATTGCAGCCAATAAACACTTCTGGCAGGTAGTGGAAATTGTTTGCATCCATCTCAAGCTTGTGTTTGTGAACAAAGTTTTTTAAAAAATCGCATAAAATGAAAGTGGAGCATGTTTCCAGTTAGTTTTCCACTTGAGTACTTTGCACACTTAAATCTTCTAGTTTTGCCTATGTTTACTAATTGAGAAGTCAGAGCAAGTGGATGTGAGTGTTGCGCTAGGAGGTAACTAAGGGTGGTTGTAAGCAGTGATATTTTATTTCTGGTTTCCTCCAACTTCAAATGCATCTGTTGAATCTTGTAATTTTTTTGCTTTATTTTTCAAGTCTGTTGTGACTTGAGAGTCACCATCCCTGGATGTGTTTAAAAAAAGACTGGATGTGACACTTGGTGCCATGACCTAGTTGAGGTGTTAGGACATGGGTTGGACTCTTTAAGATCATCATGGATGATCTTAAAGGTCTCTTCCAACCTAGAAATTCTGTGATTCTGTGAGAAAGAAATCAGTCTATCCTGCCTTCTGTGAAAACAGATTCTGCATAGAGGTTGTTTCTCCTGCATTTTGAGTTCCACTCTTGTTGGTGGGATTTGTAGATATTTGGAATGAAAAATTTGGGTCAATATTTTAAGTGGCAAATAATATCCATTGAAATTAACACTGCCTGGCCAGGTACCTGTAGCATAGTAAACTGTGTTTTAGGCTAATATCCTCTGATTTTGGAGACTGCAGTTTAGACATGTGGAATTAAAACCTGCTTTTCTTAGCATTCTTTGTATAAAGAAAATAACTGTGGCTTCTGTGGGAATATGCTGTCTTTTTAAAGGAATGCTTTCAACAGAGAAATCTATAGGAGGAGTTTTAAAGGACCAGAACTATTTTTAATTCTGGTATTTGAGAAATCTCTTACTTTTTGGTTTCTTTAGGCTGTAATATTTATACAATATTGTTACATTACTAGACTACCTCCTAACAACGTAGAGTTCAGCCATGAGTCAACTTTGTGTCTACCTCTATATAACTTTTTATTCCAAGTATCTTTGTAGGTGACATGGCTCACCCTGAGTGGCATATCAGCTGTGAATTGCTGGATAAGTTTCTGGAAAACTGTCCTGAAAAAGAGTGCTAATGGAAAGGGAAAAAACAAACCCAGACCCCACTCAAATGTTAGAAATTGCATTAATATGCTTTTTAATTGCCATTCAGAAAGAAATGAAGCACAGACACTTTTTTGGCAATACTCACAATTAACACTATGGAACTCATTGCATCAACCTGGAGGATGAATCACAAATCTGTGCTGACAAGATCTGAGCCCATAGCTCAAGGGGAAGGAAAAATTTCAAGCTATTTGCTTATTCTGGTAAACCACAATCTGAAACAAACTGGAAGGCTTCATCTGGCATGTAGGTACTTGTATATTTTCTCCTTCTTTAAATTCGCATCTCCTTTTGTAGCAGGTAGCTATCCAATTATTCATGCATCTCCAGTACCCTGTGCCCATTACGTTCCTGTACCCTGAAGATTCTTTATCATCTTGAGTTTGTGGCAGGCTCTAGGAATAGTAACAATTTTTAAATATCTTGTAGCTATTTAAGGTGTAGGGGACAGTTTAATTTTGTGTGTTTTTAATGGAATATGCAATTTAAATAAAAATTCAGGTGCATTTTAATCATCTTTGTGTGTTTATGAGTAAAGCAGGAAAGTTAGGTATAAACCCACTAACAGCTAAAGTGTAGTCCTGTGGATCATAGGAAACACATGCTCTTCTTAAGTATATATGTATGTGTATATATATATGCTGAGTTTAAAAATAATTTGCCCGCAACCCTGAGATTGACTACTGTCCATTAGTGAAAGCAAACTCTTAAAGAAACAAAATTAAGAGTACATTGTGTATATGTGAAGGCATATAATCTTGATGGTGATGTGTGGATTTTGATATGGATTCGGATACTTGAGCTGTGAGCATTGCTCTGGTTTACCTGTGATGAGCAGCAAATACCTGTTCCTCCCCAAAGCAAAAGATGTCTTGGTAGTGAGATGGTTACTTTTAAGGAAAAAGTGGCACAAGTCATGTCCTAACAAGAAGTGCAGTGCCTGTGTAGTTATAGAGAGGGTGGTAGAAGAAATACATGCACTTCTTTATCATTCTTTGCTTTTAAAGTACCCTTGTGCAATGCAGCCCAGAGGTTGATGTGGGTCTGATACCCGGTGGAACTGTACCTCAGCTTTGTTTGCATGCTTGGGCTCTTGTTCTTTCTACTGTTTCCTCTGGGCACCTTGAACAGCCACCTGCTGAAAAACTGGCTCATGTTTCCCAGGAGGGTGACCTCTTAGCAGCCTCTCAGTGCTCCCGCAGTTGCTTTACTGCAAAGTGTGCGAGTTCCAGCCCGTGCCAAATGTGGAGCAGGTTGCTAACTCTCTGTTGCAGCTGTGCAAGCAAGCCCAGATTCAAAGTGCAAATAGGAACGTGCTTCAGCTGTTTACTGATGTGGGAGGGGACCAAGGCATAACCTTGTAGGAAGCTTAGCTAAAATGAAACGTTGAAATATCTATAGAATCAAAGGTGTGTTTTTAGGAAATAGGAGGTTTCCCTTTTTTGTAGGCAATTTTTCTTTTTCTAAACATTTAAGTGGTTTTGCTAGGTAATACAATACCTAGCAAATACCTCCTCCACCCTTATGTCCCTCTGTCCCAAAAAATGTAGCTGTCTGTTTATCCATGGATCTGAGTTATCTGTGTTTGTTCAGTGATCTGAATATTGACCCTAATAGTGAAAATCCTGTAAAAGCATTACAACATGCTCATGACCTTGTAGTGATGTATCCCTCCATCCCTAGGTAAGGGTAAGTCATAGCTCAGATTACCCAAATCAGTTTTAAGAGGAAGATTTTCACAAGGTTTGTGTTTGGGTTTTGTTTCTTTGTGGTGTTTGGTTTTTTTTTTTTTTAAACTAAAATTATGGGACGTATTTTGATGAATGTTGTCATATCTTGGAAGTCATTTCCCTGTAGCCAGAAACCTTTTCATGCAAAGCAGGTTGCTATGTAGCATTGTTAGTCAGTGTTTCATTATGGGTATCAGAGCATGGCCTGAAGATGTTTACCCCATCTGTTAGAATAAAAACGATCACGTGTGATTTTTGGTATGGAAGATACTTTTAATCTTTCTGTTGAGCAAAAGTAAAATAAATGTGTTAGAATGTTCAAATGAAAAAAAATTGAAAGAATGTGAACACAGGTGTGGATATAGCAAGATCAATTGGACTTGCTCCCTTAAAGACAGAAATCCATGTTCATTTATTAATTGGAAATATAGATTTATTTTCCAGTTTAGGTATGGCTTCAGAGACACTGGGAGTAGAAATTTCAAAATAATGGCTTAAAATATATACTTAATGAATTGCAAATGATTTTATATTTTAATTTTGATTATGTACTCTCTTATGTCTCATTTACGTAAGAGAGTTCCAAAGACAATTTAAACTTTGCTTGGAAATGATCACTCCTAATAGGTGAAGTCTGTAGTTGGATATTTTAATTCAGTTGTCTGAAAAAACTTTAGTAGCTTTAAAAACTTTACATTAGAAATGAATTAGAAAATGCAATATATTATTGTGTGCATATTGCTCATATATAAAAATAGAATTTATTACCTAAGTTCAATCAGTGTGAAAATATATTTGAAATAGAGCATTACAGTAGGCATCATTATGAACTCCTCAGTGTCATGTTGATGGCTATACAACATACTGTGAGAGTTCAGAATTAAACCCATAGTGACTTTTGCAACCAGCTGCAAGATATAAACATATTTTACTGCATACTATCATATCATATTTACAGCACAGCAGACTGGCTGTCATCCGAGAAGCGTGAATGAGAACTTTTTGGAGAAATGATGTTACTGCTAATGTGAGAATTGTCTCAGCAGTTTGGCCATAAACTTGTGTTCTTTCATCTGATTGCTTGATACAGATTTTAACTGTATTATACATATAAATCAGTTATGAAGCAGTGGCTGAAGTGAGGACTGCCAGTTTTTTGGACTACTGTTTTACCATCTTTCAAATGAACCAACACTAGCTGTAATCAGGACCTTGCTGTTGCCCATGACTTCTTGAAAATCACTTGGCAGTGAATTGCAGTGATGTGCCTGCTGATACTTGCTGGTGGGTTTGGATGTATACCAAGGTTTTTGGGGAGGCTGTTACTGTTTCTGCCTACTGGGTGCCTGGACTCAGTTGTACTGCTGCTGTTGATGGGCTTCTTGTGCTGTTGGCTGAAGATCTGCATGTGCTGTAGGTGGTATGAATTGGTGGGTGCCTGGAGCTTTCTTGATGTCATCTGGCACTTGCTTTTGCAAGGCAGCACATCTGCACATTGAGGCAGCAGGAGGCTGTGGAGGGCAGACATGTGTGTTGTCTTCATGCTGTGGTTCCCTTGTGGCTATGGAGCAGGTGAGCAAGTGGATTGATGGATGGGAGCTAGTACTTGATAACTTTTTGTCACTAAAATAAACATCAGTCATTATGCAGTCTGGTGTTGCAGAGGCAGTTTTTATCCCTCAGGGTGTTGCTGCCCTGAGGCTCACTTCTGCTGAGCAGAGGAGATGCAACTTTTTCCCATAATTTCCTTCTGTTAGTGAAGAGCTACCAAGCACTTGCTGGCTTATGTGCTGTGAAATACACCTTTTGTAATGAACTTATTTCTGATTGCTATTTTAAGTTACCAATTTGCTCTTTCACAGACCTCTTTTTTTCAAGAGGAGCCTCTTGAGTATTTTTCTTCACTTTCTGCCCCATGCCTTTCTGCCACCCCAGCTGGACACTGTTACTGACTTTAATGCCTGTGAATGCACTCTGGCTTTCAAGTCATTCAGAGTAATAATTCACTTTGGACTTTCTTGAAAATATAGTGCCCAAAGGTGCCTCACTAGGAATTTGATTGGCAGGAGTGTGTTGCACAGGTAATCTGAGTGTAATGTCTGTTTAGCAGCAAGGTAAGGCACTTTTTATACTTTTACTTTTTTCAGAGCCATACTGACCTATCTCTAGTGCATTTTAAGAGTAGCAGAAGTCATTAACACGTGAAGCAGTTAATGGTGGTGAAAACATGCCGGGCACAGGGTAGGTGAGTGGTTGAGCAGTAGCCTGGCTTTCACAGGCTTTATAGGTGGAATGATCTTGCATGTAATTTGCATCAGCAAGAAACAATAGTAATTGTTAGTTATTCGTACTAAATGAGAATAGCCAGGGAGGTTCTAAATTACTAAAATCTTTCTGAATGATGCAAAAGGCCTTTCACAGAGAGTTTGTTCTTACGAATTGAAACGGTGTTCGTGTAGTTATATTATTGGTGAAGGTTGTGTTTCCTAAGTGAAGGAACCAGTCCTGTTCTTCCAGCTGCAGTTCATAAATGAAGAGGGAGTCACTTTTTCTGATGCCATCATTGAACATTTCTGTAGAAGGCACACGGCCATGTGTTGACCTCATCTCGGTGATGTATCTGCCTAGATTTTCCTTTGATTTTATGTGGGCAAAAATACATATCTAGGTAGAGAAAACTCAATTTAGGCAGACCGAACAGAAATGCAAGTTCTTGTCCTTCCTGATTTGCCTTTGCATGCAAGTCCTTTTCTTCTAGCAAACTGAATGATTCTCTTAGTGACAGGACTCTGCTCAGCACTTTTGGTCTTCAGGAAGTCCTTTCTGTCCCCTCTGCCTTTTACCTGTTTGCTCTGTGATGTCCCTGTTGTCTGTGAGTAACCTGCATGCTTCAGTATGCTGACAGATCTTACCTCTGCTGAAAGAGCAGTTTAGCCTTCCTCAAGATCCACCACCTCTCACTGCTGTGTAGAATGTGTTGCCGCATGCTGACAGCTGAAAGAAAATTGGTGCAACCATGAGAGTGCCCAATTGACAGCAAGGAGCAGGCAGTCCACCAGTCTGGTATGTGAGGAAGAATATTATTTAGAAAGTGATTGTTTTTCTAAAAATGATGGTACTGCTCTTCTAGCAGGACCATCTGGCTCTTACTGAAAGTTTCTGAGCAGTGTTTTGATGGACTTCTCACTTCTGAACACCGCTGTTGTAAAATGAAGTAACCAAATTGGGATATATCATAAATATATCTTAAATATTTTACTATAAACAGAGTGGATGTGTGAGCTAATGCTTGGATGTGTGAGCTAATGCTTTTCTGTGTGTATCAACAGGTCTTTCAGGGAGATGTGGAGGATTAAAAATGTTTTGTATTGCCTTTTGACAACAAGAAAGTAGACTGGCTGCTTGTAGTCTGCTTTACCTTTCTAGTGTTTTTGACTGCTTGTGTGGTATGTTTGTTTGCCTGATGCTTTCTTAGGCGATAGATGGGAGGAGTTTATTTAGGAGGAGATTCCAATCATCTTGTTTTCCTTGTTCCTGCAGCTTCCTGCAAAAAGACAATAGAAAATGTTCTTTACTGTTACTGTTTCACTAGCCAGAACAGATCTCACAGAGTATAAAGAACAGGAGTGAATATATTAGACATGTAGCATGCACTGGCTTCCAGGAGCATGCTTGCAGCATGCAAAGCACCCAGCTCTTGCAGGCAGCACTCAAAACCAGGGCAGTGCCTGTACTTTGTGCATAGATCTGAAAAGCAGGAAGAAGCTCTGGGATAGCTGCTGGGACTTCTGTCAAATCTTAAAGGCAGAAGTAGTCTGCTGTGGGCATGCTGCAGGCTAAGGAGCCAGTAAGGACACAGAGTGACTTTTCCTGTTAGGTTTGAACCACTTAACTTGTTCTTCAAAACACCTTCAGGGAAGTAAGAGGGCATGTGAGAAGCTAGAAGTTGAGGACAACAGGGGAGATTAGCATGTCATACTGGTTTAAGAAACTGTAAGTATTAAAGTAACTGATGTGTCCTGTCATACTCCTATACAGTTCATGAAAACAGTAGTATTCAGGAAAGTCAGCATGCTTAAGACTCCCTCCCTCAGCAAGACAGTGGTGCTTCTGAGGTCCTGTGTCTTCTGTGCTTCAGGCCTAGGTACCCTCGTGAAAGTCAGTGAAGAGTGCCTTGTCCTCTAGCAGTACCTCTGTTACAGCAGCAGCAGAGCTGGTGCTATCACGGTGTGGCAGGTTCTGAATGTGTTGTTTTGGTTTGGCTTCTCAAGAAAATCAGAGGGCAGAGCTTCTCCTGGTAAGTTCATGGTGTGCTGAAGTGTACAGTGGCATCAGGTGACAGAAATCCATGTCTGCTGAGGTGGTGGCAATTCTAGGTGGGGAATTCTAGCTCAGTCTTGGGAATTTACTTGCTGTGGGGGCAGTCCTGGTGAAAGTGTAGTGGCTTTATGCCTCTGAAGTTCCTGACATGTTAGATACCCAAATGCTTTATGTGGTTTATAATTGAAATGCAGTTAGTTTTATTTTCATTTTATGGTTCAGGAAACTGAGATGTAGTGTTCATGGTGTGACTGTGTCAGAATGAACATGAGAATGAGATTCTCCTAAATTTAACCCAAAGATATATCTCCTCTCTTGGTGTCAGTGTATCAGGACTGTTGTATCAGATTTTTCTTCACTAGCTGTGTACCTGGGCATGGCTTCATGGTTTCATGCAGACTGATGTGTGTAATTTGTGAGCCCTGAAGAGTCACTGATTTTAGCAGTGTAAGCCCTCCCTGTTGTTTCTATGCTATGTTGTGCAGTGGTGGGAGCAGTAGTATTACTATGTGGAAAAGATTATTGTCACTGGCACCCTAATACTTGGGCAACAAACCAGTTCTGAGCATATAGATGCACAGTTTTGGGGACAGTAAACATACTGTCAAATACTGTTAAAATAAATGAATGCATGAAAGATATTAGTGATGATTGATCCTCTACTTAAATTATTAACGATCTTGTCATTTGCATTAAACACATGATAAATAACTTAATGTTTTCTTTTTAGTTGATGTCCATCAGCATATTAGGTGTTTCTGCTTGGCTGAGAGACTACCTGAATAATGTTCTCACTTTAACTGCAGAAACAAGGTAAAGCTTTAGTTAAGCTTCTGATCTGTGTGGGGTACTGATTGGGGTAGATGTTGCTCATTCTGTGTGGTGAGCTTCTTAATTAGGATTTGTAGAATTGGGAATCTTTCAGTTAAACTTGTCATTGTTGTATTGGAAGGTGCATTTTTTGCCACAGTTTCGGGCACCAGTTGAAATTAGAAAAAGGGGGTTTCAATCATGTGCCTTTGTCTTCTGACAGGGATCAATTTTTGGCCCATTGACAACATGTAACCAAATTATATTAATATTTAGTTTTGAATACTTTATTCGGTCCAGAGATTTAGAAATTCTATTAAGTTTATTACAGCAGTGCTTATGAGCCCTGGTGATAAAACAGGGTCTCACTGTTCTGCATGGTGTGCTAGTGCAGGGCAGGAAGATTACCTTTGCTCCAGAGAGGTTTTGGACAATGCAGTTTTTGGTAACTGAATGCAGCATTTGACAGTAAAACCATGTTGAAGAGATTTTTGTGAAATGTGTAAGGTGCTGGAAAAAACACATCTAATGGTGCTAATCACCATTTTATTAGTAATGTCTGTATATTTTTCTTTTGTATCATTTTTTTGTGCTTGTTTTGATTATTGCTCTGATTGGTTTTTAGGGTGGAGGAGGCTGTCATTTTGACTTACTTTCCTGTGGTCCACCCAGTTATGATTGCAGTCTGCTGTTTCCTCATCATAGTTGGAATGCTGGGATACTGTGGAACGGTGAAAAGAAATCTGTTGCTCCTTGTCTGGGTATGTTTCATAACTTCTGTTTTGTTTCGTGAGTGTTAGAAAGGTTTTAATCCACAGGCACTAGATAAATACTGATTATTTTTTATTACCCTGTTGAGTTACGGTATCGGTGAGGAATTGTAATTGCAAAGCACACAGTAGGAAATAATTTATTGCCTAGACTGCATTATGCTGTGACTGAAAGACAAGCAATGTCTCAATTGCAAAAATTCACTTCATTTAGTAGAGGAGTTGCTGAAGGGAAAAATAACTCAAACTTTTCAGTTCTAATAATTATAGGGATATGAGTCTGAATACTCTGAAATAAACCTGTATGCTACTGTTTTGACTCCTAGCTGAGCAACAGCTACCTAACCTAGACTTTGCATTACACCACTGCTGGCTGTATGTGAAAAGTAACAGCACTTGTAGCTGATAAAAGTTAATTCTGATGATGTTCAGAAGCTTTGTTTTCTCTTACACGGATGTGGAATTTTGCAGTTGCATTTGGTTGCAAGCAAGTTTGAAAATAAATTCCAAATACCCATCTTTTTTCTTCATTTGGAGAGTATATAACTGAGCTGACAGCCGCTGAAATGTAGTAGTCTCTCCTGCACAAGGCTTTGTGTACAGTTTAACTGTGATGTGGCTTTGACTGTCAAGGGAGCCAAACACCATGTTCTTCATCTGGAAGTCAGTGAATTTGGGGACAATTAAAGAAACAGTCAACCAAAAAAATGCCACTGCAACAAAAGCCCATCAAGTTCACAAAAATTTTAAAGGTTTAGAGTTAAAATTTTCAGACTGGTAGCAGTACTGAAATCCAAGAGATCCAAGACTGCCGTGTATCTGTATGCTTCTTAAAAGTGTAGCTGTAGCTCTTTGCAGAATTGGACTCTGTTTTTTGACATGAGGATAAGCAGGATTCCAAGCACTGTGTAAGTTGGAGAGAGTGGGAGCAGTGAGATTTGTCAGAGGTTTATCGGACTTGACTACTGTAATTGCAGTAGGAGGAATTAGACAGCTAGAATCCTTCAGCTCTTGGCAATATCCAGGGTCCCATACAAGTGGAGTTGGGCTCCGGCTGTTTTTTCACTGCGCTGTGTGTTGGATCCTCAGAGTGTGCATTCAGTTGAATTTTTCTTGTTGATCTGTGCAGATGGACAAGAAAATTCAACTTAAGTATGTGACACCTAAACCTCGCAGATTTTGCATAAAATGACTGTAAAACACCATAATAAATTTGCTGAGATTTATGGAACCTTTGCTTTTCCCTAACATAAGTATTCTAACTGCAGAATAAACAGTTGCAAAACTGTACTGGGGTCTTGTATTAATTTTCTTTTTTTTTAATTTGAGATGGTTGAAGAAAGCTTTGTTTGATATTTCTAGATGAATGTCTACATCAAAAGTGTTCCTTAGTTTCAAGAGGGCAATGCTGTTTCTCCTTTTGGATAATTTGTTCAGCCTGTATGCAGTGTGAAGATTGTTCTTTCAAAACTATATTGTTGGGGAAAACTCTCATTTAAATCTGAACATGCTAGAGTAACAGAATAGTCATGCATTTTTTATTTCTAGATCTTAACATTGCAATGTTGAAATCAATGGAGACAGGTTCTAAGACAATTGCTTAATTATGGGCGTGTAAGAGTAATGGATTAATGTAATTTCATACCATACAATTATTTCTCTAGTAATCTTTCTTACATGTCTTAAAATGGCTTTGTACATATTTTTGTTTCATCAAAACAGTGAAAGTATTAAAATATGATAAACTTGCTAACCTCAGGGGTTCTTGTAAGGGTATAAGATGTCTTTCATAATGTGTTCTTTATTTTATAATGGTGGTAGTTTTTAATACTAATTAAATTAAATAAAAGGTAAAAGTAACTATATGATATTGATCAGTGCCACATAGTATCTGGGGTAAGAAAAAGCTATTTTTGGTATAAGCTTTGAAAAAACCCACCTTACTACTTCAAGAGATAATGAAGTTAAAACTAGTTTTGACCTTCAATTTATTTATACTGCAAGTGAAAAGAAGAAATAATTTATAGCCTTTAGTACCATCTGGAAATAAATAATTTGAAGTGTGTTTAGGCAGTCAAGTTAAACTAAATCAAAACAAGACATTTCTATCATTTTATGTTGCAATATTTCATTTTCAGGAGTTTGAGATTTGCTCTTGCTAAAAAATCTGATAAAAAAACTAAATTATATCTTCCTAAATATGTCATTGTCTTTGATTGATTGTTAAATGAATGCAGTTATGTTATACCATACAGAAGTGTGCCGACATAAGTCAATGCTTCATTCATCAGACTAATCAGAAAACTGATGGATCAACAAAATGAGCATTTGTTCAACCAGATGAACTAAAAGAAAAGAACCTTCATGTAAAACATTAACAACCTCTTCAATCATGCTTTTAGTCTTCTTTTTGAAGTACATGAAAGCCATAATGATGGCATGCTCAGATAATTGGATACAAGTCTTGACGTTCCTGGCAGCATGCTCATTGCAAGTGCTGATGTTAATTCAAATCGATTTTTGGAAAATGGATTAAGTGCAAAGACAATAAAATAAATATAGTGTTCGGTTTTAATACATTTGAATACATAATCATCTTCATTTTGTTCTTGAGGTTTTGTCTTGGAGTTAAATGCTTGAAACATTTCTGTCTTCACATGGGGGCATAAGTATAGATCAAACTCATGTTTGCTCAGCTTAATAGTAGGAAAATGTAAAACCTCAGTTTTCTGGAGGTGCATGTCTGGACTTTTTGTAGAACCAGCATTTAAAGCTGTGGTCATGTAATTTCAATTACTTCAGAAATATGTCCTGAAGGGTAGTTGGTCTGAAGAGTCCATGTGTACCTTGAGTTTCTATATTTTTTGTGTTTGATTGACCAACATTCTCATGTAGAAGTAGCTGTGATGCCAGCCTAAAGGGGAAGATATGAGCTCTTCAAATTCGCTGACTTGGATGCATGAAAAGTGCAAGGATGGGAGAGTCCCAGTTTTATGGTGGTTGGTACAGTCCTTTCAACAAGATTGCTTCTGGATTTGAAAAAAAACCCAAAAACTTTATTCTTCTGAGGCTCTGTTTTGGATTGTTTTCAAAGTTTGTTGTGCACATTGCCTAACTGAAAATACCCAAACCCTAACAAAGTGCATATATTCTTTAAGAGTAGTAACCTAAGGATGTGGGTGGGTTGTTATGGTTTTGTTTGTTTGTTATTTTTAAATTTTGTTTGGGTTTTTGTTTGGTTTTGTTTGTTGTTGGGGAGTGTTTATTTGTTTGGTTTTGTTGTTGTTGTTTGGGTTTTTTTTGAGTTCTTGTTTTATTAAAATGACAAGAGTAAGCTCTGGTTCTTGGTAAGAAGAGCTTCATGGAAATCCTACTGGAAAATAATTCCTGGCTGAAATTTTCCTTGCAAGTTCTTGTATTTTTAACCACGACTTTTCTGTAACTGCAGCATTCAAACAGCACAGGATTCAAATTTGTGTATGTTTTCACAAAGGGGAAAACTATTAGAAATATTTGATGGTGAACAGGGCAAATCCTGTTACTGATTCTTATCACACAGTTGACAGAGTAATAAATATTTCTCAGAGCTAAACATTGTTAGACCCTGTTGGTGTGTGGTTAAACAGCTTATTAATTCAGTTCTGGTGGAACCTGCTTATAAATTGGACCCTGGTAGACTAAGCTGTGTATTGAGTTGAAGCACAACCAGACAAACAGTCATTAAACTTGTGGTTTCTGTGAAGTCTATCTAAAGAATGTTGAGATACTGTTGACTGTATCACCTCTTGTGGCAAATTCTTCTATACACATACACCCATTTCAGTCTATGTGGATGCAGAGGTGACAGGGTTGATTAAATTTGGACATCTGCTATTTTGCAAGATACCAATAATTGGTAGTGTTTTCTTCCTAGAAGGCATTCTGTGAAATGTTGGCTGCTCTGCAGTACCATAGCATCAACTATTCTGTAGTACTTATGACTACAATTGGCAGGAATTAATATGAGACTTTAGTGATAACAAATTCTGTTTTTTTCCCTTTTTGTGGCAGCATCTGTTTCTGCAATAATACATGGTACAGGTTATTTGCTCTGTAGTAAGAGAGGATATTCATTCCTATCCATGTGGACTCTTAGCACAGTTACAGCTGCTCCAATACCTTGTACTAACATTTGGCACTGGAATTATTTACCAACCAGAAGTATTTCTAAACTATTTAGATACCAAGCATTGAAGGGAAGAAACAACTAACAAACATACTTGGTGTAAACCCATGCAGTTTAGTATTAAGCTGGACAGACTGAGTTTGTGTTTTGTGGCTTTTATCAACAGCCCATTTACAAATGTGATATGAGTAGGAGGAAGACAGAGATTCACAAGACAGGTTGGCCTGTCTTGTTTGAAAGACTGATTTAAATGTTTATAATACCATGGTTCAGGTTTGATGAGAAGCCAGTACTCTGCTAAACCTCAGTTTTAGGTAGCCTGTCTAAGGGAATGGACATTATGCTTGCATTCTGGAGTGCTGCTTGTTTAATGTTGTGCTGGTAAGAGAAAATACACGAAAAGTTCAGCAGTTTTTATTATATCCCAGTATGTGAGCAACTTTCTCCATAAAAAAAGCTTTTTTTTTTCTTTCTATATTTCTGACTTTGAATTCAAAGGTAAGCTGCTGGAGATGATGCCTCTACTAATTACTATACATCTTTTTTGCCTTGAAATAGAGAGCAAGTGTTTTTCTTATTTAGATCAGGATTTTTAAGGTTCAGACAAGTTTTTTGATTTTGAGATGGATTTTGGTGGTGCCACAGTGTCACCACAGAGCTAAGCCCGGCTTTGCAGGGAAGTGTGCACTCTGTAGGGCTCCCTTCTCTGTGGGGCGGAGTACATTGTCCTGGGGTTCAATGCAATCTCTGTCTTCCTCTGTAAGCATGGTGTATTTTGTTGACCTTGTCTTCCCTGACATAAATATATCCTTGCTATGTATGTCCTTAAAAGACTTTTTCAAAGGCAAGTGCTTTGAAACAGTTCCTAATTTCCTTAAGTGCTAGAGGGAGCCTACAGAGGAGACACAAGTTGCTTGGTCGTGTGGGATATTGGGAGCTGTGTAGCTTTGGAGGTGCTGCCTGCAGAACACAGCGAGCAAGAGCAGCTGTGCATTTGAGCAGCATGGAGAAGCATGACAGGAATTGAACTGGGGGGAGTGTCCAGGTTGTCTTGCAAGTACTTGACTTCAATCCAAATGTTTGCTGTGATCATGGTGGTGATCTGCTGCTTTCTTCCAGGCACTGAGCAGCTGCCTTGAATGCTCGGCAGTGTTGCAGAGGCAATGCAGCACTATTTGGTGCCATTATTCAGCAGCTCCAAGTAACAAGAACTGTCTGGCCTCTTGAGGGCAGTTCAGGGAAATGGATTTGACTTATGACAGCAAGGTTGGATAGTGCCATTAGGAGGCCATGAATTTTAATTATTTTCTGTATATTTCTTCAATAATGAAGAGACCTTTGCTCTTGTTTCAGGGAAGAGGCACAATGCTGAAAGGTAGATATCTATTGGCAGTAGTAATTTTGTGGTTTCAGTGTTTTCTGCATGACACATGCTGTCTGGACTCCTGTGCCACACTTCGTACTGTATGCTGTACTTCCAGGCTCACCTGATGGGAGGTGACTACTTTGTTTTTGGGGACTTATATCCTGAGTGTTCATTTGACTGGGTGTCACTGTGTTTGTCCTCATGATCCTTTTGGAGCAAGTCTTGTAGCTCTTTTCTTCCTTGTTCCTGTTTTCCCTTGTTGCCACTTTTTACACTGTTAAACTACTGCTTCTTCTCTCCAAGTTCTTGAAAATCATTGATACCCAGGGCAGTAGAGGAGAATGAAACAGAACCAGAACTGAAAAAGGCTCTAGAATAATGCCCCAAGGTCAAAAGAGAAGGGAAGATAGTAACAAAAGAGTTGGTGAAGTGATGGATGTGGGTACCACAAAACTGTAGAAAAGACATGTAGGTTCAAGGCACTGGGGTTGTTGAAGGGTAGAGAGTTGTGAATGAAACCAGGATGGGAATGGGGGCTGCTGCATCTTGACTGAGAAAAGATGGGGAGCTGCTGAGATAATATATGGTCTTGCTGCCATAGTGTGGGGTTTTTTTCCCCTCTGTCCTTTCCAGCTCTTCTTTTCTCATTGCTTGTTTGCCCAGGTATTTTTTCTCTGCTGAAATGAGTAGGAAATGGAAGAAGTTCCTAAGAGCAAGGAAGGAGTATATGAATCCACAAAGCCTAGCCAAATCTCTGTGTCTTCTGTGAGACACAGCCCAGCCTCACTGATGGGGTATGCCTTGCTGCTGTTGTTCAGCTGCATTCTTGTTGCCACAAACTGGGTATGGAGTGTCCTGTCAGGTAAATTAATATTTTTCTTGTTGAAACATACCATTTTTTCTATTTAACCACAAAGGCACATTGCTGTGTCCATGGGGGCTGGTTTTATATCATAAGATGGTTTTATATTATAAGAGCATTTCTTCACTCAAAATGTTGATTGTTTGAAGTGTCTTGGGGCATTCTGAAGGAGAATCATTGTGTATCAGCACCAAATGGGTCTATTTTACAAGAAAAAGGGTTTTCTTGACTAAGGAAACATTTTTATGGTGTGTAATTTCCTTGGTAGAAAATAAAGAGCAGATAGACAAATGAAGGAAGCTGTGTTTTGAAAAATCTGTACAAAATAGGAAACTTTAGGTTTTGATATAAATCTTTTGAAATAGGGGAAAGGGAATATGACAAACCATAAGAAAATAATGGTCTAATGTCTATCTTCACCTATGTCCTGTTTAGTACTTTACCTTGCAATAACCATTATTTCAGGAAGTTCACTGACTTGAGATAATTGAACTCTTAGTAAATAAATCCTAACAATTATTTGAAGTTTGTGTTTGCTTATTTCCAAAATAATACCAGTTTACATATATAAGACAAGATAACCATTAAAGTCAAAATTTACAACAGGTGAAGAATATCTCACAGAAGAATCAAAGCTGTGAAAAAAATCTAACCATTCATAAATAATTTTATTTTGTTTTTAAAAAAATAAATGGCTTAGTAAAAGGAACTTGGATACATAGCTTTAAAAACTAGAATGTTCATTGCCATAAAAAAAAAATTTAAAAATTACTTATAAAATTTTACAAAAAAGAGGTTGACTTTGCAAAGATCATGGACTTTAAGACATTTTGACAAAATTTTGTGATCTGGGAAACCAAATCTAAGATAATAGAGATGCTTGGTCATTTTTGTGAGAAAGGTATTTATTTTGAAGAACTGGATGACATTCCATAGCTTATGTTGCAAGTTGATGGTTTCAGCTCATTTCCCTGTTGACTTTTGGCTGCATCTCTCACAGATTGCTGTGTTGTCAAGCAAATAAACAGAATTTAAAATCAAAATGATTAATGGACTATTAATTCTTACATGGCAGGGTGCAAGGGAGGGAGGCAGGGGAAAATTTCTGCTGCTGAAGTGGATAAACAGGATGTCAGTTTTCCACGCAGCTTGTCTGACTCCGTTTAATGAGTCTTTGCTCCATTTTAAAAAAGATAGCTGGATTAATCATTAAAATAACCTTGTTAGTTTGTAAACTGACAAAATAACAGGAGCCATGGTTGCTTAGTTATCGAAGGAGGAAGGACTTGTTATGTTTTACACAGAACAGTTCTGGTTCCTCTTGGTGATCCAGTGGTGATGGTCATCTGAGGTTTCCCAGGGGACAGAGAGATGTTTGGATGGCTTGCATCTCAGAAGATCAAGGCTGATGCTCTCAGGCTGTTAGCCATTGGGAAATGCTATGCATAGCTCTTAAAATCTGTTGGCATTTGCTTTACATACCATACACTCTGATCTTTTAGAGGTTACAGTAAGGTTTCATTCTGCAGCTGCCCTCTTGGAATTTCCTTCAGCCCTTCCCCTTTCCAGAGCTTTCTTCACCTCTGATGCCACATGGAACATGCTGCTCAAGAAAGCAGAGTGAGACAGCAAGTCTGATGAGAACAAAGTTGTTGATCAGCTGCTCTCTGTTTGCTCTGGCATAAGGGCTGGGTTTTTTCTCGAGTATGAGTGGGGAAAAAAAGGGGTTTATATCTTCTGGGAGAAAAGTGTTTGGGAGGAGGGTAGTAGAGCTTGAAAAAAAAAAGATGTTTATGAAATAAAATGCAGGTGATATGAATGATGATTCCTTGACACCGATCCTTTAAAGAAAGGTGCATTTGCTGGGCAAATGAAGGATTTCTGCAGTCCTGTGGACAGGTTCTCTAAAAGCTCCCCATGCTCTCTTTTTTCTTCACTATATTGCAGCTTCTGGCTCCAGTAGTTAGCCCCTGCCTGCCACTGCTATTTGCTTTCATATACACAATGCACTCTTGCTTTCTCACTGTCTGGAAGTGGGCTTAAGAAGTCAGTATTTTGACTGTGCTGTGTGATGGGATATATTTGTTCTTTAGGAATTAAATAAGTAGATGATGAAGCCTCCTCAGGTTGACAGTGGTTAACTAGGAAGCTGTCAGAACAGAAGAGCATGATGCAACATGAAATCAAAAAGGTCTGAGTGAGGAAAAGATAAACCGTTCTTGTTCCTTTCTAGTTCTGATGAAATTTGGGTTGACACAGAACCCTGTCTCTGTTCACGTTCATGGTTCTTGCTTCCAAATCACACTTGGAAGCTGCAAACAAAATGATCACTGGTATGAGTGGGCTCAAAGGAGTGTGGCTGGGGATGTGTTCAGGTCTTTGATTCTCCTTGTGCATAGGCTAACGGCGCAGTTTTACTGGTTATAGTAGATATTGCTTGCTGATGAAGCATTTCATAGGTCATTGGCAACAAGTTACTGAAGCCATCAGTGGCAGAGTGAAAAAACACATGAAAAAACCCCATCACTTCCAGAATATACATGGGTACACTCAGCTGTGTAGTATGGCAGCTCTTATCTGCTTGAGTTGCTTAGCAGCAAAGTGCCATAGTGACTTGGTCACTAAATACCCCAAGTGACCAAATTTCTTTTGGAGTTCCTGGTCTTGGCTTTGTTTACACGGGGTTCAGAAGGGCATCCTCTGAGGACAGTCATGCAGGTTGTGTATCTGTGCCAGTAGGACCATCATGGTGGCTGAAGTAGGGCACTGGCTATTTGCATTGCCCTGGCTGTTGCACTGAAGGAAACTAGTGTAGGGCACTAGAGTTTTAACTCATGTTTTCCTTTGCTAAATGTAGTTAGAGTTCAATATTTGTGCTGTTAAAAAATCTCAGAGAAGAATTTAAAAATCACTCTCCGTGTACTGTTTTCTTAGTGTTCTCCATCATCCTGTAGCCATGTTAGTAACAGAAATAGGTTATTTTTCACCAGTTCTTTTCACCTTGCCTGAAAAGCATAGGCAAATTACATTAGCTTATTAACTGCAGGTATCATGTGGTATATTCAACACAAAATCTCTAGAACTACAGTAAGAGTTTTATATTACATATCTGCAAAAGATTGTTGCCCACTACATTTTTTGTGCCCCTAAGTTGCCCACAATTGCAACAAAAAATCCTGTACTCAGCAGGTTGGAAAGCCATGAGGGAGAGATTTTATGTTGGGAGACACTTCATGTGTCTGCTCTTTGCTATTAATCTCTGAACAGAATGGGAGTTGTTTAAAAAAAAAACAAACCCTTTTAAACAAATGTAAAATGCCTTAGATTCAGTAAAAGTGATTTTGTTCTTGCATTTGCTATTTTTATTTGTGTTTTTGTCTAGGTGATTGAGATGATCAAGAAGGAAATATGTTCTGGGAATATATTTGGTGGTGGTGGACATTAGCTTAGGTAGAATGAATGTAATACCAAAAAAGCCAGTCATAATTTATTTAGGATAAACTAATATTGTAACTTAGTTTTTAGCCTTAGATGGAGAGATAGGAAATAATTTTGGGTGTATGCCAGAGCATATATGCTCCCTGTATGGAGCACTGGCATATATGGAGCTTGTACCGTCTTGTGGGGTGCCACTGTGGTGTGCAGAAATTTTATTCAGACTAAAAATCTTTATTATATTTACACAGCTTATACAGACCTTTATAAAAATAGGTTTTAATTACTTTGATTTTTAATGCATATCTGAAAACACCATGTATATTTCTTAGTGCTTTATCAGGTTCTCATTGCCTTTATTCAGATAACTATTTGAATTAGGATAAAACCTATTCAATACTAGTCTCTGTTTTTTTGTTTGGTAGGTGTTGGTTGTGTTTTGGTTTGGTTTTTGTCTTTATTTACTTGGTTACCTCCCTTCTGTGGCTGAAAGTCATCATAATGGGATTTGCATTCACTGTCCTCCTGTCCTTTCTGTCTTATATCTGAATTCCCTGTAGATGTGAACTTGGGGTTGTTTGACTTTCCCAGGAGCAGCAGCTCTATGAAGGCTGTTACAAGTTACAGTAGGTGAGTGTAAGCTGGTAGCATCTCTGCACTAGTAGGTAGTGTTTCAGTGATGGGATTCCATGCTGTTGTTGTTTGTGGTTTCTGCACTGGAGGTTTCAGGATTTGAATATTGGCTGTGGTCACTTTTGTGGCTGTACCACACAAAGACCAGCAGAACAGGCTCTGGTGATTACATATGGAATATCTTTACTATCTTTTCTTGGCCCTTCATGCCTCTTTGCATCTCTGAATCTAGTTTTCACAGTAATGACTTTGTTTCTGTTCCCACTTCTTGAATGGTTAGTCTCTTGTGCAGAAAAGGAAGGAGAACACGATTTTCCTGAGCCCCCAGGTCCTTCACCTCTCTTTCAGGACTGATGTGCTGGAAAAACAGAGTTGGTTAAGCCTCTGCAGTCTGTCAGTGCTACAAATTCAAGTACTTGTGCAGTGATCCAGGTGTTAGATGAAATGTTCCTTGGAAAACTACTGCTTTACAGAGCTGCTGCCTCCTCTTCTCCCTCCTTCCCTTCCAGCCTGTGACCTGTAGTAGAGCAGGCTTAACAAGGGGGTTGCGGGAGACCAGCTCCTGCTAACTGACAACATCCATTTTACAGTGAAGGGATGCTGAAGTTGAGTATCTTGGTCACAAGCATGACATATGGAGCAGTAAATGGCTAATGCTTTATTTATTTTTTAAGTTGGCAAGTATTTTTACTTTGATTTATTACTCTCTGAAGAGTGTTGTCTGCCAGCATTTCAGTCATTCAGTTTCTCTCAAGGAAGCAACATTTTAGGTTTTTCACAGTTTTGCTGGAGGAAGAAATACTTCAGTGAAACTGATGGATTCATAACAGGATCAAGGCACCACTCCAGTTTTCTGATTACTTTGCATGTCAGACTAAGGAGAGAATGATAGTGATTAGAAATTGCCTACAAAAGGGAAATGGTAAAGGTCAGTAGGATTTGCCTTGTAAAGGGTCTCCAGTTCTTAAAACAATCACAGATATTAGAAAATACAAAACATCTATAGAAAATATCTCAGCAATGGCCAGGAATACTCTGAGGGAGATGTTCTGTAAAAGGCACTATCAGGGACTTCCTGGTGCAGTTTTGAGTGTGATACACAACTGTGCTCCTCAGTGAGTTACTCATCTTTACGGCATGAAGCCTCATGGCCCACAGGAAGAAATGTTAAGCTTGCTTCAAAACCAAGTCCCCGTTTCTGGCAAGAACCAGAAGCATGGAAATGCAGGAAGATGCATTTAGCATTTAGGCTCTTGTGGGAATTTAACTGGGGACAAGGAATAAGCATTGAAGCCAGTAATAATTTCTAGATTTGGAAGATGAAAATTAGGGGTAATACATTTAAATAACGGTTAGAGGATTTTTTCCCCAGAAAAAAATATCTTTTATAAGAGGCATTTGTTTTGAAACCATTATATATAGAGAGATATAATACTCCCTTTCAGTAGTGGAAAGAAATGACCTCCTGTGTGTGAGTTCAGTGTGCCTGCAGTCACTCAATTCAGAGCATGGCCTTTCAAGTGTCTAAGCTCACTGTTTCCTCTTTTATGTTGTGGACAGAGATGGGCTTTCTCAGGACAGAAAGCTTGATTCTGCAGTGCCCTGATATATAGATGTAGCTAGTCAGGAGTGCTCAGTCCCTGGCAGAGCCAGAAGTGATTTATGAGTGAATCTGGCTAAATAGTTTTCTATCTTGGGCTGTATTCAGTAATAGGAGAAAATCTTGGGTTTGGCTCTTCTGTCTTCTACTGCTACCACAAACATTCTTAACTTAGGCACTGAGAAAGATGGAGAAGTTTCAAATGTGAAGCTTGATGAATGAATTAAATGTTACAAAAACCTGCAAATTAAGAGTTTTGCAGAGGACACCATATGTACACTCCCAGATGTATCGCTTTCACCACAATTAGTGATTTTTGTGTAAGATTCAGAGATGGCAGACAATCCCAAGCTTGTTATTCAGTTAAGAGTATAAACCCACTGAAATTTCTTCTGACAGCAGAGAAGTGAAATGCACTTTTAATGAAACATTTAGTTTTTCTCCCTCTCAGAAATGTTGGTATTAGTCATAGTGCCCTTAAACATTTTTTATTATAGTTGCTTATTAAGAGAGCATGTGGCATTCTTTCCTGCTTCCAAAGTGAATACTTAGAAAAGTAGATTTCTATGTTTGCTTTATCTTAAAGCACTCTTTGCATAGCTACTAGGCACTGCAGTGATAGTAGATACATTGCATAGAAGCTCATGAGTTTATTTTTTAGATAAAACAGTGTTCTAGGAAGCTGTGACTCATGTTTTTCCTCTTTTGGACCTTTGGAGGATGACCATTTTGGTTATTGAAGACCTATACTGGAGCTCTGTGTGTGCCTACAGTGTTGATTTGTAAGGAAGTGCAGTGTGTTGTTCAGCTGTAACAACTGTAAAGATGCAACGTGACGTGATGAAAACTAGTAAAACAGGAATCGTCGTTTCAGTACGTCTTTATTGGAGAGACCTTTGCAGGGGGAGGCTATGGGTACAGGTTTCTCCTGAAAATTAACATGAGTATATTTACACACACTTCTTACATATCTCTGTGTGTGTCTACATGCCTAATTCAAGGAGTTAGATTTGGTGAGCAAGTAGAGATTAAGGCAAGACCAGTAGCTGCCAAGGTACCTGTGAATTACTCAGTTCCTGACCTTTCATTCAGATGAATGAAAAAGGTGCTATGTAGATGACTGTTAAAGCCTAACATTTGTGGATTTGTACTCTGTTTTAAATGGAGTATTATTTGCCCATTAATCTTATTTACCCATTAATAGAAAAAAATTATTTACCATAAGTACATGTTTTGTGTCCTAGATTCCAGAACGAAATAACGAAATTAGAAGCTGCTAATTGTATCCTACTGATATGTAGGATATATAATGATATGTACATGTATCCTACTGATGGAATTATATATTTGTTCTATTCTATTTTATATTGTGATGTTGTTTCTTTGATTTTCAAATTAAATTAAAATCCATGAAGACTGTAGCTTTAAAGTCTTGTGTACTGAGATCATAAGGAAGCTCAGTCCACTGACATGGAAGAAAGTTTGGAGTCAAGAACGAATGAGAGTGTACTGCTTTAAATGAAAGATAAAAGGGTTATTTTTAGTAGGGAACACCAGTTAAAACAGCCTTAAATTCCATGTAGCTTTATCCTGCAGTTCAGAAGTGTTTGTTGATGCTATAAAGAAGATACTCCTGCTCTTTTTACTTGCAGCAACCAGTTTTTCTTAAGCATCATTACCAAGATATGTACTTCTTCATTTATGCTTGTATTTCCTATTTTTAAATAGTTCAAGGGTTATACCTTTTAGTAGTAAAAGATATTCAATTAATCTCTAAGTATTTGCACAGTTAGACCAGACCTTATATATCTAAATCACTTTGATAAGAATGTTGTTTTCAAGAAAGAAATGTCCCATGAGTTTAGCTTTTATAAAATTTACTGCCTGAGTCTTCCATCTTTTGTTACAAAAATGTATTTTTGTTTCCATGTCTTAAATCATGTGAAATTTTAATATTTTCAGATGTTCTTTAACTTTGAAAAAAGACTTAACAATATTAAACTTTAAAAAATATTTTTATTTCAAAGAGGATAAAAAATAGCTAAGACCATTCTGTTTTCTGCAGTATTTTGGAAGCTTGCTTGTAATATTCTGCGTTGAACTGGCCTGTGGTGTTTGGACCTACGAGCAGGAAATAACGGTGAGTCAGAAAAGGAGGCTGCATTTTTTCAGCAGAATAAAACTAAGTTTTCTATTAGCTAGCTGTTTTCTAATTGCTGTAGTGTTTATCTCTGTTCATTATTCTGACAGTTTAATTTCAACTGATTGCCTTCATTTTAAACAGAGAATTCTCCTGGGAGAGCTTGTCTGTCTGGAAGGCCCTGTCTGGGTTTCTCCTTACTCCGTCTATATTTGGGAGCCAAATACTTCAGTAACATAGCTTTTACAGCACTGGAACATGCTTTTTCAACCTCCACTATTTAATTGGAAAATCTGAAGTTATGGTGTGTTTTAGTATGACCCCCAAGCTTTTGGTTATCTACTATTCTACTGAAACCCAAACCTGGGACAGTTTGATAAAGGCTGGCATAGCCCTACCATATGTTATGTCACCAGTCATGCTATTTCCCTTCTGAAGGAAACATGGCTGTCCCTTCAGCCCTTTGCTAAATGAAGCAGCACTGGATTACATGTATGCATCTTCTGCAGTGGGTCACAGCAAACACAATTGCTCTTTTTTTGCTTTTCTTTCTCTCTTTTCTTCTCTGCCTATCTATATATATATTTTTTTCTTCCTCATCTCCTGAAATACTGGTTTAGGTTGGGTCTCTTTGGTTGTTGTTTTTTTGTTGTTTTCTCTTTCCATCTGATTTCTTACTATTATTCCCTTCGTCCTAACACTGCTGTTCTTCATGTGATGAGGTGGGTTTCTTGCTGCTGAAAATCATGAGGAGGTCTTGAAGAGAGCAGTTAATTTTTTCAGTGGTTCTTCCATACCTGTGCAGGTCATTCCATAGAATATGCTTCCTCCTACTCCACAAAGATAAGACACTTCCCTCTTATAACCATAGAGTTGTCTTGATATCATACTGGTTTCAGTGTAGCATTAAATCACATGAGCCCCTGGTGGGTTTCGGAGATCAGTTGGCATTAGTGTAGGTGAGTGTGTAGTGTGGGTGATGTTGTCAGAAATGTCACTGAGGTGTAACTGCCTCTGCTGATCAGTATGGGCTTTCCTTGGTATGTGGACAAGTTGCTCTAAGGGTCCTTGCATAAACAGCTTTCCTTCTAGC
This sequence comes from Onychostruthus taczanowskii, assembly GCF_017590055.1. Lineage (NCBI taxonomy): Eukaryota > Metazoa > Chordata > Aves > Passeriformes > Passeridae > Onychostruthus > Onychostruthus taczanowskii. The sequence continues at coordinate 316,036 of NW_024504566.1, forward strand.
TCATGATAGTTCTCAGCATGTAGTGTGCCTCATGACTAATTTATTCCGCCCACAAGATTGAAAAGCCAGTGTGGGTCCTTGGCTTATTTACGCATTGATCAAGCTTTGATAGTCACTAGAAAAATAATAATGAGTAATTAGATCTCAGTGGCAGACTGAGCTTTATAAAACTTAGGTTGAAATGAAAGCACCATCTCTAGTTTTTGTTTGTCTGCACATGAGTATTGGGTATAGTCAAACAAATGCATCTGTATCATGTATTATTGTGTGCTAGTGTATATGAGGTGACAGGAAGATATTTAATAAGTACATCAGTGTGCCTATTACCTGTACATTTTTACATGTTGGCATTCTTGCAGCAAACACACACATTCTGAAATCCCTCCTTAAGCTCCAGCATTCAAATTGCTTTCCTACAGTGGGGTTTACATTGTTTCACTTTGCTTTTAATTTCTGTCTCTCACTTCTTGAGTATTTTTTTCCCTGCTTTCCATTGATTTCCTAAAGAAATTGGATGTATTCTGTTGTGGACATAACCTTGGAATGTGTTTAACTCAAGTAAGTTAAAAAAAATATTCTAGCAAATATTTGCTTAATTGCAGCACTGTCAAATATTGTCCAAAGAAAGCAGAGTGCTCGCTTACAATGCAGATGAAAGAGAAATGCATTGAGTACAAAACTAAATTAATTATAGTGACCTGTGTAAATGTTTCTGATGCAAATATTCTGTGATAATGCTTTTATGTATTTTTAGTACTCTACTGCTAACATATTTTTCATGTGAACCATTGTGAGTTCATTGCAAAAATCTGCTAAGTGAAAGGCACGTACATTTCTGGGACCTTATTAATACATTGAAGATCTGAAGCTTTACTAGGGCATCAAAAATGTAGTATAACTTAGCAGTGATAATGAAATGTTATCAAATGTTCCTAATTATATTAGGGGTTTAGGCAGGCAGTGATTGTCTCTATATTTTTGCAGAGTATCTAGCACAATGAAGACCAGGTTCCTTGGAAAGTATTGTGCAAATTTTCTTTTCTTAGATAACATTTTTTGCTATTTACAGCATGTCCTTACTGTTAGCTTCAAATTGAATAGGAGAGCAAAGTCATGGCTGCTAGAGGAGCTGGGCTCCCCTCCCATTCCAGTGACAGCTGACATTGCAATTGTTGTTTCTTTCACCATGACTATTAAGTCTGATAGAGACATGGTAAAACTCAGAGTGGATGGTATGTGGTGACATAGAATGGTGACTGCAGTCTTGAGATCCTTGTTTTGTTTTGGCACACTGAAATTGTGCTGCTGAGTTGAAGTGAGGTTTTGATTTTGACTCATAACTTCACTGTATGCCAGGTGCTATAGCACTTGCCTCTGTTTGTTTGCAAGAAAATGCTAACTGAGGTGTCATATTCAGACAATGGAGTGCTCCAGCACCTCACTTCTGGGTTGTCACAGTTGAAAGAACAATAATACTTCAGGAATCCTTTCAGAAAAGAAGATATTCACAAAGCTGTGAGTGTGTTTGGGGAAAAAAGGTCATAGGGCCTTGTCTACGCTTCCTCATTACTGTTCTTGAGCAAGTTACTGAAATGGAGCACATTCAGGATCCCTGTGTGCAGGACTCCAAACAAAGCCAAAAAATGGCTGAAAAAACTCCAGGGATAGAATTCATCTCAATTAATTTTACATGTGTAGAAGTTAGACATTTAAATCAAAGTTTTTCACCTTAGACAGTGAAGTGGATTTGAGACTTCAAGGGAATGATTCATCTGCTCTGTTTAAATTATTTATCTTGAGGTGAATTTCCCCATTTGTCTGTCTGTTTATTTCTATTATCTAAGACAACACCAGGGAGATACCTAAACTAGGGCAGACAAATACATCCCTGATGACTTGGATGGGACTCAGTTCAAGTTTTATGCCAAGTAAAAAATCTTGTAATGATATAAATAAATTGTACCAAATCATCCCTGAATGTATCCAAAATGTAACTGCTTTTCATTGTACATTAATTTGTAAGCAAAGGACACAACTTTTCCTTGATATTTTAAGAAAGGCTTGTAAAGTATTAGTATCATAAAAATTGCAACACTTGTTTTCCTGTTTTGTTTGTGTACACAGTTATTTTAGTCGTGGCACTGGAAAGATCTCGGTACGGATGGAACCTGTGGGTTTGGAGCCACCAGGCTGCTGATCCACTGTGTCAGTCACTTCTCTCTCCTTGCTCCAGGTTCCAGTGCAGTGGTCCGATATGATCACACTGAAAGCCAGGATGGCCAATTATGGCTTACCTAGGTACCAGTGGCTGACCCATGCTTGGAATTTCTTCCAGAGGGAGGTAAGATGATAGTTAATTCATTAACCAAAGGATTACCTCAGCTCAGTAAAAGGTTTGGCTTTAATTGAGTAGGCAAAATAAATGCAAGTTCATTTGGTATGAAACACTGTGTAGTGTCTTTTAACATCACTTGATATCCAGTTCTTTGGTTTTTGTAGGCCCTAAAGGTACTTAAACACCGAAACCAGAATGTTAATAAATTAATTTAAATTGCTAATATTCTCATATCCTTTCTGAGTAAGGTTAGGACACCAATACCTTTTAGGATTATGATAGCATTAAAGGATATGATGTATGTAAAATTAAAAATCTGCTGGTAAAGTAAAATGACTGTGTCTATATGTTGTTTTAATATTAAACTGTGCTCCCCTTCCCATAGGCTCTGTTAGTTTCCTTTCATGGAGCTGTCATGGTTAAGATATGTTTAGCTGGAAAGGAATGGGAAAGGAAGTTTCCAAAAAGATGCCAACACTGTCTCTTTGGCCGAGGTTTGTGAAAGTGATGAGGGTTTTTATTTCCTTTGACTGGGGGGTGGGAGACAAACCAAAAAGCCTCCTTGTGTATTCACAGCTTTGCCCTCTAGCCTACTAAAATTCAGAACTGTTTTTACAGAATGAAGTATTATGTTACAGAAACATGAAATTGCCCAAGGTAAAACCCATTAACTCCAAATATAACTCACGTGCAGGAAGAGAGTTCTTTAAATGCCTGTCATTGTGCTGCCCTTGTTGAAATGTTGAAATCTATCATTGTTGCACAGATTTCCTGTTTATTTAAACATTTCCTGGCAGCACTTGGTTAGTCTGTATTTATATTAAAACCTGGAAGAAAGAGGTTACACACCAGCACCCCCCTCCTCCCCCACCCAGTTCCCTGCTCTGGCCATGTGAGTGCTCTGTGAAACTGAGTAATTCTTCATATGCAGGTAGAGTGTTCATGTCTGTTCTGTACCTGAGATAGTACAATCAAATAGTCAAAATCAATTTGCCTTGAATAGAGCTGGTACTGTATCTTAGTTTGAATGTATAGGTTGATTAAATTAAATGTTACCTCCTCTCCTAGTTGTTGTCATTTCATCATAATGACTGGTTATAATATGAATATTAATGATAAAACTTCAACTAAGCCCTAATTTTTCTAGGGGAGAAGAATTTCCTTTACAAATTAGAAGAAGTTTTAGAAATTAGATTTTCGTTATGGCACCTGTGACCAGATGAATGATTTGGGGAACTGAGAAAGCTCTTTTACAGTTTCTACTTAATTGATGGGCTCTCATTTATATTCCATCTACTCATAGTTTAGATGCTGAATGTATGAGCCTGGCATGTGCTTTATGTCTGAATAAGCACTTGTAGCCCTTCTACAGTCAGCAGAATTGTAATTGCAGTTCTGTTCAAATCTGTGTTGCAATTTCAAATCTGTTCTGTTCAAATCTGTGTTGCAATTTCTCTTCAGAGGTTCAGCCCTGATCAGCTTGGTATTCTTTCTTCTGTATCTTTTAACATCTGAGGGAGATGGGAAATGTGTTCTCCCCCAATTTTCTTGCTAGTCTGAAATCAAAATTGTGACTATGGTAGGCAAGATGGAAAAGGTCAGCAAAGAAGAGCTTGATGGGGGAAGAAAAGATAGAAGAGAACAAAGATACAAGAAAAGGGTGTTTAATGAGGTGGTCTTTGCAATTGCAATGAGGAGCCAAAGCTTGAGATTTCCTTGAAGTCCACTGCTGGGAGGAGTCTGAGTAACAAACCAATAAAAACTGCAACATGAGAGCTGTGGTATAGAAGGGAGAAGTGAGATTTTTAAGAGGACCGGTGAATTAAAGGCGCGGTATGTGCTGCCAGCATGTCTGAGCACTGATCTGCTTGACTGTGAACAATGAGTGCTGTGGAATACAGGAGCCTGGCTCTGAAGCAGGTAGAGAGGGGCAGCTGTGCTCCCAAGCCTGTGGATCAAAGGACTCAGTGAATTACTTACACACAGGCTGGTCCTGGAGGACCTTCAGGCAGAGAAAGGTAGCATCTTGTTTCTGCAGCAAAGCATCTTTTCAGTCATGTCAAGTCCACATCCAGTGCCAAACCAGATCTAAGGTAGCTGCTTCACCATTTTCTGTGTGAAAGCAGCTGCTAATGTGGGAGGCTGGTCATTTGGCTTTTAATCTCAGGGTGTACTTTGCGGAGAAGAAGGCAGGTTGTTGGTCCTGGTGGGTTTTGTAGCCAATTATAGCTTATCTGCTTTGCAGCCAAACTTGTTATTTTTGTGTTTGATTCTGTTGCAGTATTTATTTTAATGTGATACTTCTTCCTTCCATTTTCAGTTTTTCAGCATTTGTGATTTCTATACATTTTTGTGTACTCTTTTAATTTTTTTTCTTATGTTCAGGTAAATCTGTGCTTTTTCTGTTTTCAGCAAATGTGTCTGTAGTTGTACCCTTGCAAGAATAGTCCTCACTAGTATGACCTTTTTCTGCTACCCCCTTCAGCCACTTGTACTTGTTCATTAGTCCCCATTTTGCCATGAAATTGTCTTAGTTCCTTGTAGTAAGGATAGGAGAATCCAGAGATGGGACAATTTCTGTGAAGCATCCTTTGAGGGAGCAATTGGGATTTAAAGGACAGAAGAGTATTGTTGGCTATTTCTGAAGTATTCATTGCTCACTACATTACATTTTTCATGTTGCTTTTATGTCAAAGTACAGCAAAACAAGATACATGGAAGCACTCACAGATGTTTTTAGTTCTATGTAAATATTTTGAATGTTGGTATTAGGAACTTAGGTTTTTTTATGACCTACTTAACCTGTTGAAGAAGTAGCATCATTATTACTGATCTCGGCTAATCCTTCCTTTGCAGTTTAAATGTTGTGGCGTGGTGTACTTCACAGACTGGCTGGAAATGACAGAATTGGACTGGCCACCTGACTCCTGTTGTGTCAGAGAGTTCCCAGGATGCTCTAAGCAGGCACATCACGAGGATCTCAGTGACCTTTATCAGGAGGTAAGGAGAAAAGTATGAAAATGTTAGGAGGTTTTGTACATTATTCCTGAGCCAATAATTTTCCAAATTCATCACTTGAAGTGCAATAGATAATTTTTTGTAGAGTAGTAGTTTACGGAAAGTGTTTATGGTTATTATTTGCTAATGCTGAAGCAGAGGGAGAAAAGAAAGAACAAACCCACGCACCCACCCACCCTTACCTGGAAATGAGATGAGTTAGTGGCAATGCCATTAAAACCTGAGATGTACTTAAAATTTGAAGTGTTTGTTTTATATTGGTTAGGTTGGAGTTCTAGTTTGTTCCAATCCAAAAGTTATAAATTAGGTGTGACATTATGTCCAGGTTCCATCCCATCAAACTACAACAGGGTAAGTGGAAGAGTACTTTAGTGAATTGTACAGTGAAGGATGCTTATCTTTAAAAGATAAGAGCTCTCTTGTTAACAGGAATCGTGTCAGGAGGCAGATAATTGGATTGTTGTACTCTGAGCATGTGTAGAAACTTCTTGTGAAAATGCTCTTTCTACATTACACTATGATAATGTAAAAAGAATTACAAAGAAAGCCTTAAAACAAGGCAAGGACCTGTTTGAAGTGGGTAAGGGAGGTCATGATAGTAGCAAGGTATTACCATTTTTGTCAGGAAACGGTCAAGTTTTAGGGAAATTGATTTGTGTGGTATTGACTCTATGAATATAAATTATTTAATCTAATCTGGACTTTCAGACATTCGTTTTAGGAGGCTGTGTGCTTCCACTAGGAAGAGAGAAGATAGAGCTGCCAAAAGGCAGGTGCCTCAGAAGGCCAGTCTCTGCTAGGAACCCTAAAGACGGTGGCAGAGGTTGGGTTTTTTCCCACCAGCTACTTGTAGACCTTCTCTTGCCTTTTGGCAAGGCTCACAGCACTGACAGCACTGGTTATGCTTTAGGAGTGTCAGTTCCTGAATGAGAAAGGCATTCAGGCTTCTTCTATCAGTCCCTTGCATGTTTTGAAAAGCTAAAAATTGTGGCTCACTCTGCAATAGTGGTTGCTTCTGGTAATACTGTTGCTACCATACAGATAAGTCTGTTGTAGAGAGCCTCCAAGGAGTGTACAGAACTGTAGAACATTCATTTGCTCCCTGCCTGAAAAGGCAGGAGTATGTAAGCAGTGTCACTCAATGAATAACTGCTGTTTGAGCACAGGAAGCTAAAAAATTTCTGAGAAGTATTAGTTATTGGAATGTAGTGTCCAAAGTGCAAGGTTTTCTTATGTCACCTCTTTTGCTAACATTTCATGCCCATGCCATATTCCAGGAAAATGGCTCTTTGAGCACTTCATGTGATCAAGTTCTTTTGATTCTATTTGGAGAAAATTAATAGCCAAAGATGATTATTACGTAGGACATAATGGCTGTGTTAAGACCTTCTTGATAAAAGAATGGCTGCTTTGCTTTTTTTTTCCAAAAGAAATCTGAAGGGCACACTTACGGTTCTTCCCTTATTGTACCACAGACCATTTTGCACGGATTCAGCAGTTAGCAAAAATTTATTTTTGATTCTCCACAGCAGAATCCATTCCAAAAAGTGACAGGCTGTGTTTGGTAGTATCAGCCACAAAAATACTTCATTTCTCTTGGAGATACATACAATATTTTGTTGGCAAGCTGATTCTTTGTGTGACGCTTGCCTGTGGGGTGTCTCACAGACTCTTACAGTATGCTTCCTAATAAGTTTATCAGTATTATGCAAAACCAGCTTACACTTCCAAGACTAATCTGCCTAACTCCTGCTTTGGAGAACCGAAGGAAAAAAGCTTTTTTAGAAAGTGATTCAAACCAAACTTGCATAGTCTGGTGGTTTGAGAAGGAGCCTGATAAGATTAGCCTCGCTAGCCTAAAATTGGTTTATGTAAATATTTGGCAAGTCCATTCTGGTACTTCAGAAAAATTCTTTGTAGTACTTCAGAAAACTGAAGTTTGGTTTGTCTGGGACTGATAAATGTGGTTTTTTGTAGCTATGCTGTGATTTTTTGCCGGGAACTCGGAACTTTCTGTAGTCTAAGTTGGAATCCTTCAAAATTTAATTTTTGCAGAAAGGTGACTTACAGTTCTGCTTGAAAGTACTTTTGGCAGGAGTCATATTTTCCCTGCTGGATATTAAAAGCTATTTTTCAGTTTCTTTAATTGCTTTTATTCTGATGAGCTTTGCCTTTGGTGCAGTTTCATGAACAGACTGACCTTAGAGCATGGTTGTGGGGGAAATGTGAAGATGATAATGTTTCCTTGGAGGTTTGTTGTGGTCTGAGGACAAGAGGAGCTCTGCCCATCTTGTGATTGGGAGCTGCAGTGTAGATAAAATGATTGGTGGGAATCGATATCTTAAAAAATCAAACTTGCATGTTCAATATTTTCTTTTGGTTTCTGGCATAGTTTTGAGTATACTCAAAATTCACTTTAAATTAATTTTACCTCAATTTTGGTTTGTTTTAATGTTTACTTTTACAACTTGCTTTAATATACTTTTGAGTATACTCAAAATTTGGATGTACAAAATATTTGTTGAGTTTGCTAATGGCTTATCTTTTCTGCTCAGTGAAGTGCTTTATTTCATTTCAGATTCTTATTCTGTGATGAAGTAAATCAGTAATATATGCTAAATAAGAAATACATTCTTTTTTCTATCTCAAGACTGAAAGTATAAAGCAAATTAATCAGGCCTTTAAATCTGTAGCTTTGTAGGAGTCTGAAGCTGATCCTCCTGAATGATTGCTGCAGTGTTATACTATATTTGATTTGTCAACAAGAGCTCCCGATTTAGTGACAAGCTTTTGCTGAGGGAAGTGTATTTATGTACTGTTTAATTGCAGGCTGCCAACTATGGAAGTGTCACATAAGCAGAAGTAAAATGCATGAATGTGAAATTAACAAGGCTGGCTGTGTTTTCTCAGTTTTGAAACTGATTTTGAACATGTATTAGAGCAGAGCTCTAAGAACATCATTGAATGGAGGAAAACAGTCTACCTAGATTGGGTGCAATTTGTCTCAGTTCCGTGTCTGTGTACTGCAGGAGATGTAGGCATTAATGTTATTGCTCTCTGTTAGTGGGTGTTTTCTCTAGGCAACAAATGAACTAAGTTTGAATATTGCTGTGGTGGAACATTTTAAAATTGTGACCAGCATGCACCTTCATCTCTTTAAGTTAGAAGTTTTAGAATGCAGCCAGTTTCTCTGTAATTAACAACAAATTTGGGAAGTGATATAGCTGCAACTGCCTTCCAATTGAAGAAAAGAAGATGCCGATGTGACAAGTTTTTGTCCCCCCCAAGTCCAATTACATTGCTTTTGCTACATTGTTCCTTCTTTTTCTTTTGAAATTTCAAAGAATACATGCTTGCTCCTTTTTGTGTGTCTTTGCTGATATTTAGAAAAAGAAGCAATGAAGCAAGCAAAGACATTGAGATTCTATAAATTATTCTGGTGGAATTATCATAGAGTACATTAATTTTATTTAGATCCTAAATGAAAATCTGTTGACTACAGTGTGAATTCTGTGTGTGTGGCAAAAATTGGACCTTACATCAAATACTTTTAGGACTGTAGCATTTGAAATTGGCTTTGGGGAAATTAGCTTTGGGGAATTTAAGTGTGATTGAAAAGTGTTATTTATCATGTCCTGTCTTCAGATTCCATCACTTTGATTGATTGCTTTATTTTCTTAGAAAAGCTATAAGAAATATGAAGTGAGGATATAAATGCAAAAAATAGCATTCTCAAGACAGTGCCCATTTTGATGGATTCCTGATGTCTGTGTCTGGGACCAGCGCCCATCCAGTTTGTTACTCTGAGTTTCCCCTTGAATATATATGTTGCTTTGATAATTGTGCTGTGAAACCCTGTAAAGCTTAGAATAGAGAATAAGCATCATGCAGAGCAGCAGAGGCCCCTCTCTTCTGGTTTTTATTGTCTCTAAGACTCACGTCACCCTTACTGAGTGACGAGCACTGTAACTTGTGCTTGCACTGCCAGCCAGCAGTTCCCAAAGCTGTGCGTCTGTGCATCTGTGCAGCCTTACACGGGCTTGGGAGCTTTTCTCAGGCCTTATGGGGTAGTTAGTTGGCCTTGTAAGCAAACTGTGGAGCCTGCATTGAAGGTTTGGAAAGAGCTAAATTGCATTTCTGTGAACATCAGCTTACAATGTTTTAACATAGTCTTCATGGGATGTTTTCTGATGACTTTACACAAGTCCATAGATCTTTCCTACAATACTGTTTTAGCTTCAGAGTGTAGTATTATGTGTAGGAAAAGTCTAAAAGAGTTTAAAATAATTGACAACTTTGAAGATCTTCAATTTAAAGAGAGAAACAAGATAATAAAAAGGATTTTAATGGCTTTTTAAACCTTCACAAAACCAGTTCAGTTTCTTTAACAATTAGTGAGAGCTGATAGTAATTCAGATTAACTTTGAGTGATTTCTGAAAAGTAGCACAGATATCTTTCAGTAAAGTTTCTGTGTAAGAAATGAGAAAACTTAAAGTTAGCATTATGGAAGCAGTTAAAAGGTAGGCAAAATAATGTTCAAAATATTGTTTGAAGGAAGTGAGAGATTCTTGTGAGCCAGAAAAGACAGCAGTGAGTAGGATGAGCTAAGCCTTGGGAACTGCAACCCAAATAATACTGACTGTTTTTTAATCTATTTTGTTTTATAGGGATGTGGTAAAAAAATGTACACTTTCTTGAGGGGGACGAAGCAGTTGCAAGTGCTGAGATTCCTGGGAATCTCTATTGGAGTAATGCAGATCCTGGCTATGATCCTCACTATTACTTTGCTGTGGGCTCTGTACTATGACAGAAGGGATCCCAGAGCAGATCAGATCATGGCACTGAAGAGTGATACCTCGCAGGAGCTGTCATGTCATTCCATGGAGCTGCTGAAACCAAGCCTGACCAGGATCTTTGAGCATACATCCATGGCAAACAGCTTTAATACACGCTTTGAGATGGAAGAGCTATAAGCAATGCAATGAATCTGTGACATCACAGAGGATTTTTGTTTTGTTGTTACTTCTGTTCTGTTCCATCAAATATACCAGTCTTCTTATGTGTCAGAAACCAGCTAATGAATGGAAGTGAAGGAGACCAACAAAGAAAGATGAGCCTGTTGCCAGTCTCTTAGCCATGTCCTCAGCTGTGAAAAAGAGTTGATTTTGTGTGCTCATTTTTTAAAAGGCACTCATTCAGGTGGGCACAGTAATACTCACTGTCACAAGCTGTGTGAAGTGTAAAACACTGACTCAATCACAGGTAGACTGAACCTGCAAGGAAGCATCATGGGAAGGGAAGAGAAATATTCATCTTCTGAAGAAACAACTGTGCTTTGAGCAAACAAAATGTGACTTCAGCTGAAATAGACTTTTAATAAGCCATTTGGAAAATGTCTTTATCAGGGATCTATGTATGTATAATTGTGTGTTTTCATGTGTGCATGGAAAGCAGAGCTACAATTCAAGTTAATACTTGGATTAAAAAATTTGCAAGATTTGTGAAAAGGGCGAGATTTTCTTTTTTCTAACAAAACCTTTATCTTAGTTTTTGTTCTTAAAGATGTTCTAAAACTTCTATTTTTATCTAACATAATGGTTTTTTTAGTTTAAAATATATTAAACAGGGATTGAAAACAAAACTATTGCTACGGACAATAGACTTTAGTTTTCTGGAGAATTCTTCATTCAAACAGTTTGTTCTGTCGACTGTTTTGTAGTAAAAAGGAAGAATACCTTAAACATTCTTTCCAAAATGGGAATCAGTATGGGAGTAGCACATTTTTATAGGTAAATCTTTTCTCCTGTCCATGATTCCCCTGAAGCTAGAAACAAAAGACTGCAATAAAGATGCTTACAGTTCTGGATGCTATTGCAATAATTGTAAAAGTACATGAGGAAAAATTTTACTTTGATGAGTGCTTCATTAAGAACTCTCTGGTGGCTTAAAATGCCAGCCGGAAACAGATTAAAATGTATTTATTGAGGTGGGGAAAGTGCATTTTACTGTATTTTTATGAACAATGTCTGTGTCATAGGATTATTTTTGCAATTGGCCACGCTCTTGAAATATATATTTGTTCCACTGAGTATAGTAGTTTGTGGCAAATGGGCTTTTTACATAATATTACATTTAAAAAATTAGTTCATTTGTTTTGGAATTTGTAAAAGAAAAAAAAAAACAAGGTGTGATTTGGTAGACAATAAAATTACTTCTCTCTTAAATTCTGTAATGGCTTTTATTTTTTTTAGTCCTAGAGTGGGAGTGCTTTGGATGGGCATTGGGAGGGTCCTCCTGCTGGTGTGAGTTAATTTGACTTACCCATTCCACTTACTCTGTTGTGGAGAAACTGCAATGTTAGTATAATTTTCTTTTTTTTATTGCTTCTGAGAAAACTTCTTAAGGGCTTGTGAAATTAAGCACTTCAGTTGTGTGGGCTATTTGCTTTTCAGCAGTCTGCTTCTGGGTATAATTATTTCAAGGGTATATTGCAAGCAAGACTGCCTTTCTGCTTTTGTACTTCTACAGATGCTAATACTTATTTTGGGAGGTAAAAAGAAGATAAAAGGAGAGACCATCCCAAAATTTTGCTTGGAGTGTCTTTGTCAGGAATACATTCTTATGTTCTGCTTGGGAAGCCTTGTCCCGGTGTTGCTGCACAGGCAGAGCTGAGTCCCACCCCTCCCATGCTCAGCCTGGGTGCCTGAGCTCAGGGTGGGGTTCCTGCTGAGGAGCAGGTGTCTGACAAAGCAGAGCAGCTCCAGGCTTCAGCGTGCCACTGGCACCAGTGCTGCTACACACTGCCTTGAGTCATCATTTGCCCGTTTAAAACAAAAAAAAAAGTCCACACAAACCACAAATTGTGGAATCTTGATTATGGATTATGTCTACACAGCTACATTTGGCAGTGAACTACTGCTGAATGTAGGGAATTTCACTTAAGAATTTAAAAAGAAATATAAAATTCCCTTTTTCCAGGAAACCTCAGCCCTTAAAGTTTTACCCCAGGAGTGTCTGTGGAAGCCATGCTTAGCCATGCTTCAAATATTCCTGTTCTTTCCATACAAGGACTGTTCAGACTGTCATGGGGGTTGCCTGTGTATCTTCTTGTATCCAGGTTAGAGCTCATCAAGGAACAAATAGGGGGGTTGTGTTGGGATTCTGAGATACCTAGACTAAGCCCAGGTCATTTGGTTTTAAGCTGGCTGGGTGCTGAGGAAGCACTGCCTTTGGGTGTAGCCAGGTTTCTTTAACAGCACAGGGATTGGGGATTGCTTTGGGGAGGCCTCCTTTGACACAGGGTCAACCTTCCTTCCAAAGCAGTGTTTATGGACCCCAACAGCAATGAACATTTGCAGTCAGGAAAACCTCACTTGGGCTTGGCTACCCAAATCCTGAGCCTGTCTACATTCTGGGAAAGAATATTTCTATTTTGAGTATTTAACCACATTTGCAGAAATAGGTCTCATCTGTAAATTGGAACACTTCAAGAATTTTTTCCTTGACTGCTCAGGCTATCAGCTGCCTGTTTTTCTAGGGCTTCTTCAAAGAGCCTTAAAATTAATTGGCTAGGCTGTGGTGAGCCTGCTCTTTTACTGTAGAACTTTAAAATCTGTGTAGAAGAGAGGCTGCTTGGCAAGACAGGAACATTCAGAGATAGTTGAGGCAGTGAAAACTACTTCCTCTTATTTTCTTTTTTCCTCAGTTTTACATGGAGAAGGGTGGTGTGGTTTTGTTCTCTGCAGCATGAAGTGTAAGGAACTAAATCTTTCTTGTTGCAGCAAACAACTACAGAGGTGCTCCTTAACATTTTTCAGAGAGCACTCAAGGAGTGCAACTGTATCAGAAAAAGGGGTCACTTCCTGCCAGCACCAAGTTTTGTGTTCAGCCCAGTGACTGTACCAAGTCCATGGGACTGTGCCTGTTGCTGTGGGACTGAGCATGCTTTTAAGAGGCAAAACTCACTATTTGTGGTCCTTGGATCTGGTACTGGTATTGATTCATCTGCCAACAGATTGTACGACAAGATTTTTGGAAGGAAAGAGCTGTATTTTTTTTTTTTTATAGCTTTTCCATTTTTGAAAGTATATATGAATATAAGGGAATATATAAAGAATGAATAATAAAAAGAGCAACTATATAGTTAAATGTGGTGGAGGAAGGGATTTATAAATAGCTTTTAAAGTTTTTATTGCGAAAGCATTGTATTTGGTCTCAGAGCATGGTGCTAATAATGCTAAGGTTGCAAGCTCAATCCCCATGTGGGCCGTTCACTTAAGGGTTGGACTTGGTCCTTGTGTGTCCCTTCCAACTCAGAATATTCTGTCATTCTGTAAACTGTGTAGAAAAACACAAATTATTAAAATCTTACAACATTGAAACACTAAGGGTTTGCATGGCACAGTAGTGGGGACGCTGTGGGGTGATTTCTGTGGGAAGCTGAGAAGCTTCCCCTGTGTCTGACAGAGCCAGAGCCAACCAGCACACACCCACTGCTGGCCGAGCCCTTTGGTGACAGGGGTGACACCTCTGGGACAGCTGTGTAAGAAGCACAAAAAGTGGTTGTGGCAACAGCAAGTGCAGCTGGAGAGAGGATTGAGAGGAGCTGCTCTGCAGACACAAAGGTCAGTGAAGAAGGAAGGGCAGGACATGCTCCAGGCACCAGAGCAGAGGTTCCCCTGCAGCCGGTAGTGCAGCCCATGGTGCAACAGGCTGTGTCCCTGCAGCCTGTGGAGGTCCATGGTGAGCAGAGATCCACCTGCAGCCCGGGGGGATCCCACACTGGAGCAGGTGGGTGCCTGAAGGAAGCTGTGACCCTGTGCATAGCCCCACTGGAACAGGCTCCTGGCAGGACCTGTGGAGAGAGGAACCCACGCTGCAGCAGGTCTGATGGCAGCTGTGTGTGACCCTGTGGGGAACCCATGCTGGAGCAGTTCATGAAGAACTGCAGTCCATGAGAAGGAGTTCTCCACTCCATGTTTGTGGAGAACCATCTCCCATGGAAGGGACCCCATCCTGGAGCACGTAAAGAGTGTGAGGAGCCCTTCCTGGGAGGAGGAGAGAGCATCAGAAAACACATGATGAACTGACCACAGACCTCATTTCCTGTCTACCTGCACCTCTGAGGACGAGGTAGAGTTCAGGAATAAAGTTGAGCTCGGGGAAAAAGGGAAGGATGGGGGGGAAGATGTTTTATATTTTATTATCCTATTTGGATTTGATTGGTAATAAATTGCAGCAAGTGAAGACTGTTTTTTCTGTGACAGCAGTCAGTGAGTGATCTCTCCCTGCCCAAGATAAATTATTTTGCTACATTTTCTCTTCCCTGCCCAGCTGAGAAGGGAACAGAGTGGCTTTGGTGGACATCTGGCATCCTTCCAGTGTTGTCAGCCCACCACAAGCATTGCATTTAATTCATGCAAAATGCTGTTGTTGAAGTGAGATTGTATCTAAAACTTTCCAACTTGTGTATGATTGACTACTTCCCGTTAAGAAAAAAAAAGTGATATCCTAAACTTTTGAGAATTTTTTTATATCCACCTCCTTTTCATTCAGCACTCCCCCAACTTCAGTTCCTTGTGTGTAGATACTGTAAAGTAGACAGCTTGATGACATTGGCAGGTAAGAAACTAAGCTGCTGGATTATTCCCTATATCTGCTGGACACTGCCAATCTACTCTTTCAGCCACATGTTTATACATCCCATCAGCTGATGGCTCCTCTAGAACAGGTGATGGTGCTAAAATATTCCCATAGTCAGTTGTAAAATAAAGCCCTGGTAGGCCTTAGGTGCAGCAAAGAGATCTTATGACCTCCTAACCATGCTCCCTGCCCAAAATGTAATGATCCTATGGCTTCAGTAATTTGTCCCCCTCCAGATCTGCTTCCTCTCTGAAGGCCCCCTTCTCTCTGCACATTGGGTTCCCTGCTGTGAAAGCCTTCTCTTTGTAGCCAGGGTGCTTCCACCTAGAGTGTATCCACAACTTCAGAATGTAAACCGTATGTTTTCAGTTTGCCTTCTGTAGCTATTTTATGAGAGGACAGTTGTTCTCAAAAATGCTCTGGGATGGTTCACAGACAGGTGTTATCTGTTATCTTTCCCCACCACCCAGAGCAGTGAGCTCCTGGCAGAGGCAGCCATCAGGTGTGCCAGGGTTGATCAACATCCTCTGTACCCAGCTGCCCTTCATTAGTGATCCAATGGTATGTTACTATCGGCTCTTGGGCTACAAAGGGTTTGATCTTCTCTGTACACTAGTATTTTATCAAGGGAATTTGATACCAGGTATGAGAAGTTCAGCAGAGCAGTTTGGTTTTTGGATGTACGTAAGGGACATTTCTTAAAGTACAGATAAAGAGGTGGAGTTCATAACTGCTGGAAATAATGCTCCAGTTTTCTCTGCTGCTGCAGGCTGGGAAGGGAAAGGTAATGGCTGGTCCCTCAGGAGAAGGGCAACTCTGTAGTGGAGCTGTGGCATCCTGGTCTTGATGGCTCTAGTAGGGTTTAGATACACTCACATCTTGCCTGGAATTACTGTCTAGGACATTTGCTGACTTCAGATTCAGTGTTCCTTCAAAATTATTAGAGGGGGAAAAAAGTTTCATGAATAAGTTATTGCAAAACCAAGTTGACCCATTCAAGCATGCAGATGTTTTATTTAAATATTCCTCAAATGTCTATTTATTCAGCATAACACGTGTATTATGCTGCCTTCTGAAATACGATATAT
Organism: Onychostruthus taczanowskii; assembly: GCF_017590055.1. NCBI lineage: Eukaryota > Metazoa > Chordata > Aves > Passeriformes > Passeridae > Onychostruthus > Onychostruthus taczanowskii. Next base: position 332,120 of record NW_024504566.1, read on the forward strand.
GACTGTCAAACAAAATTGTCAAAACAACAACCTTGGTTTCTTTGTATGATACACAGAAATAATTACATTTCATGTACAGTACAGATGCATTTTACACAGTCATCAACAGTCATTCACTACCAAAACAGCATTTAAATCACCTAAAACACCAAAAAAATGTGTATTTCCCAAATTCAGAATAAATTAATGGTTTTGCACGTGACATATGGAAATAGGAGACAGGACTGGAATTCTGAAAAATAATACTAAGTTATCTCTTAAGCTGCATTTTAAAAATGAAAATACAAGTTGCTTCAGGGGTATAACTGTTATGCAAGTATATTGCTGTAGTGCGTTCTTTCTAGAGCCTATGAACAGGAGAATAAAGAGTTTTAAAAGACACATGACCTGATGGAGTCAGTAGGTACCTGGGCTGTGTGTAGTCTGTACCAAAGTAGGTTTAGTAACTGCCCTTTACATTATTTAGCTGATATAACTAGTCATGAAGTACCACGTGACATAAAGAAATTGTTGCACTTTGCTGACATCAAGGCAGTTTTTATATCAATAAATGTTTGGCAAAGATGGGGACCAAGTATGAGTAACCATGCGTAGAAGTAGGATGCAAGTAAAAACTCTGATGTGTTCTGCCTCTCCTTTAAATCCATTAAAGTTTGTGTAACCTACCAGCTTCAGCAGATCTGCTGCAGGGTGGAAGAGAGAGCAGTGCTGAGTAGGGACTTAGGCAGGGCTGTTCAGAAGGAGCCCTTCCTCTGGCTCAGAGCACAGCCCGTGCCTCTGCTCTCTGATGTTTGAAAGACATGGAGAAGCTCCATTTACAATGAGTAAATCCTTCTGATTTGAAAAAAAATTGGGAAGTTAATTGCAAATTAACCAAGACTGCATTAACTTCAGAATAAGTAAATGATAAGATAAAAGAGTAATGAATGGCATTATCTACTCCTTTTACTTGCAGTTTAATTCTAATATGTGATGCTGTATTTTGGTATATATACTGTAGCATGATTGATAGTCTATCATCTACTCTTCACTGTTGACAGGTAGAGAGAAAGACCAGTATTTGTGTGCAAGAAAAAGTGTATCATCAGCAAGTTTCAGTTTTTAGTGGGTATTTTAATGTAAATTTTCAGGTCAGTAGAATGCTAGCAAATACTATACTGAAACATACACTACTCAAACTATTAAGTAACTGTGTTAATCATTTATTGTAATGGCATCTAATGCACTGAGCGTTTTGATTTATATGCATATTTTATTTTGCAGACATGCAATTATTTCTGATCCAGTGTTTTTGATGTATATATGTATGTATTGATATGCACATATTCTGTGTATATTTGATGTATATAATGTATGGTATGTAATGAATATAAGAAGCATTATGATACATCTAATGTACTGTCATGAAGAAAAATTACACTTTTTAATAAGAAAAGTTTCTGATAATATCAATGTCTTTTATAAATGAAGCCTTAACTTGTAAAACCTTCATATTAGCTTTTAGGCCTGCCCATGTGGGCAAATTCCAATTGAAATCAATTCTATTTTTATAGCTTTGGGACTCAATCCATTATTCTATCATTGTTCTTAGGTAATTGAATATTCTTCACACAATATAAATTCTCAAACAAGTTTTAAGATGCAAGTTTACGGATAATTACAAAAAGAATTTAGCCATCATTTTTACTGAATGTCTTTCAGTGTCTTCCAGTGTAGCTAATACTCTGGATGCTGCAGAATGTAAAGGAACATTTGGAGACAAGTGTTAGCTGATCCCCAGAACACATTTGTGGTAATTTTAATTCAAATAGGATTGCTCCTGTAGCAGTTAACTGTGACAAGAAGTTTGCTCTGAAAATACAGAAGTGGACATGTTCTCTATGGAAGAATGGACTGTTGATTCATCAGTGCCCTTGAAATCCCAAATGATACAGTTATATTGGAGTGGGCAATGAAGTGTCAGAGAAATAGAGAACAGTGAACAAAAGGAGCAATGACTGAATAGCAATTTGTGGTGCACAGTTTGGCTGTTAGATTATTTAAATGTTTGCCATTAGAAGTTTATAGTGTAGATGAAGTTGTGTAAAATACCTTAAAAAAATCCTGATTCCTGATACAACAGGTGTACAATGACTTATTGCAGTTGTAACAGTACCTAGGAAGCAAGATAAAACAATAGTAAATATTGAACTAACTGAATACCTTTAGTTCACTAATGAGTGTTTGAGTAAGAAATACTGCATTTTTCAAAGGGAAGTTATTTGTACAACTACCATGAAACATTAACAATCAGCTTGTTGTAAGTGCACAGAAATGCCCCTTTCTACAGTATTATTTTATCATGCCTAATCTGAAAAACAACAAAAGTAAACTGAGATCACAGCTTCAAATAATTTCAGCATGCATTATGGTTGTAGTTCTTTCAGTCAGTACAAACATATTTCATATGAGCATTTTCTCGTTCATTTTTTGACAGTTCTTCAACAAGTTTGTGGTTTATTAACAGGGGAAAAAAAGACACGTTATCAAAATGTTTCTTGTTGTTTTGCATTCAGCAGGAACATAGGTTTCTATTTTTTTGTTTGTGTTTTTTTTCTAAAAAGAGCTTTCATGATAAGAAGAAGCATCAATGGGGACATTTCATTGTGCTCATATAGTAAGTCAGGATGGTCACAGAAGATTCCACTGCGCATCAGTTCAGACGGGGTAAGAAACTCCTTTTGGTTCACACCCTATGACACCAAAACCCACAAAGTTTGTTTCTCCTGAACCTCTTGCTCTGCAGCCACGAGCACACTTGTCAAGGGGCGTTGTCTTTGTCAGCTCTCTCATTCCTCACGACTCATTTTTCACTGCTCGAGCTCAGCTTCCAAGTGGTCTTTATGCTATTTATAAATAATTCTTTGTTTTATAATGCAGATACTCTGACAATGTTTCCTCCCGAATACTCGGGAGAGTCTGGCCTATCATCTCCTTCAGGTGTGGTGACTGGAGGTGTTGGGATGCTGATTATTGCTGTAGTGACATAAGGCTGCTCACAGTTTAGTTTAACACACTCTTCCACTTTGGCATTTAAGCTGGAACGGCTGGAGGAAGAAAGAAAAATCCATGAAGAATGAAAGTCCACATCACCACGAACCTCTTGAGCCTGATTCCATTCCCTCAGCCAGCCATCTCCATCGTGCCCCACTGGAGAGCTCTGAGTACAGAGCAGCACCACCCCACTGCCCCGTACCCAAGCAGCAGGTGGTCCATGGCTATGCTCATGGCCATGTCCCTTTCTCTCTGCCTTCCCACCACTTCAGCACTTCTCAGCCAATCACCTGTGTTTCAGAACAGGGGAACAACTGCAAAGCTAGCATAGCCAAGTTGCTTACTATGCAGGAAAGTGGAAACTAGGGGCCAGTCCAAGTCTCCTGCATATTCCTCAATACCATGCTTATTTAAGAACATTTGGATATTAGGAGTAGCTTCTTCACAGCAATGGCTGTCAGACATTGGAACAGGCTGCCAGGGGAAGTGGTTTACTCACTACCCTTGGAAATGTTCAAAAGGAATGTCGATGTGGCTCTTGGAAATGTCATTTAGTGAACATGGTGAACATGGTGGTGCCAGGTTAATAACTGGCTTCAATGATCTTGGAGGTCTTTTCCAACCCTAGTGGTTCTGTGATTCTGTGCATATTCTGTTTACTCAATAGTAAGGCACTCTATTATATGCACTAAGTTTGTGTTAATATGTTCATGGAGTTGCTGCAGTACCTCCCCATAGCAAAAGACTTGAAAAACTCAGACTATTTCAAGGTGAAACCAGCATTTTGTGCTTGTGTTTTTGTTTTCTAGCACAAAGCTGGTGCTTTTTGTTTTTATATACATGGCATCTGGAAATATAGTGCAGGCAAGTCCTCTAGCAGAAAAAGAATGGATCCAGGCAGAGAATTTCCTGAAGAACTAAGATAGATTTGAGCTTTGTGCTGGCCAGGAGGTTTCATTGTATAACAGCTGAAAAACTTCAGTAGTTTCAAGAGTTCTAATCTGTTTGATTGTTCACGGAAGTGAAATACAAATGTAGTAACTATACAAAGAAAGCTACTCAAAATGTAGCTTAACAAGACAATCTCTATAGCAACTTGTACTGAAAATACGTCTTTATTAAAGGGTGGCACATGTGAGATCAATAGAAAACACTTCTGCATCTCCTGGGACCTTTGCTGTGTTTTCAGAGGTGATATTTGGATATATGTGAAAGCCGAATACGTTACTTTTGAGAGTACAGGGATATTCAATAAATTACAGACTCTTAAACTGCACTTTCCTCACTTTTGCAATAACTCCTCAAACTAGGAAATACAATTTTCTTATCCATTTCATATTTTTTTTTTATTTAGAAGAGTCTTTCTTATGACTATTAAACCTAGGACTCTGGGAATCAGTTTTATTTCTCTGCTCTGCAGAAATGCAAGGAAGTCTCATTTCATATGCCTCTGAACCAAGAAGGGACAGACAGAGCACTTGCTCATCTCGTGTATCTGAATTGGACATTTTTCTATGTGAAATTTTTCTTTTCATGCACTTGTCCACAGCATAGAGTATTTGGTGCTCTATTTTACTTGGGGTCCCTAGATGCTGGTTGATGCAAATAGGGCACGGTAGTTTGTGAGGAGGGCCTGAGAGGGCAGAAATGGATAGAGAGAGAAACTATTGTGTTATTTTGGATTAAGCTTGAAGCAAAGGAAGCACAGAATATTTCAGTACCAGTACCTATTTTTAGATGAGTATTGGACCCTCATCTTCAGCCTCACCGCCTGCCTACGGAGGCCACAACACCTTTGCATCAGTTCCCTGACAAAGCCAGGGGCCCCAGCTCTGGGTGTGCTGATGCACATGAAGTACCTGTTAGACAGAGGCGTCCTCTCCACGCATCTGATCTGGATGGTGCTGAGCTCCTGCACGCTGCCGGGGCGGCTGCCGCTGGCGGCGGTGTTCGGGATGCGGTACGTCTTCTTGTGCCTCCGTGAGCAGCAGGTGCTGGTCACGCCTTGCTGAGACGACAGAGAGGGGCTGTGGCTCGGGGGCCGGTTCACCGTGGAGACCTCCATACAGCTCTCTTCGTAGACTTGCTCATCCACAAACTCGTGGTTCTAGCCCAGAGGAATCCAACAAAGGGACAAAGCACACACAGAAAGATAATTGAAGCGAACACACTAATCGTGATTGTTTAACGGCTTAAATTGACACAACTGAATAAACCGGGAAAGTTAGCTTATTCTTGATTATAGTGTTTAGCCCATATTAGTCTGGGCTGAATACCAAGACAAATGTAAACACTGGAACAAAATTAACAAGAAAATGTTAATCCAAATTATTTTGCAAAATAGCATGTGGTTGTAATGTAGCTTGCATTATAAATATCTGTACAATTTTTGAAGTGCCACAAAATAGAGGATTATGTTTATTAATAAAATGCAAGTGGTGCTTATGTAAAAACTCTAAATATCAGTTGAAAATAAATAAGATTTATTATATTGAACTATAATATAATAAAATTCATAGATATTTTCCAGATACGTTTATAAGACTTCCTTTTGAATTACATGTTAGAAATCAGGATTTGAAACAACATTTTCTGAGGTATGCATCTATCTAAAAGAAAAACGTTTAAACAAGTAGAAATGTTGACTAGAGGAGATGAGAGATTAGTTACTAATTAATTACTGTCATGGATGTAGATGGATGTATCAAAAGCAGTTTAGGGGACTGAGCATTTTAGTCAAATGAAGTTCTCTTTATTCATGCAGTCTTCACTTGGTCCCAGGCAAGACAGTAGTTTTATAGGGTGGTCGCAAAGATGAATCCAAATCCACTCAAATAACCAGTTTGCATTAATTCATCAAGTGATTAGGGAGTATTTCACACCCAGCCACAATTCCCACATTTTCTATGTGTGCAAAAGAGTGTAAAATAGTGGTGTTGCTTATGCTGGCAAGGGAGGGGAGGAGATGCAGGGGAGTGGGAGAAGCTTCTATAATTATTTAAAACTAAGCAAAGATTGAAATAGGTTTGAATACAGTTTGACAAGGCCTCCTTTTTCAAAAAAACTCTTTCCATTTACTGCTGGAGTTAGTCTGTGTATCCCGACAATGATTTAGAGGAATTGTTTAAGGAACATTTTCTGGATTGTTTTACGCCCTACTCAGTCTCACATCAATTTTGTCAGCCTGTTGCATTTTTGTGTATTAGAATGAGGTAAATTACTTTTCCCCTAAAAAATTTTGCTCTGATTGGAAAGGTGCTGATGTTTTTCAGAATTGCCATATAGGGCCAATATAAAATATATAAACAAAGTAAAGATAGTAACAACTCTGGCCAAGTGTTTGCGACAAATGGAAGTACCTTTATAGGCACAACATTTTTATTTCCATTTTTTCTGATCTTCTTCACTCAGACACAAGTTTGTGTGAATTAAGAGGTGTTGAAGAATGTAAATTTCAAGTAACAAGTAAAAAAAGAACTTGCTTGACAAATGACTTTTATAAGGCACATGTCAGTCACAATCAAGATTTTGAACGTGATCGCACAGTAGGCATAAAATTCAGAGAGAAAAATAACCTAATTGCTCTTGTGAGATTACATTCAGGGGCTTGCAGTATGTTTGCCAAGAACTCTGTTATTTGTCTGATTAAAAGTAATTTTGTGTTTCCTAAAACCTTTATGGAGCAATGATAAAACAGTTTTATTGACTGAACTTTTAATACAGAGTGGAAATATTTTGAAATGCTATAATGACACAAGTTAATTGATTTAATTATACTTATTAATTATCTGTTCCTAAATTAGCTAAAAGTAATTTGTAAAATATATTTTTTAGTGCAATTAGTTTCATTATTAATGCAATCTTCACAGAATTCCATAACATTGCCCACTCTGCATTTCTGAGGGTGAGTGAGATCTTATCCTATTGACTTCTCAGTGACAGAAAAGAGAAAATATGCCTTTTCTCAGTATCATGATGGTTATACCATAAGGGATGGTGAGAGTCTTAAGAAGACACACCACCCTTCCTGTTCTACAGTGAACCAGAAACTTGCCAGATGTCAAATGCTGAGGGCCCAAAATATCAAGTTCCCACTAAAATTTTAGGAATTCATCATCTCCAGAATACAGCTTGGAACTGCTGCATATATTTTTGTGTTAATATATCATAGGAACTCATGGCCAGTACCAAAACCCAACAGAAAGAAAGAAAAATGTAGATTCAAGAAACAAGATAATACTTGTTATATAGACTTCATTTTTTAAATAAAAATAAAAAAAAAAAAGAATAAAAGTTTTACAGACTCCTCCATTATGATTAGAGGAAAGGTGAAACTTGGGGAGGTGAATTCAGCTCCTACTAAATAAATAGAAATTTTTTCCCATGATTTCTATGAAAGTTTGACAAGACTTGTGGTTATTGCTCAGATTTTTAAATATGTTTGCAATACTCAACTGTGGAAAAATTGTAAAGGCAAATTGCTGTTATCAGGTTCTGGTACAATATGTCTTAAAAATGTTTCAAAAGGACCCGGCAAGAATCTTAGCAAAAGAAACCACAGTGTGCTCTGAATAGGAAGTAAGGTGTTCTGTGCTACAGCACATTTTATAAAATTAATACTTCTAAATTAAGAAAGGAGGAGAAATAAGCACAACAAGCATGTGGGTGATGTATTGTTAACTGACATAACAACTGGGCCCTTTTATTTCAAAGATATGCTGTCAAAAGGAGAACATTAAATTCCACACATATATCAGGTTTTAATTTATCAAAATTTAACAATTTGTTGTGGGAAAAGATTAAGTCTTTGTTATTTGTGTGTTTTAGGGGAGTATTTTGTCTTTTTGTTTGTTTTTTTTGGGTTTTTTGTTTGTTTTTTTTTTTTGAGAAAAAGCAGAAAGACTTTCACAGTGATCTCCATCAGATATAGCAGAAGTTATATCTCTCTGTTATTTACATACATTGGCATAAAGCCTTAAAATAAGATAAAATGGCTTTTCTTCCTAGCTAACTGCTTTAATATAAAGGCTCATTAATTAGAAGAGAGAACTGGAAACATTCAAATCTAGGCTGGTGTTGCAATTCTCAGGAAAACACAGTTCTCTTTTCTTACCGTGGTTTTTTCCAGGCAGTGAAGCAGGTGGTGGTGCTGTGTTTCAAAGGAAGAGCCAGATTTGCCAACAAAGGCCTGTTCTTCTTCATTGGAGGACTGTTGGTACATAAAACTCTGTATTATTCTCAGTTTTGAACAAGAGGGTTCTTATCCAAATATTTGATCAGAACTGGATTGTACATGGCAGCATAACTGCAATGCTTCGTCTACAAAGTATACCAAAAATTATTTTGCACCTTAATTTGCTTTTGCTTTTTTTAAATCAAACTATTTTTCCCTTGCTTGCACCTCCTTTTAAATGTTTTCATCTTAGATCTTTTATGCAAGTATAAAAGAGTACCATTTACAAGTGCAATAAACACATAAGCTTTGAACGTTGGATCAACACATGTTTAAAATTTTAATCAATTTAAGTTACAGTAAGATATTTGTTCTTCCTGAGAATGTGCCTCATTTGAGGAAAACTAAAAATAGCTGTCCTCCCAGGATCATTTCATAGCACTAAAGAATTTGTGGTATTGCTGCTTACACCAAAATTCATGTCAGTGATCCCAATCTAGTGGGTTTAGAAAGCGTATAGCAAATGTTACTGACATAGAATGAAGAATTAAGCAGAAAGCATCCACTGTTTATTAATTGCTTTCATAATTATTCACTAGAAAGCAAAAAACTAAATAGGGGAGGAAGTGGCATAATAAAAAAGAATACAATTCAACCATGGGATATTTGAAATCTGCATGGTAATTAAGCTATTTCGTGTCTTTTTGATTCAAATATTTGAGTTCTTTCAAGCAGAAGAGGAAACAAGGGCTCTGAGTGCTCATCTCTTGTTCTAGACGGGACAGATAGACAGATAGCCACTTCCTCCTCTTCTGGCTATAGGTTTAAGTATCCGGCTGTTTAAAATGTATTGAAGAGAAAGGGCACAGAGGAATAAAAGCCTTCCTGTATTCCTCAGGGAATAGCCTAAATGACAGAAAATGGCAGGGATTAAAAACCACTCTGTCTGCAGTCTTTCTCAGCTGGGTATGGCTTTGAGCAGCCAAGGGGCTGTCTCCCAGAAGTGTGGGTCACTGTTGATCCCAGTCCCAGCTGCTGGTCCTGGCTTCTGTGGCAGGGTGAGCAGGGAATTTACTGCAGATAACATTAGATTATAAGGCATTTGAGGTAATCACCAAGATTCTCCTTAAACCCAAGTAGGTGCTTCAAGGGAACACTTCACTCTGCAACACCCCTCTTTGCAAACAGTATTCAAGAGCTGCCTTTTCGTTTACTGATGATGAAACCTGGTTTTGTCATCCATGTTCTACCTGTTTAAAGCCGAGTGAGATAAATCCAACCCACCTCCTAAGAGGCAAATGCTCTGTACTTTCCTTAATGAGTTCTTCTACAGGATCTAACTCCAAAAATGTGGGTTCCATTGAATCCAGAATTTCTATGTGGACATTTTCCTCATCTCTTAATACCCCACCATCGATTCTCACAACTTCCTTTAACAGTAGTAATTGTCCAGTTTATCCTTCCTAAATCTACCTCTAAAGATAACATTGCCCAAAGCCCCAAGGTGACTCACCCTGGTGATAAGTAGAATAAACTACTGCTGGGCTGTCATTAAGTGGTTACTCCAGAGGTGGAGGGAACACAAACATTACCTGCTGCAGCTGGTTGCTCAGCAAGCCGTTTCGTTTGCTCTGCATGTAGGCATTAGCGCTCCCACTCTTCGCTGCGCGGATTCGAGCGAGCCTGGCTTTCTGTGAAAACAGACAAAATGAAGAGTGCCATTTGTACTCACAGCCATTACCCTGTTTATCTAAAACTGCTAATTGGAATCAGCTGCTTATGAATACCAATCTCAGAGTGACTGACAGACTACATTGCATCCATCCTCCAGGTGGAGAAAATCACAAGTGTCTTCCCATTTAAAATGCACTCGATAGAAGTTTTTATTTGTTTGCATGTATCAGCTACTAAGAACACTGACTTTGGATAATGGATTAAACAGATCAGTACGGAAGTTCCACCTTTTTTGTTTTCACATTGCTGCAACTGCCACTCCTTATGTCTTGTGGGGCAGAACATGGACATGGAGAGATGCTCCAGCCCTTGAATTATCTCTGTGGCCCTCCTCTGGAGCTGCTCTAACAGGTCCATGTCTTTCTTGTGCTGAGGACTCCAGAGCTGGATGCAGCACTCCAGGTGGGGTCTCACCAGGGCAGAGTAGAGTGGGAGAACCACCTCCCTTGCCCTCCTGGCCATGCTGCTTTTAACGCAGCTCAGGATGTGGTTGGCTTTCAGTGCTGTGAGTGCACAGTGCTGGCTCATCCTCAGCTTTTCATCCACAAGAACTCCCATGTTCTTCTCAACAGGACTGCTCTCAGTTACCTCCTCTGCCAGCCTGTACTCATGCGTGGAATTGTCCTGACCCAAGTGCAAGCACTTTGCACTTGAATTTTTTTTGATTTTTCATGAAGTTCTCATGGGCCTACTTCTCAAGTTTGTCCTGGTCCCTCTGGATGGCAGCTCTTCATTCTGTCGTGTCAGCTGCATTGCTCACCTTTGTGTCTTCTGCAAACTTGCTGAAGCTCACCTGATCTCACTGCTGGTGGCATTGATGAACATACTGGAGAGCACCAGTCCCAAGACAAAGCTCTGAAAGACACCACTCCTCACGGGCCTCCACCTACCTCTTCATGTCTGTCAGTACAACCAGACTTAATACTTATCATATTTGGTCATAAACTGTTCACAACCTGATTTTTCAGAGACTGCAGGTATCAATTACTGAGAGAAATTTGTGATTTCTCAGGTCAGCCTCATTGCTTGTGAAGATGACTTTCACCCAGAGTAGAAGGAGGCTCATGAGCAACAGTCATTTTGCATCCACTGAATTTTGTACAACACAGAACACAGAATTAGGGGAAAGCATGAAGAATGGACTCTCTCAAACATTAATGTGGAAAAAGAAGCTTTTATGGGATTACTAGGATGGCATCCTGGTTCTGTATATTTTGTGGCTCATTACATGTATAAGATGGCATCTGGGTTTATCTTCATGGTTAGATCCCTGATTGTGAAAGCCAAATGCCTAGCAGCATCTTGAATTAAATGGCTGCTGAAGCACAGAAGGAGATACACTTGAAAAGGAAGGAAAAGCACTTGAAAATCCAATTTTGATATATTAGTAGGGATTTTCATATCTGATATTTAATTTGTGGACATTTTCAAAAAATAGAGAGAGTATTTTCCCCCCTTCCCCAAATTTCTGTGACATTAAATGTCAGTATGTGCTTAGAGAGGGATGCAGCCCAGTCACCGCAGCCACCAGATCTCTCTGGCATTGTGTTTAATAATTAACTGACTTAGAGGAATGGCTTAACACCACATTTCTTTGCACTCACAGACTCAAACTCACAGATCTTCTCAAAAGCAAACCAAGAAATTTATGACAGCTAAAAGCTAACATGGCTGAAATCTGGCTCGTGCTATGTCATGCATTTGTTATCATTTAATTGTTCTGAAAGAAAATAAAGTAATGCTCTACATGTGGGCATCCTTGAGCCAAAAAGCTCACATGAGAGGCTATTGATTGATTTTGTGATATATTGCCCATTTTAAGATAACACATTTGTTTATTGACTTTCTTGGTGAATATAGCTTTTCCAGCAATGCACTTAATACATCTTATTGTAGTAGTAAGGAGAAAAGATCCCTGATGAGCTGGCCTGGGGTCCCCAGGAACAACCAGTGTGGGGAACTGTTACAGCTCCTACCCTCCTGGCTCACTGTTTCACTCTTAGGTGGAACATCCAGGGCTACCAGCACAGTGGGTGGCTCAGTCCCCAGAAAACAGGTTGTTTTCAAAATGATGTTCCTGTGATGCAACCCCAACATGCTGGGTTGAAGGGTGGGGGAAGGAGTTTTAGCTGCACCACAGAATAGTCATGGGCTGGGACAAGGGCACTTGGTTATGTTCATAAATATATAAAAGTTTAGTCTTAGGAGCTCAAGATGGTTTGGAAATGCCTTTGGAGGAGTCCCATAAATAAGGGATTTCAGTCACAAGTGTTTTAGCTGTGGTACTTTTCAGTCTCCTCTGTACAGGGAGATTCATTAGATTTAATGAACAGACATTTAGCATACATTAGTTCTGCTTTTCCTTTTAACATGCATATTCATTTTCTCTTTAGCGATTGAAGTAATAATTATGGTGCAGCATCGTTTAATAAAGAAATATGAAAAACATAACAGTCCATCAGACTATCTTAATATATCAGTGCTATGACATGTATAATATGAAGGCTGTAGTTTCTATGTGAAGATTTAAAACTGCTTTGCAAGTATGAATTTATTGCATGTTAGAAAGCTTTTGTGAGCTAGAAAGTAATAGCATACATCTTTCCAGCTGAGACTCATTCAGATGGTCTGAATTTATACCATTTACGAAAGAGAAGACAATAAATCTGAGAGGAAGAGAGGAAGCAGATATTGTGGCCTCCATGTTTATATTTCAGCTTAGAGAAAATACTGCAGAAACTGGAGGTGTTTACAAATCTGCTAAAGTGATAAGATTTATTTTCAGAGCTTCTGCCTGATTTATATATGAGCCTGCAGCATGAGCAGTCTAGTGACTTCTCACATTTCCTATCAAGGCATCATTAAAAGCTCATGTCATCCCCAGGATTTTAAGGGCTGTGCACTGGGGATAGAAGTCCCACGAAAGTCATCACAATGATGTGATGACATCAAGGAGACTGTGCTACAGAAGCGCTGCATTGTCCTTTAGACTGCATTTTCTGTCATGAATAACAGAATGGGAGTGACAACTGCCTCTTTCAACCACTTCAAAGCCCTTCCTAATCCTCCTCTTTCACAAAATATCTAGGAAAAAAAAAAAGTATTAAGTTCTCCTGAAGTAGATGATATCTTTGATATGAAGATCTCCTGAGTATGAAACTTTGATTTTGGTAATTTTTACATGGTCTAGGACTAAAAAAAATGTAGATGAAATATAGTTCTTTTGCATATTTTAATGAAATTCAACCCCAATCATCCATCTCCATCTTCCTAAGAAGTTGATGACCAGCTCTAATTTTTGCCACATCCCTTGTATTTGCACTGAATTTCTCTTTTAAATGCATGTCTTTCTTTTTTCTATCTTCAAATTTTACAACATAGAGTTGCATCCTTGTCTGCAGCTGCATTCATAGAAACCTCACAAAGGAAATTCACTGTTATTCAACAACAGTTAGCTCTGTCAGTTTTAGAAATATAAACATTCATTTTCACAAGGTTTTAAGTAGAGCTAAATGTAGCACTGTGGGGTATTTACAACATCCAGCTTTTGACACTCAGATGCCCTCAGCTGTCCAGCTATTTTAAGAGAATGATTTCATCAGGAAGGTTTTAGGACAGGACTTATGGTGGTACTGGGAATAATTTCTGTCAAAATTCTCTTCAGCTTGCTATGCAAGAAGCCAGGGTAGCCCAGGTAATTTAGTACTTAACTGCTGTTGGCTCTTGCTGCTCTCCAGGTTACATAATTGTTTTACTATGAAAACTCAAAAGTTAGCAATTACTTACCTTTTAGTTATAATTGTTTAATAATTTTGTACATTTAAAATATTAAAATCCCTCCACAGTCATTCTGTGTGTGCAGCCTTTGGTCAGGACAGAGCTGGTTTTCTTCACAGGAGCTGGTATGGGGCTGTGTTTTGGATTTGTGCTGAAAACAGTGTTTACAATTCAGGGATGTTTAAGTTACTGCTGCACAGTGCTTGTACAGAGCCAAGGCCTTTTCTGATCCTCCAAGGGTCACTTTTACCTTTCTGATTTTCACCCCATCCTCCTGGGGAGGAGAGACAGAGTGAGCAGCAGAGTGGGCTTTATCTGCCTGCCTGTGCTGAACCACAACACTGGCTCCTGCAGCAAGGTCAAATATTGTCCAAAAAAATCAGTTGCTTTTTTTGTTAATATGATTTTTTTTTTGTTTGGTGTTTCATAAATCCACCCTGTGTGTTTGTTTTTAAGGGAAAAATCCCACCTACATTTCGTGCTCTAATTGCCTAATTTTCAGTAATTGCAAATGATTGATTTCATATTAGCTGACAATAATTTGCATGACATCAATATGTAACAGAGAAGAAAATGCTGTTTACTTTGCACATTAATGGACATGGAATTAAATAAGGTTCATACATTTCTTGAGTGGTGCCTTTCTTTCACAATCTATTTAAATTATTGTTCAATAAACACAAGTTCTACTTGCCTTTTTTTTTTTTTTTGCTAAACTCAAAAATCCTGGATAAGTTAATGTTAGTTATATTTCTGTAATACTTCTGATATTAATAGCTTGTCTCATATAAAGAAGTCAAAATGGCTAGCAGGGTTTCCTACTGCAAACACTCAGTTCTAGACTTCCAGATGCTGTTAAGCAGTTGTTGCAGTTTATCCTAGAGCTGTTTATAATTAGCTAGTAAATGATTATTCATAACTTGACAGATAAATGCATCATGTGCAATTAATAAATAACAAAGCCAAGCCAATCTTCAGGATATATTTTGCTCTGTGAAGGTAGAAGACCATATTTGCATGAAAGATTCAGGTTGAATTTTATGTCTAAATCAAATTTTGGAGCTGATGATGATTGTTTGGCTGTTCTGTTGAGGCATCATGCAAAGGCACTCTAGGCAGAAGATGCTTGGGCAACTAATATTAAGGCTCTTTTGTTCCTCAGGTAATGAACAGCACTGGGCAGATGCACCTGCACTCAGGCACTTGCTGGCCAAGAGGACACAAGGCTCTTGCCTCCCAAAGACATGTATGGAAAAGGCACATCGCAAGGGATGCTTCATTCAGGATATGAAGGACTTTATAATCATAATTGCTGCTGCTGGGAGTGGACCTTGGGGTCCAAGCTGCCATGGAGTGGCCAGACACCCATTCCAAGAGGGAAGCTGTGTCTCCTCCTGTCCCTTCCCTGGGCCGGCAGTCATCCCAGTGAACATGGCACTGTGAGTGTCCTGCCAAACCTCAGCCCTTGCTACCTATCACATACAGAATAGGAAATCATACCCAACCATGCCTAAACCTTCCCTTCCCTTCCCTTCCCTTCCCAAGTGTCATTAACTTTGCCCAAAGTTAATGGGCAACCAAAATAACAACCTCTTGAAGTTGTCTCTAGCTGAGAAAATCTCCACAAATAGCATTTTTCAAAACTGTCTCAGTACTGATAAAACTGCCTGAGAAGAAGGCACAGTCAGACTCCAGGGCATAATTAGTTATGCCCTGAATTTCAATGTCTAGTTTGGATTATTTATTCATCCATTTCTTGTCAGGATAGGCCAGATCCTTGGACCTTGCTATGTGATAGAAAACAATGTTTTGATAAGCATAGATGATTTTTCCTTTCTCCCCACATCCTGTCTGTTTTTGTTTATATTGATTGCAAGGGGTTTCCTGTACTACAGCAGAAAGCTGGCTTATCCTGCCAACATTTTCTGTATTACAGAGTGGGATTTCATGGCAATTATAACAATGTGTTTTTATGATTGGAAGCAGGAGCTTCCTTTAAAATCTATTCAAAATGCAATGGTATATAAATAAATTTCTCTCTTCCATCTTCTCCCAAGCATTAATGTGCAGTGTCTTTGTGCCAAAAAGAAACAAGTGAAATTGTCTAATCTTGAATAACTGTGCAGAATTCAGCAAGTACATAAAATGATGGTTGCATGGCTCTTAACAATCCTAATATAAGTGACAATATTTTTCTGCTGTAAATTGTCAGTGCTTTGGAACTAGATTTCAACTCTTCAGCAAAGAACTTTCTCTTAGGTTTCCTTCCAGCCCAAGTGTTTTGCCATTTCTGAAGTTTTATCTTGATTAAACTTATGTATGAGGTATTGATAAAGTTGCTCAATTCAAAGGTACAAGTGTCTCACTCCAATGGAAGCTGTTGTAGCCAGCAGGAGGTACCATTGCCTGCAGGGGTTTGTGCTACTCTCTGTGAAACTGCACCTTCTTTTAAGCTTATGTTCTTCAGCCTCAGAGAACAGAAACAAGTTCAGTGCCTAGGGAAACATTTATTTGAGAAAATGGTGTAAAGCCTCTATTGTATTGAATGAAGAAGGAATTTCAAACTTCAATAATGTGACCTTTTTGCCTGAATATTCTTTTACAATGTAGTAGAAACCCCCTGTGAAATGCAAGGCTATATTTCACAGCTAAATATGGACTATACAGTACCCATGAAGTGCTTTTTGTTGATTTTTCTTTTTTAGTCCATCAGAGCGACATTCAGTTCAACATTTCAGTCATTTTAGATTGAAAGAGATTGGCTTTGCAATAGGAGATATCAATGAAACACACATCCAGTGCTAAGTTAATCAGACCTCAAAGCCATTTTCTCCAAAGCAAGAAGGGCATAAACACAGTCAGAGGAGATCTCTCATCCTTGCTGTTGGCGTTGTTCTGGGGAGTAGAGGAAAAAATGCTTGGCAGGTTTGCCATTCATCACTCTGTGTTCCTGTTTGAAACATACAATGAGCTCACTGTTTTGCAAGGACAAAAAGTCAGCTATTAACTCAAGCAGTTTCTATTCAGGAAGAGATTATGGGGAATAGCAGCCAGTCTAGCAATTTAACTTTTGTGAGATATTTTCTAGTGTCCATTTCTTTTTCATTGACAAATTGTGCTGGTTTTGGCTGGGGTAGAGTTAATTTTCTTCACAGTGGCTGGTGTGGGGCTGTGTTTTCATGCTTCCAGTCCTCTCCCTGATCCTGCTGGTAGGGGAGTGAGTGAGCAGCTGCATGGGGCTTGGATGCTGGCTGAGTTAAACCACGACACAAATGTAAAGCAGGCCTAGAAAACTCCCTGTTTTGTGGCATGCAGTAGCACACAGTTTCTATCTGAAATGGTTGTGACTGCAGCTGTTATGAAAGCTCAGAACAGGCACAATCATTGCTGGGATCGAGCAGACCTGTTACCCAGGACAGCCACAGTGCTCAGGGGCACAGGCACAGCCACTGTGTCCTGACTGAGGTACAGTTCTTTCTCTGCTGCCATTCCACAAAAAGTAGAAAAGTTCTTAACAAAAACAAGTTAGTGTAGAAGTGACATGAAGTCAGCTGTGAAAGAGGGGAACACACAGCTGGAACTAGACTGTGGGACAAAACAGCATGCAGAAGAGTGGGTGGAATTAGTAGATAGATAAAATATGGGATTTGGATCCCTGAAGCAGCCTATTTTAGATCAGGTTTCTAGAGAGGTATGACATTCTTGTGATACACCTCATTTCTTTTTATAGCATCTTCCTCATCTGTAAGCATTTTTCCAAGGTGTGGCCATTGAAAGGTGCTGTATCTTCTGCCTGGGCCTATGAGTTTCTTGACCATGTTTGTCCTGATTTTAAGATATTCTGAGAAAGGTATCAATGCATACATTTATTTAACTGATTTTGGGTGTGTGGTTGCTTGTTTGTTTGTTTGAATGAAGAAATCAGTCAAAAAGGTGGCCAGAGAGAAACACACAAACATCATTTATCTGTGGTGCTGCTGTTGACATGAAGCAGATGCAGGCTGCAGCCGCCTGTGTTCCTGGTCTATACATGCAGTACCCAGCCCAGTCTGCCTGCACACTTCCCCAGGAATGATCCTGCTCTCCTGAGATCACTGGAGACTCAGGACCCCTGAAGAGTCACCATGGGCCCACAAAAAGCCCAAGTGGTGACACCTCAGCCTTGGCAATCATGCAACCTGTGTGGCATCTGAAGCCTTTCAAATGCCATCCACAGAGGAGAGGAAGGCAAGGCATCTCAGCTCCCAGAGCAGGCTCCAGGTCACCATGGGTGCTCAAAATTCAGACAAGTGGATTAGAACAAGTGCATTAGCAGTGATGTGGAGATGTAAGTGACTGTCCAGGCTTGGCTGAATCCCTCCTGATAAATACTTCTCTTCCTAACCCCTTTCCCCTTCTCAGGAAGGGAAACAGCCTTCTTGTAGATCTAGTGGATATTTTAGGGAGAGACTCAGCAAATCAAGGAAGCTGGAAAAAACAGACTTTTACTTTCTTTATCTGATTGAGCTGTTTATCTGAAGCCTTTTAAGCAAAATACAGCTGAGGGGACAAGTTCCCCAACAATCAGATTCCCCCAGAGACTGAATCTAGGACTTTAACTAAACCTGGATTAGTGAAGCAATCTGCTAGCAGAGATGTTAGAAATCATTATGAGGTTTGAGGGTTTTCCTTGTTTGTTTGGTGGGTTGTTTGGTTGCTTTGGTTTTTTATTTTTCCTCAGATGACTGTGGTAGAAAGAAAGCCTGCCTGAAAAAGCACAGAAGAATCTTCAGTAGGGGAGTGCAGCTTTGTCTAAGAATCCTAGGTCTAGTCTAATGTGTGGGATTAATTATGAAAATAATAGTTCTGCACATTTTGACAAAAAAGATAAATGAACCAGTTTTGGTTTGAGTTGGGGTTTTCTCCCTCACTAAAAATAAGACAGTATTTGCATCTAGGACATGGTTAGGCATGTAGCATATACATATAGTGATCCTCTTGCCAAGAAATACGCACTATGATGACACACAGAATGTAGAAAATCATATTTTATCTATTGTTCAACAACATAAGGGGGAAAAATTAGAAGCTCACCTTTTGTGCCCTGCGCTTGTCTGCTCGTTGATTCTGGTGGTATATACGGCTGAAGTTGGAGACAATTACAGGAACTGGCAGAGCAATGACCAAGACCCCACTCAGGGAGCATATTGAACCAAAAATCTTGCCAGCTATTGTCTTTGGCACCATGTCACCATACCTGGGTTAAAGAAAACAAAAGGCTTAGTAAAAACAAAATCTCTTCTAATCATTTTATTTCACAATGAATTAGTTGCACGATATATTTTACTTCTCTTGCAAATAATATTTGCTGCTTATAGATAATGCTTTTACACATATTCTTACACATACAGCATGCCAATTGTTGAGCACAAATAATTTTAATTTGAAGCAAATTTTGGGTCTGCTGTCTGTCAAACTGGTGGCAGGTAAAACACAAGCTTTATCTGCTGTACTCTTCCCAGGCTGCCTCTATTGCAATGGAGAGAGAATGACCTTGCTAAGAAAAAAAATCAGTGTTGAGTTCAGTCCTTATGCTGTTTACTTGAAAGAACTCATCAATTTCATTGGCAAGATCTAAGAGAGACCACTTGGTAAATTAGATACTAAACTGAATAATCTATTGTCTCAAGCTGATATAGTACTTTCATTTAGCAGGGTGACACATTTTTGCAACAGGTTTCCCAGGAGATCATGGACTTTCCATCATTGTATTTTTTGACCTTGGCTAGACAAAAGCATGGCTGACCTAACTTGTTGTTGACATGAGAAGCTGGAGTAACTGAGTTCTGTGGTCTAGGTGAAAGCAAACATGGAAAACTCAAGCCACAAGCAAGGAAGCCACCAAATTGTAACTGCAATCCTGGCAGTGCTCAGAATTACTAAAGCTAACACCTTTCTCTATGATATTGGATATTGTTTTGTCCAGCAAGTAAGAACAAAGTGTTACTGATGTATGTAAAGGCACTCCAGCGACAACTTAGTAAGAGATTTTAGCTGTTTGCATTTTGCTGTATTCTATAGGGGACAAGTATGTAATTACATCCTACAGAGTTTAATAAAAAGATTAATTACTTTCAAGTACCATTCAGTTTTTAACTTTATTGGATTTTAAGTCATTATTAAACATTGATTTTAGCTTGTGAGTTTAGTATGCTTATGAAAAGAGAGATAACATATTCCCTATTACAAACAATTTATAAACTCTTAACACAAGAAAAGTTAGGAAATAAAACTGTGGGTAAACTGAACAGTGTTTAGAAAACAGTATCTGGAAAACAAAACCTGTCTGTGCATCAGGAATTGGAAAAATAACAGAGAAGGGGGGGAAGTCTTCAAATCAATGTCCAAATTGTGTACATAATCACAAGGAATGGATAAAAAGGTGAGGATATAGGATGATAGAGAAACTATAGGAAGTTAGAGGACACCTTCTAGCAATGACAGCTCAGCTCATGTCAAAAGAAGGTGAAGATGAATGGTGTGCATTTTGTAAGATATGAGTAAAGTGTTGAACATAAATATTCAAATAAGTTGTCATACAGGCAGATATAATATAGATGACCAAGTTTTAGACTATTGACATAGATTGTGTTGTATTAAATAAATATTTGGTTGTTTTACTAAGCATGTCCAAGCGTAAAATATTCACATGAATAATATAATTAATATTTCTGCCAATATTTCCCCCCACACTTACTCAGAATTTGAACGCTATTGGTTTCTCATTTTGTGACATGACAGGGTTGCATGAAAAGTATATAAGTTAATAGATTGTATATTTTACATCAATAATATAACTGGTCTTAATAAAGATATCTAGAAACTGGAAAAATAACAGAAAGAATGTAATGCTTTCCTTCACATCAACATTTGCACCCCACTACATAGGCATTTTTGGTGTTTATCTCTTCCTAAAGCCTGAGCTGACTATCAGCTCTATGCATGACCAGCTGTTCTTTTCTTTGGGCAAGGAAATGGATAAATGACCTTTCAAGGTCTCAGACAAATGGGATCCCCAGCACCTCACTAACCCCATTTTTTTTTCCAGGCAGAGCAATAGAAGAGCAGTGGGCAAAGGGCCAGGGTGGTGAGCTTTGGGGACAAGACCTAAGATCAAATCACTGGCAAACATTCCTGCTTTACTATTCATTAATTTTACTTAATTCTTATAGATACAAGTATTTTCATATATTGGATCAAACTGTGTAAACAGAAACAACGTGATTTTGAAATGCAAAATTTGTACGTGCCCAGTACTAGATGTCTTAAATTAGATCTCTTAAATGAGATTTCTAAACCTATATTTAGATGCTTATCACTTGAAATGCCAAACTGCTGAACCTCCATAAGCTTCCATTGTCACTGATGGCAGCTGTGGACAGAAGACATTGCTGGCTCTAATTAATTTGGCTCGAAATTGCTCAGGGATATAGTTCATCCTGTTGATAATGTGACACTATAATTATATGAATCAAGAGCAGACTGAAGCTTTAGGAGTTGTGACAGGAACCACAAGCTCATCTATCTTTAGCATTTCAGTATTTATGTGTGAACCTAACCAGTGACATAAGCAGATGTCTTTTCATAATATTTTAGTGTTACAGAGTGAAATAAAAAAAAAAATAGGATTGTTTGACACATGAAGGTATTTTGTAATGTTTTTCTTACTTTCTGGACAAAATGTCATGCAGATGCATATACTGCTTACTTAAAAATAACTTGCTTTCAGTTACTTTTCTTTTTAGCTTGCATCAGTTGTAATACAGTGACATTTTCCAAAGGTAATGTTGCAAGTCTGTTATTTAGTGCCAGTAATACCTTTTGCATCATTAATAATTTCTACATCATTAGTTTTTCTCCTGTTACTAACCACTGCGCTGGGGTTGTTTAAACAAAATTATAGAAAAAATTACTTTAAAGAAATTAGTCTTCTTAATTCTCACAGGGTGAGAAACATATTTGGTTACTTCTGTGAAAAAACAGAGGTTTTGCCACATTTGGCCTGGTTAGCCTTGTTCTCCTCTGGGACAGTGACACAGATTTTAGTCTAGGGTAGTCATGATCAGAATTGCTAATGAAGTTCCTCCTCTTGAATTAAACATTACCTTTAGTTATACCTCATATATCACTGAACACCACCAATGGAAATGGATGACATAAAATGAAAGGAAATTAATTCTATAGATCCAACTGCAATTGTTTTATTCTTTAGAAATTCCAAATGAAAAAAAGAGTGTAACTCCATTTTCAGATGGCAGGGAAGTTTGAGGTGCTAGCATTTCAAAGTGAAAAATTTATACTTGATCTCTAAAACAAATTCTAAATTCGGCAGAAAATCCGATTTCTTCAGCCATGGAGACACAACAAATGTAGAATCTTATTAAGCAATTTTAACAGACTGCCTTTTCAAAAGGGGACTATTTTAAGGTTTTATCTAGTGCTACTCTGCTTGTCTCACTTTTCTTCAGGCTGGAACCCCAGACATATTCTCATTTATTTGCTTTTTTTCCCTAGTTGCAGTCTTTTCATAGCTTTGTATATTGTCTGTTCTGCATGTGTCTATTATTGTAGCCAAAGCTCAAGCCAGTCTTTGGGTGTTTGTGATTTGTACTGACAATCTAATTTTGTAATGTCAGACGTGTCATCCCAATATTTTATGTTCTGGATGAATGAAGAAAAAGAGGCTTCATACTGATCCCTGATATCAATCAGGTTCATTCTACTTCAGTTGCCAAAAAAAAAAAAAAAGGAAAAAGGCTATGACAAATCAGGTGTGTCAATCAAGTTTTATCAAATCACAAGTCAGAAGCAACATGATCAAATTAATGCTGAGGTTTCACTGGGTGCAGTCCAGACAGGCCAGAGGGGCTATTGCTTGCAGTCCATGAGTTTCATTAGATCCAGGAATAAGATGAATAGGTGATGATGGCACAAATAAAGCCTGCAGAATTTAGAATTTGTTTTAGAGATCCTCTTCACTAAGTGACACTGTACAGGGATGGATGGTGGGATGGATGGAGGGATGGATTGGATGGATTGGATGGATGATTTAGAGGCATGTATGTTTGTCTGGGTTGTTTGTATTCATCAGGTGACACAGACTACTTTTACATATTTGACTCCTTATTGCAAGACAGACAGCAAACCAGGGGATTCCTTCATTTTGCAAACACTGTCTCTTTCAGAGTGTTGATGTGAGTAACATGGGTGTGATGTAGCACTTTGCATGACAGACTGGAGGAAGAACAAAATGCAGCTTGAGTCATACACAGGAGATGGAGCTCTTGCAGGAACCTGAGAAACACAAATGTATTTGGGGTTACTACTGCCCAGCTGGTAATCTCAGCACTGCCATGTCAGATCTTACCCATGGAGAGCCACCTGCCAACACACTACTGATTTTCTAACTGATGAGTGGAATATATCTAGTGTTCCATACCCATAATTCAAGAAATCTCAGACAACACAGACTATTTGTGGCATCATCACCTATTCATCTTTTTCCTGAATCTAATGAAACCCAGTTTTTGATGGCTGTAAGATGAAATATTTCATAAGTCAAAGGTCCAAATTATAACTGAAATGAATCATACTTTTTGGCCATTTTTTTCCTTGATGTGAGAGAAAATGTATTTTCTTTAATAATCTTAAAAAATGAGAGGGACAATGCTGCTTATTTAACCCCTGTTTGTTTGTTTGAACACAGGAGTAAATTTTTTCCAAGTAAAAAATAAGCATATAGTGGATGTCAAAATAAATAATGACAGAAATTTCAATTTAGCATATTTTTGTGTGTTACATCAGAAATTAATATTTGAAATAGCTCACTTTGGGTCAAAACATCCCCAAGCGACCCCTGTATCAAATCTGTAAAATTGGAGAACATATATAGGAAGAATAAATCCAGCATTTGCGTTTTTGCAAAGCCTAAATACTCAAGGCTGAAACTGATGGATACGGTTGAGGTTAAAACACCCTCACTACGACAGGGTTTTCTGGCACTAGAGGGCGTAAACGCCATTAAAACCAAATGCAAATGCAGAAACAATTTAAAATGCGTGTTTCAGATACATATGCCCTCTTCCACCTCTTTCGAATTAATTTACATTCTTTGAAGAATTATTACATTGATTGAGATTTGCTGTCTGCTCCCATATTATTTGCTGAAAAGGAAGGCTAGTAACTATTTTTTTTTGTTTTCAAACATGTAAAACATGTCAGAAAATAATAGAGTTGTAAAATAGATGCAAAGACATTAAAATTAACTTGGTAATACTTATTTTAAAAGAAAGAGAATTTATGACCAAAGAACAATGGAAATAGTACGAGATCCATGGCAACTAAACAATCTTTGTAAAAGCCAGAACAGCTCATATTTTTTCAAGTGTGGGGACAAATCACATTTCCCAGTAGATTTGGTGGGTCACTAGGCAGAGATGTAGATTTGTGCAGGGGAGTTGATGAAGAGAACAGTGCCCTGCCTCTCCAGGTGCGGGCGATGCTCCCGCCCTGCAGCGCTCTCCCGCTCTCTGCTGGGTCGGGGCTTCACCCACCGCGGTGGGATGATGATGCATCTGCTCTCTTGTCTCCTGTCTCAGCTAATGGCTCTTTCCCCTCCTCCAGGAAAAGCCCCAGAGGCTGCTGTGGTGAGACTCTCAGAGAAAATTACTCAGCTGCTCATTGGCCCATGAGTTTAGCCAGCCACCCACCTGGGCACACGTTTACATCCCAGTATAGGAGTGTAGGCAGAAAAAGCAATTCCCATCCTCTCTGACACTACCAAACAATAATCACGGTGAATCTGCCTTACTGTCCTGGTTTTGGCCAGGAAAATACCCTAAAGATTTTGGAAAAGCAATTTCTAATAATACAAAATGTTGCTGGTTGTGTGAGGTGCAAAACAATGTTACACAGATTACTTCAAATTTTATTCCAGCCTAGGAAGATTCTGCATGGAATTGCAAGTAATCTTCCTGGATGCTTTTACTGCTGTGCAGGGCCCTCTGCTGCAATAGCTCTCTCTTCTGCCTAGTCATGATGGACATGGTCCCCTCTGGGTCCACAAATGTTCCTTCAAGTGCTGCCCAGTATGATCATTCATGAATGATGAAAACCACATCTGCTTCTCAGAAGTGGTAGTGCTCCCTGGGTTTTCCAGCCTGCAGTGCAAGAGAATTAAAATAGTGCCCCTGCACCTGGCTGGGTTAGCAGCTCCTGAAATACAGAATTTATAATAGAAGTCAGGGGATTGGAGGGGGAGGGGGGTTGCAGTTTTTTGTCTTGTTTTATTTTACTTGTATGTGCTCCAGGATTTTCACTTAAACAGATTTGCACAGGTGGACTTTAGTACTTAGAGGTCAAAACACAGGAGATTTTGCATGGAAAAGTTAAAAGGCTTGCCCAAAGAAACACCCCCAGCTTCTTGCAATCCAGACCAAGTTTCAGATAACCAAATTCCTTCTGTTTTCCTTTACCATAAAATATTAAATTCAAAGACAAAAAAGTCATCTTTTGTTGTCAACTCTCCCTCACTGAATAGGAAAACTTAATATCCTACCTGTTCTGAGAAAATCATCACAGAATTAGGATGACTGCTCCATTCTGCATGGGGGATTTTCAAGCTATCAGAGGTACAGCTCAGCTGACTCCCAACAGCAACGTTGCAGTCACTACTGAGATGGCATTTCTGTTTGTTTTCTTTCTCCAGACTTCAGAAGCAAAAATAAGCATGCTTGTTTTTAGGAAAAGGAGAATGTTTATGAATGGATCGAACACTTCATAAGGACAAGAAAAGCAACATAGCACTAAAACTGTTCTTGATGTAAAACTTGCAAGATGCCTTTCCAAGTGTTTCCTAAATCATGCTGGTTCTCACAATACACTGGCCATCACCCACAAACACAGGTGAAAATCTGGCTTCTCTAGAGTTTGCAAAGGGAGCTTTGCACACCCCTTCACACAGAACCAGGATTCTGTGGCAAGTGCAGGTGCTCTCAGCCTGTGTGGCCCTGCCACGTGCTTGAAGGTGACACTGACACTGTGACAGTCACTGCAGAAGGTCTCTGCAGAGGAAGCTTGTGCTTCCAAATCCCATATTTGTTTGAAATGATGTAGACATCGTGTACCTTTATGGAGTAACTCAGAACTGAGTCTTCCAGCAGTGGTTTTTGTGAGGGAGATGCTCTCCTGGGAGATCTGTCATGTTATTCACTGGGATTTTTTGCTTAGTTTAGAGGATGGAGGACTGTACGTCAGCAATAAAATTAATCAGCTAGACTGCCACACACTCAGCAAAGGATGAGTGACGTGTTAAGCCCTGCCTTTGTGCTCTCATGGGCAGGTGAATAAACCAATCTCCATTAGCTCCCTTCAGAACGAGTGGACTAGCTCTGGGACTAAGCATGTACGTTACAAGGGAACAAATATCAGTTAACCACTTTGAGATCACTTAAAAAAAACTACCATCAGTAAAAATATAGAAGCTCACCATTCTAAGAGTACAAAAAGAAGTTCCATGCATAAAGCAATACTACAGACATGTCAAATTACATTTGACAATTGCTAAATAAGGTCCTTGTCTAAAGAGAATGCTGTAGATTGTTATAAAGCTGTTCCCTAGAGCCTTCAAGCTGCTAAATGCTGGTGAGTTGACACTAATTAGCCATTTCTTTCAACATTACATCCAACAACACATAATATAAATTGCTACTGGTAATAATTTTAAGTGGAACTTCTAAATAAGCATTTCCACTGTGTTGCCTTAAGGATTTAGCCTGTACAGTTACAATATGGGAGCTAATTCTGTTTTTAAAACACTAGTGTATGTGAATATGAAATGAGCCAGGTTTGAAAGAATTAGTCAGACATAAGTAAAAATTACTTAATTTCTTAAAATGATCTTTACTCCTAAGAATATCTGATTAATATTGAATTAATTTATTACTTTGTTGTATTACTTTAGAATTCTAAGTCTTTAAGATACCATGGTGATGAGTGGAGAAAAAATGCTTGGCTAGATGTTATTTCGTAAGATGGTACAAAGGATTACAGGATACTTGTCCAGTGTCACTAGATATGTATTTTCTGGGGCCTGATGCAGACATAAATTTTTTTCATTCTATTATATGTGAAGCCAGAAGTAACTGAGAGGGAAAAAAAATAAAAAAGACAATTTGATCTTTGCTCATGTAATTCTGCCCTACTTCACACAGAGAAAATGTTCCAGGGTCTTTACTCCTAGAAATCAATGACTTCTATTACTTAGTTAGGACCTAACTTTCTAACAGTTCTTTTGTCAGAACATGAACCCACACACAAACACATATATAGGATGAGCTGAGCAGCTCTTTCATAGCTTATAAATGAACAAAAAATGCCAATAATAGTTTAGAATAAAACTTCACCTAGCCTAATATTCAATCTCCAAAATTAAACCTAAAGCAAACAAACATATAGGGAAAAAGAATCAGCTAAATATAAATGATAATATCATTGAATGATATTCCATCCTTCAACCATTTACAAATAACTGAAGAAGTGCCAGCTATGATTTTTTTTCTCGTGCAGTTAGTGATTCTTAGAGGGTTGCACTTCCATGGGCTTATTTTGACCCTTTAAATCTGTGCATATTTCTGGAATTTGTGACACTGGCAGTTCCTTGGTGAGTGTCCTTTCGACTCTTCTGGCTGCAGTTCCTTGTTCCATGTGATGCTCCCAACCAGGTTCTCGTATTCAAAAAAGCATCTGGTGATACTCTCCAGCCACCCTCCTCCTGACTCTTGTGTTTTCATACCCTAAACTTAACTTATGTCTTTCCAAGGCTGGCAAGTCCTACTGTGTTCATACAGAATCTGCTCCCCATATTTGATCATACTTTTCATCCTTTTAAAAATCTTCTCTATTTTTAAACACTGTTTGCAGAAAACAGTGTCCAGAACTGCACACAGTTTTCTAAAAAGAGCTACAGACCAGTTCAGGACAGCTTATATTTCTGGTCCCAGCTTGGATGGTGAGCCATTATTACTCACAACGTTAATGCGTGATTCCCACCCTCATTATTTGTCTGTCCAAATCTTTATTGGTGGGAGCTGATAAAATTTGCATTGCTTCCCAGATATCTACCACTGAGAGAAGAAAAGGAGCTATTGGGCTTCTGGCACAGCATGGGTATTTTGATGACTGTCATCACGTAATTTGTGCAAAATAATCATTGTAATGGCATAGCTCAGCCAGCATCTGTGCTAACCAGACAAAGAAAATTCACCCCTAGATTTGTACCAACATTTAGGTTAAAAGGAATGTATCTTTATTTGTTCTATGGATATCAATTTTTTGTTTTGGTTTGCTTTAGGTGTTTTTTTTCTTTTCTGTTTGTTCTTTCAGAAAATCCTTTTTTGAGAGAACTGGATTAAAAAGCAATATAATGTTAAGAGACAGTGTTTTATATAATGGAAAAATGAATAAATATGAACCAGGCTGAATGAACACCAATCCCAAAGGCTCATAGTTTTAAATAAATTGATACAAATAAACTAGAGTATTAAGAATTTCTAGCGGTTCCTGTCTGAGACATTAACTGGAAGCAATATGAACACCTGGCTATAAAAAGCCTCACCTTCAAAAGCAGCACCATTTCCAGCCATTCTTCACTCCAAAGGTTAGAGGTAAAAGATGGACAATGCCTTCAAGTGAGGCTCTGGCTGTGGTGCCCAGCAAAGACTGAATGAAGAGCCTGCAGTACTGGTGGTGAGCAGGAGCATTGTGAGATGCACTGACCACACCAAGGGTGCTGTAAAGAGAGCCCAGCTGCAGCCTCCACTGATTCCCAGCAGGACAGACTAGAGTTTGACACATTCTTCCTGGGAAGCAGTTCCACAGCAGCTGATAATTATCACCCTTCTAATCTCCCTCACCTGGCCTTGTTTCATGGGCACCCTCTGTTCCCTCAGACACCTCATGAGCACATGGAAGATGACAACCCAACACAATTCTGAGTCCTTCTAGGAACACGCTATTTGGTAAAATTTTTCAGAATCATGATTAAATTAGGATTGAGTGGTGAAGCACAGATTTTGGTGCAGATTTAAACATACTTTCTGAAGCCCAGTTTTGATGTGCCACCTTGTTCCAGCAGAGAGAGAGAGTTGTCCTATTAGTTGTGTGATTAGGTATATTCTGGGCCCAGTGCTTATCCCAGAAATATTGCTGAAAATTTTACGTAATTCATTTCTCCTACATTTTTCCTTTTAATTTCAATACTTGTGCTAAATACCAGCAAATTCAAAACAAAGCATTGATCTGCCAATCCAATCCTAAATTTCTCTGGAGTATATATTAGCCATCAGGTAAAACTGCTCCAAGTATAAATCACATTAACACTAAAAAGCACTGTGAAAGTTTGCAAGGACAGCCATGACTCTTTTTGTGACAGCTACTGGGCACAGCACTGAGATCTGTGAGCTGATTGCACTTGGGAATCAAATCCAGCTGCTCCCATATTCAGGTAAAAATCTTACTGACAAGAGATTTTAGCCACTGCTGGCGTTCATGCTGTTCAGCACTCTAATGGGCAGATCAAGATCTAGGCAGGGAAGACTCCCAGCAAATTTGCAATTCCTTTTGCTTTTTTTCCCCATCCCGCAGGGAAGTTTGCTGCCTCCTTGGGGCCCATGTAAGGGATATTACTATGAAACTCCCTGATCTGTGACAGCCCTCTGACTATTACCCTCTATTAGCTGTCAGGTCCACAGTGATGAGATTGAAGAAATTAGCCCTGGAGCAATCAAAATGGACTTCAGGGCCCTGGGGCATTTGGTGAAAGGAGCGTATGTGCAAGGAGTGTGGTTCAACAAGGCCAAGAGCACAGTCCTGAACTTCAGTCACAACAACCCCACGCAGAGCTACAGGCTGGGGACAGAGGGGCTGGAAAGTCACCCAGCAGAGAAGGACTTGCAGTTGGTGGTTATAACTGGCTGAAAATGAGCCAGCTCGTGCCCAGCCTGGCAAGAAAGCCAGTGGCATCCTGGCTTGGATCAGAAACAGTGTGGCCAGGAGGGAAAGGATTGTCTGTCCATGCTCTGGTAGGGTGAGGCCACACCTCAAGTCCGGTGTCCAGTTCTGAGAGCCTCAATTCAGGAAGGACATTGAGGAGCTGGAGGAAGTCAGAGATGGAAAAAAGGAGCTGGTGAAGGGGCTGAAGCACAAGTGTTATGAGGAGGGGCTAGAGAGAGCAGGCTCAGAGGGACTGCATGGCTCTCCACAGCTACCCGAAAGGAAATTGTAGCCAGGTGGGGGCTGGCCTCTTCTGCCATGCCTCCAGTGAAAGGATGAGAGCGAACGGCCTCACATTGCACCAGGGCAGGTTCAGATAAGATATTTTAAAAAAAAATCGCTGAAAAGAGTTGAGCATTGGAATTTTTTGTTGCCCAGGGAGTTGGTAGAGTGACTATCTCTGGAAGTGTTCAAGAAGTATCTGGGTGTGGCATTTGGGGATAGGGTTTAGGGGTGGTTACAGTGGTGCCAGGTTGATGGCTAGACTAGATGGTCTTGAAAATTTCTTTCAACCTTGCTGATTCTGTGAGTCTGTAAAGTTCCCAGACTGCAATGCAGGTTTGCTTTTGCTCATTGGCACACCTTCCCACTTAAAAACATCCTGGATCTTCTTCCATATATTTAGTACCATCAGACAACAGAAGTTTAGTGTGTTAAGATAATGATAGAAGAAATAAAAAAATGGTTTTGAAATAATAAATAGAATTTTTGCCTTCTCTTTAAAAATAATCATCCTCTCAACTTTCTATTTATTACTTGTTTTGCTTCACATATTTTCACCTCCCTTGAAAATAGGCTTTTGTGTCACATTCAGCACTGGCCAATTAGGCCAAGCTAATTTTTTGCTTGCCAACACAACCACCAGTGGATCTGTATTATTTTTATATTCCTTCAGGCAGAGCTGAAAAACATGAAATAGCTTTTGTCAGTGTGACACAGCTACTGGCCTAAGTCTCTAGGGATCTCTGCCAAATATTGAATACTTCACTTATTTTTTCTCTAATGCCTACTTGAAATCTGTTCAACCAAGTGTAAAAAGTACTCATATATTTTCATACACACACACACATATGATAAATGATATATGATTATATATTATACACTATACATTTTATACTACATACATAAGACTAAGAACTTTCCCTGTAAAATAATAATAATTCCATTGAAAATCTTTCGTGCATTAAAAGATTTATCCCGGTCCAGTGTCTTTGTGTCCCTTTCTAGCTAGTAGTCAGGAAAGTAATTTTTCTGAGAATATCTACTGTTATTTTGCATCAGAAATTCAGCTCCTTCATTTTCATGACATTTTCCTTGCCCTCCTACTTATAATATAGTTGAAAAAACATATCAGCTGCAATGGACCATTTACTAATTTTTCTCTTGGTCTAATAATCTTTTTTGCTCTTTTTCATTTTCCAGAGATTTCTGAACTTGCTCTGGTAAGTCAAGGAAAATTAAAACAACTCACACACTTCTAGTCTAACAAAACAAAAGCCTCTTCTGAGTTCACTCAAGGCTCTGCACAATTCAGCTTCCCACCAGTGCTAAATCACTCCAAACCTTGAAAGAAGGAGGTGATGCTATAGCCTGGCAGAGTAATCAGCTTCAGCTGAGCATAGTTATATCCCCTTTCTTGCAAAGAAACCAAGAGCCTGTATGAGCTGCTCTGCCCAGTGACAGCTTAACCCTCACCCTCCCAGCCTCTTCAGCCTGTAAAAGCTTCGTGCTGCATGGTTTATGTAAGTTAAATAGGGAAATTTGCAACTATTCCAATTACAAATTGAATTATTGAATCAATGGTTTCAGATGTCTTCTCTTCATCAAATTGTGCAGTGTGGAGCTTGACTGCTTAACCACTGGCTCTGAGTCTTGACACAAATTTGAATGGCTATCTTTGGACATGGCAACGTAGCAGCATGTTACAAAGAGTAGAATTGGGTCTGCCTCTGCCAGTTTTGCTAGTGCATTTTGTAATGTGACCTCTTGTGTGCTAGTAATTGGACTCAAGCCACCAATGAATCTCTGAACATTAGCACACTGCAATGACACAGTAATGACTTTCTGTCACTACTAACCCCGTTCCTATTTGAATTCATGTCCCATGACTGAGAGGTTCTGTATTTCACTACCAATCCTCTAAGTTATTCAGTCATAAAGCTTCATAATGCTGACCATTTCTTCTTTTCAAAAATAGCAAATAAATAAATTTTCCATGTGGGTTTTTTTTCCATTTTAAAGAAATGTTTCCCTCTCTCTTATATACAACACTTAAAAACTTTGTTTTCATAATTTACCTTTTTAGAGATTGCTGATAAACCTGGAATTTTCTCATGGATTGCTCAGAAATGGAGCTTCTGGACCCCTAAATACAATTTCATTACATTTTAAAATGCAAACTCTGTAAAGTTTCAGGATTCATTAGAAAATCTGAAGCTTTGTAGAAAATTTGTCAGATGCCAATGGTAAACAGAAGGATTTTGGAAGGTCACATGAGACTTCTTTTCCCAGAGTGATGCAAATGCATATTCCCTACATGTGTTGCCAAGAAATCATGCACTAGGGAATGCTAGAAAGGGATTTTCTCAATCTCTTCCTGTGCAGCCTGTATTTCATAAAATGCTTATAAACATTCAAGAGTCTAAGCCTGGTTTAATTGAATAATCAAACCATAGCTACAAGAAGTCTTGTAATTTTTTCCAATTAATTTTCATTTTTGAATTTCAGCATGAAGAAAACACTATCTGTCAGGACTGAGTAATGTCTTTAGAGGATGGAGCTTCCATGAAGGGTCAAATCCCTCATGTATGAAAACTTTTTGATCCCAGCAAGGGTTTGACTGCCCTGAACACCAAGGGTGGAACTCAGAAGGAGCACCTGCACTTCTCCCCCAGCTTTTGGAAAGAAAGCCTTGTTCTATCCTCTCCCTTCTTCAGGTTTTGAAAGACAATCCTGTTTTGTTTAAGGTCACGGCTCAGTATATTTCTCTACAGAATGTAGCCCTCCTTACAGCATGGATCCAGATTCTGTAAGGGACTAAGAATTCAGTCTCACAGCACTACTTTGCCTTTTTTCCCAACAATTGGCTTACACTGACCTTCCCCAGAGGGCAAACTCCATTTTTAGGTGTCTAATTCCCTTGTCATTATTTGGCACAGCTTGTGTGCAAACCGTTATGCCTAGTAATTAGATACTGCAGTGCACAGGGTTGTGACACAAGACTTTCTGAATCATTAATATTATGCCTCCACTGTAATTCTTTGCCTTTCCAAAGGTTTTGTGTCATGCTCAGAGAAATGCTGTGGTGCGTCACACATCTGCCTAAAAGCACTACAAGATCTGCTTTTTCACTAGAGGTTCCTGTGCTGCAAATAAGGGTTCCTTCTGCTTATCCACCCACTGCAGTGAATTACCCAAATCGGTGATTCCTGAGCATTTTGAATTATGCACCAGCTTGCTCTGAACTACTGTGAACCTTTAGAATTACATGGTCAATTGAGAGCACCATAAAAGCAGTATATTGCAGATCATTTATCTTGGCCCTGCAGGCTGTATTTTTGGACCCCTAGATGTAAGCAACAACAAGCAAGTAAAGTTCTTCCTGACCAGCACTCTTGACACAGCTGAAAGATTATTTCCTGAGCCACCCTCTCCAGCCTGACCTCAACATCCACAGCAGCATCAAACAATAACCTACCAGGCTCTACCTGTCTCCAAGTATAACTATATTTGATGTATTTATCTTTCTCTATGTCAAAATCCATTGGGAACTCTAACCAATATCTGGCAGTTCTCATACTTAATTTTGCCTGTGCTGTTCACTGAAAATTTTGTCCTTAGACTTTAAATTTCTACTCAACCTTTTGGTTCAAATTGTGTTTCTTTTATCTCTACAACAGCAGGCATGGTTTAATGAGGAATGCCAAACCCTCTCCTTTTTATGCATTTTCAATTAGTTTTGCTTCTTACCCAGCATAAATCACTTTCTAGAGACCTTTATATAGCAGGTCTTCTGCAGATTTCTGCTGTCAGGTTTGTTGTTTTCAGTGTGTTGAGCACTGTTCTCCTTTTCTCCTTCACTGTCTTATTGTAGGTACTTTCTTATTTGTGCCCACATTATAACTGCACAGCTTTGGCACTTGAGCAGGAATCCTGGGAGAAGAGTGCTAATGCTGCACTCCTGATGCAAACAGATCACATACCTCAAAGCACCACTCCTCCATGAACCGCCTGACAACTTCCCCCTGGGTTCCCACTGATTTTCACCTCCGTACAGAATTTCCAGGGAATGAGTGAAGAAATGACCTGTTGGCCTTGACTGTTACATGGTACAGGGGCAGAAGAGTGACTGGTGGGGCTTCATGTCACTGCTGTGGAAGTTGTACACACTTATCTCCAGAAGTGACTTCTGTTCTCCTGTGGGAAATGGTAGTTGGTGTCTCATGATTGCAAGGACAACCAACAACCAGCTGATAGCCCAGAGATTCAACACACTAAAAATCAGAGATTGAATTTTGAATTTTCTTTAAGAGTAGTGTCCTCAAAAGTAGCATTTTCAAGTGCAGTATTGTTTCCAGTGACTGATAAATGCTGTATTCTAACCTCATTACTTGCAACCACAGTTTCACCTGTGCCAGAGGGCTTTTTTGAGTATCCACTTTCAGCTCAAAGTGTCTGATATTTGTGATCTGGCTCACAATCTATATCTGATTGCAGAGGAGACCCCACCAATGCTGACAGTGTTTCTGTTTCTTGTGATAATAAAAGGCACATTACTTAATGAGGTAACCAGCATGATTCATAATAATTTTTGTCTTCTGCAATAGCCCTCCCATGTCTTTACAAAATATGCTACGCTCTTGCAACTGTACTGGTCTCTTGTACCCTGCTTGTCTCTTGTACCCTGCTTAACTCCACCTGGTACCAGATCAGAGGATCTCCTTGATGCTGTCTTTCACCCCTAACTAGTTGCAAGGATTCTTTTATGGGAAGAACATGAATCTGCTCTACTACCACAACCACTGCCAAGATGCACAGCAATCTTGTTCTTTTAATTTCCATACTTAGGATTTCTTCTAGCACTACAAAAACTGAACTAATAATACTTTCCATAGAAAGAGTGTAATTATTCAAGAATCTGAGACTAACTAATCATATGGTCCTTTTACTGTGACGCCTGTTATATTCTCTGGCGCACTTAAATAATCTTTCACCCTGCTGGTAAACTTTAGGATGGGAGATTTCAGAGTTACTTGTGCTGGAGAGGACAGATCAGTTCTGGGTGTTAAACAGCTAAAAAGCCACTAAACTACATTTCATTGCTTTCAAAGTGGGGCAAATTTTGGTTATAAATAATAAGAGATGTTACATTTCTTTTTACTCAAAACTGTGCTATTACAGGCTCATAAGTCAGATAGCAATTCAAGCTATCTCTCTCCAGGCCTTTCCTTCCTTAATGTGCTCATCAGCATTAACCACCAAATGCATTTGCCTTAGGAGCTAGAAAATCTCTATGTTCTATTATCAACATTATGTCTTTAATAAATAAGCATGCAGGTATATCACTGTCCTGTTCCTTTTCAGAAAGTGTTGGAAGGAGTGGGGAAAAAGTCTACATGAGGTCAACTCTCACAGGAAAGAAAATAAAAGAGAAAATTAATAGAAGCTTCTTAGGGAGTAATGCAGCAATTTCCATCTGTGCCAATAATTCAGAACACAGCTGAGCAGTATTTTTCCCTCTGATTTTACATTATGCCACTTTTTTGTTTCCCCCCCTCCCTTCTCCAGCCTAAAAAAAGTTCCATCTGTCTGCAAATCTCTGATCCTCCCAGTCATAAGAACCACTGTCCAGTCAGTGGAACTCAAATTTTAGTTTGTAGGATCATGGCTTAAAGGTTTTGGGATCCTGTGTTCATAGAAATATGCATGTCACCATATGTGTCCCATCAGAATAACCTTACAGAGAAGAACAAGGGGCCTGAGGGAGCAGAAGAAAGAGGCATGGTTCCTATTCCTCAAGGATTGTGCCTGTGAGACCAGCCATGCATGCGGTCCTCCTGCTCAGTGATTAAGTGCTGTGAAGGTTTAGGTGAGGGAACCACGTGGATGTGTTGGTCACCTTTTAAAGAGATTTATCAGCTTCAGCTCAATGTTGTCTGGCATAGACCCCAGACCAGGAGTGGATTTCATCTACCAGCTCACAGGGTGGGTGGAAGAGACATGCAACCCAGTGGCTGTACCTCCTGCACATTTCTGCTCACTGCTGCTGGTATCCCACAGGGAGAGGGGCATTGCTTCTGCTCTGAGTAAAGGGTAGTCTGTGAACCTCAGTGGATAATATGGACCAAATTTTAGGGTGCGGTTGCTGGTGACTATAAAACAGTGACTCAGCTCATCTGCATCCATTCTATCCTTCTGACATAATAATTATGCTACTATGAGAAATGAGCAATCAAACAAAAGCAGTCAGTGGAGATAGATTTCCTGAAACACAGAGTTCATCAAAGTATAGTTATGACATAATGGAGCCAAATTCTTGTTAGTACAAATGTTTGCTGCAATAAGGAGAGTAAGCCTTAAATAGTGCTGGAGAAACACTAAAGACAATCAAAACTTTGTGACAGTCCACGTAATTGATGCATTTTAGCTTGTAGATAAGGGATTGAGCAGATTTACTTAATCCTTAAAAAACCCCCTCCACCTTAAGTAGTTTATAAACCTATATAACATATTACTTGAAAAATAAAGCAGAATGTGACGTAAACCAACAAGTGTAATAAATGCTGTTGTTCTTCCAAAAATCTTTTGGACATGTCAGATGTAATTACATTGATACTTATTTTATTCTGTTCCCATAAAAGGGATGCATTTGTGGAGGTCATGTACTGCATTATATCTAGCCCTTTCTACTAAGCTGAGCTGTTATGCAAGAAGTGCATTAGGGCTACAGGGTAGCTCTTGCCAAAGGCCAAGTGGCACCATAAAAAAAGAACACTTAGCAGAGGAGACTTCATTAAAATATTTCTCTCTTTCTTCTGCAGACAAACAGTTTTGTTTTGTAGGAGTAAAAATCCTATTTTTACAGAGTCATGGATGGTATTTTTGGTACCTGAGTCTGTCTCAGGTCTCAGGGTAGCAGTCATGGAAGTCTAACATAGTCTTTTTTGCTCATTTTCTATAAATAATGCCCTAAACCCCCATTCCAGATCTTATCTGCAGTATATGAGGAGAGCAAGAGGACCTTAAGAAGAAGGAGAGGGATATTTTCCCGGCTGAAGTCAATATAAAGGCAATGTGTTTGTCCTTGTATGTTCTGTCTGAGCTTATTCACTGAATTAGTAGGAGCAGGATTAGACCCCATAATACTCTTTAAAATTGACAGGAGGTGGATTAGGGCTAAAACTACTGATAACAACCTGTTTTCTTCAAAAACAATCTGCACATGAGTTTTCAGGATTTAAATGTAAAAAATTGTGAGTATTGTAAGCTTGTAAGTATTATATGAAACTACTTTTGAGTTGAACTTTACTGGAAGAATAATTCCTTAATGACCAACAGTTACAGGTTTGTGTAATGAGTGTTTTTTAAGCTCCAGAGACACAGTTTCCTTTGGCTTCTAATAAAAAAAACTCTACTTTATTAAGTAGAGTTTTGTAATCACTTTGACAGGGAACCAAAATAGAGGTCTTTAATGAAGACATATTTCAAGATGGTGAAATAAAAAGTTTTGCTGTGGCACATCACTTTGTGAGCACCATAGACTAAATTCTAACCTCATTACACCAATGAATCCCCACTGGAATCAATGGGCAGTATCACAGAAAAAAATGAATAGTGAACTTAAGTCTGAAAGCTAACCTCTGTTATTGGTAGTCTTTTAGTACTATAGCAAACCAGCTCCCTGTTGATGATGAGGATTTGCTACCAGTGCAGTGCTACTAAAGTTTATTTATAGACAGAGATGAAGGCAGTGTCTATGCTCCAAAAACCTTAGCAGAACTTATAGAGACAGAAGATGAAGCCAAAATAGAAGTTAAGTTATATGATAGGAATATCCTTTCTGTGGTAAGAATGGTTGGACACATAATTTATGCTTGCATAGTCCTTCTCCTGGATTTGTCTCTCCTTCCTCTAGAAAGCTATGGGAGGAATCTGAATCAGAGAGTTCTCAATTCTTAATGCATAGTTGACCCATTTCCAAAGACTTCAGGGTAACATCTTTCTCATCATCATCTGAAAGCCGAGGTAAAGTCAAGTGCTTTAACTATGGAGAGCTAAAAAGCAGAAGAGATGAATTTCAGCCCATACATTTATGTTCTCAGAAGCAATGAAGATGCTCAGAGATCAATGATGGTGTTCTTTAGAAGTTCCTCACACTCCCTTTCCAAATGTCAAAATGAAAAGCATTTCTTCTCAGTAGATAGTAAATACTCACAGAAATAAAATCTGTCTTTTCCCTTTATATGCACAGAACATTTTACTTGCTCTTTTTTTCTTTGTTTGACTGTGCTTACCATCAGTACATGGGTACTTTCTCATGTGGGAGTATTTAATCACATTTGGCCAGAATTTTACAAAGTTTAATAAATAACATCTTTGATTTTGGTGTTTGAAATTATACTTTTGACTTTGTGTTTGGTTTACAGATGAGGTTGACAGGTCATTTCTAGTCAAAGAATATTCTAATTATTTTTTATTGCAGTTTTTATTATTACTGTCTTAAGCAATGGAATATATCCTTCAATATTTCATTCACTTGGTTTATTAAGATACACAGTCTCTTTTTCCTTTCCTTTTGATTTTATATGCCTATACAGTTTTATAATTCTGCCCAAAAGGATAAAAATCAGTTCATGCTCATGTTTTATATTAGTAGGTGCTAAATAATACAGAGAAACTGCTCAAACCTATTTAACACATCAGACTGGAAACTCTCTACTGTGAGGTATCTTACTGAGCATTTCACAGGTCTCTAATCTCCATTAGCCTGAACAAATAACTACAGCCCACACAAAACAGCTAAATCCAGGGCTGAATATTTCTGAAGCAGAAAAATTAATAATGTTTCTGCAAGTTGGTGTTAGCAAAGTCAACAGAAAATTATATTTGTCAGTAATGTGCTGTCCAGACATTTAAATACTCTTTATTCCTCTTCTTGCCAAAATTACATTTAAAATAAAGTATAAAGAACCACTTCACACAGAATATCAGCCTGTATGTTCATTAGTGCTCAGCTCAAATTATTTCTTCCAGCAAACAATGCCATAGTAAAAAACCAATACCACTTCTTAAGCTTTTGGAACAATTATTCTAGGCTGAAAATATAATGTGATGGAATTTCTTTCATGATCTGAAGTGCTAATCTCTGTAACTGCTACTCCTTTGATGAAAAGGACCCAGAACCAGCCCCTGAGATATGAAAAACCATGATGTGAGCTGAAAGACACCAAATGAGACTTCTGGAGCACCTTAATAGCTTCTTGTCATATCCAGTAGGAATACAGATGTGTCACCCATTTTAGTGTAAGGAATATGATAAATTCTGGGGACAGCAGGGTTTGCAAAGCAGAACTCTGCAGAAGGTGAGGCTACAGGTTGGATTGGTTTGTGTATCCTTGGATACACAGTTAATGCACCTTCAGTCCAGCAAATCCAGACAGCATTTTCACCCAAAAGTCATATGAAGTTTGAGAGGACAGAGTGCCATTCAAGCCTCTACAAGGGGGCTACCATGTGCTTACCATGTGAAATGGAACATGCTTCTTTAGGACACATTGACACTGTCCTCTGTGGCATGGAAGGTACTGAAAACAACAACCCAACAGCACTGGAATGGGACATTATAGCAGGCAATGGGAATGTGGTACCAAACTCCCTCTATATTGCTCTATCAGAACTTTGGCAGAAGAAGGAGCATTAAGGAAATGAGAGCCCACTGCTGATTGTGTATGTGACTGGAAAAGACTACTGTGTCTTTTTTTGCTGTGTTCTTTACAGGCAAAAGGGCCTTTGCAGAGAAGAGCCAGAGCATATCTGGTGGGGCAAACTGGAGAGGATGTTCTTCTTAAACATATGTAGTGCTTTGTCACCAGGAGTTTAGCCATCAGGATGAGTAACATTGCTGTGGACCAATACTGGCCAACTATAAAGTCTCCTCTGGTGTACTGTTTGATTTTGGAATTCCTGTTGCAAGACATGTGTTGGGAAACTGGCATAGGGCCACCAAAATGTCTAGTCAATGTGGAGTCTTTGAACTGGGATACATTTGGAATTTGTCTGGAAAGGGTATGAACATTGTGACCTGACTTCAAAGTTAGCCCTATTTTGAGCAGACTGGACCAGATGACCTACAACAGCATTTTTTCTACAATTCTGTGATTACATAATGAGCAGCTCTTAACAGCAGGTCGACTCTCAGCACTCTCCTTGGGCTGAAGTACCGTGAGATGTGTACTCCAGATATAGTCCTTTGCACTTCTGTTTCTCCTCCTTTTCTTTGACCCCTTCCCCCTTCTGCCACCACCCCCCACAACCCCCAAAATTATGAACAGTTTAGCAGTTGGAGACTGCTGAAATACTGATTGGGCTAATAGCATTTGTGAATTTTTACCCTGTTTTTGATTGCTCCAGGCTAACTGTCCTACTGAGATTCAAAATAAAGCAGATGATGTGAAACAGTTCTCAATTCATGAGTGGCATTTTCAAATGAATTACTGTGTTCCCTTTGATTTTATTTTTAAATTTAATTTTAGGCCTTTTTCAGCTTTGCTTTAGCTCAATATATTTTTATAACTATACTTATTTACACTGTGCATAATAAGGCTTTAGTGTATTTTCTCTTAAGAATCTCTGTCCTAGTGGATGTTGCATTTGCAAAAAGAAGTGTGCTCCATCTCCTCAACAGATGAAATGATGATGATGAAAAAGCAGATAGGCCAAGACAGGGCAGAGAGTCTCATGACTTTTCCATTTCCCTCATCCAGAGGATTGCAGGAGGATTGGAAATGGTTGTGGTCAATTCATAATGCCTCGTCTCTGCTACTCCTTCCTCCTCACACTCTTTCCCTCCTGCAGCATGGGGTCCCTCCCACAGGCTGCAGTTCTTCAAGAGCTGTTCCAGTATGGGTTCTCTCCATGAGGGTAATGTCCTTCAGGAACAGACAGTTCCAGCATGGGTCCCCCATAAGTCTTGGCTGCTGCCAGGAGGCTGCTCCTCCATGGAGCAGCTTCCTTCAGAGCATCTCTATCTGCTCTGGCTTGGGGTTCTCTGCAGGCTGCAGGTGGATGTCTGCTCCCCTGTGGGCCTCCATGGACTGAAGGGGCACATCTGCTTCATCATAGTCTTCATCACAGGCTGCCGAGGAATCTCTGCTCTGGTGCCTGAAGCACCTCCTCCCTCTCCTTCACTGATCTGGGTACCCGCAGGGCTGTTTCTCTCACATTTTTCTCACTTGTGTCCCTCACAGATGCTGCACAGTATTTTTTACTCTTTCTGAAATTATCACAGCGGCATCACCAGCATAATTGATGGGCTTAGCTTTTGGCAATAAAGTATCTGTTTTGGAGCTAGGTGAAGCTGGCTGTGCCAGACAGGGAGGAAGCTTCTGGTGTCTTCCCACAGAAGCCAACCCAAAAGCTATCATTCAACTCATCAAAATCTTGCCATGTAAACACAACACGGGAACACAGTGGTGAGCCCTGAAATCAGTGCAACAAGGACTGAGCTTACCAGCATCAGGTGGATTGTCCCAGCTGAACTCTTGCCTTGCTGCAGCACTGAGGCTGCCCATTGCCTCTGAAGTGGCTGTGGGCCCTAAAGCAGGTGGTGTATTTGCATCTGGAATATCACAGCTCTTCATTACAGCAGCTGAAGACAAGTAGACTCTATGCTGACACTTCTCACTGCACTCTGTTCATTTTTGCCCAGATCTGGTATAACTGTGAGCATTTATGTAAAGGGTTAAGATGAACAAAAATAGATCAGAAATATCCTGGAGGACACTGGTCTAGATTCTTTTCAGACTCATTCAGAATGACTGAAACTATTGGCTAAATAACAGCTTGACAAATACTTCTGAACAGCTTGTCTCTTTTTTGCTTCCCTGCCCCTGAGAA
Source organism: Onychostruthus taczanowskii (assembly GCF_017590055.1). Classification (NCBI taxonomy): domain Eukaryota; kingdom Metazoa; phylum Chordata; class Aves; order Passeriformes; family Passeridae; genus Onychostruthus; species Onychostruthus taczanowskii. The sequence goes on from NW_024504566.1 coordinate 374,040, forward strand.
CAAAACTCAGAGTTCAACACTCTCACATGGGGTGGCCTTACAATCTCTGGATTTTGAAAGAAGAAAAAAATCTGAAAGAACTGAAACAGGTTGGTTTTTTTTTTTTTTTTTTCTGTCCAATTCAATGCATATAAAAATTAGTCTTGGAAGACAGGAGAACAGCCAGGGCCATTTTCGGTGGCTCAGAAACCTGCCTTAACTGGATAGCACTAAAGGTTTTCAACACCTCATTTGATGATAACCACTCATCACAACAAAAGCCATTACAGGCTTAGCTCTAAATTTGCTCTCCCTAAATAGAACAGATGTTATAAACTCTCACCTACTGATCAGACAATCACAAATGAACCAGCACAAATGGTCTCCAACCCTGACTATAAGCTGACACTTTCTACTTTGCCCTCAGGTTTGCATGGGTTATAGCTGTTTTTTTCTGGCCCTCTGTTCCATTAAACTGCTGCCTTGTTTCTCTGTTCTGGCTTTCCAATAATTGTCATCAGGACATTTGACTAAATTTTTAAATTTCAGAACATGCCTACTGAGAAAATTCATGCCCTATGCTAACTGCTGTCTTCGATAACATTCATGGTCCTCTGAAACAGCAGAACAACAGGCTGATGTGTGCAGGCAACAAAACTTGCAGAGGATAATGGACATTATCATGCCCTCTTCTGCACAAGATAAGAATATCTACATTACTCTAAATGCTTTCAGAACAAAAGATAACACTTAGCTTATTTTCTCTCAATAATTTGTTTACACATGCACAAGACACACATTTTCCCCTTATCACATAAATACGTACAAACGCAAGCAAATAAACAGAGACAAGCAGTTTCCTCTCTGGGCTTGGGAAGAAAAGATATCTATTTATTTTCTTCCTGTTCTAGAAAACCAGAGGGACACACAAAGTCTGTGATAAGGATTATTCAGTATTAAGAGAGAAGCAAAAGAAAGAGAGAGAGAGGTAATGTAATATATATGTAAGATGAATCAAAAGAGATTTCAACTAGATTTTCAAATATCAAAATGTGTTTGTAGGCCTGCCAGAAATAAATATTTTCTTTTGACTGATATACTGAACTAACTTGATATGAAAGCAGACATTTGAAAGAAAAACATGAACACAAAAGCGTCACTCTGAAGAGAACTAGGCTGTCACGGCATTCAGTCAAATGTGTAATTTGCTGATGAACAAGCTCATTTGGCAGACCTCTTTTCGTTTTTTCTTATATTTGGCTTTTCTGCCTATGAGTAGTCATTTCTTGGGGGTTTTTTTCCTCTCTAAACTGTAGATATTTGAAAGGCTGCCCAAACTGTCTGTGCATGTGCTTCCATAATTTCTTTCAATAGACTTAGTTTATTGAGGAAAATGGAATTATGAAAAAATTCAGTGTCTCTGTTACCTTGGGACATGTATGGTGCCAAAATCAATGGTTCACCCTCTTCCCTCTCCCCTTAAAAGCCATTACTGGTCAGGGATCTATAAGACTCAGGAGATATAAAACTACTTGCTGTTCGAGGCTGAGCAGACCCCAGGCTGGCACTGTACTGGAGGTCCCTGAATCTGCCCTTACTTTCATCTGGGCCATTCTACTCCTCTCCATCCAGGTGCTCCCATCATCCCCTGCCTGCTCCCTATTAAAAGAAGAATACCCTTTTTCTTTTCCAATGAATCTTCAGAAGAATGAAATGAATAGTTTCCTTTTCAATGAATTTTCAGAAGAAGAAGGGTCGTTCAGCCGCCTTTGTGAGGCAGCTCAATTCAGCAAAGATCCAGGTCAATACTCAGTGCTACTCCAGCCTGTGCCTGTGTAGTTTACCTGTGTGCACACACGTTTGGGGGCAGGGGTCACAGGCTGCACAGTGTTATACAGTGATGCTGTGACTCCTTCCTCTGGCCATGGGAAATGCTCTTGGTGCTGGGATGACTCAATTATCTTCCTCCTTTTATGGGAAACATGCTGAGAATATTAAAAAAAAATAAAAATAGCAGGAGTTGATCTGAGATGTGAACTATGCCCCTCGACTCCCCTCAACCTCTTTAACTTTTCCCCCAGTAACTCAAGGTTGCATTTGCCCGCACTTGCTCTGGCCATGCCTGAATGTTTTCACCTTCATGCCCGGTTCCCTGCCTGCCTGAGCACTGCGGAGAGCACGTTTTCTCTGAGAAAGGAATGCACATGTTAGCCTGTCTGCTTCAACCAAGAACTATTTCTGTGGGGAAAAAGAACAATTGCTATTGAATTACAGGCAGGCACTTCTTTCTGAAAATTGTTGTAGACAACAGCTGAGGTTCACTGAAGTGAATGTGAAGATGTGTAATGTAACTTGTACCTGCTCCAGACTGACCCTTTTTTTTGGTAAGGAGGGAGTATAATTTTTTACACAGAGAGAATGGATTGTTATAACACTTTCATTTTAGAAGGCTTGAGGTTGTGAATGGAGGATTCTGGATCATAATTTCAGTTGCAAGTTTTTTCTTTTTATGCTGGATCGAATAATTTCAACAAGAAAGGTGAGGTCACAGCTTTCCATGGCTTTAGCTCCCCACAGTTGACTTGCATCCTTAAAGGCCTTGAATAAGATCTGTGTCAAGGATAATTTAAAGAAGATTTTTTTTTTTAATTTGGAGTAAAATAGTTTTGTGATTCTACCATCAGAGCTACAGCATGAGGCCCTGTGTATCCCTTCTAGCTTTGTGTTACATTTTTGCTATGTGCTGGGATGTGAAATCAAAAATTCCAGCCCTCCTTGCTAAAGGCATATAATGAACATCACATTACTTTTCATCTGCAAAACATTGCCAAGAAAGTGGAAAACAACAGCGAAAAACAACATAACCTTTGTTACTGCAGAAGCTTAAATCACAGCTGAAACTGAAACCTTCTCAATCATATATGGACTAAAAATGCCCTATTCTGAAAAAATCAAATAGGCAAATCCATGGAACTAGGAGACATATCACATTATTAAAAAGGAAAATCTACTGAACAATATTCCTTGTAAATTTTGTAAATAATTTCAATACAAAACAAATCAAAATATAATGCTGGTCTCATGAAAGTCTGAAAGTTTTCTGTGATTAGAGCTGTATGGTCAAGGCAAGAAAATACAATTAAAGGTTCTCAGTTTATTAGAATTTTACCTAGAGGAATTGATTTTGGCTGCTTTTTATTCAGATTTTTGTGTTCTTTCTCTTATTATCTTCTCTTTTATCCAGTCAATGGAAACTGATCATTTCAATTTACTTCCAGGTTTATACCATGTAACTAAGATGCTATCTAGTACAGCTGGCCTTTTTTCATCTTTATCTTCTTCTTTTCCCTAATATACCCCTGAAGTCTACCCACAAATTTCCTAAACCTTTTCTATATTCCTCCTACTCTCTTTTGTGTTGCTGTGGAATCAAGGCTGTGAAACATACATTTGAATGGCACACTGACCATTTTCAAGTGGTCTTGGCTGATTATGTTTTTAGGAAATGGAACGTAGAACAATAATTTCAAATAAGTCTTTTGAGCTGGAGGTGATAGAGCAAACCTTGGTGCTAACAAACAATTTGGGTTGCCACCTTATGGGTTTCTCCAACTACTTTTCCTCTAATCTTATTTATGTGCCTGCCCAAATTGCTTTGGTAACTCATTCAAAGCTGAACCTTTACTGCATTTTGGTAGGAAAATGTCTGAAATTCATCCAGAATAAAATCATAGACATTTCTGTGACATGACATTTATAAGAATAAAACACCACTCCAAAATTTTTTCAGGTGTAAATAGCATAGGCTGTTATTACAGAGCTCAAGTTCTGGGCACTGAGAGATCGTGTTTCCATTGCTTGGCCGTTTTGAAGAGTGTTTCCTGAGGAACCAGTGTTCAGCCATTTGGTTTCTGTCACAGCTGACATGATTCTGTTTTGTTAGTACTGTGCCATCTTCTGAAGGCTGGCCAAACCTGCTCCTTGTCTTTTCCATGTATTGATTTCTTCATCTGCTCTCTAAATTAACATCTTTCTTCATATTTATTTCCCATTTAAACCTATTTTGCATACTTATTGTAGATATGTTGGTATTATTTCATTTAGTCCTCAGACAGAATTTTCCATGGTTAATTCAATCTCCCGGATTAGAAAGAATAAAGTTTCCCTTTTGTTATGTGATGAAGTTAGTCAGACCATGTAAAAGTAATTTTCTTAACTGGTACAGGGGCTTTTCCTATTTATAGGGCAGTATTTATAACTGCAATAAAAAGGTCATTTAGTAAGTGAAGCATTTCTTTGTCAATGAACACTTTCCTTGAACAAATGGAAGCTGGGACAGAAACTCCAGATTAGCATATCTCTCTATCAGTCTTCAAAATGATCTGGTAAGATCCAGGCTCTTCACTGTCACCAGGTGGGGAACATGCATCTTTGAAGTATTTTTACCAGCTCTTTGTGATTTTGCTGTGAGCTGAAAAAAAATCTTTTCCGTGTGGAATTTAATAATCCCAACTCCGAATACTTTTCTTAGTAATTTCCCCCACCTTTTGCTAATATTGTGGAAGGGAATCTAGCATATTTTGAACCCTAGATTTATATGTGTCTGAAGCTGTGCCTGAGCTTCTGGAAGAGAGGAATCGCATACTATTGTCATGGACAATGTGTCATTTTAATGTAAATTGAACTATTCAATTTCTTTTTTGCTTCCCAAAAAAAGTTTTATTCTGCCCACAGCTATTTCACTTTTTTCTTAAGAACAGATATCACACCAAACAGGGTTGCTACATTTGGAATGACTATTCCACAGACCTATCTAAGCAGCAGAATATTCTAAGGTGTACCTTGGACATTTAACATCTAAAGCAACCCTTGTTCCTAAGAAACAAAAACTAACAAACCATAATTTAAAAAATAAAATCCCACAATGTATTTTAAAGCATACAACACTCTGTCAGTCTAACAGACTCTTTCCTCTATCCCTCCACAACATGCAACATCCAGCTCATCTCATGGCCCTAAAGCTCAACCCTGAAGAAATCTCAAAGGCCCTATTTGTATTCTATGTGTACTGGATTTTAATTTTTGGAAGATATGTAGCCTTAGTTTTCTGTCCATATGCTACATTACCTGGCTTGGGTATACGGGAGGAGGAAAAAGTCAACAAAAGTTAGCACACTATACTTTGTTAGCTTTACAATCACATCTTTTCAATTTCTTTCAGGCCTCCTCTAGGTTTTGTAAATATTCATCTGAAATCTTCCCAGTTATTAGCATGTCATCCAGATAACAGACAACACCATTTACCCCCTGCCTTACTCAGCTCATTATTCTTTGAAACACAGCAGGTAATTTTCTGTTCATACCTCATGTGTGTTTGTCATCAGAATATTTTTTTAATTCTAGCTGCAAAGCCACCTGCAGGCACTCTTGGGTCCAGTCCTGTGGTTAGCTGCTCCCCACTCAGCACTTTGCAAATAACTATTCTGCTCTAAAAATCAAATATTGTCCAGTTCAAGCCAAAAATGGTTGGTTATTTCATATTTCTGACAAACTTTTCTCTACTGTCCCCCCTAAAACACAGTTTGCTCAGTCCATTCACTGACATCCAGAGGAGGAAACAGGCTCTGTTTTCCAGTGTACTAAGCTACATAGCTACCAGATTTTTGCAAGGTTTATGGCAGAGGTCTCCTCCTCAGAAACTTAGACATGATTTTGTCACTTGCAGATGACATTGCATCTACACCTGTTACTAAACCAAGCCTGTAATAAACACTTTAGTTTGAATTTTCCTACTCTATTACACAGTTGATTAACTAACTTCCACTACAGCTTAACTTAGGGAAACAGTTTCTCCACCCCCTTCAGTTATGATTGCCTTCAGTGTTAATGAAGCATATTTGCAAATTTCTGTGACACCAAGACCTACCCGTTAATCACCAATTGTCCTTACACTATCACAGTGCAGTGTGCTAAATATGTTCACTTTCTACTGTGCACAGCCAGTGCTCAGTTATCCATAGGCAGTTTATTTAGCTGACAGATTAACTGTACCATAGATGCAGAGACTCTGGGGGAGGCCAGCACAGTTCTGGCAGGATTATTCATGCAAGCACAGCTCTGTGCAGTTGTTGATGCATTAGTCTCACTGGGTGCACACTGACCCAGCCAGGGAGGATGCAAAGGACCAAAGATATCTCCAGCCTGCTCCAGCATGTGCAGGACAGCCTGTAAGTCCAGCCAGCTCAGTTATGGTTCAAGCAGAGCCCCTTGGATGCACGCAGGAGTTGACTCTGGTGCTGTGCTTAGGGGCCTCTTACCACACTGAGCAGTGCTGCAGGAATTTGACAGCCAGCTTGGCTCCACTCTTTGGCAAAAGCTCCTAAATTCTTACAGAGCTATGACACTTAATGCAAAGGAACTCAAGTAGTTCAGTGATAATCATCTTAGAACGGACAGGTACCACTGGTTCAACTGAGGACCTGACACACCACCCTTGTACTCTCAGCCAACCTGCTGGGGTGTTCCTCTTTATAAACATTGCCCCGTTCTGTGATTCCCAGGGTGTTCCAGACCCCACAAGCACCTACCCTTCTGGCACTGCAGCTTCTTAAATGAGTGATGCTCCCCAGTGAACTGACTCAGAGAATGGACTCAGGTTCAAACATTTAATTTCCAGATTACTTAGCAATTTGGTCTGTGTTTGACCAAATACTACTGCCAGCCCAATGGAGGCGGAGGTGTCGGGGTGGAAAAGAAGGGCTGGCGTGAGGACTGCCTCTTGGATGCAGCACTGTTTTGTGCAAATTTAAGTTGCTTGCATAGCTAAAAACTTACTTTCAGGCATCAGAGTATTACTTATTGAGTATCTTTTACAAAATTTTATTGAAACAACCAGTAGCAGGAAACATTTTTGACTTGCCAAATGGCATAATAATTTAGCCTTCTAGTTAATTTTGAAGACAAAACTATTCTGTTCTGTTAAAAAGAAAAAAAGTGCAGCCTAAGTTTTTAATAATTTCCTTACAAGTTCTGTAATGTCTTTGTCTCAGTAAGTTCCACTATTAAAGTATAATTTTTCAAAAACCATGTGTGCTTCATATCTGGCAATGCTAAGGAAATAGCTTTTGTATACCGGAACCTTACGTATGGTTTGTACAAATTTGCTGTCAAAGCCTGAATCTCTCTGAAAACTTTTCCTGCTTGCATTATATATGTCCCTTTCACCCAATGCAAACAGTTTATTTTTTCCTCTCTTTTTTATTTCAAGATCTAATCCTTTGCCAGTTTTCTGTTTTGTGTTTTGCTGTATGCAGAGGAGTTAAAAAGTAAATTGCCTACTGATTTTCATAAAAATAGGCTCAAAATATGGCTTTATTTCCCTAGGATGTAAGACAATAACTCCCAACTTCCAGAAATTAAAGGCAACTAACACAGAGGAATAATTTATCCTTCCTTGCTGCAGGAATTGTAAATCATAACTGAAATTAAAGCCTAAATCTTGATCACACACTTTTTATACTCTTGCTCTACACGAGAAGAGCAAATCCTTGACATTTAATGCTGAGCTGAAATTGTGAAGCTGAAATTGTTTAGATTCTGTTAGAAGTGCCTTTCAATGCAGTTACTCTCTTTCGTCCAGTGAAATCACTTAAGGAGAATTTTACAGATGTACTCCCTAAACTTGTTATCCATTCTAACTCCCATACGAACACTTTAAATACTGCTAGAATCAAAATATCCTTCTAAATTTAGAGGGAAAAAAATGAAATACTGAAGGGGAGTTTGAAAGAAATGTGGTAATTATAAATTCAACCTAGATCTTGTTTACAGTGGTAAAATCAAGAAGTATTTTCAATTCTGTAATGCACAACTGCGAAGGAGCTGGCAACAGAGGGAGGAATATAACTGCCTTTCTCTCTGGGATGCATTATATAATCCCAAGCAAGAACAAAGCTGTGAACTACATTTATTAATCACAAATTTGAGGCAGTAATTTCTCACACCACTAGAGAAGAGATATGATGCAGAGGTATTGCATTGATCTAAATCTACAGATTCAGGTCTCACTTTATAATTTGAAACACTGCTCAATTTGGTCCAAAGATTTCTAGCCCACTTTCAGCACAATAATTAAAGAATGGCAAAGGATGCTGATGCCTGTTGCTGGCTGACCTAGAGAGATGTGATTTGGAAATGAAAAACTGAAAGAACTGAGCAGCAAAGATATAGATACAGTGCTGAGGAAAAAAAAAAAAGGAAAGAAAGGAAAATAAAGTAAAAGAAAATAGAGCAGACAATCAATGAAGGCTAGGCAGAAAAAAAATCCTGATAAACTAGTGAGAAATTGGGTGAGCATCAAATTGAAGAAGATATGTGCAAGTGCAATAGAAAGGTAGTACGAATTAGAAGGTTTCACCACTTTGCAAAGTGTTTTCTGAACTTATGTGATGAGTAAATACTTGAAGTAACATAGTATAATTGCTTTTATTGTCTATCACCTCTGGGATAGAGCAGAGGAATAACCTCTCTATAAAATAAAGAGGTTGCACATGTATATTTGCCTGAGTATAATCCCAGGTCCATTATCTTCAGCAGAAAAATCAGCCACAGCTTCAGGTATTTGTAGACTTTTAAACCCTGACAGAAAATGGCTGAAATAAAAATAAGCGTTTTCCTGGTAATTTTTTTTTTTTTCTTAATGTACTCCAGTTACTCAACCTCTAATATGTTTAGATGCTTTCAAGACAGTTTATTTATAAATATAAGATAATTACAGAAACTCTTAGAGAAATAAATCCAATTATGTCTACCTGTGAAGTCAGCATAGCTACATGCTATGTGTAAGTGGAGTGAATTTATTTCAACAGAACTGTGAACTGCTGTGTTCCAGGTATGGTCAGATCATGATAACATTTTCAAAGCAAAATGTAGGAATTGTAATGAAATGAGCACACTTAAAAGACAAGGCTTATTTATAGAAAATGGAGCTGAGGGGATTCTTGTCTCTGTTCACAGAAGACATTTAGTGTAGTGATAGCTCAACAAAAGAAAGGATAGCAAATGAATGGTTATGCTCTCATTACAAGATACACACAAAAATACTGTTTAAATTATATGGACTGATGATTTGTGTCATGTACACAAAAATAAAGCTTCTCAATATTTCTGGGAGAAATATGACAGGGAGAAATACCAATTTTTCCGGAGAGATACAGGTTACATTAAAGGCAATGGGACATACTTTGTATTGTGCTATTTTTTAAAACTTATACAATTGAAAGAACTCACCAAAGTTTTGGTCATGAGCATCTAAAGGACATTTTAGACAATCTGCTTCACATGGAGTGAAAACTAGCACACATTATTTAAATAGACAGTGTGACACCAGCTCCCTGCCCCCTCATCAACAGTTATACATGCACAAGGCTGGTGCCATTATAAGCAGAGATAAAATAGGTATATGAATCTTGACTTTCTACTGCATCCAGGATTTCTCATTTGAAATCTGGGACCAATTAATGGTTTCAGACTAATTGCTTCCAGACATTGTTCTTTCTTGAGAAATTTCAGGTTGCAACAGTTCTAAACTGCAGGAAAAATTTTTAGAAGCCCTTCATTACAAAATTTCAGCATCTGGGAGCCTACTGGTTCATTGTATTTTCAAACACTCGGAAACAAAGAGGAGAAAGGCCTGCATGTGAAATTTAAAATGGTCCGGTTACCATGGCAAATATATATATGCATTAGCATTTCCAAGGAAGAAAAGTAATCCATTGGTCAGGGCACCAATTATTTTTTATTTCTTAACTTATCTATAATGTTTTGGAACAGGTCTTTCTTCCAGCAAAATAAATTGGACTCATAAACACTTAAAGCATTATAAAGTAACCACATTTTCTGGCAAAATATTTCTTAAAAATAACTTCTTTGTGAGATATGTACAATGCATTCCAGTATCTCTTCACTAAAAAAAGGAATGCATTCCCAATGAAATATAGGGAATCTGTGGAGTTCATTTAACTGTTCAGTAACACTCTATATTATGAAGGAAAATACTGTGACCCATAAAACACAGTGCAATTTCAATTAAAAGCTACAGAGAAAGCTTAGATAAATAAAGAAGATATTAATAGAACTATATTACAAAAAAGGTCAACTGGTTCCTATTTACTTGATAAAATTAAAAGCCAATGCATCTGGTTCATACTGGCATAGTTCCACACTTTTCATGGAGTTCATGGTGGCATATTGATCAGTAATCACTCCTTACTGCACACACATTTTGAAAAATGCTGAAAGGCAACAATTTGGCAGATTTTGGAAAAATCTCTTTTTTTGGCTAAACTTGAAGGAAATGAAAGCTCACACTGAAACCGTCTTTCAGAAGGCTGTTACAGAGCTACTGGATGCCCATCTAATTATGATCTAAATTCCTTCCTGTATTAAGATAGCACCTATTTTTAAAAAATGCAGAGGAAAGGGACATCCTGAAGAAGATGGGAGTCCATTATTGTTTGCTGTACTCTGTGCTGCTCAAACAGGGCTGCTGAAACTCTCCTTGATAGCTGTGATACAGGTTTTCAGAAATAATCCTTGTTCTCTCTTTAATAAGTACTTATGCAGAGGAAAAAGAGCTCTCAGGAACAGCCAATCTGTTGCTTGGATGGCATGACAAATTGTGCCCTTGTCAGACTCATGCACTTCTCATTTGCTGAAGCTAACATGGGTCGCAGAGTTAAAAATGGGAGTAGAATATGGCTTCTCTGTAAGTGCTTTTTAAGGCTCTCTTCTTCTTAATTGCCCACCCTATTTTATATTTCATTAGTCCATAAGTGCACTTCATTTTTCATGCAGCTTAGTTTTGAAGCTTAAGAAAGTCTAGAACTGAAAAGCATGTTTGTTATTGAACTCTGACAGGTGCATCAAGGCACTTCTCTTAGAATGCAGTAGTATTTGGAATATTTTGGTAATGAAGGAGGGCAGCGCTTATTGTGCTTGAGTTGCTTTCTTGGTTTATTTTCTTTTCAAGTGAATTTATAAATTGTTAAAGAACCTCTGATTGACAGCCTTGCTTTCTATTGCTATTTACAGAGCAGGTACAAGCATGCACTTGTTTGCTGCAGTCTCATGCTAAAGTGTCTTATGCAAAGGTGGGATAAAGTGGGGTACTGACCAGAGACACGTCCATCTTCTACATAACTTCTCAAACATTGTAAAACTGAGCAAGATTTGGTATTTATTAATACCTGCTGCTAACACTACAAAGAAACTATTACCTCTACCTAATACTGCACCTAAAGTATTAGACAATTGAATGTATTCCAGGAAATCACATAGCAATCACATTGCATTGATATTTTTAAAATTTTTATACTTATACAACATTAGTATTTATGATAAAATTTAAGATAAATATGTACTATATTTGTAATTTTGCGAAAATTTAAGCAATTTTTTGTGCTCAGGTTCTCTGTAACTCCACAAGCCTATGAGACACGTGGTGCTTATGCTGAAGTATTATTTAATTTAGTCTCTCAAAGCCCATCTATCTTACTATGTGTTTTTTAAACCAATTCAGTTTACAGAAAAAATTTAATGGGTTTTTTCCCCCTTCATTCTCATCAGATATCTAAAAGGAATAGCTTAGGACACATTTAAGATCTATTTGCCTTTTGATTTTTGTGGCCTGTTTCAAATTTTATGCACATCATTATTTTCTTTCTTCCTTTCTTTCAGGGGTGGGAAGAGGGCCAGGCAGGGTGAAGTGCTGCCAGTGCAAAGTTAACCTCTAGCAGCTGCTACCTTAGTGAGCTATAGCAATAGAGAGGAGGTGTCCTGACAATCGTTACATTCCTTTATGCCGTTTTCAATTTGCTGAGACAAGAATGATGTTGGCACACAGCACAGTGTCATCCTGAGGTTCTTGCTAAATGGTAGGGTCTTCTGTTACTGGGACAGTTTTATCTACTTCCTCTGCTTAGAGTGCTTCCCTCGTGAAAATTATCCTTTCTTTCTCTGTTTCCAGACAAAGCAGCCTGAAACTACCTGAAAAAAACCCCAAAAACCTACTTTGCTAAGTCTTTTATCCTCAGCCTCTGAATTATAGAGGCTTTTTCATCAGAGAAGGAACTGTCACTGGCAAGCAGGAGGAGCATTGTCCAGGGGCCACTCTTGTTCCAGATGAAGGCTATACTGAAGCTCTGGAAACCTAACTTCTGGTGTGTTTGGTAAGCTCACTTTCGTATAGCCTTTGCTGGTAGATCTAAGAAACAGGAAGATGTTAAAGGATAAAAGGAGCTCAGCAGATACTTCAAATGATGCCAGTGTTAGAGTTTGTCCTAGTCTGAGAATGCAACAGATCTGAGAACACTTGTCTGCTCGCTTACTTGCTCCTGGCTTTAAATACCACAGTCCCAGCAGGGGGATGGGTCCTGTCTGGGGGAGCCTTCCCTGCCATCCTTGAGGGTGCCTGGTGCCCCTGATAGGAAACATAAATTACACATGTATGTAACTGCAGTGTTTGGCAAGGTTCTGAAAAGAGAGAATAAGTGAAGTAGTGATCATGATCCTCAGTTATCCCTCATGAAATTGGTCCAGAAGACCAGTTCTGGTCTTGCTCACCTCTGGCAATTATGTTTTTGAATCACCTTATATTGCTCACCAGAATAGTTTTGCAGGAACGCCAGTATGTTGTGTGCAAAAAATGGGTAGTAAAAGATCTTCCACTGAGCAGCTGTTGTGAAACCTTGAGCTGCCATAAAATATTTCCACAAGAAGGTGATCGTGCTTTATAGAGAAACGACTATGTGTGGAAGATAAAATTAAATGATGTGGTATTCGTATCATCATATATTTTTGAAAAGACCACAATTTTATAGGTGACAAAATTGGCACTATATTTTAATTGATTTGCTGTATTGGTTCCAGTTCTAAGCGGCATGTAGAAAATATCTTTTATGAAAGATTATTAAATGCCTATCTGTCATCACTGAAATTGATTTGCATTCACTCCATGCACCTAGAAGAGCCAATAACAGCATCAAAATCATTACAGTCATTTTGCTTAAGCATTACTAAGAACTTTCTTGCTTGGCAATTGCTTCAAATTTCTTGTCTAAATTTTCAAAGTGATGAATTCTGCATTTGTGTAACCCTCTGAATCCAAAGTCTTTTGTTTGACAAAATTCAGAACAATGCTAAACTAATTAATTTCATCACTTATACTTCTTCTCAAAACAATAATTAATAATAGTATTATTACTGAATTCTCCTCTTCCACGTCACTTAATTAAAATACACACCTATGCAATCTAAGAATTCTGGGGAAAAACCAGTTATGGTTAAAATTTATTTGAACTATTTAAAATTCCTGCCCTGTTTCAAATAGTGAAAAACTGCAGCATTACACATTGTGACAAAGACATAGGATGAAGGATAATTGCAGAATGTGTTACTGCCATTCATGTGTGAAATCTTCTAGGGTGGAAAAATGCATGCTCTGAGGTAGTAAAAGAGACACCAGTTAAATGGATAACCTTGATGCGCAGAAGAATTCTGAACACGTCTATTTCTCCACCAGGTATTCATCTGAGAATGCCCCTGTGTACTGCACTGTTTTTCATTCTGTTTGGGTTTTTGCTTTTTCAGCACAATGATACTCTCTTAAGAAGAAATACTCTTAAAGGTCAAATTATTGTTGAAAATTAATTCTTAGTTGAAACATTTTTCCATAGGTGGGGTTCAGGACATTTTTACTATACATGTCCTGAATTCTTTCCTAAACTATGTATTTTATCTTGTTGGGGACACATTTTATTTTCTTGACTAACATTCATGAATGAATACTTAGATGTTTTAAAATATGTATGTATAAAATTTATGCAGCTATGATATTTCACATGAAATTGCACTTATCTCTCAGAGTTCATTATACAACCCACAAAGATATAACTTATGAAAGAATATTCTCTTAAGATACACAACTCATTTAAGCAAAAATAGACCACTATTCAGTGAAAAATAAACCCAAAACTTCACTACCTCACTCAAAGAAACATCAATTTTCATATAAACCTGCTTGCAGAAGAAACTGCTGGAAACAAAAATGTTTGTGAGATACTCCCATGAAAACATTTTGCAAGTAAAAAGCATTTTGAAAATTAAAAATGTTGAATCTCACCAACAGCAAGAAGTATGCCATTTTCATAGAGCTGTTCTACAATGAATCAAGACCTTTGAGCCATGTGCTGTTCATGCTATAAACCACAGCAGGAAAGAACACTCCTTTTCTCATCCGTTTATTTCATTAAACTTTGCTTACTTCTTCCTGGTTATAAGTTACTGCTTCTTGCATTTCAATGGTGGCACCACCACTGATGGTGGCACACCACCTCTCACAACCTCTTCTCATGTTCTTCCATGCTCTACAACATCTGCACCTTCCCTGCCAGGCTCTAATTGAAATGTATTAACACTCTCTGTTTCTGCTAGTCCACCCACAAATGATAACAACAAAACACAGAGAAAAGAATGGGAGGAAAGATCCATCTATAATTTGAAATTATAACAAAGACACTTTAAATCAAATTTAATTTGATTTTTAAAAAAAATTTATATTTATTTTTCTCCATTCTGTGTGCAGAACTAACTTGGATTCTTATTCCCTTCAGGCAAGGTGCAGACAACTGCCTGAGTTAATATGACACATGTAGTACAACTGAAATCACTAAGGATACTCAGTAGTTAAAATTAATATGAGTTAGATTTTGGGGGACCAAAGCACTTTCTGGTAACGTATTCTGAGCAGGGATGTTCTTTCCTGCTCAAACGACCCTTTGTAAATTCCTGTCTAAATATTAAATATAAATATTAAATAACTACTTATAGGGCAGTTCTCAGTGGAAGACAGCATTATCCCTGTCTTTCTGAGAGACAGAAACCAAAGGATTGAGAATAGGATCTTCAGTTGTTGAGGTTAGTCCTTGGAAGGAGATTCTTATTCCATGTACTGCAGAGGGACCCTAGGGAGAGCAGTCTTTGTGAAAAACACATCTACTGTGCCGGGCTCAACATCTGAATGTTTTAATGGGCTTCTTGGTTTATCTGGAGCAAGTTACTGAATCACAAACATTGCTTAGTCCACCATGACCTCTTCTTACATTAAAGCTATTTTGTGAGGTCTCTGCAAATTTGGGGGTTGTGTTAATCCTACCAGGTTTCTGTGAACAGACTTTTTAAACTACAGAGTAGCATACAATTACAGCATATTCCATCTGCCTTCGTCTTTGCTTCAGATAAGTTTTGGAAAAATAAATCTTTTAAGGAAACCGTATGAAACAATCTGTTAGTTAACTAATATAAATAGGAACAGAAATGATATTACTGCAGTATTTTTTTAAATAGTAAAAGTGTTACATAAAATTCTGAATTCCCTAGATTTTAAACTAATTTTATTTCATCTTTACTGGCAACAAAACTGCATGCATATGCAACACCTTATCCTCATGCCCTCAAGGAACAAAAGCTGTTAAAAACATTATGAAAAAAGCTTTAAGACTTAAATCTGTTGTGTTTCTCCTAGTGTTGCACCAGCAAAATAGTCTATAATAATAAAATTACTTAATGAGGAGTTTCATCCATTTAGATTAGCCAAAATTACTTGGTATATCATGTAGTTTTGCATTGTTAGAGCAACCAAAGTAAAAAATTCAAAGTAAATATTTGATCAAGTCTGTTTGAAAAAAAAAAAAGCTGTGTGAAGTCATCACAGTCTGCATCTACCTACCAACTGCTTAGCAATTGCTTTCTCAAGCTGTGGTTTCCTATCACCCTTGGGATGCCCCTGCTCAGTCCCTCTCTCGGACGAAGGTGTCAAGAGCCAATGCCCTGACAACACCTAAGATAGGTGAGCTCTTCTCCTTGCTCTACTCATAGCAACTGGGATTTATCCTGGGATTTCCCTGTTTCTTTTTCCATGAGTCAGGACCTTAGTCATCACTTCTATTTGCTCTCACAACAAGATGGAAAGGAGTAGGATGAAGGAATATGTATGCTCATCATGCCTCTGCCTCCACCTCAGTGTGAGTAAGAATTAGGGTTGTTTGGGCATTTTAACTCAGTAGTCTCTACTTTTAAAAGCTTTGAATAAAAAAATACAAAATTAACTCTTCAATCACTGGTATTTAGAAGTAAAATTTTGCTGAACACACTAGAAAATACCAAGAAAAACTCATTCTGTGATACTGATTTTTTTGGTCCACATAGGAATTCTAGGTTGTAGAAGTGCTACAAAGTGATTACAAACTGCCGTAAGTTCTTCTGAGAAAATTGAGAACAATGGGTGTTTATAGGCATATGTTCTATGAAATATAAAAAAGACATACATTATATTAGTAGTATTTTTATACAAGTGAGCAAACACTACTGCTCTGCTCTCCTCTTTCTCTGTTCTGTAAATAATACTTAGAGTGGTTTTTAACTAAGACAGATACTTCTGATATAAATTGGTAAATGAGGAGCAAGCCTAATTTATGGAAGAATAATTTAATGCTCTGTATTTGTAATCTATTTCTTCTCTCTAAGTTAGTTTTGGAATGAAGCACATACCATAACTTTTACGTTATTGTTGTTCAGCCTTGTTGCTGGACAGTTAATTTGCTATAAAACCCACACTATATCATTGTTATTAATTAGAGTAGTTGTGAACTTGCCTTTCAAAAGCTATTAAATGAGAATGTTTAGTCACATAAAAATATAAATGTGCAGTGAAGTTCTTCAGCAGAATAATGCCATGAAATAATTAATACAAAATAATTAAATATTCATTGAAAGGAATACACTTTATCAAGTGATGAACCTTACAGGAAAAACATAAACAAATAAAAATACCATGTCAATTGACAATAAATTGGCAAGAAAAACAATCTTTTGTGGCTTATGAAATAAGAGGATCAGAACTATACCTTTAATATTCTATTAATCAAAAAGCTGAGTGGGTTAATGTAAGTGAAGGGAGCTGTTCTTTAGTCTGCATTGTGAATTAGCAGGGATTTTCATAGGAATAAGCAACATGGTGGACATGACATCACCAACCCCTTACATTAATTTTTTTTAAATGCATGTACCTTTTACAGAGACATAGAGATCTGTAAAATAATAAAGGAATTATTTCAACTGTGCAAGAAAATTCAGATTTTATCTAAGGTTTATAATTTCAGAGATTTAATACAGAAATAATTCCTTTATAAGAACTTACTTTTACATAGTGAAATTATATTATGAAGCCTAAGTGCTTCTCTGAAGAGACAAATCTTCTTAGACACTTAAATGTGCTTCTGATCTATAGCCTTAGATTTTAAGAGGCAAGGTTTGCTGTTTGCTACCATCTTGTACAAGAGCTCATTGAATACTAGTCTGGCTTCAGGTGCTCCTATAATATCTTGAGATAAATAATAAGTATGTATTAATCTCTTATTATGACAATGTTCATCAGACAATTGGGTATTGACATACCCTTGGAACCAGAAGTGCCAGTGTCATTTTGAGGAACTCATCTGAATTAGGGTCTGTCATGAATCCAGGAAATGAACATTTTTTAAGGAGCTAGAAAGTATTCCTCTAATAAGAGCTGGAATTGCCAAGTTCTCAATTTTTGTGGTTGAAAAAAACTTATTGGAAAATGTGTTGCTGTTGAAGATGTCACATGTAATTTAAACAGAAATTACATTTGTTTGAGTTGTAATATATTGTAGCAAATATGAGATGAAATTTAGCATGTACTATATACAGAGAAAGATGCTTATAACAAGAGGTTTGAGAATAATGGCAGCAGAATGAAAAGACCTACAAAAATCAAAGGGGAAAAAAAAGAAAATAAATACTTACTCAAACAAGGCTCAGGAAAGCAAGCTGTTTCTGAGAAAGTTGCATGTAATAGGCACAACCATTTATGGGATTAAAATACAGCTAAGGTCATTTAACATCAGTCTTTTTCCAGGAACCCAGTACAAACATGTGAGCTACACTGAGTACTCCTGGCACAGAAACTATCCACCTAATATATATTGAACTGTAACAGATGAATATCTCCCCTTCTTCCCTTAGCATGACCTCTTCAATTTGGATTTCTGGTTAGAGTACAACACATTTTCCATCAATCTTGTGCTCAGAGAAAGGTCACCTCTCAGCATGGCCAGGGCTCTGCAGGGGAGGTGCTTCTGTGCATGTTCTGATTCTCCAGTTCTACTCAGGGTACACTCAGGCACTTCCACTCCAATTTTTCAAGCCAAGCTGTCTTTTTTCAAGCCCTTACAGGGAAAGGAAACAACAGGCAGTTTACGTTGCTGGAAACTCCACTGGAGCAGATTTTCAGACCACACACCTACCCCTGGGTATCTGCCAGTGGAAGCTAACAAATGTTTTGACTGAAGGCAAGCAGGAGATTGTAGAGATAAGAAACTCTTGAGAAGTTGTTTAGGAAAAGTTTGACCTCCACTATTTTAAAGTGGAGGAAACAGTTTTTCTGAACTCTCTTTCCCTTTATGAACAGTGCATGATGTTGTTCAGCTTATAGAAAGTACTCCAGATGATCATTTGGAGGTTCACAAGTAACATATCCCGCTCATCATGCTAAATCAAACTACTGGATTAAATGTGATTTCCTGTTGGCTTCTCTGGTCACTGCGGTTATGAAATTTACAGAAACCTGGAGCAGTTTGAATTATATTTAAATTGTTGCATTGTACATATAAACACTTAACTTATCACTGATAGATGCTGGTACAGTTTTTGAACACAGTATAATGATGACACAGTAGACACAACAGTGTGATTTCTTTCTTGCATGAAATTAAAATTCATTACCTCTTGGTAAAATTTTAATAATAATAATTTAAAAAATTGGGACTCTACAACCTTTCTCGTGTAATTTGTATCAATTTCTTTCAGGATATATAAAATATGAAATATTTCTCCATGAAGCATGTGCTTTTTTATGAAATACCTTAGTATCAGTACTGCTTCTGTCACATTCTCAAGGAAGAAGTAATTGCATTGGCATAATAATGATCTATTTCCAAGGCATAATTAGGAATGCAGTCCTGAATAAGTGTTGGTGTATAAATGACTAGTGTACGATAGATCCAGTTGCTTACATAGATTCTTTATACAGAAATTTTTACTTTGATTATGATGCCTCATTCATGTCATCAAAAGTAAAAATCATTCCTCTTGAATTCTTATTTTAAAAGCTGACAATGCGTTTTGCAATAAAGTAGCTGCAGTTCAATGACATGCTGCAGAAAAATACAGTACAGCGAATTTAGAAAGTATTCTTACTGTACAACAAAAAAGATATAGTTGTATGGATTTATACCCATATAATGGATATATGTAATATATATAATTTTCCCCATACATATATAGAAATATCTCAGATAGACATATTCATGGTCATGAATTCTTAAAATGAAAGAAAATATATATTCAGGGAGAGCTGCTAAAGTTATGCTTAGAAATAGGTAGATTTCTTTTCCTGATGGATGAAAACTAGTTTGGTTTTGATTGAAAATGAGATATTATATTTGGAAAAGTTGGATATGATGAAAAATAAATTAATATATATTTTGAAATAAACCAGAAAAATTCGATAGAAGTATTTAATTGATATGTTTGTGTCATGAAGAGGCTCTGAAACCTTTATTTTTTTAAATACTAGGTCAATTTAAATATGATTGTTGGAATACATTATTTTTAAGAATTGGTGAAAACAACCCGATATTTTTGAAAATTCCACTCAACATATTTGGCCTGTATGTTTGGCTAGATTTAAATTAATTTAGAGAATAGTTCTAGGCTTTTCTTATTTTTGAGCAAATCTGCTGTTCACCAAAAAGCAATAATTTAGCTTTACTTAGAAAAAATACTGCTGCTAGATGTTCCTAATTCCTCATAAAGAAAACAAGTATTTATTTAAAGCAGTTGCAAAAACTGTATTTCACAAAATTTAAATCATGGCTGATAAAGCAATTTTAGCTGAAAAAATAACTTATTTTAATCTATTCTCTAGAATGCATCTGGTTTGACCAATACACGAAGCTCAAAAGAGAATTATACTAAATGGGAGTGTGAGACACAAGTAAAAATCCAGCTCCAATTTTCTGCTTATTCTGTTTACAAAGAATTTAATTCAAAATGCACTTAAAGCCATGAAAAATCCAGAGGCATGCCTATCCATTTGAACTTAACAATGGAACACACATTTTGGCACAGTATGAGGAGAGTTTGGAGCCAGAAAATAGAAACAGGTATTCACCAAGCTGTTCCACTCTACAGCTTAGAACTGAAGCCCTGAAGGTATCTTTTTTCTACAGCAGTGTAGAAACAAATCTAACAGCAGAACAGCTGCCTGACTATCTAGCTAACCAACTACCCAGCTGACTATTTTTAGTCTCAGTAGAGAGCTGAAATGTCTTGCAGCCACTATTAAAACACAGAACATTTATAAGACCAAGAAATGGTAATGTTTCTTATAGATTAAAGTAAACAACCCCCCAGATGTTCATTCTTCCAAAAAACACAAACATCCAGACTGAAATCATGTGATTCAACCTGTCTCTTTCCTGTTTCAGGTGAAATTGGATATTTTTTGTCAATTACTTTTCCTAAGTTAACAAGGTGGGTGCTTTTTTGCTTTATATTCTATTTTTCTTTTTACTGGCAGAGGTGGGAAAGGAAATTGCCAAATGTGTCTGCTAGCAGCAGCTGTTCTACTTTGGACCATCATGTTTCAGACCAAATGGCAAATAATAAAATATTTGGAGGTCTGTACTTAAAATTAATTTTATGTGAAAGAGTTTAGTCATGGAGCTCCATTTTAGCTTTAGCAGGGCCTGTCAAAACAGAAAGTCTAATATGAGGCTGTAATCTGTAGCAGAGTGCTCTCACACAACTGAACAAGAGGTGCCTTGTTCAGTTTGCACAGCACCTTGGTTGAAGAATATGGATTTCCAGAGTGACTTTTCTTCTGTATTATTCCTCAAACTCAACAACTGGATTCTTTCAGACAAGATAATAATGTTTCTAAAAAGATAATAATGTTTCCTCCATAGAAGAGGACTTATGAAGATCTTTTGCCTAATAAATTCAGACTCTCTTCCTAGACCAAAAGTTGAAATCCTTTTATTTTTCAGTCAGGAATAAAGGGAGAAATCCTCATCCATCCATACCTAGTTAAGTATCCTAGACTGTAGAGAGGGAGCTGCTGCTCATACCAAAGTCTGTCTTGAACTTTTAATTCTTGTTCTTTCTGCAGTCTATTCAGAAAACAGCCCTGGTGCCCCTCCATCCATGGTTTCTCTTAGAGTTACTGCCCAGCAGCGTGGCTGGCTGAAGCAGTAGCCCAGGGAACAGCTCCAAGCTCCATCAGTTGCTCTACAGTCTCTCTTGGATCTGCCCACCTGCTGTGGCAGTTCCTCATGCAGACTATAGCAGGAAATCATGTCAACCAAATAATTTCCTTATATTAAAAACTCTAGAATTTTTTTTTCCACATTACATTTTCTTTGAACATCTACCACTCAGAAAATACAGGAGCAAGACTAATTAATGTGTCAGGCCACAGGCAGTCCTGGGGTACTGAAAGAACCCTGGTAGTTGATGTTATTTCCCCTGTGGCGCCCTGCTCCCTTTCTTCTGCCAGCGGTGACTGTCTCTGAAGCTGGCTGGCTGGGATGCAGCGTGTAAGTGCTCCTCAGTGCTCTCCCTGGCAGCTTACCCAGGCTTTGGCCACCGCAGTGTGAATTAGCCTGCCAGGCCCTGCACAGACCTCGCTGAGCACATTCTGGCACACATTTCGCTCCAGTCCCCGAGTTACACCTCGGGACAGGGACATCTGTAACCACACAGCCTTTTGGCACATGGCCTCAGCTGTGTAAGATGAGCACCATCCTGGGTTATATCCACCATCCCCCCGTTATATCCACCAGCACCTTCACCAGGTGAATTGCCTCTAAAAAGCACTTAGCTTCACCATTTGCATTTAACCCAGCTCTAGCAAGCATACTGAGGCTTTCCTTTGCCTGTCTTATCTAACCTGAGATTATGCACCTATCCAACACCTGCTGAGAAACTGTGAAGATGCTGTCCATTTCCCTCTTGGATTCAAATACTAACTGCTGAGGAGCAAATGCTGCTCATCTCCCAAATGAATGGCAATTGCCTGCATAGGAGACAGACAGCGTATGTTTTATAAAGAATCACTTGGCTCAGTATATTCCTCTAGGTCTTTGTTGAAGAAATTGGCTTTCGTAGAATTTTACAGGAGGAAACATGGTATAACCTTAGCAAGGAAAAATTCCTGGGTTTTAACTTTAGAACGCTATAAGGAGTGTTACCACTTTTACATTCAAACGATCAATTCTGGTAGAATAAAAAATTCCATTAACATGAAAGGGTAGATAGGGATGCATTTCTGGTAAAAGGAGCATAAAGAAACATAAAAGAATACACCAAACAAAATGTCTTAAACACATCCAGAGAGAGTAATATTTTACTGTTTTTTTCACAGCGTTTTTTTCATGAGCTTTTCCTCAAAACAACAAACATGAATTCTATTAATGAGATCAAATAGTCTATGTTAATTATTCTGCCATTTGCTAGTAAAAACGAATGCTAATATGAATGTACTTCTGAAATCTAAAAATGTAAATTTAAATTAATGTATAATGAATATCACAAAGTACTGCAGCTAAAAAAAGATCAAGCTTACTAGAAAGCCAGTAGGAGGCTTCAAGGCAATCTGCTAAATTAGAAAACTGTTTAGTTTAAAGTAGTAGGCAAACAGTCTAAATTGCAAACAGTGACAACTTCTCAGAGAAAATAGGCTAAATTGCTTCTCTGCTTATATTTTGTGGCTATGTAAACTGATCTCCCCAACTGATCTCACTTGGTCAATTTTCAATGTTTTTCACAGTTCCCTTCATTTTAAAGTTCAATATCAGAATGGAATCAAACTTCAATACACATTACTGGAACAGAAAGTCAGAGAATGTTGGATAGGCAGGCCTGATATTCTGACTTTTCCATTGGCTTTGTATGCGCATGACAAAGATTTATATGACAATTCAAAATCAATGGCAGAACTGCTGCTGACTTTGGGGAGTCTGGGAGTTCACCCATGCCAATCAAGCTTAGGCTCAAAAAACTGGAAAAGTAGAAATGTAGTTAGAAACTGAGACATCTGTTTTCCAGAAAATGCTCAGAATTCAGCTTCTGACAGGCAGACCCAGTGCTGTGTTTCAAGTCAACCACTAGCATCATCAATCAGTGACTAAAAAAGTTATACTTATTTGCTGACATTATGACATGCTACAGGAACCAAAACTTTAGCTAGAATATAGAAGGATAATGTGGGGGAAACTGAGATTTTACTACAGGGAAGTTTGTAAGCATTATAGACTAAAATCAGAAAGGAAATGTAAGATCCTACAACCTAATTTGGGCATTATATTGTTGCATCCAAGAAGAGTATGCCCCAAGGTCCAACACTTAGAGTGTGTATAGGGAGAATGATGCACTCCAATTTGGCACAAACCAGGCAGCCAACCAAAGACAGAGATAGTTTTTAGAAAAAGAAAGAAAATCCTGAACCTTGAAGATTTTCAGTTTCCTCTTGCAGGTAAGTAGCTCTGTCCAGGCAGGACTGATGGCTGAGAAGCTTGTCCTGCATGTAGATGCAGATTTTGTAGTTTGGATTTTTTACATTTTTTGCACAATCATTCACAGTGAACAAAAAGTAGAAATGCACTGTCATATACGAAGGAAGCAAAATTATGTGATTCAGTCTCCTGTTCCTGTTGAAGAAGCTGTTTAGGACATGCAGATTTACAGAGGAGGCTGAGGGAAGAAATTCAGCTGTGTGTCAGCCTGGGAACTGGGATTTCTGCTTGGGACCCAAGAATTGTTGATGTGCTAGTCACATCCCCCCCATATGTGAATGAATGCATGAATGAATGAATGAATGAATGAATGAATGAATGAATGAATGAAAGAATCTCTAGCACCAACTGAAAAGAAAGGCCTAACAGTGTTGTGTTGCACCATTGCTTTCACATCCTCTCCCAGGAGATGGGAGAGAATCTATGCAGCCAAAAGGGAAGAACCAATAAATGCTTCATCTCTTAAAAATCTGTGCGTGTGTTAACCATTTGTGACTGGAGTTAAGGAATGAAAGAGCGCAACTTGGTCATGTTTTAAAAGAAAGTGATTATGATAAAAGCGCTTGCTCTTCTCTTCTTCCAGGTAACAAGTGATACAAGTGGAAATGACCTCAATTTATGCCAGGGAAGTTTAGACTGCATATTGAAAAAATTCATCCCTAAAAGAACGGTCAGCCATAGGAACAGCCTGCTCAGGGAAGTGGTGGAATCACTGAATGTGGAAATGTGGATATAGGGCTTAGGGACACAGTCCAGTGGTGCACTTGGCAGTTTTAGCTTGATGGTTGAACTTGCAGATCTCAGAAGACTTTTCTAACCTTAATGATTTTATGATACTATGAGATGTGATTTCCCTATTCTTGGAAAGCCCTCCTGGAGAAAGGCAGCAGGACACCTGGCTTCTCAGCTAGCAGAGCTGAGAGGACACCTGGCTGTTCAGTCTTGCCAGGACCAAGGCGCTGGTGGGCACTGGCAGAGGCAGCTCTGTAGCTCTGCAGGACTTGAGTCAGGAAGCTGGTTCAAAGTGTGGATGGTTTTCAGGGCTCAGGCAGCGGTAGCTTTCAGAATCACCATTGTGTGCATTTTGTGTGTCAGCATGAATTCTCCTTTAAGTGTTTAATTCTTTCTTTACATGTTTATTGTTTAATTATTTCTTTAAATGAAATTTTATATCCACTAAAAATCATCGGGATCAAAGTCTAGTTATTGAATTGTTGCTAATTCTGAATTTAAAATGCTTTCTGTGGCAGTTAAGAACAGCTAATCATGGCAATCCCCTCATTCATAAACACATGGAGGATAGCAGGACTGTTTGGAGGACTAGTCAGGTACATTAGGAAATTTAAGAGGCATCTTTTAATGCTCCACTTTTATTTGAAGGGTAAGATTTTTAACAGACCAGGAAAACACAATGAATATTGATTTGAGAGGGAAACCTAAGAACATGTGAACTGGCTGAGTGCTAGCTGGCCATGGTAACTGCTGTTTTCAGAGCCATCCCCTGGTAAAGCTGAAGCAATTTAGCTGTTCATGAAATAGGGAGCCATATTTGAGTGTTTCACAGTTTTGACTTTGCTACAGGTAATGACTATGCACAGACAAACTTTTCTATAGAAGGTCAGAACCCAAATTTTTATATGACATTTTAAAAAAATTATACTGTCCCCTAATTTGGACCTCAGATAATTCCAGCCAAGACTTATGCTCCAGCTGTAAGGAGAAAGTGGTCATACAATAGACAGAAACAAGACTATATGACAGAAAAGACAGTTTGGAGAAGGTGGGCCCTTAGGTACACTAATTTTGTGGGTACTGGAAATAAATGAGTAATGCAAAGTGGGACGAGAGAAATGGGGAAGAGGGCAATCCAGTGCTTCCAGAAATTACTGACCAAGTCACAAAGCAGAGCCGTATGCCAGCTAAATTGAAGTGTGGAATGTACACCCTCTGCTCCAAAGTTGCAGCATCTGTACATCTGGTGAGCATCACCGAGGGAAGTGTCACCTGCGTGCTTGCCAAAGCAGCCCTCTGACTGCTCGGGTTCAAACCTTGGGCTGAGTTCACTGACGCTGACGGGGCCACTGCACCACTGAGGGGGAGCAGGAGGATGTGTGAGTGCTGGTTCTCAGCGTACCCCTTACCTTTATTGCTCAGGGGACACTTACGGGCACCCAGGACTTCACAGCAGGCACTGAGAGTTACTCAGCTGTTACTATTTATAGCGCTTTCCAAAGTGTGAAATGAAGCATTTCTCCTGCTGCTGCGAAGCCAGTACCCTTTAAGCCAGAGCCACCTGACATTTGGAGGAGTTGGATCCTGTGAATAGGACCTGTAACCAATTCCCTGCAGATGCTACCCTGCTAAATGACTTGAATTCAAACCATGAGGGGAAGGAACCATACGGATGGAGTTTACAGCCCCAGGAATAATTTTCCTAGCGATCTAAATCTTACTTACAGAGGCTGATGGCATAACCCATATCTGCTGCAGCAGCCTCTCCTAGAAGAGAAAACTGGATCCTAGTCCTAGGAAGAGTTATTGCATGAGGGTTAGGTTGTTTTTTTCATACAGTTTCTTAATATGCAGCTTATGTGTATTGTGCAGAACTTTAATATAGAGAAACTGTGTCCTTTCATTAAGACAGCTCTTAGAATGTAATTGGAAATATTAAAAAAAAAAGTAGCAAACGTTTCAATTATTGCATGTTTTGATTTAACAAAATAGAAAAAGTAAAACATCCTGTCTTTTAGGATAGGTTTATTAATTGTGCACGCACTGCATGTACAGTTTAAGGCTGTCAGAAGCAGAAAACTGAAAGGACATTCAGTAATAAAGGCAGTATTAACACATTAATGATTTTTAGTAATATATAGGAATAACTTCCTTTTTAACATATTCTGTGGACAATTATAAATATATTTGTAACTTGCAGAACTACGTAATGGTGGCACAGAGGATTTACAGCACCTCTTACCTTTAAGAGATCTTTTTACATAACAAGCATTTAATAAAAGTGTTCAATGAAGCTTATTGACATTTACTTTTCCCTTTGCCATACATTTGTTAAGTCTGAATATTACATTCACATTAACATCAAACACATAAAATATGAAAAAGCTGGAGACAACAGAAGACATATTTTAGTGCTTTGATGTTGATGCCAAAGTTTTATTTAAGATATTTATACATAGCCTAAAAAAGGATAATAAATTTTATTGAAAGCTCACTGTACTACTAGAATTTTTAAAGTCCACAGGGTAGACTGAAAGTACCAAAAGGGAAAATTTGAAACACTGCTGAATCATCAATCTTCAACAGCAAAGAATGCTATTAGGAAAACACACTTAAGGTGTCTGTAATTTAAATTTGATTTCTGAAAAGTGGAATGACATGCACAATAGTTTCAGATACGAGATAAGAATGGGTTTCATTCTCAGGGTTTCTTACACAGGGATCAGTTGCTTCAAAGACATGAGGAAAAAACCCTACTGTGCATAGAGTACTTACATGAAGTACAGTATGATTTAGTAATGTAAAATATGGTCAAAGGTTGACAAAACCAGAGATAATTCCCTTGAATGAAACGCTTGCTGGTTTCTGCCTATGTCTACCTAGTTGAAATTAGAGCCATCTGTAGATTTGTAGCTAGAATATGAGTAACTGAGATAGAGGGAACAGGTACTTGTGCAGATTACATTTCTCTCCATTTCTCTATTCACAGTTGTGCAAGGCTAAATGATAGTAGGTCTGTCTGTCTCAAAGAAAGATTCAACAGAAGACTTTTTTTTTTAATAATGAAATTCTTTTGGTCACTTTTAGCATTAGGTAGTTACGATTGTTTGTTAAAAATAACCAAATATTTGAATTGGAGGTTAACAGTGGAGCAAAAAATTCCATTGCCAAACTATATGCACATACTTTACTGTGAAGTCAGGTTTCATTTGTTCTTGATGGTAATCAATTCAGAGAAAAGCAGAGACGGGAAATTCAGCCAGCACTTTCCAAATACTAAAAAAAATATGCAGACCTACTTTGGATTAAAGGTCTTGGGCTTAAGACTGCTCCAAAAAAGCCTCATTGGAGGGTCTCCAAAGTGCCTTTTCTGTAAGAGTCCTGGAGTGCAATGCCTGAGCTGAGAAATGCCAGCATGCAGAAGCATTAGATTAGCTATTTTTCCATCTCACCATTTCTGCTTTTGGTGTGCAGTCCTTGGTGACTTCTGGCAAGGAGAATCCTTAAATGCTGCGTTAGACTGGCTATGGAGATCCCTTAGTGTCAGGCACCATTAGTCTGATCCAATGTCCTACAGCATTTATAGCTGAAGAATTCAGACTTTTTGGAGAGGTGGAGCCCCTTACTAGGAGATCAAGTCAAGAAGAATTTCTCAAGTTATCAGTATGAGTGGAGAACTAGTTAGAAAACACAAGTTACTGGAAAATTGCAGCTGGTATTAGTTTTCTGGTTAGGCTCTAGAAAGAAAAAGATACTTTAAGATGCTTCTCTAATATTCTGAATAAATATTCCTAAAGGTTATGAGCAGATATTAAAATCTTCCCTGTTTATGTCTCCATTACACCAGATTTTATATCCTACCTTCCAGGTAATAATGTTTCAAATAGAATCCAGTTTATTTTGCTTCAGACATTACTGAGCTCCCTACTCAATTTGTTCTTGCTATCTATTTAAAAGTTGGATGAGCCCTGCTGTTTAGAAACAAAGGTAATATTCTTAACTATGATGAGAAAGCATTATCAGCACACTAAGTAGCCTTGAATATGGAACTGCTCAATAGACGAAGTTTGTGAAATTGTTATTTAAGCTTGCATTAGCCACATTTTCTGATCAACCACATTTGTTGTAACACTACCCAGGTGAAAATGGATCAAAAACATTACCTTGATCACATTTTGAGATAAAACTTTGGATATTAGATCATGCATTATCTTTTTGTCAGCAGCTTTAGAAACAGTTGTCGGCAATATGTATAATTTCTTTTAAATGGTAGCTCCTTAGGGCTGATGTAATCACCAAGCCAAAAGTTTTTATAATTTACAGATTTAGTTGTCAGACGAAATTAGCAGCACACTTATATCATTAACAGTCATACACACTTAATTTCAAATTCTGCCACATGACATTATATTAAAAGTCTGTAAAATTAGCATATAAATTTTTTTTTTTACATTTTCCAGAGCTACTGGATTTATGTAGGAGAGATAACCTATACAATCAGCACAATTCAGATGGTTCAGGTTCACTTGCAAAGTCCATCTACACTTTAGATATCTCCTAATTTGCCTACTGTCAATGTTTTTACTGCCCAGTTTGTAATGGACTGTATTTACAGCCCACGTGTAATAATCAAGATGAATCCCTCTTGAAAATCTTTTGGGGCAATAGATAGGGGCAGTGTGCTTCTGCTAGGCAACATATCTAGGTATTCCCTGTTGATACAATAGATAAAAATAATTAACCTAGACATTTGAGGAGGAAATAATAGAGCATAAATAGTTGAATGGGTTTATTATTGTGTCATTTTCATTGGTGAGTGGATTAACAACATTACTAATGGTTAGTGTCCAGTCACATAATGTGCAGTATTTGAACTGCAGCTTAATCAATGAGGTTTTCCTATGACCATGAATTTCTCACTCATGATCTTCTTAGGTCTAAAACTTATTTTTTTCATACAATTCCAATGTGTTTGCTCTTAGAAAACTCTTATAAATGAACCATATGTATCTAAATGTATTAATATGGAAAGATAAGTCAACATTCATGTGTGTGCATGTGCAGATTTGTGCACGCACACGCGCACACACACACCCCCCCACACACACACGGGCATGAGGCACAAATGGTACTGCCTTTTTGGTGTTCTGCAGCTGAATAAAATGTTACTTACCATGAAGATATAGAGCGTGAGATTTATTTCTCCATAACTACTTGTGTTTGTTCTTCAGATTTTTTTATCAGTTTAATGAATTAATGTTTTGTTCATTTTTTTGCCAGCAAGAAGGAGGCAAAGCTTAAAGTGGACAGAATTCAGCCCCTTCATTTTCAAAATGGTTGTGGTGTTTCCATCATCGTGAACATTGAAAACTGGATAGATAATACCCTGAACCACTTGCGCTAGCTGCTTGACCCTGCTTTGAACAAGGAAAGCTAAACTAGGTGATGTCAAGAAGTCCCTTCCAAATGCAACTATTCTGTGATTCTGTGAAGTTTTCAGGTTCTTGTTTCCAGTATAGCTACTATACTGCATGAGCTATTTTTGATTATGCAAGAAAGGAGATAGTCAATTGGAAATTTGATGTGGAGTACTCATAACCTAATTTCAGAGAAGTGAAAAACAAAACAAAGGAACTATTGTAACAACTTGCAATAAACTGGAAACTGTATAGCCTTAAAGAAGTAGTTTGATGGAATAAGCAATCCCATTCCTGCATTCTAACACTTTTGGAAATCATGCTGTTGAAATATCAAATCTCCCTATTACAAAAATAACACAGAAGAGAACAGAGGCATTGTCCTATCAGAACTCTTTCTGTGGAAGACACAAAATGTAGGTACACATATACTAGAGTGAGTTCCAGTAATGACATTCAGATGCTGGCTAAGTGAAAAAGTCATCTTTGCCAAAAAAAGCTATTGAATCAGATATAAAACAACAAAAATCCAGCCAACCAAACACCACCCACCCATCCCCCTCCTCCTATCCACAAAATGTAAAGGAACAAAGAACAATTTTGGACAGAGGAAATTATTTCCAAAGAAAATGTTAGAAATTTCTTGAAATATATAGAAACTTTTTTCTCTGTCAGTCCAAATATTAGGTCCAGATCTGCCAAGTTTATTTGCTTTCTGCCAGTCAGTGATGGACTTCTTATTGTTATGAAGTTGCTCTTATATAGTTAGAAGGGAGGAAACAGCTGGTACTTTTCTAGTTGTCTCCAGAGAAAATATCACTATAAAAATGATATTACTGACAGGCACATTCGAGGGAGTGGGAGTGTTGTGTGGAACAGAATGTTACAGTAGTGTTTTTTGTCTTTAAAGCTTCAGTAGATTTATTCAGCTTCTAGTCAGAGAGCCTGCCAGAGGTTTTTTGTCACTGTAGAGTCTTCAAATTAATTTAACATTGTTGCTGTGTTTTGTAGTTTTGCTAAATTAGAAGGTGTTTGGAAACCCACTTAAAGGATGATGGATAACCTCATGGATAACCTCAAAACTGATAAAATGAATGTCAGTATGAGCATGTAAGTAGGTAGGTAACCACTGTAGACTAATTAAGCACTCTCCTCTGTGTTCCTAACAGCACAGTACTCCTTACAATAATTTGTCTAAGTTTACACATAAAAGTCTAGATAGAGTAGTACAGCAATTACAGTTTCAAGGACATTCCCTGTTCTTCCAAAGGAGAATGCTAGAGCAGTGAAAAACATTTCATAGGTGAATCTTAGAGTTTGATTGAATCATGTGATAGTCTTCTTTCAGCATGGAGATCATTTCCTGAGACAATCTGAATCATAAGAATCTTAATATTACTGGTCCTCAACACTTTATAGCTTTGAATATAGATATGGTGGAGACTATCAAAATGTAACACCCAGTTACCTAAAAGAAAGAGTGCGGGCATGTAAAATTAATGAGGTTTTTTTGGATACTTTAACCTAAATATGCCAATGAGTAGGTAGATCAAAAGATTACAGCCTTCATCATGCTTCTACTAGTTTAGGTAGATGAAAGCTAGATTGTAAGGCAGTCAAGGGTGACACTTGTCTGTGGGAAACTGATAATTTAGAGAAACAGCAGAAGGAAAGAAGGCTAAGGTACAACAGCAAGAATTGTAATTCTGGGTTTTTCAGGGTGCCTCCATCCAATCACTTTAGCCTTTACCAAGAAGGGATGGCCAGCTCAGGTTTATAATTATGACTCCTATTACTCTATTTTTCTTTTGGGATACATGAGTATATTACACTAAAATGAAGAAAGAATATGGATAAAGTCAGATGGGCTATACAGGAACTGAGTGTCAGCTTGAGCATGTTTTTTCTGGGAATATTTAAAAAGGTCATTACATTCTGCTATCAACACCTACTGCTTTGCCTTGCTGTTTTTCTTGTGTTTCTTTACTAGCTTAATTTGCTTCATCAGGTCCAAATCATGTGTTAAATCATTTGATGCTGTGTACTATGATAAGATATTTCTTACCTACAGTTACATGTATTGCTATATAAGATCACAGAAACAGTACAGAAATTTTACTTTTTTCAACAATTAAGACCTAATGAGAGGACTCTTATACATTCTGAGTAATTACTCCTCCTTTTGAATGAGATATTTAAATGCCCTATTTGTAATTGATTGCTGAAGTCTATTTAAAACATCTTGTCCCTTTCCTTTGCAGTCAGTCACTACTGACTGAACTTATATTAAGAATAAAGAAGTGGAGCTTAAATGTGAATCTCTGCTTGACACTTCCTGTCCCTACTTAAAGTTGGCATATGATGACTCAGTGCTGCTTTCATGAAGATTTAAAAAAAACAGAAGAAAACCAGACAACTATGTCTCTAAGAATTATATTCTTAAGTGAAAATGTTACTTGGCTTTGTTTAAAATAAGGCATTAATATTTTACATCAAAACAGGCCCAAGACTTGGTCAGTGGGTTGATTTTAAAGGGTCAGTTTACAAAGCTCATATGGGAGTTTCACACATCATGACTAATCATTTTTCTGAATAATGAAATTAATTTTATTGTATGGTCCTTATGTTTCTGCACCCATAGAAAGAATAATTCAGAGGTCAATTCTGTTCAACTATGTAAGAGATAATACTTTGACCTATTGGTCTACAACAATTAGTACTAAAAAAGTTCTGATTAACAGTAGTGATAATATTTTTATTTGGTTTAAAAACTGTTAGAAATTTAGGTTGCTTATTTATATTATTGCTATAACTGGATGAAAAGGAAACACAACAAGAATAGTTTCTTTTTCACAGGTTAGAAGTCTTGCCACAGAGCAAAAGAAATCCACATGAAAAGCTTCTTCAGATAGATACCACATTTTGAAAGTCAAAAGCAGAAAATGTAAATATTATTTATATTTAAATCTTCAATTAATTTAAAAAATACCCATGACCTTTACAGCACAAGAACATAAATGTGTGAATAACACCATTTGTGATAAAAATTAATAAACTATTATTTAAAAAGTAATATCGATAACACAAGAAGACAGTTGAGAATTCTTTCTGTAACCTTTACAATACTCTTACATCACTAGGAAATTCATATTTTCCTTCTGAGAAGTTAGGGTACTGCTAATTCTGTCTTTGTATTGTTCACATCTCCAGATGCACGTCTTCATCATATTCTGTCTATTTCTTTTCCTGTCTGTTGCATGAGGGTAGCAAAGGATGAAAATGGCTGAGTTATTACCTGTGCTTTACATAGGTTTTAGATGAGTGCCCACTATTTTACTTTGCAACATTTGCCTAGTTCCCATTCTTTTCTCTTATGGAATCAATAGAAAACAAAAGTGACATGATGAAAATATTTTCCAGCACTTAAATAGCATCTTAATTAGCATTCAGGAGTTTCAGGAATGGCTGCCAAATAAATATTTTAAAAGATGTAAATGGCATCCTTTTATGTGAAGTCAGAGGATTACCTATTCAGAAAGAAAAATCAATCTTTTCAGTAAAGTCAGCATAAGTTTTGTTAGTTCAAAGTCATTATGTTTGGTTTAAAAGACATGAGGCTGCACAGAGTTCTTAGATGCACGTATCAAATGTCTCTTTTTTGGTGTTTGAAAATGTAAGTAGGAAATGGCCCACTTGATTCAG
The DNA here is from genome assembly GCF_017590055.1 of Onychostruthus taczanowskii. Lineage (NCBI taxonomy): Eukaryota > Metazoa > Chordata > Aves > Passeriformes > Passeridae > Onychostruthus > Onychostruthus taczanowskii. The sequence goes on from NW_024504566.1 coordinate 407,584, forward strand.
TTTAAAAAGTTGGTCTGATAAGTTCTGTTTCATTTCTAGGTTCTTTGGTTCAATGGACAGGAATTCAGAGGTGAACGGTGCTGAGCACTGCTCATCCACTGAAATGGAACATGAAGAGTGCCTACTGCTGAATTAATTTGTTTATGCTGTTACAGTGCTGTTGCCATGTTTCCTAGAGCAGCTTCGTTTCTCAGCAGAGTTAAACACTTTGCATAGCATAATTAGAAATTGTGCTCCATTTAGGATCTTATAATTTTGTTGCTATGAAATATCATAAATGCATGCTTGGTAAGTTTTTTGTCTAGTGTCAAAAATAAAAGTGAGAACACCAGGTAACAAAATTAACACCACAGCACTGCCACCACTGCAGGTGCAGCCCATTCCAGGCCATTCAGCTTGGAAGAGACCCCAGCAGCTCTCTAGGCCTTCTGGTTGCCTAAAACAGACTGCACAGTGAGGTAAGAGCAGGATGCTGTTCACTGCTTGACTGTTCCCATGAGACCTGAGTGTTATTAACATCCGGCCTAAGCCTCTCTTGACTCCACTTGTCTGCTCATTCCCCCACCATACATCACCAGGAATCTTTTGGTTCTGCCTATTTTGGTAACTTCACATGTCAGGGAGGTTATATCATAAAACTGCTATTCAGTCTTTTATTCAGGAGGCTGAAGAAACTTTTCACTCAGAAGTTCCTCTTTACAAGGCAAACACTGTGGTCCTTAGATCAGCTTGGTGGCTGGTGAGGCTAGAGAAGCTACCTGGAACAGAGGCTAGACAAAGTTAAAGGAATAAATTACGTGTTTATTAAAAGGCTTTCAAAGGACCCACCTTGGGCAGTACGAGATCCTGGCTGAGGCTGCACCAAAGATGGACCCTGGGTCACCTTTTCACACTTTTATAAGTTTTGGTCTATTTACATATTGGGGTTAATTGTCCAATTACAGCTTGAGGTTATGAAGTTCCATCCTCCCAAACTGCTCTCCTCTCTTCAATTCCCTGTTGTTTATGCTTTTTGGGCCTGAAGCTGCAATGGTGTCCTTGGTTCTCGGGCTGGAAAAGGATTGTTTTGTTTAACTAAACTGTGAAGAGAGCTTGCTAACACTATATGAAGTTCAGAGTTACACACTAATGCAGTGCAGAATCTGGAAAATATGAAAGCTAAAACTTAAGGCATCACCGGTCTGCTGACCTTGTAGAAGCTTGTCAGTGTCTTTTCCCAAACTGGATGCGATACTCAAAACTACTACAGTGCTGTAGTTGCCAAGTACAGAGGAAGGTCACTTTCCTCAATCTCCTGGCTATGCTGTTCATAATACAATCTAGGTTAATACTGGCTTTCCTAGGTGCCATGGCACCCTGCTGCCTCCTGTTCAGCTTGTCCTCTGCTGGGACTCCCACATCCCTGTCTGCAGAGCTGCTCTCCAGCCAGGCAGTCCCCAGACCAAGCCTCAGACAAGGGGTACTTCTTTCTCAGCTGCTGAATTGATAACTGAGGAATTCTGCTGGCTAGTAAAACAAACAACCCCAACAAGATTGTTTTCTATAACTGTCTTAAAATGGAAGTAGCTTTAGCGCAAATATTTTGAGAAGTCCTATTAAATACAATGAGACAATGCTCAAGATTTTTGATTTCTTATGTTGTAGTCTCCATGCAGGAGTGCCTGAATCTTGTGAGGTATCCTGTTGGTGGGCCAGATGAACTCAAAGCTAGGCAATGCACAGTCGAGGAACATGCCATGTTTTCTTAATAGCTAACAAGATCATTGTATTAGCCACAGATAAGGAAGATATAAAAGAAAAACAGCTTCCATCTGTTTTCTTTCTATAATTTATAACTGAAGGAGGGAACATAACATCATCAGCCACAAAATATTAATCTTTTTTCCTCTTTGTTTCCATTTAAAATAACCTGTGTGCCTCCTTGCCAAATATTTCTATTACTTTCTCAGCTCAATATATTCTCAGTACCACTTTCCTCTAGAAAAAAATTAATCATCACCAGCTGTTCTACATAGTATTTTTCTCGAGTATATTGTGTAAAAGTACAAACTACCTCTTAACTAGTATTCAGAGTACTTTTCATAAGTACATTTCCACTTAACGGAGAGTACAATTAATAGTTTTAAAACATATGACTCACCAAGGTAAGTTTTAAGAATTCATAATTAAATACTTCCATTTGTCATGAACTAACAGGTTCACTTCAGTGTTAGTTATGTGAAAGGTTTTAGGGATCTAAAGTATGAGATTATGAGATGACAATATTACCTGCCTTCTAATGTGCAGGCCCCTCCAGCTAGGGACATGAAATACTTTGTTTCACATTCATTACCTCAGATCATTTTGCTAAAGGACTGCTATCATCAGATCTCAAAATTTTGTTGCATATTGCTGGAGAATGTTTGTCTAAATTAAACATTTATAAATAGGATTTTATTTTTCTTCCTCTGGGATATGCACAAACACATGTAACTCATTTTTCTGTCTGCTTCTGTCAACTTCCTCTTCCTTTAGTCCACCCCAAATTGGCTTTAGTAAGAAAACTTACTGATTCTTGGATCAGTAAAATCTGAAAGATGCAAAATTGAAGATGCATAGTGCAAATGTAGGTAGGAATGTGTGTATAGGTGAGGCAGGATCAAGGAAAAGCACCCTGTACATGTTTGTGTGTTTGTGTGTGTGTGCCTGCTTTGTGGTGCCATGGCAATATTAAGGACTCAGAGTCGCCCTGGTCAAAGGGAAGGGGAAACCCTGGGAGACCTCAGGCCCCATGGATTTTGACACTCCTTACCACGGATTTATTGACCATGCAGATCAGGACACATTGTCATGGCTTATCTACAAAAATATAAGGCCAGGAAAAATGGAATTCCTCAGGGCAGATCCATATTGATTTTATATAATGGGACCAGGAATTCTGTAGATGTGAAGTGAGGAAAATGGGATAAAACATGTAGAGCAAGAAAAAAAAAAGAGAGGAAACAGGGTTCCCACCCAGGGAAAAGGAGGAAAACTCCTCTCTAGTGGCCAGTCTTATGGGTTGGCAGCTCTCCTCTATGGGAGCTGGGAAAGATGCAGTATTCCCTTGCATGCTATAAATTTTTGGACAAATTTAAGCAGGGAATGTGTTATTCAGTTAAAGACAGTAGCACATATCAATCATTTCCCAGGCAATACTCAGCAATTATGCGTCTCCTTTTCTTCTCTTGCACACAGTGTTTTTAGCTGAGTAGGATGAAAAGTGGTGGATTCTGCAGGGTTGGTGAAGCTGTTTTCCAATTTTTGCTCTGGTGATTTATTAAAAACAGTGACTTTGTCTCTTGAGAATTTTACCTTGCTAAGAGGTATGATCTCAGGGCACAAATTTGCTCTATTATGCCTTTATATGATTCAACCCCTAGCATAACAGATAACATCTAATGAACAGGAATTTATTGTTTGGTGTCTCAAAGAATTAGAGGAATTGGAATTGAAAGATGACAGATATAATAACTATTCTTATGGTGGTACATAAGATATTGCCCAGTCTTCATCTTGCTTCAAGATTGACCCAGTATGAGCACAATGTAAAGCCACTTTGTATTTTCTCTCTTTCTTATCTCAGACTGGATAGTAAGTCAGATCAAGACATTTGAACCTAATTTAATTGTGAGAAAGTTTTCCAACTGTCAATCTGCAAAGAAGTATGACTACACAGCAACTTTACTTTTATCTTTCAGAACTTTTCACTTTAGGATATATAATTGTAGTTCTTAAATATATATAGCATTTCCAAGTCTGTCTCACTGCTAATTTGGTACTTTAATATCAGGCTATTTTGTGAACAAGGTCCAACATTAAAAGAAATTTGAATTAAAGAATTAATCTTGCTTTGGGCAAGATACTAAAGAAGAGGAATGTGTGGAAAATCAAAGAATAAGCTAGGCAAAACCTTCAAGAAAAGATCTGAATGTAGGTAATCTTCATGTTGCTTTTATAATATAGGCAGATAGACTGGGGACCAAGATCACTCCTGGTCTTAAATTTTGTAAGACATTAAAAATGTTGTGGTAGTGGTCCACAGAAATCACAAAGGCCATCAGCTGAGCAGTAATGGGAAGCCTGTGTGTGGAAGATCAGCTTGAGAAATAGAGTACAGCTTCAAAGTTCTGCAGCACAGAACTCCTGCAGGTTGCATGCTTCATTATGCCCAATAGAGGGTGAGGCTGAAGCTTCACAAATGAGTATCCTCTGCTTTCCTTTGTGCCAAGACTTTTACCTTTTGCAGGATGCATTAATGTTTTCTCAAAGACTTTCATATTGCCTTGGCAGATATTGGTGGCTTTCAAAAAAACATAAGTCATCCTAATGACAACTTTCTGTAAATCATGCCAGAGTAGTTGGGACTAATTTCTTTAATTCTTTTGAAGATTCTTTTGAAGCTCACAGAAAAGTGATTTTCCAGTCCCTCCAAGGCCTTACAGTACTCATAAAGAGTTATTTTCTCAAATGGAACCTAAAGTAACAATGATTTTACAAAATAAATGTTCTTTACATTTGAATATATTTGACATAGGTCTGGTCTCTTTTTTTAAGAGTAATCCATTTTCTGTGACCCAGAAATCCAATCAAGTATGAATCAGGCACACAATTCCCTGCAGTGGGAGCACTGGCCTTTGGGCCTAAACAGAGCTCTTGGAGTTCCCCCTGTAAAAATACACTAATAACAGGTAAATGAAGTGACCTACAGAGGCAACAGGGTTCAAGGTTTTCAGCAAGTATGTAGGATGACTCAAGCTGAGATCTTTGACAGGGTCATCAGAGAAGAGGAAAAAAGGATGCTTTTAGACTCTGTTTCACAAAACACATTCTATTTATTTTTGCATGTCCTTTTTGTGGGCCGATAGCAGTTAATACCATCCTTTTCCCAACTTTCAGCTAAACAGCTCGTCTGTGAAGTAATTACCATGATGGTAATTTGATTAATGGCTGTACTGCACATTAGCTTCTAGTAATGTTAGGAAAGTTTCATATTCAGGAAGTTACCTGAGAAACATTAAAAGTAAAAAGAAGAAACTCTGTATTTAGTTGCACGTATTTATGTGTGTGCACAAAGTGCAGAATTTGCCTCATCGTGCACAGCTGGTCTGTGGTATATATATGTTTAACACTACAAAAAAAAAAAAAAAAAAAAAAAAAAAGAAGTAACGTTCCTTTGTCTCATTTCTGCACTGAGAACATAGATGATGAACTTAATCCATAAATTATTGGAAAAAGAATAAAAAAGATAATTTCTGTCAACAGCATGATTGGTGTTAATGAAAGTATTTCTTTAAGCAGATCACACAGGTAAGTAACACGCTACGAAATCTGCAAATCAAAAGAAAACCTAGCTTTTCTCTTTTCCTTTATCCCTTCAATTCTTAATAAAATTAGCTTCCTCATGAGCCACTGCTTCTGTGCTACAGGCATATTAGTACCACTTGCAACAAACCACATGGAATCTATTTCCTGTAAGCATTTACTGGATCACTTCTGCAAGCCAGGCTGCAACTCATTTCTGAGCAAGTAGACAATACACTTTCAAGACCATGACTACACAAAGGCATTGGGTGAAGTCTGAGTTCTGTTCCACACTCTAGGCATTATCAGGCAAGCTCAGCATTAACAAGGAGTGAAGAGAGCTAGTCCCAAATCACTTACTGAAGTGGGCTGAATTGCCTTCTAGAAGCGTCTGCCTCCATTCACTGATTGTAAAGCAACATAGTGCTACCTGCCTCCTAATTCAGGAGGTTCAGGGAAGTCAAACACAATGAATCCAAACCTACACTTCCACCAGACCCTTTATTCACTCCTTTAGCCCCATTCCATTGTTCTTCACTTCTTTGCAAAATACACAGCAGTTAACACAGACTGCAAAGTGAAAAGATGAAGTTATCACCCTCCTGTCCTTCTAATCATCTTTTGCAGAAATGAAACACAGTGTAGCCCTTACTCGTAAGGACTTTATCTCTGGCATAGACTGTGAGTCTTAAAAAACTAGACTTCATTTTTCTTGCAAGGGAAATCAATTTCTCCCAGAATTTAAAAGTGACCAACAGTTCCCTGTATTTGGCAATATCCTTATTGTCTCTACCATTCTTCATACTTTGAAAATGTTTCTTTGTAAAATTCATGCAAATGCCATGATAATTCATTAACTGGTAAATGTGGCTTCCATTGTTTTTTTTTTGTTTGTTTGTTTTGTTTTGTTTTTTTTTGTTGTTGTTGTTTATTTGTTGGTTTTTTTTTTTTTTTTTTTTGTGGCAAGGAAGCTGTATGAAGCTGGACAAATTTACTTCTGGCAATTATTTTTTTAAGGAGAGACACATTTTCAGGTTAGCACATATTAGCAATGTAATATTTTAAAAACATGGTTCATTTGAACCATGTGGAAGCCTGATATAAACAGAATACAGTACTTGATGGATTCAGCTGACATCAGATTGGCAGGAAAGGAGTCTTCTAACAACATTAAAATCTATCAAGTGAGGAATACATCAATTAGTGGTTAAAATAAAAGTCTTTTGGCTCTTTAAGAAATCAGCCTCCCTATACATAATACTGTTTACTCAGGACTGCATGTTTCATTTAAATTAAAGTGTATGCATCTGTAAGCAAGTAGGATGCACGTGATTGTTTTAAGAAAAACACCACAATGGTATTCAATGACTTGTGGTCCTGAGCCAAGTGAACACTTAAAACACTACCCTATTATAATGTATTATTCCCCTGTCAGGAAACATCACTCACCTCAGAGCTGGTTTACCACCTTCTTTGTGTGCTGTGCAAACCCCAGCTGTTGAGGAACTTTGCCATGTAAAAACTTTACAAAATGCAGAATCCTTTTTGAATAACTTAATGAACATATATGAAGGACATGCTAACCTCATGGAGAACAGACCTGCATCCTGCCCAAAAGGCAGAATTTTGAGGTGAAGGAATTGAGGACGCTGGTAACAGAGTACAGGGCTTTCTGTTCCTCACCTTGGTCAAATATATTAACTCACAGCAATTCTGACACAGGGGAGAGAGAAAGGATCAGTATGTTTATGTACAAATGCATTGGTGGTGCAGGGTATCTCCATTTTCCTAATCTCCCCTCCAAACCTCTGATCAGAATAACATTTTCTCCTGACACATTGCAGGCAGAGAAGAGGTGAGGAAAGGTGCAGTTACTTCTGTAGTGTAAGAGTTATGTATATCCATCTCATAAGAGTTACACTGGCATGAAGAATTCAATCTCTTCACTACCACAAGGTGTTGAGACAGCCTGGTAAATCAGAACAATCTGTACTGGTTTTGCAAATAAACTAGACTCTACTATGTTTCCTGAGTTTATTAAATAATTAATAGTGCTTAAAGTATCTTAGCATCACCACACAGGTTAAATAAAATAGATTCAAAAGTATTTTTTAAAAGTAAGAAAATTGTAAGGAAAATTAGTTTCTGTGATGTTGTTCCATATATAGATGGATTGCCTTTGCATTGCAGGATGGGAGGACTTAGTGTAATGTTATGAAACACACAAGTTTTGCAACACAGCTTAGAAAGACGGTTATCATGACTGTAAAGCTTTTAAAATAAGAATTTCACACTCTAGCATGATCAGCATCGTTTTATTAAGAAAATTAGCACAACTGTCAAATGATTAATTCTACAGATACCATTTGCAGATATGCAAACATAGTGAGTTACATGTTCCTATTCTTGAAAACAACCCTTCCTACTTTGTGTGTGCAGTATTGTGCTTCCTTGAGGTGTAACCAAAACCAGATTTTGTTTTGTAAACAAAGAGAAGGAAAAATTTTTCACTTGATCAGAAAATGAATACAGAGTTTTTTTATTATTGGCTGACAAATAAACTGTAATAGCGAATTTCCTAATTAACAATTTTGCAAATGATTTGCAAGCCAAAATAGAAGAAGGTCACTGTCTCATAGTTGCATTGAGTTTACACTGGCAGTGATTGTTGCCACTTGAAGAAGCAAATGTGAATAAGCTCATATGACTGAATGCTTAGAAACAGCTCACCTGATGAATAAGATTTTGCGCAAGAAAGTTCCTAATCATAATAACCACCTTAAAGATATGACTGAAGAAATGTTAATTACTTCATGCTTCAGTTATGACTCAATTAGAGCCCTCCTGCTGAATGAGAAATTCATGGAAAGGAGCAGAAAATTTAGATTGCCAAATGTCATAGAAGAATTCCTTACCTTCAGGTACTTATAGGATAGACATTTCAAAATGAGCCTACATGACCTATGTGTGTAGGTGCCAGTGTTAGTGAATCTTAAGGTAACATTTCTTGTTTGAACTATAAGTGGCTTAGAACTTCCAATGGGATGCCTGAAGTGATGGCATTTTTATAAATTGTTTATTTCTACATATCAATGACATTTCCTGAATGCAGCTGCTCTGGTTTTAAATTCCTGTATACCTAAAAGCAACTCAATGGAGCTGTACCCTGCTACAAAGGGATATACTAGAGAAATCCATTCGTCTTAAGGGCACTCTGACAATGCCCCACTAATGCTGATTTAATGATTGCTGCATAGCAGGAAATGGGAAACTAAACTGTATGGCTACATAAGCACTAAATAATATGTACTCTTTGCAAACAGACTTGTAACAAAATAAAAACAAAATCACTCAAAAATACAAGAGATAAAATGTCTTAAGATGATGCCTACAATAAGGAGTTTTCTCCCTTCTCAGTTAAAGGTATGAGCAAAATAGCCTGGGCCAGGATGCATTTTTACTGTAGCACTTTTCCTTTGTCTAAATTGAAATGTTTTCTTCTTACTTATCTGCCCCTCATCACTTTTGATTTGATACTATGATGCTTTATGATAAAAGATAAAGTAATTCCATTCTGTCAGATATTTTTACTGACACCCTCAATGTGTATTTTAAGGTTTAATATTTCATTTTAAATTGTTTTTTTCCTCTTACAGATTCTGTGCTGTCCAATTCTCACAACACTTCTGAATCACATACCTGTTTAGTAAAATAAGTGTAATAGTTTAACCACTGTTAGCTGTACAATGTGGACAGGATGGAGTGACATCCCTCCTCTTTCTGTTAGCTTCAATTTACTTTCTGGCAGCCATCACAGTCTCCTGCATGGTGCAGGTATTTTGACCCTTTTGGTTGGGCCTACACTTGTTTCCAAGTTTGAATCTAATTTAAAACTTGAATTTTAAACTACTGTTATCTACAGTTTGACACCCTGAAGCAAAATGCTGGAAAGGGATCAGCTTTTCTAAGCTAAGCATGGACTTAGCCTTATTAGCAGTCTAATAATGGGCTGCATGGAAAAAAAGCTGATATCTGACAACTGGTAGACAGAAAGGAACAGGTTCTTACACATTTTGGAAAGAATGGAATCAAGTCTCAATTGAGTGAACTCAATTTCAATCACCATTTAAGATATTTTTAATACCTTTATTTAATGGACATTTTTTAGGTACTACAGGACAATGTCTTAGCCAGGAAATAGGAATGCTGGTTTTAATCTCATGCCTAAGCATGAGAAATTAAAATGCTATGACTTGTACACTGATATTTTTACTTTTTAAAATGAATATCCTCAGTTTGAATGTTTTTAAGGACTTCAAAGGAGAAAGAAAAATCTTGAAGGCACTAAATCAGGGGCTAAATGAAGAGATGGACTTCTACGTTTTACATCCAGTGGAACCCTATCCCAGACAAGCTTTCCCCAGGGATTCTCACAATAAGATGCACAGGAGACAGTAACATGAGCTGAAACATCCTGGCGTGACACAAAATTGCTTGGCAGGATGGGAAATTTGTGCTTCTCCCCTGTCAGAACTGTTAGCAGAGTTGAAAAAATGTTCCTACTGATGACTTCTACCATTTGGAAAGCCATATCCAATGTGCTACAAGATATTGGTACTATTTGCAAACCAAGTCCTACTACGTCTTCAAATGATGAGCAGTGACTGTAAAAGAATTTTTGAAAATGCCACTACTTATTTATCTTTAGGTACCTTTGGTACCTGTACAAGTAATTTTCAAAAGAAAGATTTATATGCCAAATTCCCTGTTGTTGGGTTTTGTTGGTTTTAAATCTGGGCTTTTTTGAACATGCTACACTGCTGCACTGTAGCTGATTGTGATAGAAAGCTGGGAAATACAGAAAGTTGAGAAGTACTGTCAAGGAAAGAACTAGGATAACATAGGGACACTATGTCCAAACCTACATTCATGGAGATCAAAATCAGTAACACTACTTGCCAAGACATACACTTATGGAAAATAGGCAGAAAACTCTGCCAAGATCTAGCACCTTATCAGCTAGGAGTGACTAAAGAGAAGAAAAGATCTAGTAGATACACGGTTATCAAAAGGCATTTGGGTAATGCTGTCACATGTCTTGAAATATAGTCAATAGCTGGTTTAAATAAAAGAAGTAGAACATGGGATGTGGCACTGTCATAGGTGATTTGGGCATGATCAAGTGTGCAGTGATGAGTCAAAAAAGACAAATACAGAGACAAAAGTAGAGCTGTGCTCTTGGGCTGGTTGATGAAGTCCGGAGCCTCCTACAGATCAGGAGTCTGTGCCTTTTATTTCTAGCAGGGAAAAGCAGCTGAGGGGAACAGATGACAGAAACATAACAGGGTAAACACTGGAAGGGGTAAATAATTATTAAAATGAAAGGATCATATAAGAAAAACAACAAATGGATATAAAGTATGAGTCAATCTAGTCCTGAAGCTCTATTTCTAACTATCTGAATAATCGGAATGATTAATCAGAAAAATATGAAACAAACTGAAAGCCCAAGCCCCCCACTGTAAAATGTAGGCAAATTTGTTATGATAGCAGTTGGGTCTGACAGTAAAGTACTGGGTCCTTTAATCAGTTCACCCAGTGTTTCTTAACACTGGTGCTTTGGGCTCCTGTGTGAAATAACCAGTCAACATCACACCTGAGTGATCTTGAGCTTCATCAGCCCTTGGATTAAACTTTAACCAGAGCATCCTTAGGTAGGCTGTAATAGGGCAGATTCACCTAAAGAACTAAGACACCTGGATTCCCTGCTGCAAGAGAACAAAAAACAAATTTAATCCTTTCAGTTAAACAATTTGAAGGAAACCAGTGTTACAGCACTGCTCATTAAAATGACACACACATCATTGCAACAAATATCTGAAAACATATATAAAGTCAAAGTTCATTTCTGTTCTAATACATAGGGCCAAACCAAACACTTATTAAATATTCAGTTTGGTTTACTTTTCCCGTAACATTGCTAGCATAAAAATAAGTTCTGAGTAATGTACACATTTTGATACTGAAATAGCATCATTGTATAATTAGATACAGCTGCTTCATGCTTTGTTCCTTATATGGTCATCTACAATAATTATAAAGTGACTTAACTATTAAGGATTAAACATTAATGGTTACTTAAAGGGCCGTATTTCACCATTTCTACACTTTTTGTAGAATTTCTCTTTTTTATGAGAATTCAAATATAAAATTATTGCATTCCCACAAATGTGAATCAAACATTTACACAACATTTTTACCTGTGGTTTCATATACTTCTGACAGGAGACTTAAATTGTGTGTATATGCTTTGCATGTATTTTATTTGATGTTTGTATATATTTATGTATTACAAGTTTACATGCTATCAGAGAGAAAATATTTGTCTGTTTTTTCTAACTGGATGCTGCACTGGTTCCCAAGGTGGAATTTTAAATCTATTTACATACAAATCGAATTTTTTAAAAAAGTAATAAGAAAATGTACTGTAGAGAAACAGTCATAAATAGCAGAGCTATACACTAGAAAACATCACTTTTTTTTTTCCATTGCTAGCTGCTTTGGTCATTTTCATACGTTTGATTAGTCCCAGATAACCTATTTTTGTTGTTCCATCTACTCTTCATAGGTTAAAAATAAAGAATCTATACAAAATCTGGAAATATTATGGGAGTTCTGCTGTTGGATAAATTAGTTTTTTAAGTTTTCTGACTGGGTTCTAATTTTGCATATCTATTTCTGATACTTGTTCAATCTATTTATTCATCAGCCCTGCTAGTTTTTCCAAAACTCTAAAAAAGAAAATGGTAGTGCCCTATAAAAGGACAACACATAGGTTACTGCCTGAGCTTTGCATAGCAAGACAAATTTGATGCAAGACTGTTTACCATCCTTCCACAGCAGGCAAGGTATCCTCACTGTGGGGCTTATTAAACAACAATGCCATCATGCATGACATTATAGTGGGCTGACATGAGAAACACTAATGAGAATGAGCCATTGACACACTTCAGGCACAGGCGTAAACAAGTCGATAAAATCACATCAGAAGTAAGAAAATAACCAGCATAAAAGAACCAAAACTCTAAGATATCAATTCCTGGTAGTTACTGCCTTGAGCTCTGTATTAGTATTTGCAGAACTCTCTGATGGCTGTGCAAATTCTCTCTCTGCATCTTAATCTGTGTCAACATGTCTCTGCAAACTGCCACATAAAACTTGCTTATTCCTATCTGTACAGAGGAAGGTATCCTGAAAATGCATGGATAAAACATGTCTCTTTCCCCTCACATAACCTTATTGTGGTATAATTAATATACCTACTTTTTTTCCTACTTTCTCTCTGAAGTCTGAATTAGGGAAAAACGTTTAGCAATTCTCAGATAAGATGTTACATCTCATCAAGGTAGTGATCCATCCATAGCTAGCATTGTAAAATCCTCACCTGCACTGATAATTATTGTCCCACGCTGGATATGAATGCTCCAGTGTCACATTAAAGGACATTGACTGTCTGTGGTTCACAGCTCCCTGTTTTAGTCCTGATTATCATAGTCAGTTATAATGACACCAGTTGAGTCAAAAGCAGCACTTGGATAGACCTGCCAGTCTTTAGGAAGTGTTCTGCATATTTCTATGCATGCCTTCTGAGAATTCCCATACCCATCTCAGCAGAAGTCAGCCCATTCTCCTGAGTCTGCTGGAACACAGTTAAAAAATGCATGTTCCCTCAGGACCATAACATTTACCAGAGGTGGAGCTGTACCCTCCTAATTACAAGCATATTTACATATGCATATGTATACACATATATGGAATAAATTTGGAATAAACAAACAAGCATGCATAAATATACATACATCAATACTTTGAGATTCATTAGTGCTTTCCTTTTCCATTGTAAAAATACTTGTTTCAACTTGTTAGGTTTATTTTTACTTGCTAACAGAAAACTAACAGTAGTTTGTGTCTCTGGTGTTACTTTTTTGCAGTGGCCTTTTTTCTGAGTAGAAAGACCAAGTAGGAGCTCTGCTAAACATCTCAATACAGTGCTGATGAAATAGTTTCTGATGTGCTTATTTCTTCTGCAGCCTATACAATATTTTTTACTCTTTCCTCATTCTATTCTTTGAGTGATAAGCAATAGTGAATGAGGCACCAGAGCCTCATTACCCTGGGGGAGAACAGGTAGTTTTCTGCTTCCATGAATTCTTCACTAAAGTATACACATGAGCCTCATTCTGTAATACAGAGATTGATTCATAATGGGATTCCAGCATTTCTTTGAAAGACTGCTGCAACTCTCTGCTCAGTTCTACAGGTGACAAATGAAGGCTAATGCAGTTATTAAGAAGACATTAAAAAAAATGCTCATAATGATACTCTTGTTATACACAAAAGCGATAAGGTTATGGATATAGAAAACAAGAAAACAATTCCTGGAATAGCAACATGTTTGTTCATTACTAAATCAAGGTACTGTGTACTAGGTACTTAAAAGGACATTTTTAAGATCCTACAAAAATGAAAAAAACAGAACGATTTCACATCACAGATGGAATATGGAATAAAACAAAATATGGAATAAAAGGTGATAAGCTCACAGCAATGTTTTATTATTTGGTAATTGAGACCATCTAATCAATATTTCTATATAATTGCAGCTCTGTCTATGTATTTTTAAAGTACAATTTACCACCATAAAAAGAGAGTTTCCTTTTGAAAGGACATTTAATAGACTGTGTAAAATGAAAAGCTAATAAAGTCTGCAGTCCACTCAGAAAGGACCTAGATTCCCTAGGCAGTCTGTGCTCCCATGTCCACAGCTCTCTGGGAGAGAGCCCCAAACACCAGCCAGGAGGATGGTAGGTATGGTTCTGTACAGTCTAGAAGTGTAAACAAAGGCTTCTGAAAAGAGATAGAAAGTCATTCAGCATTTAGTCACACTGCACTGAAAGGAGATAGGAAGTCATTCAGCATTTAGTCATACTGCACTGTTCAGGAAGGTGGAATCAATCACCAAGACTCCTATATTCTTCATGTCTACTCTTTTGTCTGTTTTGCTGTTTTCCTAAAGTGATTTGTTGTACTAGAATCTTATCTTGCAGTTAAATCAATGTTCACCCAGCATCCTACAGGTTAACATGTAAAATGGTAAACATATGTTATGCATGAGGAGTCACTTGTAAGTTCCTGCAGAGTGAAGTATATAGCTGCCACCTATACATTAAAATGCTGGAGTAAATCTTATGGCAGGTAGATGAATTATTGTGGAGCCAACAGGTTTTCTCAAAGAAATTAAAAAAAAAAACACCTGTAGGCACTTGTAGCTTTTCACAATGAAATTATAAGCAATACACATGCATGCATCCCAATCATCTTGTAGCAATGCAGATTTCCAGGAACCTGTCAGTAAGGAAGTTGGATAGTTCCTTGTGCTTTTTTCAAATGGAAGGACCCAAGCCAGTCTTTGAGGCAATCTGAGTCAAAGGAAGATGGTGTATCATAAACAGATATATTTCTTTCTTTATGTTAAAATACTACCATATTTCTCAATCACACAGATGGAAAAACTATGGAATGCCTATATGCAACTCAGATAGTTTCAGACATTTTGCAGGGTTTCACTCAGTGGAAAGGCAGTAGAAATTAGCACCAGTAAACTGGAAATCAGAACAGCTGGGGGTATTAATGAAATCCACAAAACAATCTAAAAAGCAAGTTTTCAGCCTTAGAAAGTTCCACACTGGTCTAAATGCAACACGGGGCACAAAGGGAATTTCAAAGAAAAGTAGAGAGCTGCTCACCGAGCTCTGATAATTACTGATCTCTGCATTGTATAAACCAAATTGCTCAACAGAGAAGCTAAGCATTAAAAATGAATGTCTCAGTTAGGGTGTTTTGGCATCTCTTCATATCTAGACATGTTCCAAGTTAACTCCAGAAATGAAATAGAATAATTGGGTCAGATCCCAGAAACTCATTTACCTCAGCTAAATGAGAGGAATGAACGAGCATTCTTTATCATCATTCAGATCTGGATATTCAGGAGAGCCGTTAGACCTTTCCCATCCATTTCCTCTTAATTTAGTTACTAGTCAAAGGTTTTTCTAGTGTAGAACATTATTATGTTTAACACCTGCTGTGTTATTGCACAATTTTCTTTATACTGACACTAAAACAGGGAGAGGAGAGTGAGTGATTATGTCCTAAGATACAATCTATACTTCTGAAGATTTACTTCTCAGCAATTAAAAAAAATGAACATAGCTGCATATTTGCCTTTCTCCATACTGAGGTGAAGAATACTCCTTCCTGTTTCTCACTCTTATTATCTACCTTCACAGCCTGCAGAAGTTCTTCACTGTAAATTCCTCTAGTGAAAGAAAAACCCCTGATTGCAGCCATGATACAGTTGTAATGGCAAGACCTAATATCAGTAGTTATGGGTAACTACTTTAACTACTACTAGGCCAAAGCCTTGCAGTATTTCCTAAAAAGGCAAGGAAGCCCTAGAAATAGAATAATCTCCCTGGCTGGCTTTGAGAAATCTTTTTGGGCTATCACAGACAGCTGCATAGCCCAGCTTCTGGGGGACTTGTGGACGGGTCATCTGGACTGGTCATCTGACTGCCCCCATCTGGTGGGCAGAAAATCACTCAGATTTCCAGATATGCTGGGAAGCTTTTTTATGAAGCCCCTGCCATGAGATCTGTCAGTGCTGCAAAACCTTTCATTTTCACCTAATAAGGAACAGTTCAGGGTTTTTTTTACAAGTAGACTTGATGAGACTTAAATCTTCCTTTAAAATGTATGTTAGGTATCAGTAAGTGTACATACTAACAGAGCATTTCTGTCAGGAGCTGTTGAGTGGATGCACAAAATAAGACAATGTTCATTGTTGGACTGCCAGCAAAGAGGAACACAGATTCCTTCATACAAGGATGTGACTTATCTCAGACATTCACCTGCAGAGGACAGCAAAGCAAGCCACAGTGTACAGTAATGGGTTGCTGATGAGATGCTCTGTGTGATGCCAGGATAAGCTACAAAAATTATACAATTATAACTGATGAAATATAAACCAGTGTGAAGTGTGGATGAGGATGTAGGGAGATTTTTGCTGTTTTATCACCTGCAAAGATGTTTCATATAAACACAGAGTTGAAAGCTGTAGAGTGAGAGCACAGCTTGCTTGCTCATCAGTGTAAGGACTGCACATCTGACAGTTGCCACTATTGGCCTCCATCAATAGTTTGAAGAGAGAAGGTTGTCTGATACAATTAAAATGCTCTTTGTCTTTAAAACACAACTTTTGGAAGGCTTTTCTGGGAAGAGAGTTGGTGGAAAGACCTTGTTCAGCTACAATGTTCATTGACAGTCACTTGGTTAATATTACAAGTGTAGTCAACACTTTTCAGTATTTGAGGTTGCACCATGTATTACTGCTACATATAAAAAGGGTTTGCTTACCAGTCTGGATATAACCTAGGGTAAAAAATGATTGGAAGATTTTTATGTGGTCCTGGGGAGAAAAGAATGAAACAGGGAAACACTCAGGGAAGTTCTATCAGCCTGTCAGACATTTTTTTTCTAATTAGTCTGAAAAGCTGTTAAGCCTTTGTTTTTTTTTTTTTTGTTTTTTTTTTTTTTTTTTTTTTTAAGATTGGAGCTATCAAATGAGCTCATGATTAATTTTCTATAGTCTATATATGATCTACAATCTTCTACAGTGAACCTAGAAAGTTAATGCTTCATATTACTTAAAATTCATGTGAATGTCTTCAACCAGCTGCAGATTGTAGTAAAGGGATTTAGGAATTAAAGCATGATTGACACGGTAAGAAACTATTGCTGACTTTACAGAAAAATTCACTCATTTTTCAGTTAATTTCATGGTTTAATATATCCAAGATAGGTTCATGGAACATTACATTCTATTTTCTCTTTTCTTTGAGAAAAAGGGGTATTGGCACTACAGTGTTAATTGTTTAATGTTATGGAAATACTATTGGCTGATTAAATAGGATTAGTTAGATTATCAGCTTAGAAAAATGGTATCATGCATTTTATGTTCCTTCTGCTTTGGAATATTTTAGACTTTGCAGCATTAACAATTTGGAAATCACATCCATACAAAGACATATTTGAAGGTTGTTATTGTAAGGTGAAACATAAGAAAAATAAATTCTAGAATTTTGGACAGAAGGATACAGGAATAATTGTTTGTTAAGAATAGCATTTTCTTCCCCTCTTTGATAGGAAGTACTTTATGCAAATGAAACTTCATTACAAAATGTAATTCAGGAAAAAAAAAAACAAGACTATATTTTGGTGCAATCTTTCCCCCAAAGTAGTTTAAGTTGTTTGAAACAAAGATCAATAATTTCTGCAGTCCCAGCTCCACCACCTCAGGCAGACCCGTCAACAGTTCTTTTTCTGTGCTGCCAGGTGGCTTTGCTAAGTGATGAATACACACACATTCTCCACTCCTCTGCCTTTTCCCTCCTGCACCACACAGAATACCATTGTTAGGAATTCCCCTCCAGTTTCTGAGCAAGGTGATAATTTTGAAGAGGCATCACGTCTCACATCCATGAGTCCTGTCTGTGCCAGCTCTAGAAAGGTGCTGAGGAAGATCAGCTGGGGACATTCTCAGCAGGTAGTCATCCCTTTCAATGCACCTAGCTCTGCTCCAGGTCAGCTCCCTTTCAGTCACAGCTGCTGCAGTCTGGGTTGTTGGGTTGTAACAGAAAACTGGTCTCCTTTCAGCCTAAACAACCCAAGAAGGAAGGAGATGGGATCTCATATTGCCTCACAGAGCTAATTCAACTCTTCCTGCATATTAGACATCCCCAGTGAGGTGCTTTTCTACAGTACAAAAGAGCAAATCAAAACAAAACAAAGCTGAAAGATTGCTTCTGCTGCAAGAATTACTGTTTCTCACTCTACCTCAAATAGGTGGAAGACCTTGCATAATTTTAACTTGGGCACATCTGTATCAAAAGACTTGGTTATGTTAAGCTTTGTCTGAATCATCAGTTTCAGAGCCCTGTTTCCGATCCAGTGCATTTTTGTGGGTGAAGTGTGGACAACATGCTGTTAGTGGTTGTCATGGTTTAACCAGCAGGTAGCTCTACACTACACAGCTGCTCACTCCTTTCCCATCCCCTGCAGTGGGATGGGGAGGGAATTGGGAAAGAAAAAAGTAAAATTTGTGGGTTGAGAAAAAGTTAGTTTACTAGGACAGAGACAGAAGGAGTAATAGTAATGATAAAATAATTAGAATAATCAAGCACAATGCAATTGCTCACCACTCACTGACTGATGCCCAACCAGCCCCTGAGCAGCTGCCCCTGGCAAACTTTCCTCCTAATTACTCTACTGAGTGTGATGCCATATCCCTTTGGCCTGTGTGGGTCATGTCTCCATCTCTGGGTCATCATCACAGCTTCTTGTGCATCCCCAGCCTCCTCACTGGTGGGAAGGTGTGAGAAGCTGAAAATTCCTTGACTTAATGTAATCGCTGCTCATCAAGAACTCAAACATCAGTGTGTAGGTCCCTTCCAAACTTACCCAATCTGCAATTCTGTAATCCTGTGTGATCAACAGTATTTTCATCATAAATTCCAAGAACAGTACTCTACCAGATATTAGGAAGAAAATTATCCAGCCAAAACCTGCATGGTGGTGAAAATTTATTCCTTGCAGTAACAATCTTCCCAGCATCTGTTGTGTACACTTCCTCCTACTTCTTTTTGTTCACATTAAGACACAGTGAATTTCTACTGCAAACCATAATCTCATTAGTAAAACAAAAATGCATGTTCTGTCATATGACAGGTTTCTAAGTCTGGAAAATGTTCTTGATTAAATTGGCTTTGGCTGTGTAACCCCTATTAACATTAATGGCAGGCACATGGCTGAAACTCTGAATATGAACTTGAGAATAAATCATTACAATCCAATTGTTTAACTTTTATTGCCCTGCATGTCAGTGATATTAACTGGAGAGAGGATCAGAGTCTTCCATGCAGCTGAACAGGTGATTTAACCGGTTTCTTGATATTTGTCACTAAGATGAAAATTTTTTTTCAGATTCTTTATATTGTAAGTAGTTGCCTTGTAAAAAAAATATATTAAAGCTTTAACTTAAGAGATGTGAATGCATATAAATGGATATATGCATTCAGATTTTCTGCAGTCTTAAGTCTGAGTTAGCGTACCACTTTTTTTTGAAAAAGAAAAAGCATAAAGATCTTAAATTGTTTCCAGATCTTGAAATGGACTCATAATGAATAAATTAATAAATACATGTCTTTTCTTTTGTGAAAGCTTTTTTCACTTGTTAAGAAATAGCCTTTAACTTTCAGAAAACACTCCATTGTAAAGACTAGAGCAGATTTGCTGAATACATTTTTGTACCATTGAGCAGTCAAACTGTGTTTATGTATTAGCAAATAACATTTATTTGAACTCTGAATTTAAATTCTGTAAATAGTAAATTAACTTAATGGGTACAAACCACTTCATATCAAAGACCTGCTCAAACATTAGATTTATGATTTCCTCACATTCCTATTAAAATCAAAGAAATTAAAAATCTGCTGAAAGCACTACTGAAGCCAGTGAAAAGGTGCCCACTGACATTAGTAGGATTTGGACAGTGCCCACTATAGGAAAAAAAATCAGTATTCAACTCATAGGCTTTAATGTGCCAAGTTCACACACAGGGCACATCCACATCATGCAGAATGAGGCATTGACTTCCTCCAGCACATGCAGGAGATGTTGTTTGGATTTTAATTTAATCCCTTGTTGATTATTCATTGGTGTGAGGCTGAAGAGTGGATAGAATACCAAAACAGATCATTATAAAGCCATACAAAATGTTAGCCTCTTTAAATTGTGTACTTAAACATGAATAAAACACACTGTACACATAAACACACTGCCCACACATGAACACTTGTTTTCTCCCTGTGTTTGCATATTTTCATATATATATATATATATATATACATAAATTAATCTGAAAAAAGAGAAGGAATTTTTAAACCTTGACAATTTTCTACTACAATTTTACTTCATAAATGACTCTTTTTGTGGGGTTATCTTTGGAGGTCTTGGCGTGAATGAGAATGACATGTACTTATTGGTCTGGGTAGGAAACAACAGCAGGCTGGGGAAAGGAAAACTGTACACTGAGAAGGCAGTGTGGGAGTTTCCCAATAACTAGTAACCTCTGTTGAGTCTACAAGAACTGATACACACATAACACTTTGAGTGAGTTTACCAAACTTTTTCCAAAGCTATAAGTATACCGTGACGTCAGCAACTTACAGTTGTGGTCTATGTGTGCCTCAATTCTACCCCTAACCAGGAAAAGGGAATTTATAGCATTTGTATTGGGAGCTGCCAACATGTGATCAGGATAAAACTATAAACTTTTTTTTTTTTAAATGTATATTAAGGCATTCACTTTTCAGTGTTCCTGCAATCTTATTTTCATGTTATTATGTTTGTGTTTTGCATCCTTTGGTTTTCATATAGGAATTTCATTCCTGTGGCTAGACACAGGCTTTGCTTTCTATTAAAGGTTTGCCAAGTAGCACTGAAATAAACAGTGTTGATGTTGACTGCTGTTTGGCATTTATTTCATGTTTGGCCCCGAAATAAATACATATGGTATCTCCCAGCTGCAGAAAACATGAAGATGCATGTGGCAAACTGATCAGTATCATCCTACACCTTCCTTCTACTATTTCTTGAGAAAAGTCATGGCGCAAGAGAAAATAAGATATAATGGTTTCCTGAGGGTGATAAGCTTTGTGTGAGTAGGTTTAACTCTACACAGACTGCAGATAGCTTTGTGTGTTATATGGCTAGGTTTAATTACAGACAAACTGTAGATAGCCTTTTGTGCTATATTTGATCTAAGAACAAATCTATGTTAGCAAAGTACTCGACTTAGCCTGAAGTCTGAGGTCTTGAGCATCAATGAGGGTAAAGGCTTGAATGCAGATCAAGCCTTGTGTAAAGAGGCAATGTTATAGATTCATGACACGGGTGTTGACTTTTGCACTACTTGGTTTTCAGAGGATTAAGTTTAGCTATTCATTCATAATGAGAGAGCTTGAGTACTCAGTGAGCAACCTAATGTTAATCTGTGCATTAGCAAAGATTTTTAATAAACTTCATAAATATGCAGGGCAAAAGGGAAGAGATTAAAACTGCCACAGTAAAATTAATCTTGGCATTTCATACCTTCTGAGTATTTTATTTTTTATCATTATTTTTTTCCCAGTATATGAAACACCCGGGAAATGTTGGATGAAACTGAGAAGAAATAAGAGGGAAGCAGGTTCAGACAAAGCAGTCTGACACCCTTGCCCCAGATGGTGCATGGTTTCTCTGAAATGTTAAAAGCAGTCTGAATTGTGTGTGCTTGAGAAGGTGCAATACAATGAAGAGTTTTTATGGTATGCAATTTACAGTGTTTGTAATGGTTCTGAGAGCAATGTGATCTCACAGGAAAGCCATTTGAGGCAGGAGGATTACACCAATGAAAAATGCCATGTGAAAAAAAAAAAAACAACAAAAACAGGAGTGCAAAGTAGGAAAAATCCCTAAAGAAGGAGCAAAGAACCTGTTTATTACACTTGCATTGAACAGCAGTTTGAACCCATTCATTAACAGAATCAGGAAGGGAAAAGGGATCCATGTTGATGAAAGTGTGGGGGTGTGGGGAGGAAACAGGTGCTGGGACCTCCCCAGTTTGGCAATCTCAGCTGACCAAGCAGGTCACTGTTCCTCAGGCACAGGTGGATGTCAGCTAAAAATGATCAGGAAGGGAAAAGCTACGGAGTCAGCCCATCAGCTTTCACATCAAAGGCAAACCCCAAAAATCCTACATGACAACTGAGAAAGAAAACTGATTCCTAGTACACTCCAAGGTTGGAGTCCATTATTGGATTCCTTTCCCATTTCACGCAAGCAGGAATGTACATTTTTGGTATTGTCTACAATCTGGTTTATTTACATATTTAAGTATAATATTAAATATGAATTTAGATGAATTGGACAAGTGTGCATGTGTGACCATTCATTCAGGGTAACAAATACAGTTAAAAATTTTTGGTAAGGCACATCCTGGGAAGGGCCTGCATTTAAGGAACTCAAAGAAGCTGCCTCTCAAGGTCAGCTAGCAGACTTGTAGCTAGAGAAGCTGCTGACATAAAACACAATCTGGAGCCCTTCTAGCATAAGACACACCTCATACTGTGCCCACCTTGATGCAGTGCTGCTCCCTGCCTGTCGGCAGGGATGGAGGGCTGGAATAAATGGTGCTTTGGGAGTGGGGACAAAGTAATAGTGAAAAACCCTTCAAAAGTGTGCAAAGTGTGTCACTGATGGAGAAATTACATGTTAAGTGTAGGGGAACACTTTTTTCCTGCTTGTTCCAATTTTCTGTGGTCAGTAAAGGGGAAAAAAAAGCTGCAACACAGCTACACAGTGTGGGATACCAGGGCTGTGGGGTGTAACTGCAGGTGCTGCCATCATCCACTGGAACTCTCTCTTGAATTTCTGCTCTGGATACTCCAACTATGTTGATTCCTCTAATTTTTCACTTTGCTATCACCTCTGTCTCTTCCTGCAGGCTTATTCACCTCTTTCCCTTTTACTGATTACTGTTTTCCCCGCCTTTTCTCCCTCACTTTCCCATCCACCCCAAACTGCTGTGTCTGCTCATGAGCTTTCCTCACTCTTGCTTGTTTTCTTCCATGGTTCCTACTCTCTTCCTTCTCAATCTGACTCCTCTTGCCTTCTGTAGCAGAGTGCATCCCAACTCCACAGAGAGAAAGTATTCCTGCTGCATGTCTTCTCCATGGAGTCATTTGCAGAGGACTTATAGCTGCTGGCTGGAGCCACTCATGATTCAGTGGGGTAACGTATAGGAACTATTGTCAGAGATGAGGAACTCTCATGTGGACTGACCTTGTTCAAAACAAATAGTCTGGGGAGAATTCACCCGATAAACTAAAGCCTCCATCCAGCTTATGCAAACAGAGGGTTTTTTTAGAAGCACTGATAATATTTGGGCAGCTTGTCACAAGGGCAGTAAAAGACATTGCTGCTTGAGGTAGTCCTAAGCCTTTCTCAGTTTCAGTCACCTTTTCTCTACACAGATGTGCTGGTTTGACTCCTGAGACTTGTCTGCCTGCTCCCCATTTAGCATCTGAAGTTCCTATTTTCTGAAGAAGACTAATTTTCTATTACTTACAGAGTATACTTAGCACTAAAAAAATAATATGAATGCAAAGACAGAAATCTCAGGATTTAACCAAGATCTATTATTGCTTCATTTGAGCCCTGAACCAAAGGTGAATATGCATAGATTTTACAATGATGTGCTGAAATAGTGTTTTAGAACTCTTATTATATATACCATCAATCAGAAAAAGATCTTCACCTTTTTCCCGAGGGTTGAAGAGCAGGTCACAGAGGAGAGGAGCACAGATACTCATGCAGTCATTTCAAAATGCAGCGACTGATCACTAAACAAGCTGCTTTCAAGAGGCAGAAATCTCTTGAAAATTAAATTATTCTGACAGCATTTTGAGTGACCCTGTGTTTTATAGGAGGGTTAACAAGAAATATAAAATTTCAACATTCATTTTAACATTCAACCCCTGCTATGTGATTGCTGTTTCCTTATGTGCCGGGTACCCTGGCAGGCCATCTCTTACTTGAGGTGCCATGTGTCCAAAGGAGATCATTTGAGCTGTTGGACCTCCCCATGCCAGGATAATGTGTTGTGGGCCCAGGAGCTGCCAGCTGGCAGCCATGCAGGGGGACCTTCCACTGGACAGCCCTCTCTGAGGAGGAGAAGGCAGGGCAGGGTGGTTAAATGGGATACCTGGGAGAGCTCAACATTGCCACAGGTGTAGGCAAAACCAACTGTTACTGCCCCAAAGAGTGGTGTCCTCATTCCTGCAGGCAGTTTGGGCAGCTGTGCCCTGGGCAGAGGAAAGAGGAGAGGTGTCGGGGTGATCTGGAGCTGTCACCGTGGTTTTCTACCAGTGCGAAAGGGTGCAAGGGGACTGGCTTAAAGAGGGAGAAGGCATGGAAGGAAGATAGTTATTGGAAGTTTTTGTCAAATTTTGGAGATATTGTGGATGTCTGAATCAGGTAGAAAACAGAAAGGAGGAGTCTGTATGGTTGGAAGAAATCAAGGGCTGGGAAGGATCTGGAAAACTTTGTGGAAACCAAGGGTAGCTGTGTGTTTGGAGAGTGACCTTTTCCTTTCTTCTGCCAGAATTGTCTTTTCTGCCTACACACCCCTTCAGCAGAATGCCTTTTGGTGCCCATGGGTCTCCCATCTCCACCTCCACATGCTTCTCACACAACTACATACTGCTTTCCAAAAAGCCCTGTTCTCTGTCCTTACTCATGACACTCTTGCACTGGTTAGTGCTGCCAGATGGGATGAGGAGGGGAAGTAGCACCAAACCAGCCCTGGAGACCCTGGCCAGGAGCTGGGCAGGCCTGCTCCCTTACTGCTTGGTGAAGGAGTGGCAGGCATTTCCTCACATGCTGTCAACAGAGCTGGGCTCTAGGAAGTGCATCAGTCATCATGAATGTGCTGTGGGCAGTGGTTTTTCCACAGGCTTTCCATGAGGAACAGGGATCAGCTGTAGAACTGGAGTACCTAAGACTCCTTTGCCTAAAGTCCCACAGAGATTGTGAAGCATGAGGGTCTTTTCATACACAACAAGCAGCACAGTGGATACTGGGACATCTGCATTGAGTAGTAGAAAGCGCTAAACTTGCCCACTTCAGCACAGCTAAACAAGGACAAGGAACCAGGAACCTCTTGAACTGACCACTTCTCCTACAGTAGCTTGGAATCTAGGAAACAGAAAACCCTCTTGAAACTCCTCTTGAGTCAGAAGATAGCAGCAGGACGCTGGTCTACAAAAAGAGACCCATGAGATTGAGTTCCCTCACGAATGTCTGGAACCCAAATGGGCCAGATGATCAGAAATATATTTTTTGCTCTGGGAAGTTATGCAAAAGGTGTCCACCAGTGCCTGATGTCACCATTACCAACAGACAGACTGGCAGAAGTCCCAGACAGGGCGCCCCGCATATTTGCAGAAACACATATGACATCATCATTTTGGGCAAAAGAAATCTAATTTTTTTAATTAAAAAAAAAAAAATTAGACTGCAGAATGTCCTGCCCAAAATCAGTAAGATCTTTATTTTGCACTTGTGCTAAGTCTTTAAGAGATTTGGGGAAATTTGTGTTTTAAATATTTTATGCCTATACTCAATGTTCTCAACATGGTCATTAAACAAGAAATCTCAGATCATTAAACAACACTTTTTTCCTCTGCATGAACATATGGTACCCCATCCCAAAAAAAGGCTAAAAATGAATGAAAATGAATGCCATGAACCATCCTGTTTAAGGTGTGACCAATAACTAGTGACTATCTGTGTATTCCACAAGGCTTCATGAGAAGCATAAATACTATCTTAAAGTAGATTAAGATGGTATTTATGTTTCTCATGAAGCCATGTGGAATTTCTTGCTAGCCATAAACCCAGACCCTTAGGCTGTAAGGATGTGTGTTTTTACACCAAAGTCCACCAGCTCAGGGCATTACCTAACCCAGAAATAAATGGGTCACCATTATTTATTCTCCATAAATGCTTCAGTCACCAGAGAGAAATAAAGAGGCATATTGTCTTAGTAACATTTAGAAAAACACAGATGGACAAAACAAATAAAAATATGATAGTTATGGTCAATTGTAAAAAAAAAAAATTAATCTCTTCTAGAAGGTAATACTTTAAAAATTATTTTATTTTGAAAGATGTATTTGTGTGCAATGTAACTTGTCACTAGATGGAATTACTGTTTCCAATACTGAAGTGTAGTTACATGGAGTGAAGCAGTCTTATCATGCAAGGGCATTTTCAGTTTTTGAGTGTGCTAATGCTAGAAAAGATGTTAAAATGTAATTGTTTTGTGACACATTTCCTTTAAGAAGGAACAGTGGGTTGCTTTTGCCTTCTAAATAGCATTTTTCCTACATCCGTGTATGGCAGGAACTTGCAGTAAAATTTAGATTTTTAGATTATAATCTGACAATTATTTCAGTTGCACTTATTTTCTATATTGTATTTAAACAGAAAGTGGAGTCTCAGGACTTAATATCAAGAATACTACAGAATTCTCCAATGTTTTCCAGAAAAATACAGTTCCAAGGCTTCTTGCCTTGGGCTCTTTTTCAAAATACAGTCTTTATTGGTAGTGGAAGTAAATAATTTTCATATTATAATTCTTCCAATAGCAGGTAACAACAATCAAATTCCTAATGAATAAATATTATGCAAGCATAAACAGTATTAGCACCATTGCTGGGACACAGAATGCCTTCATTTCTGATATCCACACACAATATTAGTGAATTTGATTTTTCATGGTTTTTGCACATCCTAAGTCACAAGCAAGAAATCTACTTTGATATTTATCCTATACTTATGTAGTTTAAACATGTAAATAGATTTATATCAAAAATATCTACAAGTGTGGTAGTTGTTTTTCTCTCTGCTGAGATATATAATCAGGAGAAAAAACATTAAAAGGCATAACAGTACACAAAGCATAATATAGTACAAAACAATGGCATTGACAAAATAATAAAAAGATTGTGACTAATGCTATAAAGTCATTAAGCAATATAAAATTATTTTTTGGGTCCTGCCTAGACTAAAACTCCTAAATAAACAAAACCACTGTGGGCAATAATAGAATTTACGATATTCAGTAAAATACTAGTAAGCTATGATATAGAAGTAAACGAGAAGCAAACAAAATCGAAAGTTCAAAATTGACATGGCAAAAGAAAGCTGGAAGACAGCTGTTGGTCTGGGTATATATGCCAAAAAGCAGGCTGGAATTATCAGCAAGAGCACTTGAAAGTAATAGAATGACTTGCTTGTCACAGTCTGGAGTGTCATGTGATAAAGCACATGAAGAATTACACATAATCTGTCTAAATGTTGAGAAAGCAAAAAGATACTGCCGATAAACAGCTGAAGAGATGAATGTCCAATAATTAACCCAGTCTGACATTAAAGACTGAGCTTAAAAGTCTTTAGAAAGTCTGCAATTTAATGCTCTTTTCAATAAAACATCCTAGGGAAAAGGTCCATCACCTATCCTCCCACACATCTCAAGGAATAATCAGAACAAGTGAAAGCAACAGGAAAGCCAAAGGCCTCATGCAGTTACTGTGACATGCAATTGTCTTCTTGCAGGAGGAATAACACAAAGGAAAAAGAAACCCTCACCACACTTGCTTAGATCCAGAGAAAATTATTGTAGCAACCCAGAAAAGGAGGTAAAACATTATAATGTTTGAACAATAGTAACAGTTCTGTGAATGGTCTATGGTGATCACCCTGTAAAAGTAGAATGATCGAAGTCCTCAAGTTGTGCTCCTTTCTTCAACAAAAAGCAACACTCAGTGGAACATTTAACCATAAAAAAAGTTAAGGAAATGCATTTCCAGCACTTTTGGTGATAAGAAGAAATATTTTGTTCTTGGTACAGAGTAACCACCAAGACTGTTGACATTTCCCTTTAGAAAAATCACTTCAGCTGGTGCACTTCTTTTTCTTTTTTACAAAGTTCTTCAGCTTCAAAATCAGGAAATAGTATGCACACAACTCTTCCTAGTTCAAACTTTCTGCCTGAAATAAGACCTTTCCATGAAGTTATTTGTTGTTCTTTAACAGTTTAAGAACTTTCCTACTAGTGATAATACTAACAAGAGAGAAATTCACATTTTTTTTTGCACACAGCAGTAGGGGCCCTGAAGCAATGCAAAGTTATGTGCTAAGGTTGGGTAACTAACCACTGAATTCTTGTCAGCAGCTTCTACAGAAAGATTTAAGATCAACAGGAGGACTGAAAAATGAACAAAAAAGAAATACAAGCTTACACTGAAACCTTGTCAGAGAAAAGAAAACCTGATTTTTGCTCAGAAGAGGGACTCCACATCCTGTGGCTGAGTAACTATACTTAGGCCTTAATAAGATAAACTCATTTGGAAATATGAGTTGAGTTTACATAAAAATAAGGTCAGAGTCTTGCTAACTCTCCTAGCTGTGATTGTTGCATTATTTTCTGCAAGGTGGACTTCTCTGGAAAGAAGGGGAGTCATATTCATCCCTCCAGAATTTTCAGCAGATTTCACTTCAAAATTACTTCATGGATAACACTGTAAACTGATTCAGGTCTACCCACTCTGTGTCCTCCAGGCCAGCTCTTTGCCTTGAGAATAACTCATCCAGGGCATTTTATAAACTGGACAGAGAATATTCTTTATCACACTTGAACTGGACGGGCTGTTTTGTTACTCTGCACTTCATCTTTTTCTCTTTCTCTGCTGTCACACAAAAAACTATGGAAAAACAAGTTTAGTTATATAACGTTGTGCTGTCACATATCCAGAAGAGCTCCTAGCATGTGGCAGGAATGCCTGGATTTTTGTTTTATGCCTGTCACACCTCCAGAAATATAATAAGAGGATATACACTATTGATTTCTATCCAGACTAGTTTACATGGAGTCTAAACATAAGATGTTGTTCAGGCTCAGTATATGTTAAGATTTAAATGCTATCTATATGGTTGTTAAAGCAATAATTCAATTGCTTGATGCCTTTGAATTTATCTTTCATAGTAAGAAGGAGATACTGGGGTTTTTTCAAGTTTTAGGGTGGACTTAATGAGACTTTGTGTTGAAAGTGATGGCTTATGCAAAGATGGAAAAATACAAGCAGAAAGACAGCTAGTGCCTCTCAGCTTAGGAAGGAAAACTGTATCGCTCAAATATTCATCCCACTGGAAAGCATAATCTAAACAGTATATCAGAAATTATGTAGGTCCCAATATCCAAAGGATATTCTATAACAATTCATTTCATTTAAACAAATGTTCCTCAATATGCAGAGAAATCATGATGACCTTTACAGGTATCACTGTTCCTAGAGTCTTCTTTACCCTTTACCACATCCATTGATGCAGCCAATCTGGAATGGCCTGAATGAGAAACCATAAACCACCAAATGTCAAGTGAAATGTCATCATTAACTTTAATGTGTTACTGTTCATCATAATAAGTCTGATCTTGAAACAACTTGCCAACATGTGCAGCTTCAGTGGCAGTGAAATTTCTCCTAATCTACACAGATCACAGGAAGACCAGCATTGTACTGGGTGTCCTAAGTAGAGCAAAATTTGCCTTTTCTTTGAAAAGTTTCCTTTTAGCTGCAAGTAGATAATTTATTTTTTACTGCAGTATTCCTTAAAATGAAATACCTTGGTAAAGGCTTTTCTTCTTTTGCACTGAACAACCATTATGAAATATTCCAGCTGAAATGAGCTCAGTGCCCTGCCAGCACATAGAGCAGTCAGGGAGGATAAAAAAACCAAAGTATGATTTGTTTTAGAGCCTTCAAAACAAGAATAAATCACATCAGAGCTTCACAATAGAAAGCTTTTTTTGTATTAAAGCTTTGTGTAAAGTTCTTATAATCTAAACTCTCTTCACTGTATATTGAAAATAATTACATTTTTAAAATGTAAATGTCCTTATAGTAAATTTACATATATTAAACCCAAACTACTTTGTAGTTTGAGATGAATTTCATTTTTTTCCATATAAAACTTAAAATCACGAAACAATATGTAGGTGTTTTCAGCATTAGAGTAAGAAAAACAGAAAAAAAACCCCAAATATGATTTCAAGTTGCTTTTTCAGAATCCATTTGAACTTTCATATGATTCATTTAAACACTTTGCTACAATTGTTTTGAGTTGTTAGCCTTTGCAGGGCAGACACTGCATAGACAATGTGCAAGCAGCATTTAATTGTAAAGCTGGGTTCTGAACACTCAGATAACATGGCTTCAGCACATGATTCCTTTTGATAATAATTTCTTAATTGCCTTGTAGAAACTTGATCATGATAAAGATTGTGAGGCACAGCAATGAGTTGGATTAGAATACCTTGGTGAAAGCAACAGATTTTATTTCATTTCTCTCCTGTCTTGTTCACATGGCTAGAAATCACACTCCTGTTTTCTCCATTACGATATTTTAGACCAATACATTTTACATAGAAGAATTCAGCTTTAGTTTGGAAACTGATAACCCACGAAGAACCTGGAATAACTTGAAGAAAATGGTGAAGTTGGGTCCATCAACATTGTATTGTCTTTTTTCCTTATCTCTTCAGATATCATTATAGTTGATGAAAGAATGTCCTGGAGCCACTGCTTGCCTTGCATCTAAGTAACCTTGATTCCAAAGCTGCCTAAACTCTCAATAAGGTGGTGTGGATAAATGTCTCAAGTCTTTTAATTTTCCTGAAATTCACAGTTTTAGTGATCAAAATAAAATCTGACAAAGAATACTCCTCCTATAAAACCTTTCCACAAATGTTTGAATATTTTTTAGCAGCTCCTCCATCTAAAATAGCCTTAACCCAAAAGAAGCAGGGCTGTAATACACTTAGAGGACAGCAGAATTACTTATTCCCCTTCAAATGCTCTGTTTGGTCCTAGGAGAATACACCTGCCTCTCTGAAGCAGATTCATTCACTCCCCAAAGAAGAACCTGGGGAATGTGGCTGCAGTTATATTTAAACCTCACATGGAGGTTCTCCTGGTCCCCAAAGAGCATCATGAACTGAAACAAGCTTCAGGGAAAACAGTATATTTGGTAATTAGTCCCTTTGAAACAGCCTCTGTTTCTCTAAATACAGCATACTTCAGAATATTTTGATGGCTGTAAAAGGAATCTGAAGACCATGAAGTGCCAAAAATTGTCTCATGGAACCATTCAGCCTTTCTGAAGAGGTTCAGAGTATATCACCAGTCTTCAGGTGACACTCCAGCCTCCCTGCACTCATCCCCCAGACTTCTAATGCTCAAGCTGTTAAAAAAGATGCCATGTTCAATTTTGTGTTGAAAATTACACAAGTGGCTTATTCTGCTAGCAGTGCTTATCCTCACAGGGGGTCTTCCTCATATCTATCCCTCGATGCAGGAGACTTCTCTACCCATTTTTAAAGACTAAGCCCCATAACTTCCTTGAAAAGTAAGTTGACAGCTATATATACACACCATACATTAAAGCCTTGAGCTCAGTGTGTGGCTCAACAAGCTGCACACTTCTGTGTCCCCCTGCAATCAGCACAAATCCCAGCACAGATGTTGCAGCTATTCACATCCTGGAGCAGGTGAGCCCTGAGCCTGGCAGTGTTCTGTTCCTCTACATCTATCCTGGGAAGATAGATTTGGGATTGACTGTTTTTCAGTGCTGTTAGGCAACTTGGAAATTGCCTTCCAGAAACAGCTGGCAGAATAGGTTCTGAAATTGGTGACTCTGAATCTCACTGGGATTCCTCTTCCATTCCTGAGGTCTAGGGTCTTATCTGAGCTGATCTGCAATTCTCCTTAGAACGACTTTTCTACCTGCTTGCCAACCATATCCTGAGCTAGCCAGCTGTTTCCTGGGCTGTATCAGTGAAGTGGGATCAGCAGTTCAAGGTAGGTGAGTCTCCCCCTCTGCTCTTGCGAGACCCCACCTGGAAAACTGCATCCAGCTCTGTGGATGTGGATCTGGAGTGTTGTGGCAGCTGCTCTCTGGCCACAGAGAGCAACAGACACAACTTTCCCAGGCATTGTCCTGGGGAAGGCTGTGAAAAGATCAGAGAAAAGAATGACAAACAATTCTTATCTTCACTTGCTGCACCTGTTGTTGTAAACATGTGGAATGTTGTAAACATGTTTAACAAAGGGTGGTGTCTTAATTGGCCAATGGTGGCGGTGTTTAGATTGAAGGAGCAATTGGATCCACCTGTATCGTGACTGTCTGTAAGGGGGATGGGTTTCTTAATAAGTATAGTATAATAAAGTGACTGATCAGCTTTCTGAGAATCATGGAGTCAATGCTAATTATTACCTGGCTGGGGGCCTGTGGTGACAGAGTGTGGATGTGGATCTGTCAGACTGAGGCCAAGGGAGGGTTGTGAAGATGCTCAGAGGGCTGGAGCACCTTGCCTATGAAGACATGCTGAGAGAGTTGGGGTTGCTCAGAGAGAAGGGAAGGATCCAGGGAGACTGCCTTTCACTTCCTAATTGGGGCCTAAAGAAACATGGAGACGACTTTAAACAAGGGCAAGTAGTGACAGGACAAGGGGGGTGGCTTTAAACTGGCAGAGGGTAGATTTAGATTGGATACTCGGGAGCAGCTCTTTGCTGTGAGGGTGGGGAGGCACTGGCACAGGTTTCCCAGAGAAGTTGTGGCTGGCCCATCCCTGGCAGTGTTCAAGGCTGGGCTGGATGTGGCTCTGAGCAGCCTGGTCTAGTGGAAGGCGTCCCTGATGGTGCTGGAATTAGATGATCCTTAAGGTCCCTTCTAAACAAAAAAAATTATCTGCCCCTGAGAGGGTCATATCACACCTGCCCACCCTGCACACAGACCAAAAGAGTATCAGAGTGCACAGCACCATGTTAAAAGAGCTGGAGGAATGGGAGAGTAGTTCATATTTTCCTATTTGCTGGGGAAAACAAGCATGCTTTTGAAGAATTGTATTTTCATGTTTTTCAAAAGGTTTCCCATTTTTTGCTTTAAATTAAGCAGCCTTAGCAGCAGTTTCTGTTGGAAGAGAAATATCGAGCAGCAAAAAATGCAAAAATAGTCTTAGATCTTAAGTGGATTTGCATTTTCCTGACAAATATTTTGCTTGGGGTTATTAATTTGGATGTGAATTAGATCTGTTTAGGTATACTGAAAATCTGAAAGGTTCCTTTTTAGCACTTGTTCAATTACCATCATGGCACAACACAATACTCTGAGACTAGGGAAGCAAAATTTACTGGCATTCTGCCATCCCTAGTCATCCTCCAGTTATATTTATAGCCTAGGGAAGTCCCAGTGCTACTTTTACCACATATGTGCAGTAAAAGTGAGAATCTTTTGTTGCTGGGTTTCTTTTCAAAGCTGTTAACTTGGGACACTACAGCAGGCACTGTCTGAGAAGTCACCTACCAGATAAACCTCCCAGTCATAGCAGAGATCTAGTGGAAATTCCTCTGAATATACTGCACCAGTTTCCTGTTTAAATTATGCTACCATTTGACTGGAGCAGAAACTGTGAGTTAGACTAGAGCTTTCATTATAGGTTTTAGTTTATATTTTGCAATTTGCCCCAGATTGTTTGGCATTTCAATACAAAACAAGTCTTTACTGTTTTTTATTAATTCATAATACATGCAACCCTCTAAGGTGCACAGACAATGTGTGTGTGTCTGTAATACAAAGCTTTTGCCTAGTAAGCTGCAAAATAAATATTTCATGTATTCGCTATATAACATCCTGTGCTTAACTATAGAAATGTACAAGGTAATTCTATTCTTAGAAGCCTCATAACGAATTGAATTAATTTATGTCAACAGATTTCTGAAACCAATTAAAGCATTTTAACAGCGTGCAAACAAAAAATACCCCACCCCCCACTCCTAGGAATGCTGCTGTAATTTACTTTGATATGTTCTTAAAACTAATCTGAACCATGACAGATTAGAAACCACAGGACAATACACATTATTAAGCTCTTGCTTACAGACCTGCTGCTGTGATTTTGCTGTCATGCAAGGCTGTTATTTGAGCAAGGACAGAGCAAGAACTGTCCTTTAAAAACCTAATAGCAGCATGCAGCTTGGCTTTTGTTAATTTGCTCAGAGAACAGGATAAACTGATGCTGTAAATTTTTATTTATTGCATTTATTTTTTTCTTATTTTTAATTTTTACAGATATAATGTAGACAACAAATTTGTCTCATATACAAATATTTTCCTAGCAGCCAAAATACTGAAGAATGAGTTCCTGGATAACGTTGAGAAGCAAGGTAAATTGTCCTTATCACAAAGGGCCCAACACAGCATTCTGTGAAAGGATCCTTGGCTGTCCTCATGATAAATGGAAAAAAGGGAAGCAATAGAAGGTAACTGTGACAGCAGCAGTGATGTAGCTGTAATGTGACTGAATTTAAGTGAAACATTAATTACTGCAGTTAGAAAGTGCTGTAATAGACACTACATTCATGACTACAAGAGAAGCTGCATGTGCAGGTTCATCATAGGGCAAGATTGCAGCTAACATTTCTTAGATGCTTCAGTGCTAAAAAAGTGTTTTAAGAATCCACAACCAGAAAAATAACACTGACATTGAAACTGGAACTGAGCAATGCTGTCAGTCTTCCTAGCAGCCCTAATGGCACATAAAAAGCAAAAGTGAGAGGGATTCCAATACCATGATATTCATTAGGAAAACCCTTATCTATTGCTTAGGTGCCTGAGTTCTGAAGCATGGAAGTGTACACAGTACATAAAATCCTTTGGAAATGCAAAATTATACAGAGCATGGAAAGAAGAGATGCTTCACAGAGTTGTATTTTACTAAACAAAAGTTTATGTCCTTAAATAAAACTCAGTTTTCCTTAAAGGCTACTTTTCAAGATAATAAATTAAGTAAATGATAAAAAGAGGCAGGAAAGCTGTTCAATTTATTAACACTGGAAATATTTAATAGGAATCAACTTCCATATTTCTGTACAGGTAGCTGACGGAAATGAAAATGGTTCTCTTTATAGGGATGTTCAAATTCAAGAGGGTTCACATACAGGATTTGGAGCTCTATTCCCATGTTGAGTCGAATGAAATGCTTAGAATTTACTAGATTTATACTTTTCTGTTCAGAATTTTCAGCTTTGTGCTATTGAGATGTGACATTAATTAATCCGTTGAATATTTAGGATCCTTGAATGAAAGATTCTATACTACTGCACACCTTATTACTGAACATATGATGACTCATAAATAGGAAAAAGATCAGCACAAAGCTATACAGATTTAGAATTTCCATAAATAAAAAATTGTTTATTGACTGTTCTCTATCCACAACCTGATTTTTAAATTTAGCTCCTCTCTTGTTCGCTAATCAGATACCTCTTACTAAGCCAAGTATCTACATTTTAAAAACATTCATGTGGGTCCTCTGTAAATGCAGTCTTTGTCAAACTTAAGGGCAGTACCTGTCACAAAGCAGAATCCAAAATTAGTTGCAAGCAATGGTATATGCCCAAATGACTTTAAAAGCAGACCTGTTCTGTTATCAAGCTCTGTTATGAGCCTACCTTTGAGGAAGGCTCAACTTCCAAATTCATTGCCTTTTTGTGGTTCACTGTTAGATTCAAGGTGTAACACAAGACCCATATTTTTACACCAGTCTATTGGATCCATAGGGTAAAGAAAGGGAAAAATATGTTTATTTATAATTTTTCAGTATAAAATCTATTGTATTTCAGAGATTGACCTTTATTGCTGCCCACAAGATCAGCTGAAGCCAAGAACAGGTAGTTTCCTTTTGAAGCTCATGAAATTCATGTCATAACATGTTTATGCAAAAAATATTTTAATATATTTTGCTATTAAAACTTATTGTGATGTCTTTTCAGTGGAGCAATCTCTGTAAAATTGAGTTTTCAGAGATTCTACAAACCCCAAATATACAAGACATGAAACTGCAAAATACTTTTTTTGCTAGGCAAAAAACAAAATTAAAATCTTAAAACGTAAGTTTCTAGTCACTATTGTGGCAAGTAACTGGGCTGAGGTTTTAAGCAGATCAGTGTCAGATTTTAATTCTCCAGATTTTCACTAAAGAGATTGCATCAAATCATCAAAATCTGATTAAAACAGAAAACAGCTGGATGTTAAAGTAATAATGGATGTAACTGGCTTTGAACTTAAAGATGGGTCAGGGTTCCCCTCTCTTTAAATGGCAATACTTGCAGTATTTTTTCAGAAAATATCACATAGTGCTTTGCTATTGTGTGCTTCTGTTCACTCATACAAGGTGTCTTTTGCTATTTGTTGCTTCTGAGGAAAAACTGTTATGACACCACTCTTTTTAATGTCAAGTCATTACAATGGGAATTTAACATGAGTGCAGCAAGGAAACTTTTACTTAAAAAGAAAAACCGCTATAAAATTTCCTTCCAGCTGAATGATTTCTTTTCTAAAGAAAGAAGGACTTGAGCAGAGTGTTTTAAAACTGGATGCATTGTCTTGGTCTTGTGAAAACTGTTCCTGTCCTTCCATCTCTGCCTTTTACCATCCCAGCCTCTTTCTCACCATCACCCAACTACATCCACATCACCTAGGGGAAAAACTCCAGATGTTACCATTTTCAGCTTGCTGCTTCTGCAATTTTAGGTCCTCTTTATTGCCTCTTGATTTAGGGTCAGCCTTTCTGAAGGGTGAGACAGCCATACTCTGAAGAAGTCTCTTAGTCAAATGCTCTGCTTCTTTTTAGCAAGTGTGCCATACTAACAAATTACTGGGGAAAGAGGAGGAAGAGGGGAAAAGATATCAAAGATTCACTTGGTTTTGAAATGCTAATGAATATAAAAGAATTAAAAGTGTTCCTCTTACAGAGCAAACTGCTAATGTTTTGTACCTGCTACACATAGAAGTAATTTCAAAATAATTAACTGGTTACTTCTGGGATGTTTTGAAAAGGATTATGCAGACTTGCAGTTGAAAATTTGAACAATAATATTAACACATTACATCAGGAAACAGTGAGGGCTGTAAAATTAAGCTATTTTCAAAAAAAGTGAACACTGTAGGTGGTTGGATGTGGTTTATAAATAGGATGCAATCATGAGAAAATTAGATATATAGAATGATTTTAAAGAGAAATTAAAGATTATTCATGACATAATTGCAGAATAAAATTACAGACCTGAAAGTGCTGAATTATTTGCAAACACTATTTATATTTTAAAATAACTATTTTTGCTTTTGAATGTAGATAAATAATTTCTTTAAATGAAAATAATTTCAATGTAAATTAAATGCCAAGTAAAGACTCTCTAAATTTTGGTAAGATGTATTAGCTGAAACGTGGGGTAATAAAATCTTATACTTTTTTGGTATAAATAAGTATCAGGAACAATTTATCTTTCTCCAGACAATGCTTTAATACATTGTTTCCCAACCAAATTTGCAAAATGAATGCATGGTTTATTGTAGGAATCAATCAACCACTTAGAAAATCATTAGTTGTACTAGAAAAAAATTCCTTGGATAAAAAAAAAAAAAAATAGATTTGTGATTAAGCACTGGATAAGGCTTGGGAAAGAAGGCTTCAGTCACTTGGTCTTTTGCAGATTCCCTCTGGGCTTTTGCTAAATTTCATTGCTTTAATCATTGCCCTAGCACATAAGAACTGCAGCCAGGGAGCTACACTGCACTAAATGCTGTGCAGCTCATAAAGGAAACTGAACTGAGAAGAATTTAGTTACTCTGTGTTCCCATTATCTACCAGTATCTACCTATCTACCAGTATCTATCTCTGGTCCTCATATTATTACTCTTTTCTACTCTTTTCCTTTGCTATTGTTTTACAATGCACTTCTCTTTCTTCCAGAAAGTTTTTCTCTCTCATTCAACTTCTCTTACTCTTTATAAACTTTTTAGAAAGATGGTTTTTTAATTTTAATCCCTCTGAAAATCACTTTGAAATTGGTGATATTTTCCTGACTGTGTAAAAAAATGGAGCTTAGTCTGCAGTGTTTCTTCCTGATCCTAGGATACGAGTGCCTCTCGACCTCAATAGTGCATATTGTGGTAGGAGTGTGGAATTCAGATTATTTTCCTGGAACTCCATAGATAGGTTGCTATGAGCTTTGTAGTATACACTGTACAAAATGCTGTGTACAGTGTTCACTAGATCTTCATCCAAAATAGCTGTCTAGGGAGAGAGCTATTATTCCTACCATGTAAGGAGTTAGAAAACTCTAGAAAAGAAATAGACAAATAAAATTCTAGGACTTCTTTCCTATAAAGGACTCAAAACTATTTAAAACATTGGTACAATCACAATAATAAGAAACATTTCCTTCAAAATTTTATAATTTTTCTTTACCCTATGGTTCTCCCAGTGTGTCCAGGTATTATCCTACAGCAGCGAGTTTCAGCAAATTACTTTCTGTTAACTTTTTGAAGTTCAATTGATAAGTTGATGAAACTTTGTGATAAACATAGACTACTTTGAAACCTGTGAATAGATAGTCATTTCCACTGTCTGTGCAAGGTTAGCAAGTGTTTCAGTGTTCCTTTTAGAATGAAGACCTGAATTTTTCAGATTGATTGATCTGTAACAAGTTTTATTTAATAAAACATTCTACAGTGTCATTCCAGGGCCACAGAAACCAGCCAGGGCCTCTGTGGAAACCAGCCATTTTTACATCAACATTGAATGATTTATGAATATGCTTTGGAGCAGAAGATAATTCAGAGAACCCAGAAAAGTATCTTGCCAAGATATGGGGTGGGGGGGTGGGGGTGTATATTAAAATGTTCACTTTCCATCAATCACATACTCATTTTCCTAATAGAAGAGGATCAGATATTCAAGTCTAATCATATGCTATGAAAAATTAATTTAAACCTAAGCCACAGTAGTATTTTTCACCTAAATTTCCCCCTTTATTCTAGCAGTGTTTTTTTTTGTCTTTAGATCTGGATAACATAGTACAGTGCCCATTTTCACAGCAGTCTCAATATCTACAGTGGCTTTATTAGGGCTTTTTTTAGGGACCTATTGTTCTTGTAGAACCTGCAAAATTTTCTTGGGATCAAATCCCTGCTAAAACCCAAATTACTATGTCAAATAGAAACAGATGTTATTCAAATGTACCCTGCTTTAAAACTGAGAAATACAGACTGTAGTTAATATATTTTTTTAATTAGTTAGTATTGTAGGAGTAAACTTGTGTAATCTTTACGTTACTGAAATAATACTAAATTAATCTGAATGTGCTAAGAAGTGGAGAGTGCTCTGTGAGCAGACCTGTAAGTTCCTATTTCTCTTTAAAGAAATGTCTAAGTTCAGTAACTGTGATACCCCAGCTGCCATTGTTACTGTACTACAGTAGTCAGGTTAGAGACAAAGGAGTCAGGTGAAGCAAAGTCCAGCCTATAAGCACCAGCAGAGGGATGAAGTGGAGTTACTGACAGCAGGTCACAGGTGTCCCACAGCTGTCCCCAGAGGGAGGGAGTCAGCCAGCAGCAGGAAAATAGCAGGAGTCTTGAGCAACAGAAAGCCTTTCAGATGGTTTGGTGCTTCCAAAAGCTGCCTCCTTCTTGCTGCTGAGAGAACATGGAGACCTCAGCTTTAAGATGCAGGGATCCCTACATTTTTTGTGGGAATGAGAACTTCCAGCTTGCAGCTTTTTTCTTCTTTGTTATTTGAATTGCCAAAGACATATGTTTCCAACAAAACATTGCCTTGTGATCAGTCTTTACATTCAGGCTTTACTGCACTTAGTAACCAAACTCTGCTTGAGGACTGAAGAAGGAGGGTTTCAAACTGTTCCTCTTTAACTGCATTAAAATGGTACTAACAGGCATAACAATAGTACAGAAAGTACTATTTTAAACTAGTTTAAATTTGTTGCTGTGGTTTTAATGTTATTTGTCTATGTGCTGGTTTGGATTTTTTTTTTTTTC
This sequence comes from Onychostruthus taczanowskii, assembly GCF_017590055.1. Lineage (NCBI taxonomy): Eukaryota > Metazoa > Chordata > Aves > Passeriformes > Passeridae > Onychostruthus > Onychostruthus taczanowskii. Next base: position 447,577 of record NW_024504566.1, read on the forward strand.
CTGCATTATGACGTTACTTAAACTCGTATTCATTTTTCTTCATACTAAACAATGTGTTAAAACCCCTTATCTAACCTTTCTCTGGAGCTTTGCTCCTGCTTCTTATTTTTACTTAGCATTTTATGTTTATAATATTTTTCTTTTTCTTTAAATCACTCCTTTTCTCTCTTTATTAGAAAGCAAAACCATTATATTTTTTGACCTGAAACTTGCATTACAGGAACTGCAACTCAAAGAGTCCTTAAAGATAAATATTGATTTAAGGCATCCTCATACAAATAAAGCAAAACAGGCTCTAAGAGCTTTATAAAATCCATAGCTTTAAGTGATCCAAGAACAAAAAAATTGATTAGTTTCTTTAGTCTGCTTACTAAAGAAGCTCTAAATGTACTTTTACAAATGTGCTATTTCTGAGGACCTGATGACAATTTCCATCTCTGTTTGTCATGTAGAACAAGTGGCTAAATGTTAAACTTCACAGTGAATTTAACATCTCAGTAAGAATGCCTTGAGGAAATAGAAACTGCTTCTGACAATGTAATGTGATTTTAAATTTTCAGTGTATTAGGTTAACTCTTTCCCCTAAGGGATTAAAAGGGAAAAAATTGCAACAGCTATACTTTACGAAGTTTTCTGAACAGCATCACCTCTGAAGTTAAAACCTGGTATAGGCTATTGGGAGTGTTGCCAATTCTTAATTTTATTGTAAGAGCTAAAGTTCCTACAGTGAAGTGGCCATTTGAGGAAAAAACTTTGAAATTCAGATATGTGAAAAACAAGCCTTAAGTAATCCCATTTTAGGTGCTTCTTTTAAGAAGACAGACTCTAGGTTTCCTCAGTAGTCTCTAGGTAGAAATAGACTTCTCCTGAGCAAGATGGAGAACACTTCTACTAGTTTTCTCTTCACTTGTGCTGTGGAGCCTTTCTCCTTTGGCCACAGTGGGACTGTAAACAAGCAGCCCCTACTTTTAGGGCACCAGGATGTCATGGCTTTGAGAAAACATTCAAAGTTAAATCTGAATACTATTGAGAAACAACAAAAAAATGGACTTGGGTAAAACCTTCTATCCTCTTTGTTAAAAAATAATGCTCCTTCCACAAAAATGAAGGAGTAGAAATCAAGAAGAGTGAATAAGCATAGGTATATTTTGTCTTTCTGAATAACCTCAGTTTCTAGCTCGTACCATATTGGTAAGCTCTAGAACACTTTGCAACATTAAACTATTTGTTGACTGTATAATTTCATAATGTCATGTTATGGCAGTTAATAGTCTAAACCAACAATTCATCTAAGATAAGCTGCTTCTCTAATTACTATATTGATATTTTTTACTGCTCCATTGATGCACAGAAAATTGATACATTCAGTGCAGTTGTGGAAGTTAGATGTAAATTACATATTGCACATAAAATGAACCCTCAACCTTCAAACACTTCTTTTATAATGCAGCAATAAGACCAAATCCCTTTATAATAGGAAAGAGATGACCAACATTTTCATCTTTTATTCCACTATCATTTTTCTTTCACTTAACCTTATGATGAAGAGTCCCATTTGCAAATAGTATGACTTATTTGAAAATTTAATCTAGCACCTGATTGGATAAATAAGGTCAATTTAGGATGAAGCAAATGAATACTATTAGACCAAACATCTGTCACTCTCTTGCAGCACAATTAATCTGATAAAACAGTTATCTCTTCATCAATTTCTTGACATTGTAGGAATGAAGTCATCATAATAGAGCACTGTCATAAGATCAATGTTTTCAGCTTTGAAAATAAATGTCTTGGCTCTGCCTCAGCATTAATGTGGCAGCCTATTAGCCTAAGCCAACTGTTGTTTCCACTGACACTATTTCCCAGGTAAGAACATACTTCTGAGCACTTTTTTGGGGAGTATAAAGTTTTTCAAATTAATTTTAGGAGTAAAAACCCCTGTGTTGTATAGTAATTACGTTACTTGAAGGAAGAAATTGCAAATGAAAGGAAGATTTTAGGTACAAGCAGCCATATCTGCAAAATTAAATTACAAGAAACCACAATATATAAATATGAAATATTTATAATTAAATATATTGAAGGCTAAGTAGTGCAAATAAAAGTAATGTTTTACAACCATAATAATCTAGACAACGTGTCATGTTGTTCAAATTATATATGTAGAATGGGTATTAATATGCTCATTTAAGATACTGACCTTATTGAGATTAACACATATACTTCACTGAAGTTAATGCAGTTTTTACGTTCTGAATTTTATTCATTATTTACTTCTGGTTAAGCTTAATTTCTGAGGCAATCACAAATAATGACAACAAGCTTGCCAATAGATATGCAGTCCTGTTTTATGTTCCCTGATTCCAAGAAAGCTATATGGCTTAACATCAACAGTGCCATATGACTTATGTAACTAGCCAAAACACAGCAGATTGCCAATAGCACAAACTGAAATTAAGTTTTGGGAGATATTCCAGTGTTTTGTTTCAAATTTGCATGTAGAAAAATCTGAGCACTGAAAACCAGTGGAAACGAAATAAGAACCTACCCAAAGATAATTTATTTTTTTTTTCATATATTTATGTCATGTCTTCAAAGTAGGAAGCAAAAATTAATACACTCAGCAGCAATTATCTGCTCCAAGAGAAAAAAAAATACTATCAGAATGACTGGAAAATTTATGATCTTCACAGGGGGTAAAATTATTTAAACATTTAGGTAAAAGACCAACCTGCCTCTGAGCTTAAGTGACCCAAGAGACTGCTTAATTCTAAAAGATCAGGGATCTCCAAGATGTGTGAAAGTGTTGCTTTGTGTCACGAGGAAGGCAGTTCCCAAGTTTTGGCACACCAGGGTATTTACATCATTTTGATGTAAACAAAACTTATCCTAACTGAACATGTGTATAGTTACATACTGCTTTTAGAGGCAACTCTTTCTCTGTATGGTCTGCACATGATAGCCCAGCTACCTAATCAGGGGTATGAATTCATATGCTTTATTTAACCTCTCACATTACTGGAATGAGCGTGACTCTAACCTTTGACCAGATGGAGCAGTTGTCAGACTTCTCCCTTCCTCTGCACGTCTTCCAAAAAATGCCAGGACAACCACCCTTTCCAGGTATTCCAGCAATTTTAAAAGGCACACTCAGAAGTGACTGCACAGGACATGAATGAAAAAGTCATGACTCTGGCAGCTTGTAGCCCTTTCATGGCACTTCTGCTGTAAATAACTGGGAGGGGAACTGTGCAAACACGTAGCTGTCACTGGTCAAGGCTGGTTTGAATGTAACTCTATGGTAGAAAGATCATTAGAATTTGTCTTAATTCAAAACTGCATTCAGCTATATGCTGCAGGTTGGATGCTTGAACTATGTCATAATGCTCAGTAGATCCACCATAACAATTTGAGGATGTGCATTTGGAAATAATCCAAAATGTGGATCAACGTGTACATCAAAATATGAACCATCATCATTTTTGTTATTCCTACTAGAGGAATATACTGAACTTATGTATCACTGAAGTCCTTATGCTTATTTATTATCAATAAACAAAGAGTTGCATAGAACTCCCATCTTCAGAAAATTGTCTTCCATTAGTACAGATTAAATTCCTGTTTGGATTGAACACTTTGCAAAATAAACCATGTAAGGAGAGATTGTGATCTCATAGGCTAATTTGGAGAAGACAATAAGTGTGCAAGAATCTGAAATGGTCTTTTATATATTTGTAAAAGTTGAAAGAGATTTGTTTCGCTACAGACCTAACTTAGCCAGTGTAAGCCCTGCCAGCTCCCTGTTGAGCTCTGTGAGATTTGTAAGGCTTAGGAGTATTTATTTTAACTGAGTGACAACTGGCAAAGTCAACTTCAGTCTAAAATTAAAAACTAGAAATATATACTGCTCATAGTTGTGTCTAATTCTTCACTGAGACCTCAATGCATGAAAGTGTTATAATTCATTACTCCATTTTGCAAAAAAATTTCATTGAAAAAAAATTAATGTGGATGAATGGTGCAAAGTCTTGTGATGCAATCCTGAGTCTATAAGGTTTTAGGACTGCATGGCTATGAGAATTTTTTTTTATGATGCTGTTTGATTGTAAAATGAAAGAATATGAGCACCATATGTGTCCTTCCTTTCTCATTAATTAGACATTAATGTTACTAGAACACTCTAGCGCTATGTCTCTGTTGGGATTGAGAAGTGCAGGTTTTAAATATATTGTATCAAGCTTTCCAAATGAAAAGAGAAAATCAGAAAACTGATGCATAGCCTGAGGACAAAATTTGCCTCAGAGTGACACCTCTACTACTGAGTAAAAGGGGGCCCTGAGGTGGCCCTGGTGAAGCTGCCCCAGACCATGTGTGATGTCCAGCCATTGTTCTTGGCTCAGCTCTGGGCTGTGCCAGCGCAAGGAGTCCCACAGAGTGCCAACTGATAGGGCAGGGAATGGCCTGTTCCACACATTCTTCCCACCACCCCACAAGGGAAGAAAATATTTAGTTGTGTGAATGTAAGCTGCGCCACAACTTTAAATTTTAGGGCCACAGAATGGTTACAGCATGTAATTTTTTTATATTACAGACATGGACACAATCCTACAAAATGATGTTTGCATAACGCTTCTTCTAGAAATATGGCACCATATGCTTGTGGCATAAGTGGCTACACGCTTTCAATCAAAACTGTCATTAACTAAGCAATTTTTTTTCTCAGCTGTAAGCTTCTTTACAGAATTAAAAAAAAAAAAAATTAGGTAGTTGCTGGTTATTTGTACTTCTTCTTAATGTTAACTTGTTTCCACTACAAGGTTGACATAACCCTCTCCCCATAATTCAAATTAGATTTTTTCCCCCTTAAAACATGTCCATGTGCTAACAGATAGTTTGTATTTCATAGCAGTTGAATTCACATGGAACAGTTGATACACTTTTTATTCGCAGAATCATTTTAAGTCACCTGAAAAGGCTGATGAAGTCTGAGAAGAATTTTCAGAAATCCTGATTCCAGGAACGCTTCAAGAACTTTGGTAGTAGATGCTTTTTCTTCAAAAGCAATAAGAAATATTATGGAAGTGCTGCTTTATTTCTGCTAGGAATCTTATCTTATTCCAGGGAGAAATTAATTGTACAAACCACTACAAAGGAATTTGTTAAACAGAGCAATTTCCTTTGTGTATCTCTGTTGCAAACACCTAAATCCAGAAGGAGCAGTCAAGATGGTTTAAAAGAGGAAAAAAAAATATTAGTGCAAATGGAGACTGACATTTCCTTTTGTCATAGGGAGATTTTTAACAGTATAATGGGCTTTAAAGAGAACAAATGAAGCTTTAATTTATTGACACTTCAGTTGCTTCCTTTATTAGCTTTTTGTAAACCCTAAGAATTTGCAGTGACACGGAAAAATGGATTCAGGTTAAGATTAGCACTATAAGGTCAGGATTTGCACAGCAGCTTAGAACCCATTTTGACAACAAAGTGCAAAATGCGTACTGCTCTAGCACTTTAAGTGCTCTAGCACTTAAATATGTACTAGGAAAACTCCCAAGCAGTCATGTTTCTATGACCACAAGCCATACACAATGCTTGCTTCAATGGCCTTCATGCCAAATTGTCTGGCAATAGCCCCAGTGGAAATACAGACTAGATGATATCTCACAAGTGTTGCAATATCATGCAAGAAGGGTTGGATCATCCTTAAAACACAGTAAAAATCTATTTTTACTATAAAATGTATAGCATTCTGAAAAAAAAATTGGAAGTGTGTCAGCTTCTATTGCCTTTTAGCCCAAGGGGTATAGACCAACTTAGATGTGGGTTGGTTTGGTTTGTGTCTTCTCCCTGCCTGGGCTAAGCAAAGATTTAAGAAAAGATATCCCAATTACTCAGCAAATATTCTATGTATAACAAGGGCTTGGGAGAGGAAGACAGCATGACAATCCTTCTGATGGCACCATTCTGGAAGAAGAGACGGAGGGATTTTCCCTCTGTGTGTATAAATATCACTGGGTATTAGGAACAAGGTGTTCAGTAATTTTTAAACCTGCCCAGCACCAGAACTGAAGGTTCTGCAGAACTTTCTTCCACAGCAGATTAAGGAATAGAGGATCCAAATTTTTAATTTTTGTGCCTGTCATTTTTTTTTGTCCTAACTCCAAATGTACAGAAACCTAATAGTATGACAAGAAGTAGGAAAAGACTGAGATGAAGTAATTTCTTACTTGTAATCATAATGTAATTTTGTTTTTTCTGATTTTTTTAGCTCCTACTATTATTTAATTAATACAGCCCTTAAGGATCATTTATACTTCATGTAAATCAAATATAAATGAGCTGGAGATATTACCATGGGAAATGGAATAAAATTAATTAATATATTACTTGATTATTTTGTATCATTAGTTATTAATAATTAGGGTATTTTTCCTTCCTGTACAAGTATGAGATGCCTGTACTACAGGAAAATGCCATAAAAAGTTAGTGTGTTTTGTTAAACATCATTCTTGGTCTCCAGATACCCCAAATTATCAACTATTATAGAAGGATTCACAGTCTGCAACAGTCATGAGTTCGTACTATTAGTCATGTTCCCTTGTTGGCTGTTATTTCTCAATGGTATATTGATTACCAGGGAGAATCAGTATGCTTATCAGAAAGTGTAGAGATTTTTGGGACATAAAACAGATGCAGTTTTTGCACAAACATAGCCTGCTAGTTAAACCACCGGTTCTGAGGACAATCTGTTATCTGCTGGAAGTATTCCTGTGGAATTTTCTTCTCTCGTCATTCATGCTTATTTGTCCCATTTATTTTCCTCCCCTCAGATAAGGTCTGACAACAAAAGTAGTAATACACGGTATGACAGCCAGACATACAAAATCAATCTCTCGAAGGCTGTATACCCTGAATACTATTATGTTACACAGAACCAATAAAAAACATCATGAAGCCACCTGCGTGTTTACTCCCTCCCTGCTTGGTGTGATTTCTAAAATGAAAAAAATTCTTAATGATTATGCAGAAAACTTTCACTACATTGGTGCATTTTCCCCACTAATAATGTCTTACTGTGAATACTCCAGCACTTAGGGAAAAAAAATAATCAGTGAAAATGTTTTGTAATTTACGAATTGGACCTGGCACAATATATGCATAGCCTATAAAAATATATATTAATATTCACTTTAATTAGGCATAATGTGTGGTAGACATATGTACTTTGACAGAGGCAAAGCAAAATACTGTAGATGTAGCCTACGTAAACAAGTCCTTATTTGTCTTTTCTTTTTTTTTTTTTTCAAAGAAGGTAAAAAACCAAATGTTTTAGAGACTATTCTTAGACAATTTAGAAACCTAATGTAGGAAGATTAGAGCTATGTATGTTAAATAGACTCCTAATGAAAGATTTTTTTGAATCAGCATCTTAAAGACTTTTAAAATTATATTGCTAACAATACTCAATTGGTTAATTTCCTCTCATTAAAGGTTCGGTTTTATGGGGAGTGACATTTGCATTAGTCTCCAATCATTATAAGCCCCATAGAAAAATGGGAATTATATTTAAAAATAGCTCAACACTTCTATCACTTCATCAAGAAAAATTCACCATGAAATATGCTGTTCCCAATGGAAATCTAGTACAAGAAAAACCCTACTCCATCCTTGTGAGTGTCATGTTTAATGAATGTATTTGACAAATTCTGAGATCTTTAGTAATACATAATGACACAGAATGATTGAAGCAGACTATTAAATATATTCTTACTGTTCAGGTTCAACTTAAACCCATACAGAACAGGTACACATTTTATTTTAACCGGTGATACGAAAATTCCAGAGCAACATGTTTATCAATTTATGCACATTGCAGTTAGATGTGTCACACTGTTCTATCAAACATGGAGTTTTAAGAGAAAATTAAAGAAATTCCTTTTCTTGCTGTGTAAATTGAAATGAACACGATGCATACGTGATCTGAACACACAAACACTGTCTTAACTGTGTGACAGCGTTTGTGAATAAGGAAGAAGCAACAACCGTCTTTGGGAAGGACTCACTCAGCATTTTCCACTTTTGGTCATTGACTGAGAAGAACAAGAATATTCCATTATGTATTTACATAAATGATGTTCACTCAGACTTCTATATGAACTTAATGGTTTCATCTTTTTCTACATTAACTGCTGACAACATGGATACTCAAGCTGTAAATTTAAATTGACTTAATGTAAATTTAGTGTAGGTTAATAATTTAACAAATGGAAAATGCACTTTTTGATTAGCACAAAAATTTGAGTGGATGGCTTTTTAGGAGATACAAATACCAAAATAGCCAATTAAACTCTGTTCAGCTTTGACTTTTTTCCTTCTTCATTTGCATCTTGGGCAAGATTATGAGCTGAGCTGATATCACCAAAAATAAAGTTAGGCCAGAGAAGAATGTTATTGAAATACTACCTAATACCATTGGGGTACAAAAGAACAAAATGAACCCTTGCTAATTGAATAATTTCTTGCTTACCTCATTTATGTTTACTATGTTTAGGATTTGAAGTAATTTCTGTGTTTTTTTCGTACATAACAGACATGATGAAAAGCCTGTTGACACCTCACGCAACTGCAACAGTAATGTAAAAAAAAAAAACACACAAGAGAAATTTGTCGCCAACCTGAAGAATTTTAAGTAAATGCTGAATAAAAAGGTATGTCCTTTACCTTCTGAATCTATTCTGAACTTTTGCTGTAAAATCCTTGACTATAATGTGCTTCAATATTTGCATTTTTGCAGACTAAAGCATTATTTTTATTATTATACCCAAACATATTAAAATGCATAGTTAAGTCAGAAAAAATTCTACTGCAAGCAATCTGCTTTCCATATGGATTATTAATAATAAAAGAATGATGCTTGTCAGTGATTAAATGTTTCAGTCTACTATTTTTCAGCGTAGCAAGCAGAACATTTAATATACTGCACACATTATTTTTCCTTTTCCTTATTTAAATCTTCTAGTAAGCACACACCATGACAGCAGGAGACACAACAATGACTGAATGTGCACAGCTACCACTGGATCATTCTCCCTCTATTAAAAACTGAATTGAATGTAGCGATGATGTCCTGGCAGCTCAGTGTTATTTCTGGGTCAACATCATATCTCTCCAGGAAAGGTGTTTTTGTTGTTGGCCTGACTCTCCCTCTTTCTGATTTAACTGACATAGTTGAAACCATGCCAGAGTGCAAGAGCATTTCGAGTTCACAAAGAGGAAAGCAGCTTGGGTAAGTGCCATGAACAAGCAGCTTTCTGAGAGACATGTGGAGTGGAGATTCAGTGCATGATATTTTTGAGATGAGGAAGACATGCACACCCCCACAGTGAATACTGCTCTTCCTCTTTCCTCCTCTTTTCCTTACAGGGAAACAGAGATCAAAGACCATGTGTTATGTTATATTTCATTCCCCCCAAAGCACTACACTAAATTCCGAATTAAAATCTGAAGATGGAAGTATTTAAGTAAAAAAATGTTTGCGGTAAATCCTATCTATACAAAAACTTCTGAAGAAAAATAATTCATGTGCTTCGAGGCAAAATGAGATTTTCTTCAAGCAAACCCAGAAAAGAAAGAACTACCGTAGCATTTAAGAAGAAAACCGTGTTGTTACAATAATACCTCCTTCTGTTTCCCTTATTAGCAAGATAATCCAAGTATTAGGTACTTTATTATTGTTTTCCATCATAGGTATGAAACCTCAAAGCAGAACAAGCAGGGTTCCTGTGTGCACTGCACGAGGGACTGTGCAAACAGAACAGCAGCAGGCAATTTAGATTTAAGACAGCTCATCAGCAAGTGCAGGCAGACAGAGACTGCAAAGGCACACCGAGGCAGCGTTAGTCAGTGTGACAACAGTTTTGTCAGGGGTTGTGTAAGCATTGCAGCAAAGGAAAGGCAGAATTTGTGATTTGAAGGAAAACAGCAAGGCAGGTTGGCAGGTACTTATGGGATGTACCTTTAGGTTATGGATGAAATCATGGGAGTGCATACTGGAAAAATCTGCTGGGAGCATGAGGGAACCAGCTGGGGGATAAATGAGTCTGGGTGACTCTGTGCATCTGAACAGTCCTAAAGCCACAGGGATATTTGAATGTTTATGGGAGTCAAAAAAGTGGCCCAGCAACAAAATACATTATGATACGGTGACTGTCCTTGTCAAGGCTATAGAAAAAGGGTGTTTTAGCCATTGAGGCATAAATTGAACTATTTAACTGGGTATGGTACGTGTAGAGAAAAACACCTGCATGATTTATGTTTTCATTTGAAAAGAAGTTCCCCCAAACATTTTCTTCAGGAAAAACGAGTTAGTCTATGGTAATGGACCTTAACAGAGATCTGCACATGATTTACTGTATGCTTACTAAATAGTCAAAAGGAAGAAATAATACCTAAAAATCTCAAAGCTTCCAATGTGACATTAAAATCCTGCAGTGATGTGATAGACAGCAGCAGCTTGTGATGCATGATTTTCCTAAGTATAAATAATTAATTTTTTTTACCAGCGATTTTTGGCTAAAAAGGAAGGAGACTGTGTCCATTTGGCAAGTTCTAGGACAGTGGCTGGCCAGCAAGAGCTTCAAGACATCTGGGAAAGGCCGTAAACAAAAAGGTGGGGAGGAGGAAGAGGAGGAGGGAAAAGGAAAGCAGGAAGGCAGAATGTTTGCATAAAAAAATAGGTTGCAGATTGGCTACAGGAATTTCCTTGAAAGCTTTTTGCCGCCACTTTTTTTTTTTTTTTTTTTTAAACACCAGAACACCAGTCATCCTTGTGTAGCTGAGATTATTTCTGTGGTCTTCACTTCACCAGTTACAAAGGGTATGATCTCTTCAGTACAACTTGTTCAATGTTCACTGGCACAATTCCCAAAATAGCCTCCCAATCAAGATCAAATATAGTTGTGATTTGCAGTCTGTATTGACTGATGAGCCAGCTGACTGAGACAGCTGGTACATGATAGTCAGGCTTTAAGGCATTCCATAATTTCAATTTAATTTCAAAGGTTACTCTATAAGTAGGCACAAAGTAAATAATTTGCATGAGGACAAAGATAATCTCCGGAAATAACTATGGTATTCAGAAATTATACAGTTATAGAACAGCCTCTTGTTATTCCTTTTGTCTGAGCACAGTAGAGTTGTTTTCAGTACAATACTGTAATATACACAAGTATATTATGCATTACAAATGCATGTGCAGAAGGTTTGCTGGTACAAATGATGAGAAAACACTATGTTATCTACATAGTTGTATGCATGTATAAAGCACATCAACCAAATCCACAGAATTTAAGAATCCCATTTCACCCTCACCATTATCAAGTATCTTTAAATAGGCCAACATGATGGGTCCATGTCATGGAAACCCAGCTGTTAAGGATTAATTATCTAAACATGAATTACAGAGTCTATTTCAACAGCCACTACTTTTAAATTGCGTCACTTATTTTAGTCACAAAGTCACCTCAAAGTTCTACACAAATCCTGACTAAAAATTTCATAACTAATTGTTTCTGTCTGTGATGTGTAATCATGAGCAGAGGTCCTCTTTTGTACTGAATGGTTAAGCCCACCATCAGCTCATCTCTTTCTTTGATATTTGGTTAGGTTTTGAGAGACCTCAGTTCTAAATAATCCTAGTACTAATCTAAATAATCCTAGGTGGAGGATGTTTGGGCTGCTTAAGAAGTAGGTTTTTGGGACAAATACAAAAGGCAATTACAGCAGCTAGAGCATAATTAATAGAAATAATGAGGAAAATTTAAAATTTTCTTCTATAATCGCTAATTCAGAATGGATAAACAGTCTCTGAATTTCCTACAAATGAAGGAAAGGAACACAAACATTATTTTTCTGATATTCTAAATCTGACGTGCACGTCTGGAATGCAAAATCTTTGCAAAGTTTTCATTCAGTGAGATTTCACATTTGTGGCTTCTCCCAAGCTTGTATTTCAAAACCAAGCAAAGCCTGATTGTATCTCCTTGGCATGCAAGTGCAAGAGAAGAGAATGATGCGAAAAATTCCTCCTTTTCTGCAGGCGTGACAAGCTGGGCACAATGACATCTCTTCCCCGTTTGCCAGGTGACAGGACCTTCATGCCTGGCCCTGAGGAGAGGAGCTCAGCCCTCCCTGATGGCTGCTGTCTCCGGACCCGAGCAGGAGTTACCCAGAGCACAGGGAGAGGAAGACTCACCCCAGACCTCGGCTCTGGGGAAGTTGCATACAGCTCCCTCAGGCTTTTTGGCTCCATTTTTTTCACTCAGACAAGGCAATTCATAAACTGCATCAATACAGAATATAAATCCAAAATGCAAGAGGACAATTAAGAAGCCTGTTTTGTTCCCATTCAATTTAATGACCCAGGTGGATTGGACTCCAGATTTGAATAGAGACCACTGAAGACAAATTGTCCACTTAAATATCATCCTATTAAAAATAAACCCACACCCTTTTTACTGCTGCTATTTCAAAAATTCAGTCAAAAAAAGTCAAATCACAAGCTAACATATGTAAGCTTTTTCATAAAATAAATAATATATGAAATCTTTTAAGAGATAAAGAGACAAACCATTAGTATTGAAAAAAAATTCTCTATGCAAATATTATGATCTTTAATAATTATGTTAATTTTTCATTTATATTCACAGCTCATCTTGTAAAATCATTATATGTCTTAACATTAACTTTGATTGCATAAATATTACATTAACTTTGATCATGTAAGTATTGCACAATCACCATTTAAATAGTTATGAAGGTGACTGAATAGGTTCAATTGAGTTTAATTTAACTGAAGTAGGAAATATTTTTCCTTTGATTTTTAAACAGTGCTTTTGATTTAGTTATTTTATATATGGACCATTGAAGATTTCATTATTTTATTAATGCACATAAAAATACCCACAAGGGCATTTCTACGAGTGAGAATTGAGGCTGACTACTACAAAATTATCAAAATAAAACTATATCTTCCCTTCTATGGGATAGCCTAGAAACTAACTCAGGTCCTAATACAGAAGCCCTTTTAACACATAAGCTTGTGACTAATTGCCATGATTACATCCACTGGATTACTTTGCTGTTAAATATTTCTTCCATGCTTAAGACAGTCTGTTTTATTGGGTAGGTTCAAGTGTGTCTTTCATACGCTGCTGGACCTCAGCTGCAGAAAGCTCTTGGTGGAATTTCCAGCCAATTCCTCTATGGCACGGAGGGCTTTGATGCCCCTGAACAAATGGTAAGCTATTGGTTCACAGAAGCTGATACATGACTATCAAAGAAAGCTGTCAACAGCTCCCTTGAATGTGCATTAGCAGAGTCCCAGGGAACTTCCCGTAAATATGGCATCAGGGTGGGATTTACTCATCTGCAGTACTTATCTGGCTCACATACCCAGCCTTTTAGGACTATTTGGGTGACTCTGTATTCTTTGCTAAGGAAACTTTCAACCTTCAGATGTGGTCTCTCAAGGGTATCCATAGTGGGACATTGCACTTCTGAAGAAAAGTCAGAACCTCATTTTGTTTCCTATTGCTGACGGTGCTATCCCTCACTTTAGTGAAAAAGGGACAAAGAACCCTCAGTGTTATGTCAGCTGCATTTAAGAACAGAACCCTTTTTGACATAGTTATATGTCATCCTAGCAAACCTCTCTTAGGACAGCAAACATCCAAAGCTAACACACTCTTCCACTGTAGCTGGGAATTCTTTTCACAGATATGCACTTTTTACCCTTTTCAAGAAGGATACCATTAATGCCTCCTCCTTTGTAAGACATCCTTATTAGCAAGTCCCAAACAGCTCTTATGTGGCACAGATCTCTCAAGATACCACAGTTCTGATCTGAGCACAGTGAAGATTGAATGAAAAGCAGAAGTTCTAGATTTATTAAATTGTCCTTGGTTTCTCCATAATCAGTATTCCTGCTCAGAGGTGTTCCATACCACTTCTGTCCTGAAATCTTTTACTCCTGTCTGGCTTGGATACTTTGCAAAGCTTCTTCCACACCTTTTTTTTTTTCTTGTTTTGTCCTCCCAGAATGAGAACTGGAATCCCCTCAGATTTCTGCCTCCTCCCCCCCCTTCCAGCCCTTCTTTCCTCTACATGGCAGCCTGAGTGTGGAAGTCACTCAACCACAAGAGGCTGGATATATCAAACAGGGTTTCACTGCAACTAACTAACAGGACTGGGATTTTGGCTGAAGAAATAGCAACTCTTTTAGAGATGCAAAATGCTGTCCTTAGAGATGATCTAATCCAGTAGGGATAAGGGATTTATGTGTATGTGTACTGGGATAAAGTCTACTGCAGGCTTTTTAAAGTAAAGAAGATTTGGTGTGGTTTTTACATTTTATTTACATTCATTTTAGAGAGAAATGTATGTTTTTAATTGTTTAATTGTAAATTCTGTTTCTGAGGCAAAAATCAAGATGGAACAATTGAAAATTACTTCAGTGACTCTAACTGGCAGACACTGACACATAGTATTTCTGCCACCAACTTTTTTTTTTCCTCTCCTCTTTCTTTGGGGTAATTATACCTTTTTTAAATTCAGACAGCATTTTCGAAACACACGTTAAGATATCCAATAACTTTGACTTCATATTGTATTTTTGAAGCCTTTAGAACATTAACATATAAAACTGGAATAATGCTACTTAACTGCATTCATGCATTATAGTCTGTTTACAACATGCATTATACTTTAGTTCTTATATTGCAGAGTACCTTCAGGAAGCAAGAATAACTCAAGTAGACAGAACAGCAATTGAAAAATAAAACTAAAGAGCAAATGGGAACAGATTTCAGTGTAGCAAGACAAAAGATTCCTTTCTCTGAGGATGTAGTATTGAAAGAGATATTATATTAACAACTTCTTTTACAATATTTAACTGTACAGATGTTTTAAATGTCTTTGCCTTGCTGCATTTCAACTAAAAAATACATTCACAGAGATGTAAGTCATAACTGATCACAACAAGCATGCATTATCTATAAATAACCTAATCAAGATTCAGCAAGGAGTTGCATAAATGAGCCCTTCTACATATTGCACCTTATAATGAGCCACTACACAACTAATGACTTATTAGTGCCACGGGCAATGAATGATTAATTAGTCAATTCAAAAGTGACTTTATAAGGATATAATTGCTACCTTTTCTAATTTCTGAAGGTTAGACAGAATTATGCCATGTTGGCATACTAGACCTGATAAAGTAACAACTTTGTTTATCAATACTGCGCTAAGAGCAGGGGTGGTTTCTGAGGGCAGATTTCCCTAAGCTGAGAATACTCCTGTTATGGGTTCATCAGAATACCTCTGAGTCCTTTACAGTGAATCTTGGGGAAATTTAGGACAGCTGCAAATGAGAGCTGGGAGTGCCTGAAAAGATAAAGCACTCAGATCCCAAACTGCTGCTCTGCCCAGGGTGTGCTGCTAGCTTCAGTTCTGGGACATAACTCATTCCCTCTTCCAGCTGCTGCTGTCCTCTGTCTCTTCCAGCTTCTCACCTTCCCTTTAGTGTTTATGTGTCAGCCTGGGAGGGATAAGGACTGGACACGGGTCAGGCCCCTGAGTGGACAGAACCACATTGCACAAATGTGGGATAAACATGCTTAAGACTAAAAGCAATTAAGAAAAGAACAATTTTCCTCAGAAAAAATGGTGCTGGGTGTAAATACAATTCTAGGAAGGCTTTCTAGGTATCAATAGACAGTATTATCATTCCTGGTAACACAGTGACTTCCATTTGCATGATCCAAAATCCACACGACAATGGAAAGTGTTCTGCTGAATCCAGTGACATTATGTAAAGCAATTAGTAACAGAGACAGACAAAACCTTAGCTTGATTACAGTGAGCTCTGTATGGGAACAGAAAGATGTGGTGATCAAATGAATGAATTGTTCTGCAACATTTCTGTCTTCATACAGGGGAGTCAATTGAAGGACCAAAAGAGGCAACATAAAATCCCTAACTGTATGATCACTTGGCCCTAATTCAAAGTTCTGAGGCAGGAGCTTGACTAGCAGGCAATCTGTTCTGCAATTCAGCAGTCTCACAGGGTTAATGAGCACAGTGTCACTTCCAACACTCCTCTAACTCCCTCTTTCAAAAATCTCCAGGTACAATTGCTGACATGACATCAATTTATAAACTGATGTCTTCAGTAAAGCAAAGCTGCTTTAGGAAAAAAAGTATACTTGACAAAGTGACAATAGATAATTAATAGAACTTTATTAGAAGTTTTTGCTTGACCAAAAAGAAGTTGGAATATTATTCCTAATATGACATTATTCCTACTATTAGTGCAGAGAACAAAACAATAGTTTCTCAGAGCAACACATCTTACCAAAATCTGTGCCCTCAGCTTATTCAGACCACTTGTCAATGAAAGTACTGAAGTTATCAGTGGATAGGAATGAAAAAGAAATACATCAATAAGCAACACAAAGGGATCACATCTTTATATCACACATATGCTTTATTTAGGTTGTTGAAATCCCTTGTTTCTGGGGCACAGGCACTCAGCTGACAGCATTTGGCTTCCTCACATCCCTGCATCTGCTGCACTGCTGGCTGCAGGAAGCTGGGAAGTAGCCACTGCACAGCTTGCTTCAGTCAAAGGTCTAAGTGGAAAATTAATACTAATTTCCCACCTCTTTCCTGTTCCTAAAATTAAGTATTACTCTCAATTTTCCCCTCCAGTTGTCAATCACCTTCTTTTAAGTAACCAAAGATTAGTTACTAGACACTTCTAATTTTGAATACATATTAAAAAAATTCCATTCTGCTATGAATGTCTTAAAGGAATAGGAGCACTCCTCTTAAAAGGAAAACTTTAGGTTTGTTTAAAAATATATATAGAAATACAGACTTATTTATACATTAAGCCCAATATAAGCTTTAAAGTAAGCTTTGTATGTCAACCAAAAATTATGTCCTCTTTTCCATGCTTTATTCTCATTAAAGCTTGGGTGATATTTATGTTCCCTCCACACATTTTCTAATCTGTGAAGCCAATTCCTATGGCCATCCTTCTTATTTTTAAACTTTGCAAACAGGTTTCCAAAGAGGTGAGGTACTCCTGGGAAAAACCTCCCTGCCTATGAAGCTATGCCACATACTTTTGCCTTGTATATATGTTTTTATGTGTTTTTAAATTATGCTTCTGTCTCTTCATTCTTTTGACAGAAGATAACTTTTCTGTTATTTTCCCCATCTCCTGAATATCTGGCTGTGTCAGATGCCTTTATAATATCCTTTTGCTATTTTTCACATTCTGAACTTCACCATGAACAGTTTAGCTAGTAAGAATACCATCTCCTTCCTTATGCTCTCTCTTGAATCGTTTCTGGAAATAAAGGACCTGCACCGGGAACATAATGACAATGAGAGGATTTTATCTCATGCACATTACGATGTTATATCCCATGAATATACAGAATAAGAGTAGTAAAGAATTATCTAAATGTCATCCATAGAAGTGTAACATCATTCCATAGCTGTGGCCCTTACTTGTAGCCACTGGCCTTTCATTGCCTGAGAGGTTTATTATGTTGTTATATTTGCTGATGGAAATGTAAATGTAAATTTTGCTACTAAGACCAACAAGGATATAAAAATTTAATATTTTTCTCACAGTGTTGTCCCCTTTCTGTTGCTGCCCATGGACTGGCAGAGGTTTTGACAATGGCTATGATCTAACTTGCCTTTTTGAAAAAAAATAAGTCCTTATAAACATAAAAGCAACCAAGAGTAAAAGCTCTGCAATAAGGCATATGCATTTTTAAAAGTAATTAAAAAGGATTTGTTTTGTTGTTTGAAAATCATTAGAAACAATATTGTTCAAAATCTAAATTATGACCTAGGTTGCTTTTATGTTATTTTTTCTTCAATAAAACTCTAATTAGTAGCTAATACACAGTTGCACTACACTTTGCATATAAGTGAATAGACAATAAAAACATTGAGGTTCATTAAAGTGATCAAAGAGAACTGCATACTCTCCACTCCTTTCAATAACTGTTCTACAGAGAGCTGGAAGGTTTTTAAAAAGCCTGAGCAGTCCTTGCCATTAACGTACTAAGTGAGTATAATTACCCAAATCAAGAGAACACAACTTATTTGCAATGAACTTTCCAAATTAAAATCATTTGACTGCTAACACAAATGAGTTTCTGTTCATGAAAGGATCATTATAATTAAGCAAAAACTATTACTTTAAACTACCATAAACCCTTAGGACAATGACCTGAGTTTGTAGGAGCTGTTCTTTGTAATATTGAAACCACCAGCTCTGATTAGATGGTTGTCAGTTTAGAGAGATGCTACTCAATAGCATGGATCTAAATCCACTGTGAAATTTATTGGGTGCAAAGAGATTTTTATGGATTGCCACTGACCCGAGTGAAAAAATGTGAACAACTTTTTAACTACAGCTAAAAATTGCTGGGAAAACTGTCCTGAAAATTATGCATTAAGATTCAAAAACAGGGAAGCAGGAAATAGTATAGTAAAAAAGAGACAAATAAAGCAAAACCATGAGGTGTTGTCACAATCAAAAGAGAGAAAAACCTATGAGGCACATGTCTAGATCACTGAAAAACAAAGGACAGAATAACAGTAACTGAGAAACTATCCCTGTTACTCAGGGCCTGTTTTTCTCATGGGCTTGTTACTGTAAAATGCTGGTTTGGAATTTTTAAAAGAGAGACACTCCATATATATTTAATTCAGTAAGAATGGTTTAAGACCATGTTTAACTGTTTTTAAACCCATATAATTTTTTAACAGGTGAAATCCCTAAGAATTGGGTAAGCTCTTAAATCTGAGATTTTTTCTAAAAACAGTTTTAAAAAGTAGAGCACTGAGGGAAGACTGTAAAAAATACAGAAGTTCTAAATGAACAAGCCAAGCATTTTTAACTTTCAAAATAATATTTTTTAATAAAGAAAACCACAAATTTTTTTAAAAACAATCATATGCAACAAAATGCCAAATCACAATGAACACTGTTGACTAAATTCAAGCTCAAGATTGCCTGGTAAGGGCCAATTACAAAGATAGGTATTTTGTTTTTGAAGGAAAAAATAGCACATAGTTTGATAAGATAGTTTTCTGAACATAACAGAGCAATGGTAGATTTTTTTAAAATCTCAGCCAAGGTTAGTGAGAAATAAGAAGAAAAAGACAAAGTTCCAGAATTACACAGAGAGAACCAGATGTGCTAGGATTAGGTTGATAACTTTATAGATTACTGGAATGGGACTTTATTAATTACAAACAAAATCTTTGGTGTTCATACTAAAATATGTTTCTATGATACAACTAGGTCTTATATTAATATATTGATTATGATGGTATAATGGAGTATCACAGGCATATGAATAGTTTTGCTTCAACTAGTGGATATGTTGAATACATTTTAACATGAGCAAAACCAACACTTAAAGTATGAAATTATTTCCCATTACAGCACAAATTTTCACAAGGCTTGCAGTGGGACAACTCAGGAAACTAAAATTATTTGTTCAGCAAGTCTTTGTGGGATCAGTCTCTGAGTCAGTTAATCTCGTTATCTACATGACTGATTTTTCAAGTAATAAGATTTAAAAACACTTACAAAAACATAGTTGTAAAATTATAAAAGGTTCCCAAAAGGCTTAAATTATGTTATACCTGGGTGTATCTACCCAGACATTTATTGCCTTTGTACAAATTTGATAGCATCTGCAGGCTGCCTCCAACAGCAAATGTTAGAGTGTAGCCGTGCTAGCTGTGCACAATGCTACCCAAGCATTTCGGCACAGTCCAGCAGCTCAGGAATTTTTCTAGCTTTACCACGAGCCCCTCACTGATGTCCCTGGCCTGTGTAAGAACCTGTGCCAGCTTTACTTCACCTCCACTGTTTAAATCACTCAGCTGAGAAGTAATGTTCTGAGGACAAATCCTGCCTAACAGCTGCTTCCACAGCAGTGGGGTGAGAATTTTTTTTACACCTACACATGGACTTAATATAGATTGAGAAAGATAAGAAACCATTGTGCTTTCTGTCAGCAAATGGAGCAACAGAACTGACACACTGCTGTTCTCGATGCTCTTAATTTTTAAGTGGTTAGGAATTACAGTAAAAGCCAAACCAAATTAATAGCACTCCATGGAATAATGTCAACAATTTCTCTCCCATTATTTACAATCTAAATATGCACACTAATATTTGCCTCATTTTAATAACGACTGTTACACATGGTCGTGACAATGGCATAATGCCTGGAAACTGTTTCACCAAATTGCATACCATAATGATCTGCTCTTTGGATAGTCTCCAGGACAAAGCCACGAAGTATAATTAAAAGGAACCAATAATTAACACCCATTAAATGTAAGATCAAGGAAAGTAATGATAAATTTAGTTAAATACTACAAGTCTCTTTAGCACTTTTCCTCTCCTGGCCTAAAATACCTGTTCTGGTGTATGCAAATATGCCAAGATAAAACCTGAAAAACGTGGCTCATTTTTTATTTCACTACATCAAAACCATGAAATCAGTGCATCTTAATGAGCACTTAACTGTTACATATTATTTTTCTACATACAATCTTTTATCAGAACTGTAACACTGCATTTTACATGGAGACATTTCAGTGCATTTTACATAGATACTTTTCAGAACCGGTGTCACAGAAGCACAGAAGCACAGAATAGTTGGATTTGGATGCTTCAATACTCCTGCTCACATAGGGCCACCTGCAGTCAGCTGCCCAGGATAATGGGCAGACAGTTTCTGGATGAAACTACACAGTCTTGATGAACCACCTGCCTAATTTCTCAAAAGATTCAAAAATTTACTTCAGTGTAAGCAAAACTTTACATAATGCAACAAAAAGAGTAGAAAAGGAAACTTAAATCGACTAAACATGCTCCCATTTAATTGCTCATAAACTAAATATACTACATGTACTCTGTCAAGCTGTCATCATTCTACTCATACTATAAATGAAGTTTGACTTAAATATATATATAGGGAGGGTTTGAGTGTGCATTCATGTGTTCAGTTACTACATACACCAGCAGGCTGGCCAAGTGATTTTGCTCGCACTTGCACCTAAGTAGATTAAAGCAATACTAGTGAACTGCTCTCTTTAATAGAGATATGGGATGTGGTAAAGCTGAGAATAATGACGGTTCTCCTTGTATTTAAATTACCTCGTTAATGACCATCTATTTTTAATCACTATAAATAGTTGAAATACTAGCATATAATTTACTAAAGGTTACTTAGTCATTAATGTATCAACACAGCATGGTAAATAATGCAGTAGAGAACTTCAATGTCTAAAAGTATGCCAGGGTCACAAATGACAAAATATGTATATTCTTTTAAAGTCTGTTTGTAATACAAATAACAAAATATGTATATTCTTTTAAAGTCTGTTTGTAATATAAATAACAAAATATGTAATATAAATAACAAAATATCTATATTATTTTAAAGTCTGTTTGTTATTTAAAACTTGAGAAAACAATAAGCAACAATAAATGTATCTTTTTAGTACATCATCATTAGGTAGGGAGCAGATTCATAATGATGAATCTGCTCCCTACCTAAAAACATATTTATAAGCAGGGATTTATAACTGCAAATATTAAACTGAACTGCTTTCAAAATATGTAAATGACATCATCTGCACTCTAAATTTTGTGGGGCCTGCAAGCTGTTTTGGAGGCATTTTTAGTAAATTTGTGTCTGTGAAACAAGAAAAACATGAAGACAATAACTAAAGGTGTTGCAGAGAAGTGTCTGATAGACATAGAAACTGTTAAACTGTTGTCTTCTTAATATGGATTTATTCTTTCTTTCATATCTTCCACTACCTTAAAGGATCTGCCATATAAATATTTCTAATGATCAGTCAATACTGACAGTGTTGTCATCAATCACTACAGAACAAGTACTATTTTACACAGTAATCACATAAATCCATCTTCCAAGATAATGTAATTCTTCCAGACACACCTCTTGATCTTCAGCAAGGTCATCTCATTTCTAGAAGCCTTCATGGAAAGACAGTAGATGTCAAAACTCAAGACGGATGAATGAAAGAAAAAAGTACATTCAGTTTAAAAAACTGTCAAAGTAAGCAAACCTATCGCTTTAACAAGCAATGTATAAAAGGCATTTGTAATGAAGAGTCTCATATTTGCTGTTAATATCTAGTATTACTAATGCTTCCTCTACACAGAAATAAATCAGAAATGCTCTTCTGGAATTTTGCTAGGAATTACTCAAAATGTGCCACAATGCTCTGGAATGATATTTTATCTTTTAAAGATAATTCTCGTGAGCAATGTGTGTACCTGGTTAACAAAAATGTCGGTGCATCATTTCTGACTACGTGAAAGAAAAAAATGTGTTCAAAATATCTTAAATTTATAGCTGCTGCTTTAGAGTCTAGGACATAATTAGAAGTACTACAGAATCACAGAATGGATAAGGTTGGAAGGGACTATAGTGGATCTTCTGTCCACCCTCCCTGCTCAAGCAGGGTCATTCTAGAGCACATGGCAAAGGGTTGTGTCTAGACAGTTCTGGAATATCTCCAGTGAGGGAGAGTCCACAGCCTCTCTGAACAACCTGTTCCAGTGTTCAGTCACTGCACAGTACAGAAGTTCTTCCTCATATTCAAGTGTAACTTCCCATGCATCAGGTCCTGCCCGTTGTCTCTTGTCCCACTGCTTGGCACCACCAGGCAGAGCCTGGATCCACCCCCTTGACACCCTCCCTTCAGGTACTGACAGACATTGATGAGGTCCCCTCTCATTGCCTCTGCCCAAGGCTGAACAGGCCTTGTTCTCATTGTCTAATATTAGTAATAGACAAAACTTAAGGGCATTTAGGTCAAATCCTTGTGTGCCTTTTCTTTTAAGAATTTCTTTATCTTCTTTTGAGCACAAGACACAGTCTTTGCACTGCATTTTGCCCTTATGTTTCTATATTAGGACTGTAGGGTTTTAGATGATAAAACTACTAAAAGCAAAACAGAGCAAAAATCTTTCATTGATTGTTGTTGTTTGTCTTCTTAAAATTCAAGAGAAAAAAGCCAATAAAGCACCTGGAGAAATTTATTTCTGTAGCAACATCATTACAGACCAATTGCTAAGAAATGAATTTATGTAAAACCGCTTTACAAGAGAAATTGTCCACCAATGAGAATTATTTCAGCTGATGAAAAACCAGGAATAATAAAAGGACACTGATTTATGAAATGATGCAACATATAGAAAAAGAATTTTCCTTCTAACATCTTGTGTGCACTTCTGAATTCACAGGTCTTCTCAGTTTATCAATCAAGATCAAATCTATAGTGACATAAATAGACATAAGTAAGTAGGAATAGTCACCTTGGAAAAAAAAGTTGTTACTTGAATAGGGTTTAATGGACAATATCCTGTACTGAGGAAGGAGCTGTTGGCTCCTTGAAGTGATTTTAAAATTGCAGATAAGAGTCACTCAGAGGAGAAGAAGATGCCAGAAAACAGAAAAGGAGTGAACTTGAAAATTACATCTAAGGGGGCAAGTGTCTGACTGGGGAGAAAAAACATTTTTTACCTTTAGCTATTAACATGAAAGGCTTAAAAATCATCACAAGTTCTTACAAAAAATAAAATTAAAAAAAATAATAAGAATTGCTTCCTTCACTTAGGGAATCTAAGGTAGATTTAGATGAATGTTGGTGCAAAACACAGGAATGTAATGATCCTCATATTTGCCTATGACAACCAAAAATTTGACAATATTTCACAAGAGATTTTTACAGCAGAGATGAAAAATATTACTGGTAATCAATACAACATGGTTATTGTCAGGAGAAATAACAACCAGTTAATAGTCTGCAAATAAAGCCCACATACTTGAAGTGTGTACTTAGAGATAACACAAAATAAAAACAAATATTAAAAAGCATGTATACAAGCTTAACAGGAACACCTGTGACCTTGGGTACATGAGAGGTGTTCTGGAACATTTAAGTCTCTTGACTGCAATATTTCCTTCATAATATCATATCTTATCTATACTGCAGTAGCAAAGAAGTATTCACTGCCAGCCAGCTTGATTCAAATTAGGAATGCAGTAAGGCAAACTCATCTGAATTCCAAATATTTTAAATTGATATATACAAGAGAAGGCAGGTTCTGTATCTGTGTCACAAGACAGAAATCAAGAAAATAGATTCAGACCTTTCTCTACCAAAATTTTCCTTTGTGACCTTGAGGAAAGAGTTACAATCAAACTGTTAAAGGTGAAGAGCTGAAGAATATCAAATATAGTTTCCAGACAGGTCAAAATAAATAGTCAGATTTTTTTTTTTTCTTTTCCAGACAGAATGCCATTAAATCCATTGCTGCATGATAGTGTTCATGCAAAAAGATGACACTGGATCAAAAACTGATCAGGTGAATTCCTGCAAGAAATATGTTGCAAAAACTATGAAATTCTGGAACTACAAGTCTGTGACACTCAGACCACTGCTATTTTGGATGGCATCCCCTGGGAGGTACTACAGCATGCTGACCCTATTCTGACACTCTGCTCCAAGTCATGGCTGCAAGCAAGATGTCAGATTACATGGATCTTTGGTGTGGCCATTTTTGGTACTTGTACATGAATTTTTAACTTTCTGTCTTGGGAAGTGCTTTTACTGTACATACTACAGAACAAGACTCATCTGTTTGAGAAGCTGGGTAAATATTGATGTAGTTGCCTCACAGTCAATATGATGTTGCCACAGTCCAATTGTTGCTACTGCAATTAATGTAAAGTTGGCTTATATACGCATTAGTTGTTATTCGAGATAGAAATAGCTTTAGATATCTGTTATATATACCTGCACAAATTAATTATGGACTATAATATTATAACACAAAATACATTTTGGGATGAGTTACAGAAGCTGTAACTCCTGGTGCAAACACAGCTGTCTCATATGAGCATAAGTCACAACATAGTGGAGGGGATACTCTGCCACCTTGTGCCAAAGGGTTGGAGCAAAGACAGGGACTGTCAATGTCAAAAAGCTAATGCAGCATAAAATATATTGCCACAGAAACTCACTACTCTATTACAGTTCCATATCCCACTGATTTTCAAAAATAAAATTCATCCAGGAACGTTGTCATTTTACTATGATTTAACAAGATGTACTGAATTACTGGGGCAATTTTAAATGTTTGTGCACTTAGTCTTAGCCAGTGGCAAATATAAGTTAATGTTGTTTAGCCTAGCCTGAAATGATTGAAGTTCAAACTAAGCTGATGAATGGTTACATGTTGAGCAGTAGTAACCTAATTGTGTGTCTGAGTTCCCAGGTTTCTAAGTCTGCTTAAGTCACTTTGGAAAATTGGATTTTGCCAGTCATTTATAACATGATTTTGCAAGGTATTTAGACATTTTGCTCTCATCAAAATCAGTGGGAGATAGATGTCACAGTGCCTTTAAAAATCTTGTTCGTAGAGCCCTGTACTGCTGAGCAGAGAAAACAGAAAACTAGACCTGCACCTGTAAGTTGTTTTTGGACAATGATTCCTGAGCACAAGAACACAGTGATGATTAATTGAGGACAGACAGACACAAAAGGACTCCCCATGTACTTGTACAGAACCTCAGAGTAGGATCAGGGTTCAAATATATGTGTTAAGGTAAAGGTTGAGAAGAAGAGGCTGAAATGCAATAATAAGATAATACTTAGCTTAGGCTGATTCTAAATAAAATGTTTCTGGTTCTGAAGCTCTTGAAAGTTAAAACTGATCAATAATTATGTATGCCACCATTTCTTTCAAGGCAATTGCAGCCAGTTGGTTTCTTGGCATCATAGCAGATACGAATAAAAAAGATATGTCCTGTATTTTGCATTTCAGTGTCCAAAGTCATGACAGAGGTGGGCTATGGTCCCCTTTCACCCTGCTTAATGGTGACTGGAGAATCTGATGGTGTTTGGAAGACTGAAGGAGTCTCTGTGTCATTCCTGAACCTTAGAGGTCAAAGTGGAAGCCACAGCCCAGGGAAGTAAGGGGTGACAAGGCTAGCTGCTGTCTGCAGCAAATAAAAGCTAAAATGAACAAATAAAATAAATGAAATAGTGATGAAAACATTCCCTTCTGAGCTATATGAAGAAAAAACATGAATTTTTAATGTACTGACCTCTGCCATTGAAAATTATCCTTTACTTTTCTTGGTAGCTTAACTTAGAAGCAAGTGGGAGTTATACACCTGTTCTGTGTGAGAAAAGAGGGTGACCACAAAGCACCTCTCGTTAGAGACACTTCTGAAATATTATCTGAGATGCAAAGTACAACCTCACTTGTTCAAATGCTTAGCACGCTTGCAGATGTCTACAGTGTATTCCCTCTATTAGCTACTTAACAGTAATTACATTGAAACAACCCAATGAAGCTAAATATAAAAAATTGGTCTATTTAAGCCATAGGTAAAGATGAATGTGCCTCTTCCTAAATTTTCTAGCCTTCCCAATCATTCAGAAGACAAGTAAGGAGCACGGGCTGAGCCTCACTGCAAAAGTGACAACCCTAGCTGGTGTTACTCATCATTCCAATGTATAAAAGGGTAAAAGACATTGTCATTTTTATCTCCAGTGCTGTAGGTGTATGCGTTGCAGACTTGAGGAACTTCACATAATAAAAATATAATTCCTGCATGGTGGAATTAATTCCTATCTAGGACAAACTGAAAGAGTTGCACATCTCAAAATACTTAACTAATGACACTAACAAAATTATGAAAAGGTAAATATTAAAAAGCATTCGGAAATGAAACTCTGATCTACAGGAGGTGTGCTATTCTTTTTCTCCCACAGTATCTAACAGATCCTGCAACCTGTAATGGAACATTTCCCTTAATTATGCTATTCTTAAAAAGTGACTGATAGAGAAATCATATTTAATCAGAAGAAAGACAATCTCAGAAACATTTAAAAGGAAATGAAAATATAAATGGTGAAGGACTTGCATTTTTACTCATCTATTTAACACTTAAAGTACTAAATGAGGAGACAAACTCCAACCAATTTATAGATCTTTTATCTGTTACAATGTTCCAAGGTTAAGAATAGCAATTCAGACATCATAATAAAATAAATGTTTTATGTCCTTTCTTATACCCTTATAGATGAGAATTCTTAGGCAAAGTGAACACCACAATGATTATATGCATGCTAAGTATCAATTTCCTTGTGTGAATGGAATTTCTTGTGTGTATTAGTAGGACACAGGATATGTCATTGGATGTTTCTTATATAGAAATCACCATCTAACAGACACAGTGCAACATCTCATTAAGTCACATATTAATGTTCAGTGGTCACAATTTGGAAAAGATTTTCAGATTTTGCTTCCCCTTAAGATGCATAATTCCTTGGAAAAATCTGATTGTTCCTAAGACACTGCCAAATATTAGACTTATAATAAGCAAAAAATTGGAAGGAAACTCCTCAAAGTAGCCACAGACTTTCACAAATGCATAATTTCCTCATGGTCCACTAACAATGACACTAAGTGCTGCTATCTCTTCAATCTTTATCACACAGCAAAGTTGACTAGTGAGATGGCAAATAAAAGACTTCAACCCTTTTACGGGTTGAATTTGTAGATTTTTTTTTACTCTGAGGTCGTCAGTCTGGTTCTTGAAATTATAATGAAAAAAATATTCTTAGAGATGTCTGCAAATGACCAAAATGCTGCTTGTCTCTGGGGTTCAGCTGATGTTCTTACCACAGCAGCTTTTGAAACTGCTGCCAGGCAGAATTCCTTGGAATTCAGGATGTTTTGATAGTCTTAATTTCTCCAGCTCTCCTGTTGTAGCACAGAATAACTGTGGCTTTCTACTTTTCATGCAACCAGCAATATTAAAAAATTGTTAAGCATAAAGGGACTATAGTTTTAGGGCCTCCATTAGGGAAATTAAGACACTTAGTCCTATTTTCCAATGCCCTATGCTTTTACACAACTATATCTATCAATCATCTATCTATCTATCTATCTATCTATCCATCCATCCATCTAATCTAATCTCTTTATCCATCCATCCATCCATCCATCCATCCATCCATCCATCCATCCATCCATTTTTCTGTTTTATTAAAAGGCAGATTGTAATATAATACTATGTTGGGAGTTGTGAAAAACTGAGCAGTTGTGGAAGTGAATGTGAATTTTAATGTCGCTGCATTTTTCTGTGTAAGAATTTCTGTGTAGGTATTTTTGCCTGTTTTAGAGGCAGTTGGGAGAAGTCTTCTCACTTCCTGCTTCTAGAAATTGATGGACATTACATGGCAAGAAGTTCACTTAGCCTGTTCTCCTGCTGCAATCTGCAATACAGGCACAGTTTTGAGCTATGATGTAAAAGAAATATAATGTAATTTTAAGAAACTATCACATTGTAGTATTCTGGCTATCACTGAGTATCTGTTATATGATTTCTGTAAAGTTTCAAGGAATCCAAAACATTCTTATGAAGATTGTGTCTATTTACACTAAGCATGTAATTATACCAATTGCACAAATAGAAGGCAATACATATTGACTGAAATCAACAGCTAATTACCAAAATAAAAACAACATGAACTTAAACTGTGAGTAAAACTGAAAAGAAGTTCGGTGTTTATTCTTCAAGTATGTACAACAAACAAATACAATCTCTCTAGTCCTTTTCCCTTGCTGTCTTCTCAGGAAAATTTCCTTTTAAGTCTCTCTAGGGCTTGTTCCATATAACAAAGCTGAACTTGAAAAGAAGCCTAAGTGTTGACCAAAATAAGAATTTAATTACTTTCAGTAATAACACTTAGTTGAATTACATGACTGCAATTTTGTTTTGCAAATATCTTAGTGCAAAAATCTTCCAGAGAAGCACAGATATCTGTTACTGGGATGTGCATCAGTGTAAGGCTGTACCCCATGATTGTGAAGATTTATCAGTTCAGCAGGGCCCGGAAGCTACTCCTTCCAGGCTTTTTTTTAGGTGCCATCTGCACCATGAATACATAAGAGTGTTGTCACTTTCCCTGGGTGAAACCTTATCCAATTTGTTGTTTTTCATACATCTCTTGTTAGTGTGTGTGGGATGTCATGTTTCAAGAATTCCATGTAAACATGCAGGTAAACATTTAAATAAGAAAAATTACTAATGAAATACTTCAGTTATACCATAATTCACCATTCAACTAAGGGTCACATTTCCCACACAAAATCAACCTCAGAAATATTTCACTCTATGTAGGTAATGTAAGCCAATTTATGATCCTTTCCAATGTATTTTCCTCCTGGTAGAACCACTACCCATTCTTTTGGCGCCTGATGGATTTAGAACTTCTGCTTCTGCAAGAAAAGAAAACCAATTTGTGTTAAGAAAGTAAGTCAGTGTTGTCGTGTTGTAAATGTTTCAGTCTCAATAGAACTAAGATCTTGGCTTAATGTGTTCTATTTGAGGAATTATTTGTAGTGAGTTAAACATTCATTTCCCTCCCTTTTTCCAGAACAAAGACTACTACTGAATTTGGGTTGATGTAAGGAAATGAAAACTACTCTCTTCACTAAGTCATCTCTCTGTTTTGACAGCTTACAAATTATTCCAATAAAAATTGGTGATACTTGTTCAGGAACATGTTAGACAGAATCCCTGACGTCTGTGCTCCCTCATGCAGAGCACTGCTTCCCATGCCATTCTAAGACAGTGATTCTCTTTCCACATTCTCTTGGCTGTATATCCAACACAGGGCACAAACAGACCACTTGTAAGCTATACTGTCTATAATAGTTTAAAGAAAAAAATAAAAGTCATAGTGAAATATGACTTATCTATTCCAAATTACCTATAGTTTCAATTTTCTTTTCCTAAGGAATTTCATGCACTGATGTGTTGTGACAGCAAATCCTTAAAATACAGATTTGTACTTTCTTCTATTTTTTTTTCAGTACTAAGAAAAATTAGCGTACTCTTAAGGACACATATTGTTAAATTTTAAAAGAGTGTATTAGTTTTAATTAGGGCACTTAATGGCATTTGCTAGCAACATTTAACTGTAATCGACAACTTGTCAACATGATCTACCATTTCCTATTTTCAAATGACTATGGCAGAAAGAAGTGAAAGTACCACTAAATGAAACTGCTAAAGAACTTGCCATTAGTTCATGAAGATAAAGAAACCAGTCTAATGATTTTCAGGTTTCCTTTGAGTTCACGTTTGCAAATTGTGTTTTTAAGTAGGGAGAATTGATTTCTAAACTTCAGGGTTTGCATGAGGGTCTTATTCTGTCTTTACTGCAAAATATTGAAACATTTAAATTAACTTTTGAAAGTAGTGCAATTTTGGCTAATGATTTGCATTTAACTAATGATTTAATTTTTGCAGTAGAAACAACAATTGCAATGTACATGAACAACTTTTAAAAATTGTCATCATTATTATTTGATTATTACCGGAACACTTAGAGATTTTAACTAACCTGAGTGATTGATTTTTTGTCTTTTTTTTTTTTTTTTTTTTTTTTTTTTTTTTTTTGACATCTATTCCCTGCATTCATTTGAGAAATGTTCTCTTCTCTGCTTTCTGTAAAGTCCACTGAGGGAAAAGAGATTATCAAAAGTAGGAAATTCAAAAGAGAGGGAGTGTAACTATAAATTCAGCAATTAAGGAAAGATCATTATCAAGTGTTTATTACAACAGCGGAAGACGAATTAAATTGTCTAGCAATTTTAAAGAGTTATAAACCAATGGTGACATCCTCATATGGCAGAAAACTATCAAAGTCAAGACAGAAGATTATACTAGGGTAGATAATATAAACATAATAAAAAATGGGGAATAGCTGATTTCAAACCATCAGAGACAGACAAACTGGATAATGTCTTAGGTAACTCCTTCTGCAGAATAAAAAATCAAGTTTGATGTTTATTATAAAAAATAATTAAATTGACTACTTCAAAGCATATAGCTTTGGAATAAACAAAACACTTTATCTATGCATGAAGAGATGAACTCCATTTGAAAGTATCAAGAACTTTTATTGTGATTTTAAGTGATTGCTAAATGTTAAGGAATATATTTTCAATAACAAGAAAAATGGATGTCATAGTATAGTCCCTAAACAAAAAACCTTCTTAATTCATGCTATAACACTAATGCTCAGATTCACCCCATTTGCACTAAATGAAAAACATATCTTGTATGTATTTTCTGTTTCTAGCCAAGGAAAGAAGTAGGAATCCTTGACTATGACCATGCTATCTAGGCTCCACTGTGTCTCAATGGACCTAGATGAAAAAAATCTAGATCCATGGACTTTTCTGCTTTGAAATATAATTTGACATAGCTATGCTTCAGTTGCCTGTCTGCTTATAAAACCATGAGATGTTCTTATCCCTCATTTACACGATAAAACCACACACTTTAGAAGTGGATTAAGGTAAAGCATGTTAAGAGCTTGATGTCAAGTTTTCAAGCAATAAAGAACCTCAAGAGACAAATTTACTCTAATGCAAAGATTTTATCAAGACCCAAAGTGATCTGATAGCACAAATTACCATGCATCAGCTGATTTTGGATAGCTGTCAATTCATATGGTCTTACCTCAGGACACAGTTTGGCAAATTTCTTGACGTAAGTAATCAGAAGCAGAATTTTAAGCACATGCTTGAATCCTTCTGAGACTCAATACAATCTGAAGTTCAAAGTTAAGCATATGCTTAAAAATTGTCTTGAATATGCATGAGCTGCTCAGCTGAGCCGTTCAGTGAACATGCCTCCTCTTAAAATTGTTTGCTAGAATATTTGTAGAAAGTGCATCCACTGGGGCCACAGACACAGCCAAGGTTTTTGGGATTTTTTGGGGTTTTTTGTTGTTGGTGTTTTTGGTTTTTTTTAAAATAAATGCTCATGAATAAGTTTTGCAGTATTTGCTTAGCATTTCTCAAGAGAATAGTATCTGCCAATTGGCCTTGCCATCAATAAGGAAGTAAGTAGATGCTAAATGTGAATATAAGATTGCTCTCTCCAGACTACACATGTCAATGAAATTAAAAAGTATATCACTGAACATCTGGCTAGAATTACACTTTTAAAAAGTCTCTTGTAGTTCAAGTCAGAAAACCAGAGAATGT
Source organism: Onychostruthus taczanowskii (assembly GCF_017590055.1). NCBI lineage: Eukaryota > Metazoa > Chordata > Aves > Passeriformes > Passeridae > Onychostruthus > Onychostruthus taczanowskii. Next base: position 479,813 of record NW_024504566.1, read on the forward strand.
CTCCCTTCTACTCATACATCTGCTCTATTTAGCAGCTGCCTATTCCCAAAAACTTTGATTGAGCCAGGAACTTAAGAGGGCATTTGAAGATTCAGCTCATGTGAAAAGAGTGGTTTCAGGGCTACAAGTCACAGACAAGAATGAAGGTTTTCATGGTTCAGCAGCTGGACACGCTGATTGCAGTGACCTGTGCCTGTGCTACGGAGATCAAGTGACTTATGGAAGAGAAAGGAGCCACAGTGTGCTTCAAACCTTCAAACAAAGGGCTGACAAAAATCCCAACAGGTTATTCTTATGAATTCCAAAGTCAAATATCATTTAGTCCTTTGTTAACTATTTCTTTCTTGTTCATATATTGTAAGGAAAGAGTATATATAATACAAGACTTAGTATGTTGATGTCTTTACATCAGAAATTAGGTTGGGCTGGTGTTCAACAAGTCTTTACTAGGACGTACCTACACAGTGTTAGTATGGTAAAATGTCAGATACTTAACATGTACCATAATATTTAGGAAAATAAGATTTGATTTATATAACTTAATAAACATAGTTTTTAAAAAGTAGCATTTCCATTATATTAATTTATTTTAATTTCTGGTACATTTAAACTCCTGGGTTTTCCCAGAGTACCAAATCCCATAATGGACAAACCTATACTAGGAGAAAATAGGATCAATTTGTACAGAAGCGTTGCTGTGCAATTCATTGCACATTCACTATTGCTGATTGCTGTACATGAATCTGGTTATTCTTTATCTTATTATTCTGCCTAGAATATACTGATTAATTATCCAAAATCCATTAAGGAGCACTGACCATCATGACACTTAAAATTATATGGAGGATATGATAAGGATTAAGCTTCTTATTCTTATGGTAGGTCTTGAATGTTAGTATAAGTGACATTGAGTATAAAGGTAAAATGTTTATGAGAGTTACTGATGTGTACTGCCAGTTATGTGCGTTATGATCTACCTGGAAAGTATATTTGTGAGTAAACAGATCTGCTAATTAGAGCTAATTGTGTCAGAGGACTGCCCAACAAGCACACAATCTAAACTCTCTGATTCCATTGGGGAAAGTATTTCTGAGCACAGAAGATGAATATTTTGAATAAACTTCAGGGGGGGAGGCAAATAAGTGGTAAAGTGTGAAGACGCATTCAACTTCTACATGGTTGAAAGCACAGAACATATTGGAGATTTGACAGAAATTTAGGTGATAGAGAAAAGCCAAGACAGATGAATGTAGTGCTGGAAAAAGTGTGCTGGTTGATCTGTGGTGCATATAGGTTGAAATGAGTGATTTATAGCTTTCACATAAAAAAAAATTGTTACATGGTTACTAATATTCATTTGCAACCCTCTGACTATAGAACACAGGAACATATATTCCAAATGTCTACATTTAGATATGAACAAGTAAACTGGATACATATATCACTCTTTCTGCAGATGAAGAAAGAGAAACTGTTCTGAAAATCCTGCTGTCTGCTGTCATTGCAGGTAGGGAAAGATCACTGTTGTAGAGCAGTGTGGTTGCCATCAGTGAGCAAACACCCATCCAATTAATGTAAGAGGCTTCCAAACTCTGCTTGCTTACTGATGTCCAGGCTCTGAATTGCAACGAAGAGCCTGGAAGGCTGTTAAAAAATTGAAAGGAATGTTCACGGCCCTATGATTCAGACTCCTTTTCCTGAGAATAAACAAGACATTCTGTGGAGAGCAAAGCCATCAGCAAACACTTGAGATTTATTAAATACTTTTCTACAGCTTATTCCTCCACCTCACTAATTGCTGCAGCTGCTGCTACAAAAGCGTTTCAATTACTGCTGAAAGGAGAGGTGGCCTATGCAAATCTTACAGGGAAAAAAGACCCCTGTGATATTCACCTCCGGTGTGGTCCAGCACATGAATATTTGTGTGACTTCTTTCCACAGCCATTTTTGATTGACACTCTGGCTATGGCACAAATGGAAGAACTCCCATTATCTTTAAGGAATATGATTTCACCTTTTGCTTTTTACATTACATAACTGCAGAACTTCATTGTAGGAATGAGAGTAGTGAATTTTTTCTTCTCTCTTACAATAAATTAAAACCCAAAGAAGATAACCATAACCTTAATTCTAAGTGGCCCTTGAAAACAGAAACCAAAATTGAATGTGGACAAGTTTGATCAATTTCAGTTGAAGGAAATAAGATAGGTAGTTGCACCACAAGACCATGGTTATCCAAGAGTTGTCAAAAGATCAATTTTCCACAAATATTATTGAAAGAAAAAATATTGGGACCTTTCATTTACCTTTTCAGCCACAAGGAGCAAGAATCTGTGGCTTGCTGCTCCCAGATGAGTACCCTGGCAGCTGCCTTTTCTACATTTTAAAAGAATCTTTGCATTTCATACCCTTCTACAGCATAATCTCTGCGATGGAGGTACCAAATGGTTGAGATCAATCTTTGCCCTCTTTAGACGTAGTTCACAGGCATAGGAAGAAGAAGTATGTATCTTGTAAAGTCACACAGAGTGGTATTATTCTCTTTTTAACATCCAGATTAAATCTTGTAACTTTTTTTGCAGATTTCTTGATACAAATATCTGAAACTCATCTCTTATGTTTCACTAAAATGTTTTCAGACTTTTAAAAAACTTTCTATGCATTCTGTGAATAGAATTTTTGATAGACTTCTAGGAAACGTTGTCTTGATTCTAAACATTATTGTCATTTCACATCAAAATATTTCTCCTCTGCTCTTCTGCTCTGCTTTGCTCTCCTCCTCTCTCCTGTCCTGTCCTCTTTCCTTGTCTTTGGTACATTCTTCTCCTTCTTAAAAACCACATCCCCCAAAAACCTGAAAGCATCAGTTTTCCACACTTTTAATATGTCATAATTTATATTCCAGTCAAGGAAAAAAAGGCAATTATTTGTCCATCTACCAAGACCAAACACCTTTATCTCATTTTAAATCAGACTGTCACAGGAAAATAAAGATGTCTTTTTTCAGGACTATGGCAGGCAGATTGTGAAGCACTGACTTGCTGTATTGATCCTTCAACAGTACTAAGTAGACAGAGAGAATTTTACTTGTTTTGAGATGAAATAGCACAGCAAAATTAGTAAAGGAGTCTGGTTTTTGATCTGGAATAACATAATTAAAACTTATTGCATAGCTATTTTTATTAGTCTGTTTTTCGTTCTTTCTATTTGTCATTTTACCACTTGGGAAATAATTTTAGGGATATGTTAAAAACTTACATATTACTCAGAATTCACATGAAATCAGGTAGTTACCAGGCATCTCTGGACAGTTGCAGTACTCAACAAATTGTCTGAATAAATGTCAAACCCGAAGCACCTTGGGTGAATGGAAAGCCAATGACCTCTGTAGTACATGGGAATAGTATTTATTTTTCTAACATTTCCAAATCTGTGTCACACTTTTGTTTGTCTGCTTTTTGTTCTATCATCCAGTTTCATAATTTGTTTAAAAAACAGAATACAATAAATAAAAAAAAATAACCAAACCAGCAACAGATATGCATGTTTATGGAAATCAATGTAAAAAACTGCACTTGTGAAATTCCAACAGGAGCAAAAGAAGTTCTAAAATAGAACTGAATTTAGATATTGAGCTATGATTTATAAACATAATTAAACATTAAAACTTTGGCACACATGTTCATTAAATCAGACATTTTTGTATGCTGTGCACTTATTTGTAAGGGGTTCACCTTATTTTTGTACCATTTTATTTTATCCTTTGGCAATTTATATAATATCTAGAGCTGCTTTATTTCATTTATTTTATTTTAAATCCATGAAGCACTGTGCTGAACTGTCTTCTATATATAAATTAAATCCTGTGTAAATAATGCCTGAGCTGGTGAGATCCATTCCTCACATCAGACAACTAATGAGACACCCTGAGTGAAAGACTGCCATTATCTTTCAGAAGAGTTTGTATTGGGCTCTTTTTCTTTTACAAATCATGTACTTTAAAAAGGGAGAAATTATGATGTCTGATTTTACAGAAGCAGTTAACAGAACTGAAATAAAACATCTCCTACTGGTGCAATAATGAAACCACAATGTGATTATACAGCAGTTAAATGTATTTTAGTGTGTAACACACATCTGATAAATTATTTGAAGATTAATAACCATGTCTTCTTCATAACAGTGGTATGACAGAGATGAAACACTGAGCTCCACAAATAAAAGGTTATAATTCATTTATTTCTATGCTCTATACCTGCTCAACATCTAAAGAATGTACAGAGTGAAGTGCAGAATGTTTCAAAGCCAAATAAAACTGTGAAGTATTCTTTAAACAAAGTGGTATATTATCTTCTAAGATTTGTACAAAGATAATTACAGAAGGTACAATACAATACATCAGATTTGGTTGCAGATTGAGTTCTGAATCTTGTGTGATCTTCAGCTGGGTCAAAGTAAAATGACTGTCTTTGGAAAAGGACTGCAGAATTATTGTACTCCAAAATAAAAATAGTGCAAATAATAGCATTACATAGTATATCTTGTTACAGGTAAAGCTCATTGGTTCATCCCAAATGTACTGATCACGTTTGTTTGTTCCCTTTTTCCTTATTTTAAGTAATTAGTGGAACTTAAATGATGCAAATATGTTTAAAATATTGAATCATAGAACCACAGAATATCAGGTTGGAAGGGACCTCAAAAAACATCTGGTTCAACCTTTCCTGGCAAAAGCATGGCCTAGAAAAGATGGCCCAACACTGTAAAGTTGAATCTTGAAAATGTCCAATGTTGGGTAATTCACCACATCCAGCTACGACCATGTTCATGCCAGCTAAAGAAATTATTGTACAAAAGTATTCAGTAACACACAATAATGTACCTAACCATCTTGCAAAGCTAATTCATTATTATTATTCATCTTTCCTGATGCAGTTACCAATTATACTGAACCTTTGTGCAATAGCAAACTCTCACTCCTTTGCTGAGGTGTTAACTGCTTCACACTGGAGATCTGACAATAAACTTGAGCATCTGGGTCTGTAACAGATATCTTGTGCTATTTATCTGTACTATAAAATCTCTAGCACATTTCTCAGGTATCACAGCCTAAAGTCAATATCAGAAGTTAAGAAAGAACAATTAGAAATACGATTAGAAATTGTGTTTGTTAAAGGTTAAAAGAGAGGATAAACAGCAAATTATTACCATTAACTAGACTCTGAAAATATAGCATTACACCAGTATACAAACTTGCACAGTAAGTAGTTAATGAGTTGCTATGTCTCAAACACTGGTAGCTATTCAAGTGGTCAAATTAAAACTGGATGTGACTGTACAGAGGTAGGATAGGATCTTTTTGGGGCCACTTCCCCATGCTGGTCCACAGTAGCCTCCCAACACAAAGGACAGCACAGGCATGGTGTCAAGAGGCATGAACTGTGGCCTGAGGATCAATCCAGTAGTGGGGGATCAAGAATACCAAAGACCCTCAAGGCCTTCTGATCCATTTCTAGAAGGATCTAGAGAAATGAACTTTGCATGCTAACATTTGCATGACAATTGAGATAACTTGCTCCAGAGCAGGGAAAACTTCTTTTTTCTCTCACTATTAGAAGATAGGGGCAAAACACATATTGATCTCTATGCCAGGTGTGTAGCTCTGAGAGCTCTTTTGGATCCTTATGGCTTTTGGTGTTCTTTTTGGCCATCTACAAATCTCAGGTGTTCCCTTCTGTTGAGGAGTGGGATGCAACACTTGTCATGAACAGGATGCTGCTGTGGTTGAGAGGGTGTGAGTGGGATGTGGTCACTCTACCCCCAATAATGAGTGGGAAATGGTGGGACGTATCCCTTAACTGTTAAGGTTAACAAAAGGGAGGGATCTGAGCAGTGGTGAGTCATGGGGACCCAAGAAAGTCAGTGCTTGACTGCTACCCCATTTTGGAGCATTTTAGTGGATATGATGCCTGTACTGGGCATGCAATAGACAAATGGAAGTTCAGTAGCAAAATGGGGTCCTTATTTCTGTCTTTGCTGCTTTTCGCTTTACTCATAGAAGAATACATTTTTCTATGACTGCTATGATGAATTCCTATTTTAAACACACTATTGAAAAAGACCTTTCCCTGAAGTTTCCTGTTGGTAAGGGAGGTTGCAATAAAGGGCAAATTTCAGAATCACTGTTTCACTCACTGTGACATCTTTATCTCCAAGGTGATACCTTTACAGAGGGTCAATTTCCAGCTAAGGTTTCTTTATACTTTTTAAGAATCCTGTGGTCTTTTCTGTATTCAAGCAGCTTTTAAGGGACATGTGGGTTCCTTCTCTTCCTAACGGGATTCAAAACACTTTTTGCAACCTGTTTTCCTGGTTGTTTTTTCTTGTTTCATTACTGAGTATTAATGTTCTCAGGTTCATCTTGTTGTATTCAAGTACAGTCACAGAGAGTGTGAAAACGATGTTTCTTTGTAGAATTCCACTTTGAATGTCAAGTATTCGACTATTTGTGACTTTTGGGCACTAAATTTAAGCCTTTTCTCCTTGATGCCTGCAGAAGTACTAGAAACTGAATCAGCAACAAAGAAAAAATAAATTATTTCAGCAGCTAGTAAAGAATCAAGAGCAGGGTCAGCAATGCTACAATAGTGCAATCTTCTTTGTTACAATATCATTATGTGAATTGACTTAATAGCAGGATAATTTCTGAGTAATATAAGATTTCTGAGCCAAACAAAGAACACTAAAGATCTTTAAAAACTATTAAAATATTACCTTATTCAGAATTAAATTCTGTGCTGAGTTTCTAGCTGTGCACCTTGATAATAACCACTGGGATTATACAATTGAAAAGCCACACAGGAAGGAAACCCTAATTTCTGATTTAATCCGATTTTTACAATAGGACCTTATTTTTTTCAGTCACATGGTACTATGCTAAGATTGAAAAAAATTGCTCCATGTTAATGAGTTTAAAAGGCAAAGAGAATCTGTGAACATTCAGTCCTATATCCTGCCTAATATAATGACACAACTAATATAGATTATGTCTTATTATTACTAGGCATTTACAGTAGCCATGGTGGAAATAGATGCATTTTAAAAAATGAGAATCCCATTTCATTATTCCAAATTCTATCACATAAACTACATATTTTGCTAAGTAATTAAAGCTACTTTCTGGAATATTTGAATAAATGTCTGTGAAAAATCATCTAGAAAACACCAAGTTAAAATAATAACCAGACTGGTTCCCTATGAACTCAACTCATGGCTGCATTTACAATTTGGTACCTTAAAGTCTTGATTGAAGTTAGATCACCTGTGGCTTTACACCGTCACTGGCACAGTGAGAATCAAAAGACCTTTTAGGAGTTGTCTTGATTTAGCATTTTCAAATTTTCAGATGAACTTCCAACCAACCCCTATAACTCACATGCCAAAAGGAGACAAACAAGCAAACAAAGAAAAAATCCAAACCTCAGGCAGTCTTACTTGGCATTTAAATTTGTGAGTCTTCACTTCTCAGATCTCAATAATCTCTTCTAGATTTTTCTTCTGTGCTGAAATACTCCCTGCTATCAAATTTCTTTGAATTTCTATGATCAAAGTATAAATTAATGGACTAAGACCCTTAATTCTCGTTCTGTGCATGTTTTGCATTAATTTAATTGCTCCTTTATCATTTCAGTGAAACTCATTAATTTAGAAATCCTTTCTGGAATTTTGGTGACAGATGAACACAGCCCAACAGAAATGGTCTCAGTACCAAGTACAAACATGTCAGTGTATTTTCTCAAAAAAAAAAAAAGCATATACACATTTCACCTTTATGTCTTCATCCTCATTTTCAGTAAGAAAATAGCACAAACAATCTTTGTAGAGAATTTATATAGAAAACACAGGCCCTAAATGTTGAACTAGTCTTTGTGCATTCTGGGGAATTCCACTGAGTAAAAATTATACTCTTACAGAACCATCAAAATCATAACATTGATTAAAGGTGTGGGACCTTAAGCAAATAAACAAACCCACCAGTGCACAAATTCAATTTTGTAACAATGAACACTCATATTAGCAGCCTAAATGAAGCTTCCCCATTTTAGGCATCTTATGAGGGATCATATGTATGTCTACTGCAGGCAAAATATTCAATAGTGCCTCTGTAAAATCTAACTGTTCATTTAAATGATTTCTTTCTGCTTCCCAGACCCAAAATAATTAAATAATTTAATGGGAAGAGTGAGATCCTTCCTACCTAAATCTATACATTTACCATATGGATGATCTAAAACAGACCAAGCCGTCTAAACTCCTTCTAGGTGGTGAGGGGAATGTTTTCCAGAAGCACAGTTGTGAATAATCTAGGACAGAGAGACTGGCAAAGAAATCCATTGCTGAGTAGTATTTTCTCTTGATCACGAGTAATATCTAAGCTAGATGTAAACATGCATGTTATGGATACCAAAACTGGTGAGATGCATCGTATCTGTACTAAGATTCATTATGAAATTGGTGGGAGAAAGAAATTGAATCTCCTGGGGCTGGGCTGGGGGAGATGAGGGTGGTGGGAATGTGTATTAAGGAGCCATGATGAAAGAGGAAATACTTATCAGTCTTCTCTATGCTTGAAAATTAAAATTCCCCTTAAAACATCTCCAACACCCTAACTACCTGAGCTAGACACACAATGAAGATAAAGTAGATAGATGTTGAAGTGACTTCAGGAGAAAAAAATGCAGATTGTGAATTCTTTTTCCTCTTTGACGTCTGGGTAATTTCCAAGAGGGTGAAAGGAAAGAGGTAAATATAAAGCATAATGATAACCTCTCCTCAGGGCATAATAGATCATTATTATAGTCAAGAATTCACAGGTGTGTAAGTGTGTGCAGAAGATGTGCAAGCTGAGCTGAAGACGGAAGGTCAAACCCAGCTTAATGAAGGAAGGCTATTATCTTGTCCATAAGAGTGCCCAGTTTATGTTCCTCTTGGTGACAACAGAGCTTGATTTGACTCACTTGGGAACAGCATTCCCTTGCATCAGAACAAATGCTCGCAAATTCCATTTTCTGTCAAAGTGTGGGATTCCAGTAATGGTTTGGTTTGGAAACAAAGTGTCAACACTTCCTGGTCCAATACAATTGTCCATTTGCTCATCTGCCCAGGGAGCAGAGCAAGGGCTAGGGATCCTTGGTTGCCAGACTTCTGGCTGCAGCAAGGGCAGGATGCCCAGCATGCAAATATGTGAAGGTTATCAGTAAAACTATGGATTACCAACCCCTTACACTTGCTTAATGTTTGTGTTTATGTTGGAAATGGAGCTAAAGTCTCCCTAACAAGCATGATGGTTGACAAAAAGCATTGCTGCCAATTGTCAGAAGGCTAAAAGCACAAACATCCTGGTAATTAGAGGCTGATCAGCTGAGATGGCTAAGACTCTAATATTCTGAATTAGCAAGGGTTTGAATGGAATTTGACTAATTAGAATGTAAGCACTTTCCTCAGAGAACACGTCCGCTAAAGTGCACATGGTTGAGACGTAGGGTTTCAAAATTACAGAGATAAGAAGACAAAAGGCTTGTTCTGATAAAACTGCAAGGAATATTTGTACTGAATCAAGACAAAATTAAGAAGCAACTGCTTCCATAGAAGAACATAAGTATCCTTTATTTGACTCAAACTGCATTAAAATGCAGCTTTTTATGCTACATCTGAATATTTACATGACATCCAGACTGGTGGCCAATGGGTTCTTTGGAAAAACAAGACGTTTTTTCCTTCTGTAAGAGTAAATGGAAAATTTTTCATCTTTAACAGCCCTGCAGCAAGTCATGTGTCGCAATTATAAAACAGTTCCTTAATTTATTGTCTGTGTATCTGTTCTTCTACTATGCTAGAGTATTAAACATAAATTAATGGTTGTACTTTTCTAGTTCTTTGAAACAAGCTGCTGTAAAGGAGACCTGATCTAAGATGAGCACACAAATTGTCATGAAGTCCCTCTTAGCCCATTAGCCTGTCTCTGATAACTGCCAAGAATACAAGCTTAAGTAAAAGAACACACACAGTAAAAACAGCTTAGTGTTGAACTTGAATAGTGTGTTCCTTCAGGTGTACCCTTTCAGATTCCTGCAGTAATAGTCTGAGTCACAAATTGCATCTACAACATTAATACCCAACCTAAGACACATTCTTCATGAATTTAATTATTGTTTCACCTTATGTGTACGAACAATCTTCTAATCACACAAACCAGATGAAAGCAACACTTTTTCTTTGATCAATATGGATGTGTTGCCTGATATTTTAACCATTTTTTTCCCAATTCCTCTCATGCAAGAAACTTCGGGAAATCCTTCTACCTCACCATCATGCCACTCACCATTTTCAAGATCACTATTGTGTCCCTTTTCCAAGATGAATATCCACAATCTTTTCTCTTTGTCCATTCAAAATATTTCCCTAGTCTCTGATAAAACTTGTTGACTTCCCAGGTAGTTTTGTACTGCCCTCTTTATAGTAGGTCCCAGACTTCTCCAAAAGTTTTCTGTGTCCAGCTCAAAATACCATGCTAAGTTAATGATATCTTTTATGAGCTGCTCTAATGATTTCAAGTTAAATTAGATGTCAATTTTTATGTGACAATATTTTGGAAATATATAGGTACTTGTGGTATTAATAATAAAGATGTACTACAGGTATGTTATGTATTTCTTCTCAAATGCTACCTAAATACATAGCATTACATCTACATGAATATATGTTGGCACTTTGCTTTTGTTGACTTCCAATCACTGAGGTATATTTTCAGAATTTTTTTCATGATGACTCTTCAGAGTGGCAAAAGTTCATTTAAAGCACTTCACTATATAATTGTTCTTAGATGTTTAGGGACAGTTCTGTTTATATTACTTTGCACTTATGATCACTTAATTGAATCTTTGTTTTATTGCCTAGTCACTCAGTGGTTTGGAATTCCTCTGCAATTTTTCAGTAGTAATTTTAGCTACCATGGGTAATTGAAAGTGTAAACACATCCCTAATACTCTTTTGCCTTCTCAGTTTTTTCTGCTCATTTATTACTGTGTTAAATATCATGTCCCTATGGCCCATACAGAAGAAAATCTATTCAAACAAGCCAAACTGTTGAAATCAAACAATAACCTGACAATCAAACAATAATAATGACTATTATTCATATTGCTATAGTAATTTTTTGTGTACATTTTCTTTAAGAAAATTAAGAAACCATTTCAGAACTTTTTCTGTTCTAAGATTTTCCTTCTGTTAATACTGCATATGACTTAAATGGCTGTTTTCAGATGCTGCTGTCATACGCTTTCAACAAAAATGCATATTCAGTATTACAAACTGAATTTCCTGGAGATTAAAGTCAAATCAACTGCATGAAAGAAGCAAGAGCTGTAGCTCTTTAAATTTTCCTAATACTCATAACATAATATTTAATATCCATTTATATGTCTGACAATCAAATGATTTTTCCATTTTTATTAAGGGTGAACACTTTTACCTCACAGTATTTCCTATGTTCTGATCTATAAACGCTGAATGAGCATGACAGGGATTATCATAAATTATTACTCAAATCAGATATCACATCTACAAAAGCATACAGTATATTTAATAAAAAATGCACTTCATTTTTTTGGTTTTGGGGATTTTTAATGTTTTCTCTTTCTGTTCCTACTTGTTCTTGACAAAGATTTCCCTTGCACAAAGGTGCCTCTGTGCTTACCAAAGAAGGGAATCATAACTGCATGTTCAACGACTTTTGCTATCAAGATCTCTTCAGCTTGACAGCAAAACCTAAAGGAACTGGAGTGTTCATGATTTTTCCACAATCATTTGATTAGTGGAAACTGCCAGCTTCTCATGACTATCAGCATGACTTCCTTGTCACCTGACAGAACTGAGAAATTATTTTCCTTGCAGCTTTAGATTTCCATATTTCAGGGTCAGTATGGTGAAATGTCGGGAGAAACTGCCATCCAAACACAATGCTTTTATTTCAAAACAGCCCTTTTCAGCCATCCTTAACAAACACATTTTACTGTCTTTCCTTATCCTGCCCAGAAAAAGCAGTTTTAGCAGTTACTTTACATAAGTAACTCTGACCACATAAAGAGTAATTACCCAGACCATTGAGAAGATGTAATGTCTTCTTATTTTAGCTGTTTAAATACTGTTTGATAGTGTAAGCAGCAGCAACAACAAAAGAGACACAGTTTATTACCTTTTTTTACTTTTTTTTTTTTTAACTGTTGCAAATCCAAAGATATACTGCAGGATCTGGCTAAGAATGTATCACCTCTAATAATTTCCTGCGTGATTATTTCCTAATTCCTTTAGATTTCAACACTGATCATTATTTGTCTTAGCCTAATGTTTAACTGCTTACCAAATATACAGAGACAGCTATAATTACACCATTCAGTTTCAGTTTGGACGTGAAATAGGCATGGGGTCTCAACTTCTACAAATTCATACTTGCATTTTGAAAGGGGAGATTATGCTTTCTAAATGTAAAACATGAGAGAATATTGGGAAGAGTGAGAAAGGTGACTTTGGTACTTTTAGAAATCACTATTTTAAGATACAATCTAGAATTTTTGTTGGACATTTTCTTCATTCAGGGCATTGATAAACTTCCTAAAAACCTCACAAATTGACAGATTGGGCAAGAAATGATAGTCACACTGTAAATTTAGGAAGGCCTGTGTTAGTAGAAGAGGGCAATATTACAACAGATATTGTTAGCATTCTGGGACACCCAGTTTGTGTCCTAATTCAATGTATATGTTAGTTAAAGGACAGAATTTTATAACACAATTTCTTTGCCTATTAAAGACTCTCTTAGACTATTCACCAATGAGGTGTGAGCCTAGACTTTAAGTATATTTTCCAATATCTCCTTGAATCATAATTTGTAGGTTTCCCAGACCCAAAACTTATTTGCTTTAAATGGAGGCTTGTTGAGTTAATAAAAATGCTTTTTACTTTTGTATAGACTACCTGCTCCTGAGTGCTCTCTAAGCTTTATAATATATACCTGTCTATGGAAATGGTACTTGAATATACTGCTGCCCATCCAAATAAGATTCTGTCTTTCAGTCACATCCTGAATTGGGAGCAGCTGAAGACCATTAGGAGACCAAATGTCAAACAAAGGTAAGAATTGTCCTTAACGTGTGAGAAGAAAGATAGGAGGCTGCCATGTCTGCTCCAAGTAGAAATTCCTTAGGGTCCTAAGAGGAATGTGCAGAATCTCTTATTTTTTTTCACATTAATTTGATCAAGTGAGTCTCATGCTCTGAAAAGATACAATAAATATATATCTGCACAGTCCTTCCTTGGAAGAAAGAGAGGCATTTTATTTTCCAGCTACGAACATCACAGCCTTCACTAGGTTCTTCTTAATCTCTGCAGAAATGCATTCATGATAACATTTTTCACCTTTTCCTGCCCTTTGGGAGGATGACTCCACTATCTCTACTTCCATCTGTGGATACCCAGAAACAATGGTATGTATGAAACACAGACATCACCTTGAAACAACTCACCTCATGGAGGTTCCAGCTCTTTTTCTTTTACTCTTAGAAAGGTAGAAAATCCTACTCTCCTCCACTGATGACAAAAAGAAAAACCTAGTTCTGTCCTTCAGAGGTCAACCAGTGTGATAGATTGAGCAGAGCTTAAAACCTAGCCCCATGCCAAAGGGAGGCTGGAGCTGCTCGTCTGCTAGTGATGATCCTGGATATATTAGGCTGTAAAACCTCTTCTAGTTGTCTGGGTGCCAACTGCTTAGTTAAGCCACATTGTCCATAAATTCACTCAGGTAGTCTTCAGCTTTGTTCAACTGATAACTCTCCATTTTCATTCTTCACATGTATCAGAATTAAAAAGTGTGTGTTTTGCTGGATTTTGTTTACTTTCTGGTGAGCCTCCTATTTTGAGTTCATTAGATCACCAGACTGAATTGAGAACCAAGACAGACGTCTCAGTGCATGGTAGATTTTGTCTCCTCCATGCAGTGTGACATTGTAGCCCATGTGGAGGGCTGCATAATCTGACACAGAACATTTTGCTAAAATTAGCACACCTGCTGGGCATTAACCACACGGAGTAAATTCAATAGTACTGCACGGCCACAAGACACGACAGACTTTGGTCTAGGAATCTTATGGTGTTTATATATATGTGAAATGTTGTACTACATTTTTCAGCTTCCAAAATCCAGCTGAAATCTGATATCATAATATATGATACAGAGGTTTGGAGAACAGTAGGGCTGCACTCTCATCTGACCAGCCAATTCTATTTCTCCTCTTCTCGATGTTCCTGGTTTTATAAGGTAATGTATCACAATGAGAGTGTCAACTGCATCATGTTACAGCTGTGCTAAATCCTTCTTTACACAAAGATGTCCATTATGGTGTCCTGATACTCGCAGGCTGAGTTATGAGCTGGACAAGGAGTGTTGTGGAGTGCTGAAGCAGTCTGGCAGCCAGCCAGGGACATGGTATAGCAGTGTGCTTGGTGGAGTGCAGCAGATGACAGCCCATTGCTGGAAATTGCAGTTCTCCCGTGCTGTGCCGTTATGATAGGGTGAAATGACTTGGCAAGTGGTGGCTATGATTTTATGGTACAATTGAACTGCAGTATGAAGCAGGATAAAATTGCTTAACAGCTTTAGTTTGTCAGGATTTGACTTAAACTATTTTTTTTCTAGTAATGAACTAGGTCAGAGTTGTGTGGTTCAGTACTCCAGGAATGTGGCCATTTTCTTCTTCAGTTATGAGTCTAGAGGTGCCTAGATATATTTAGTTTACTTTTGCTTGTTTTTAGTTTGAAGAAATAGCATGAATTTTGAGCAGATATTATCTTGGCACTGTCTAGTGTATGATATTCTAATTCAGGAGAAAGAATACTACTGTTCACACAATTTCCATCTGTGTCTTCAGTGGGCTCTCTACATTTAATACTGACTCCTCCCTAGGTTGTTGCTGTATGTATGGACATGTCGTAATGAAGTAGTTAGGCACCACTAAACATTTCATACAGATGCATCTTACTGGTTCACAGTTGGCAATTCCTTTGATGAATTCCTGGAAATGCTGCTTGAGGTTAAACCATGAAAACAGGGAAAAAAGTCTCATGAATCCTAAGAACTGTGGAAGAAAAAGACCCTCATATGGTTCAGAGCCTCTTGTCCTTTTTTTATTATACTATTTTGCAATTAAAAACAATTGATCCTGCTTATATGGAAGAAATATTTTCCTGAATGCAGATGAAGTTTAAGGAGATGATGTTTTGCGGGGTTTATGGTTAACTTTCTTTTAGATTTTTTCTCTGTATGTTTGTTTTGTTAAAAAGGATTTAAAGAAATCCACTATAAGAGACAAATATTTACATATTAGATAATTCTCTAAACTGTGGAACCTGTCTGTATGCCATAATGCAGAAAGGAACAAGAAATTAAATATGAGAGAGCAATTGTAGAAAGAAGAAATTTTTTTTCCAAGTAGGAGAGATTTACTTCTTTAGTCACTAAAAACAACATTATCATTCAATATGTGGATTTTGGAGTTTTTCTGTCTAATATTCTCAATAGCAAGTTGTCACTGGGTTTTTCCCCAAATATCTCTTCAGTCAAACCCACAATAAAATATTTAACTAGTCTTGTCTAAAGATAGCAAAAGCATGGGCTATGCTGCTAAGTTTCACATCTGAAAAGATACAAAAAGAGCATGGTGTTTCACAAGAAGAACTTTAGACTTTATCTTTTTTATTTGGGAAAGTTTCCATTAGATTTTCTCAAAACATCTGAAAATGCAGGAAAGCATAATTTTATTTTTTTTTTTTATTGTCCAAGTGTCTGGCAAATGTTCTAGATTAGGAAGACTGCCAAAATACCCACATGCCATCATTATCTTCTCACTTTTCATCTCATTCAGACATGAAAAACCAATTTTCTTTCATCAGTGTCCTGACTGATGTCAGTAGAATATTTAATATAACAGAAGGATGCAAAACTGTGCATCATCAAGATGCTACTCATATTTCAACTGACATCTCCACACCAAATCCTAGCAAACTAATATACCCTTAGATTTAAAAAAGATGAGAGAAGCTTGAGTCTTCTTTAGTGTGAAGAAATAGCCCAACACTAATTTCACTCAGTATGAGGAGAAAGAATGAAGGAAACAGAGGATGACCCTGTCCATGCCAACATGTATGACCACTTTTATGATCCAAACTATCAAAACTACACAGTGGTTCCATAACAGCATAAACATTAATATTTGTGACATCAAGAAATCCCCTGACAAACAGTGCTAATGTACTGCAGCTGGAAACCAATAATAATGTTCAGAGTCTGTCCTATCATTTTCTGTTCTAGCTTTCCCAGAACCCTGAAGAAAAATCCAAGTGGTTAAATGTCAACCGACAAAGTAAGACCTACTGATATCATCTACCTGGAGTTGAGCCTTCAACATGGTTCCACACGACATCCTTATCTCCAGATTGGAGAGACACAGATTTGAAGGATGGACTACTCAGTGGATAACGAATGTGCTGGATGGATGCAGCCAGAGTTGTGGCTAATGGCTCTATATCCAGATGGAGTCCAGTTATAAGTGGTGTCCCTTGGGGTCTTTCTTGGGAATGGTGCTTTAATATCTTCATCAACCACATTGAGATTGAGTGCAACATCAGCAAGTTTGCAGATGACATGAAGCTGAGTGGTGCAGTTGACAAAACAGAAGGATGGGATGCCATCCAGAGGAACATGGACACACTTAGAGGGCCTACAAGAGCCTGAGGACAAGTGATGTACTCATGTCAAACTGAGACATGAGTACAGACTGGAAGAAGAACTCATTGAGAGCAGCCCTGCAGAGAAGGACATTGGAGTTTTTGTGAGTGAAAAGCTGGGCAAGAAGAAGAGGATTTGTAGCTGCTCCCTCCATTGAAGGGTTTAAGGCCAGAGTGGATGGGGTCCTGAGCAACCTGGTCTAGTAAGAGTCATCCCTGCCCGTGATGCTGGTGGTGTTGGGGGGAGTAGGAACTAAAAGATCTTTAAGGTCCCCTCTGATCCAAGCCTTCCTATGATTCTATAAAAAGTCAACATTAAAAGTTCATATTTTTATTGATGACATGGATGAAGGTGTTGAGTCTTCCATTAGTAAATTTGCAGATGACACTAAGCTGGGAGCATGTGTCGATCTGTTGGAAGGTAGGAGGGCTCTGCAGAGAGACCTGGAACAGTTGCATGGATGGACAGAGCCCAATAAGATGAAGTTTAATAAGTCCAAGTACCCAGTCCTGCATTTTGGCCACAATAACCCCCTGCAATGTTATAGGCTGGGGATGGTGTGGCTGGACAGTGCCCAGGAGGAAAGAGACCTGGTTGTACTGGTGACAGTCGGCTGAACATGAGCCAGCAGTGTGCCCTGGTGGCCAAGAAGGCCAGTGGCATCCTGGCCTGTGTCAGGAACAGCCAGCAGGAGCAGGGAGGTAATTCTCACCCTGTACTCAGCACTGGTGAGATCACACCTTGAGAGCTGTGTCCAGTTCTGGCCCCTCACTTTGGGAAGGACTTTGAGATGGCGGAGCGCGTCCAGAGGAGGCAACGAGGCTGGTGAGGAGCTTGGAACACAAACCCTGTGAGGAACGGCTGAGGGAGCTGGGGGTGTTTAGCCTGGAGAAAAGGAGTCTTCAGAGGTGACCTTATCACTCTCTACAACTCCCTGGAAGGTGGCTGTGGTCAGGTGGGGTTGGTCTCTTTCTCCAGGCAACACCTGACAGAACAGAGTGTTAAGCTGTGCCAAGGGAAATATAGATTGGACAATAGGAAAAAAGTTTTTTATGGAAAGAGTGATAAAGTACTGGAATGGCCTGCCTGGGGAGGTGGTGGAGTCACCATCCCTGGATGTGTCTCAAAAATTATTAGATGTGGTACTTGGTGCCGTGGTTTAGTTGAGATGTTGGTGTTTTAGTTGAGGGCACGGGTTGAACTCGATGATCTTGAAAGTCTCTTCCAACCTAGTGATTCTGTGACTCTGTTCCACAAGAAAATTTAAAAAAAACCCAACTTTTTTCCTTTTACAGCAGTTATCTTCCAGATCTTATCACACAAGAACTTGACCACACAAAATAAAATATATATGTTTTCTAAAACTTCCATGTGTATCACTTGCTGAAACTGTTTTCTTGTTAAGAGCTGTTATTTATTTTTCTGGGTACTAAACTGTACCAAATGGGATGAAATTTATAGCTACTTTTCAACTTTTTCCCATTAAAGATAATGTTTATTGTTAATCATTTGATTTGTGTTTATTTTGTAGTCAATCAAAACATGTAGTTTTAATTTTCTTCCACTTAGATGAGTGTTGATTTCTAATTTCATTAATTTACTGAATACTGTGATGTGCTAACATTCTCCTTTGTCTTATAGTCCCATTTCATAATATTGTACTATCACAGGATGTACAGGATGATATTACTATGCTGTAATTTCTGTGCATTTTTGTGTTATAGCTGCTCTGAATTTAGTTGGTAAATTTTAGACTTAAAAAACCCATATATATATATATATATATACATATACACACACAGAGTATGCTGTAGTATCTCAGCTTCAAATTTTATTAATTATTTGCTTTTAGGTGGACTTAACTCATGTGTCTTCACCAGTCATGGGGTTTTCTAAAAAGAACTTATATATATATATATATATATATATATATAAACTTTAATTCTTTAATTTTAGTCATATTTTTACTTTTTGTATCTTCCAATACAGTCAAGAGCCCACAAGTTCTTGATAGTAGAGTGGTATCATTCAAAAGCTCATGGAGAATACTGAGCCTCTATTCTGAACATGACACTATGGTCCAAATAGGAATGAAACTGGACTTATAGCTGTCATTTCAGCAATTACACCACAGCACAGCTTTTGCTTCTTTAAAATTTGCTTTGTAGATCCAAAAAAAGTTTGGACTATAACTGCAGAAGACCTTGAATTTTCTGTGGTTTTAGAAAGTTCATCCTACAACTGTGGCATGGAATCCAAGTACACCACTAAGTATTATGCTTACAGAGAATTACAGAATCACAGAACATTAAGCTTTGTAAGGGACATTAAAGATCACCTTGTCCCAGCCTTTCTGCCATGGACAGGGACACTTCCCACTAGACCCAATGAATACATACTGTATAAATAATTATATCTATACAAAATATACCCTCATATACGAATAGATTAGCCAAATTACTGTGTGGTCAGCCGGAATATGTAAGATGTGCGTGCCATCTTTAGGCATCAGTGTATATTTATGGTCATAAGAATAAATAATAGTAAAAACAGTAAATAATAGTAATAACAGTAAAAAGACACAAAAAGTAAAATGGAACAGTTTTTTTTCAAAATACACTGCTATTCTGGTAGTAATGGTTCATAGAATTGGTTTTTCCTTTTAAATGAAAACTTGAAATTTTAAATCAATCCACAGCATCTGTCTTGAAATAGTTGAAACCAGTGGGGAGTTCTGAGTTTACTGTATTGAAGAAAGTATCCTGTAATATATTGTTGCTTAAATAAAAGAGTAAACTAAAAGCTCTAGTAACTTTGGTTGTTGTCAGGAAACCAAAAAAATGCAGCATGTGTGGCTTATGAATTGGCAGGTATTTAATACAAAAATACATAGGCATCATAAACAACCTTTTCTTAATTTTGATTAGCTTTATTCTATTTGAAATTGTGTATACAGTTCCTATTAAAATACATAGCACAGGATGAAATCAAATGTTGTCACAAAAATAATGCAGTATTTTGTGATTTAATTCATGTATCACACCATAACATCTCATTCATAGATCCATCAAAGAACTGTTTGCTCATGGGAAAAATTTTTCTGGAGAGGAACCTATTACAGCAACACAGTCATTTTGAATTTATATTTTTTGACTAGAGAAACCTAGGAACAAGAAAATATCTTGTCTAAATGCTTTATGAATTTAAAAAAAACATTGCGATATTAGTCCCCTAAATGCTTTCCAGTATTTATCTTATTTTTATTCCTGCATAAAGGTTGAGGAGTTTATTTTAAAAAACCCCTCTTTTTAAAAATTTTTGTTCCTCCTGGAACTAAAGGAGAATGATAGCCTCAATATTAGGTTTAATGCACAGAGAAAGAAACAGAGCTTGAGACTAGTAGATTAACATACTCTTTATTCAGAAAAAGGAAATTGCCTTGGGAAGGATTTCAAACTTAATAAATCAGTATTAAGAATAAAGCAGAACCCTTTATTGTTGCGCCACAAAGCTTCTTAAGGATATACTGATGTATTTCTACTGTCTACATGCAAAAATATAAACTGAAATTGTGATTATAATAGCAGAGAAACACTTTTTCTTGAATATTCAAATAGATAGTTTTAACCAGGAATCTGTCAACATCTATTTCCAATCATCTCATGGAAACCTAACTGTGACAGATGGCATCCAGCCTGCCTGATGTGAATTTTACCTGCTGTATATTCACTGATGATTTAAATCTCTGATTCCTATCTCTATGTGCTTCTACATACATATCTTAGCTGTATCTTGAATTATACTGCATGTAAAAAACCTACTCTTCTAGCATGATAATGACCATATAGTACAAATATTTTATACTAGGACATTTTACTTCTTACTTTTTTTTTTTTCTTTTTTATTTTTATTTCATTTTTAGGCAGAATCTATGACCTTAGTTCTTCTAGGTCAACACCTCACATCCCTCTGGACCCTCTCAGAAGAATTCTTGGCACAGTTGCAGCATTCAGTCCCTTTCTTTTTGACCTACTCCATTTTTCCACTTTCACTTTGTTGATGAAGTTCGAATTCCTTTTCTTTCATTTTTGGACAGACTATTTTCATTTGCCTCTCAGTTGATATTCTGCTACAGTAACTAAGTCTTTCCTTTCTCCATCTACACACTCTCCTACTCATTACCATGTTGTCGGTGTTCAGCATTCCTCCCTCACCTCACACATGTGGAGGTGTTAGTTATCTCTTATTCGCCTCCTTTGATTGCAACAGCCATGAAAGTGCTAAAGCAGGAAGGATGCCAGCATTTTAACTACAGTGTTGTCTAAACCTGAGCAGATGGTCTTCTAATCTCCTAGGAAGGGGAGGCTCAAATGTGTGATAGTTAAATTCTTTGAGGTGAATTTGTAGAAAAATGGAAGATTCTGAAATACATGGTGCATAGTGGGCAATGTTTTGAGAGGAAGCTGAGAGATACTTTTACTTTCATTCCTCCCTTTCTTTGGAGCTTCGCTCTAAAATTTAGCCATTGCAAGGTGAGGCTTTGGCCATTTTAATTTCACATAAACCTGACTATTGTATGTCCAGGATGAACAGCACTTCATCCTTCCCACTTAAACTCACAGAAGATTTCCTCAGTAAATAGTGTCCATATCCCAATGTCACTGGTGCATAATCTCTCACCTAGGGCCCCTCTCATCAAGGACTTCTTTTGACATAACATGATTGTATCATCTTGCTTCAAATGTCTGAGAAAAATGCTAAATTGTGAGAAAGACCTGTGAAAAAGTACTGAGCTAGAAAAGAAGGCTAAAATGACAGGCAGAGGTAAGTTTGCTGAGACAGGGTTTGTTGGCATCTCTATGATTCCAAGACAAAAACACTGACATGAGAAGGCACAAAGATCAGCAGCACTGAGGACTTCCAATGGAGGCTGTCTGGCCAGCACAGACTTGCTGCATGATTTACAGGGGATTGTAAGCATATTAATACTTATTCTCCTTTTTTCTTGGTATTTTTTTTGGTCCACATTTTGTGTTGTGCATAATAGCAAAACAGAACTGTTTTATACTCTTCCAATGTGTACATCCTTCCTGCAATGTCTTTATTCATGGTAAAAGTTGTCCAAATACAGTGACACTGAGAAGGTAAGTTATAGACATCAGCTGAGCAAAGGCATCAGCCCATCAGTCAAGCCAAAATGTCAGGTGATGATTAACCATGAAGATTTACATAATAGCTACTGAGTAGGAAGCTTCTCCCTAGAAATAAACATCACTGAGAAAAATTTGGGCCATAAAAATTCATAACATATGTAAATGTAGAACTGAACACTTCACCATCATTCTTCTCTCAGTGATCACTAGACCACTATGCCTTTAGTACAGAAAAGAGAATATTGCACTAAGGAAGCCAAGAAAAAAAAATAAATTTGTCAATTCCATTAAATTACTGATATGGACCCTCCTTGCCCCAGTCTATCAAAAAATACTGGTGCAATATAGAAAGGAAAATACATTTTCCCTTTGCAAGCATATTGTACTTTAATTATAAGACTTTGGATTCAGAAATTTCTAGGCAGACGTTTCTCCTCCTGTATTTGATATCACATTATCTGTGATGATTCAGGCAGCCAATTTCATCCACAAGTCCACAAATGAAATCCTCTGTTAGTAGCGAGGACAGAACTCTGTTTCATTCAGATTTTAAAAGTCAGGTGACCACGTAGACCAATGAACTACTAAGTATTTGATCAGTCCTTATTTAAGTATATTTTAAATAATGAAGAATTGTGAAAGGCAGTATTACAAAATGACTGGGACAGATTTCTGTAGGATACATTTATTTTAGCATTTTTCTTTTAGCAGTCTTCTTTTTATCATTTAGGAATACTCTTTTTCGGGGTAGCCAGATGTGACAAAACCTTTTACATTTTAGAAGCTAAGCATACCCAAATGAACATATGTGGCTTAAAAAAATGGAAAAAAAAAAAAAAAAAAAAACAACCCAAAAACTAAATACATGGGCCCTCTTTGAATCCCAAGTCAATAGCTAAAAATCCTGGAAAATAACCAGTTAAGACTGAATTCAAATTTTATTCCTTGTATCAGATAGTATTTTCCATGAGGTTGTTTCTTGAAATTTAAAATTTTACCATAGAAAAAATACTGCATATTCTATTTTCATTTGCTATTTATATATATGTAATGATCTGACTACAGAAAGAGACTATATCCATAAAATGGCAAATAATTTTTGTAACTGTCTGATGGAATTCAGATAATTTTAAGTTGTTCTCTGCATTTCTGACTTAGGTTTGTCCTGATGCTCTGAATACTTAGGAATTTATTATATTATAGTATAGATTTTAAATATGAAATTTATATGGCTACATGCAGAAATCCACATTTCTGGTACAATGATAATAGGGAGTTTTCTAACATTCTAGCATTTTTAAACAAAATTTGAGGCCAAAATGCTGGTCAACAGTTTTCATGCTGCATGTTTGTTTCATAATGACTTGTTATTGAAAGAAAAAGATGGAAGGAACATGGGGAGAGGAAAGAACAAGAGGGAGAGGGTGTTTGAGAGGTTTTATTGTAAGCAGGGTTGACTGTAGAGGGGAACTCAAGCAGCTCCTTGGGATGTAAGGTGGAGAGCAGATATGTGGAAAGATGACAGTGGGGCAGGGTTTTCAGATTGCTTGCATCAAGAGGAATAGCTTGAGAGGGAAAACACACACTGAAGCAGTGCAGGACAGGAACATAAAGGAGGAGCAGTGGTTGTAGAGCTTTTAGCAGAAGGGAATAGACACAACAGAGGTCCATAGTGAGGCAGGATTCCTTTTTGGCATTCTTAAGACAAACATGAAATCCTAATGACATCTTTCCCATATTGTTAAACACCTTCAGAACCTACTGAATAAACCATGGGTGTGCCAATGATATTCTGCATCACAGCATTTTTTTAAACTCTGCTTTTTAAATGTGCGAAATCTGAGACCAAAGAAACTTATGCCACTTTAAAGGAATGTTATTCTCTTCTGAAAGTCAAGTACACAAGGCTTATGTAACAACATAATTAAAATTGAACTTACTGCATTAGCTCAGACTCTTTCTGTGTTTATTTGTGTGATCTATTTTGTTTTCCAGTCATTGGGGTACTGATTATTTTCACAATCTTTCAGATTCGCATCTTCACAGCATTCTTGTGAACCACTACTCAGCACTGGCAGGGCCACACCAGTGTCTCTGTCCACTTCTGAGCTCCCCAGGACAGGAGATGTGGAACTACTAGAGAAACTCTTCTAAAGGGCCACAATGATGCCAGGAGCACTTCTCACATGAGGAAAGGCTGAGGGATATGGAGCTGTTTAGCCTGGAGAAAAGAAGTCTTGGTGGAGGTCTCACAAATATGTATAACTATGCAAGGGAAGGAAGTAAGGAAGATAGAGCCAGGCTCTTTCCGGTGGTGTCCAGTGACAGGACAAAAAGCAATGAGCACAAACTAAAACAGGAAGCTCCGTTTGAACATCAGCAAACCCTTTTTGTCTGAGGGTGAGCAAGCACCAGCAGAGTTTGCCCAGAGAGGTAGTGGTGTCTTTATCCACAGAGAAATTAGAAAGCCATCTGGACATGGTTCTGGGCAACTGGCCTTTTCTTAAAGAGTGGCTTGGCCCAAGTGACTTCCAGAGGTCCCTTCTGACCTCACCCATCTGTGACGCTGTGCGAGAATAGTACCTCATAGTGTTTCTCATTTCTGCATTTAAAAATCTCAGTAGTAAGGATGGGATCCAGACCACTGAAATTCACCAGATCTCTTCCTGTCTGACCTGGAATTTCCCTTAGTAACTACAGCTTACCTATATATGACCCTCTTCTGTTCATGTAAGAAGGCTGAAATCAGAGTAACAACTTTTGACCTTAATATTTATATAATAGGCTTTATATTCCCAGCTTATAGGAATTAAAAAGAAAAAAATCGGGGGTGGTGGTGTTTGCTTTCTTTGGGTTGTGTTTTTCTTTGTTTGGTTTGCCTGTTTGTTTTAATTTCTTGTGCATTACCTTTCCCATTTGGCCTCGGAATTCCCTCTCATCCCTCATGCCCCCAGCTGCTGTTCCCCAGAGCCTCCCCAGCCCCTTGCTGCCACTTGTCACCCGAAGACAGAAGTAGGTAGACCCCAGGGCTCTGTTTGTCTGCCATTGAGGACAATCCTGTGTTCTAATTCTGTCAAGCATGCCATGAGCTCACTATCACTGCTTATTATAAACTGTAGATCTGCATGTAGACTTGCAATGAGAAACCCCATAACTTAAAGGTTTGCATAAAGGTGGACCAATTTTTAGAGACACTGCACTTCAGCATCTCTCCTTGACCTCGGTGATGGCTCTTTTGTTAAAAGGTGTGCACAACACAGTTTTTAAGCCAAACACACAAAAAGAGCCCATTTAAAAAGATGAATAGCCTTAGAATACACAGCAAACTAACTTAAAAGAATTACAATATTACCAACTGATTTCAACTTCATTTTCTGAAATAAAATTTGTGCTCAGAAACTTAGAAGTTAAGGAGTGAGTAAAACCTTAATTATCACAGATATAACACATATAAATAAACATGTATTTACACATATATGATTGCATCAATCTACCTTTAGCAAAGCAAGCTGTCTCCAGTATTTGACACCTGGTATTTATGATTTTATAACTTGATTAAAATGTGTATGTTCATCCATTTTGATATAAACCCTGCTACAATAGCAAAGACTATTTACTACAATTTACTCTAGCTGCTTGCCACCTTTTTGAAATAGCAGATATTTAGGGCTGACTAGCTCTGAATTGCCTGTTGAAGCAACACTAAGTATGAAGCCCACAATCTTAATTTAGGTCCCCAAGTTAGATGCCAGAAGTTAGATGGTGTGAATACCCCCTTCAGAGAACAAGCCATAAAAGGGAACAGCAGCTATGTATAGAATGCAGAGAAGACTAATATAAATGTCCTGAACAAAAATGCTCTTTGTCTATATTTGGCAAGTGAAAGCTTGTTCCAGGGAGTTGCTCACACACTGCAACTCCAGTGAGAGCTTCAGGAGAAGCTCTGCACCTCCCAGCACTGGGCCTTAATAGCCTGAGCATTTCTATCTGCTGCTGGGCTGCACCTTGCCTGATCTCAAGCAGAGCTATTACAAGAGCAGGGATTACACATCATTTCCCTCTACAGTACTTTGAATTATTTAATCAACGTACTTTATTCCACAAGCTGTTCCAGCCATGCTTGTGAGGGTTTAAAATCAGAAGACTGCACTGTTACATGAGCAATCCTTGGAGGAACAAAGCGCCCTGGTGTATTCTCAGTCAGAAAAATGCCATATTCTGCTTAGAGCCACTGCACAAATGATGGCTCCTGGTCTGACATCTGACATATTATTCTAATATTCTCCCAAGTTTCATTATGATGTCACGTTGATCATAGTGCTGTTAGTAAATTTTGAAGCAGCTCACTTCCTGCTGCCAGGTACGGTAAGAGAAGATCCAGCTACAGCTGATACTAGGCATCTGTCATTGCAACTGTCAGGAAGATAAATACACCAGAGTTTTACTGGCCAGACAAAACTTCCCAGAATTTTTAGCTTCTATGCTGTGTCTCGATATTATTATTAATGCTAAAATGGATATTTCAGTTATGAACATGAAATGAGATTTTTAAAGTAAAACAATTGTAAAAAAGGATGTACACCTTTTTCTTATCCTAACAGTATCATTACAGTCCTTCTCTTTCACCATCAGCATTAGTGACCATTTTCAATTTTTAATTCTACAGCCCATACTAATATTTATAAAAGTCAAAGAGTATTTTGATAATAAAGCTAATATATTTTTATCTTCAAAAATTATTCTTAATTCCACTGTATAATTTACTCTACTTAAAATGATTTCTTTTAAAACTGAAAAATTTACCCTAAGTTAATTATTGCTTTCTGATATTCAGCAATTTCAATTCCTTAACAAACAAACCGTACCATGTCTTTTAACATATACTTTCAAGGCAAGAATGCAGTCTAAAGAGGAGACACAGAAGCTACAAACAAGCTTGTAATGGTGATTTAAAGACAATTTATTTCAACATTAGTCCTAGCATTTAAGGACAGGACCCTATTATTTGGGTTCAATTGAGATTTTCAATTTTAAAGTGGCTTTTAATTCAATACTTAGGAACTGTTGTCAAAGGACCTCTTTAACTATCAGAGGTCATATATAAAGCCATTTGATTTGGAAGAGTTATCTAAAAAGAGTGTAACCTTTGAACTGGGCTGAATCCTCTTGGAAGAGAAAATAATAAATGCAATAAGATGCAGGTCCATAAATGGCGTGTGCAATTTTGGACTGAGTCAAGAAACAAATGACTTGTAATTCTGACTAATCAGAGGAAATCAAGGAAACAACCAGATCTGTGAGGAGGATGAGCCATAGTTTCCTTGTTGTGCTGGCAAGATACAAAGGATTTTTAGCTAGCAGCAGCAGTGTACATCAGTATCACAGGCACTGCTATTTAGTCTCATATTTGTCATTGCCTTCCTCCAAAATATTAAGAAAACCACTTAATTTCTCTCACACCTGGCATCCCCTCATGTAAAATGAGTTGACATTTATACATATCCCTCTAATGTCAGGAGAATATTTTTGTAAAACATTCTGCGATCCATTTAGATAAAGTTCCAAAACTGTTTTATTGTATATCAGTACACAGAGAGAAGTTTCAGACATCTTTGTTGCAGAGTTTGATAAAGGTTTAACCTAAGACAAAGATCATGTCTTGTTTCTGTGTTGTGTATTGTTGATGTTTATAAGAAATGCCAATTAGAATGCTTCCAGAAAAGTATCACCCTTTGGACCAAGTTAATCTCTGACTATTCACCCTGAGAAGAGGATCTCCACTCTGTGTCTCCTATTTCTCAGGAAAATATTTCTTTTAAAATTAAATCAGATTTTTTTTTTCTTGTAAATAAAATATTTAAGATGTTCAGGATTTCTCAAAACATGATGAGATTTCAGCATCAAGGAATTAAACTCCATGGAATATTTTTTCTTTCCTTAATGATTTCCAACAAAATGAAAAGTTCACCCCTCTCTGGTCTTCAACACCATCTTCTAGGTTTTTAAGGTATTACCTTTAGAAATTGTTTTCTGTGATGGTATCTTGGCCAAGATACAGGTTTTCATAAATTCCTAGTTCATAAACCCAAAACAATCTCAGCAATCATTACTGCTTACATAATACAGATTTCAGGGCTTCCCTGAGGTTAGTTCTTGTCCAAATGTGGTTCAGAACAAATGATTGTTATCCACATCCTTAGTACTGTCATGAACAATTTTATTGTAGGTTTTATTTTATAAAGAGAATACATAGAACTTCCTCAGTCTTTTAATATATATTTTGCTTTTCACTTGCTTAAACACTTTATGAAATTTCTCTGTACTCTTTCTGTATTAATTTTCTTCATGTAGTTTTCAAATGGGAACAAGATCACTGGGGAATTTTATCAACACTAAAGACTTAAGCAATGGAAGGACTTTATCTATTGATTGATACAGATCTGTTCATTAAGATTGAGGACTTATTTGGATTTTGCCACTTTCCTTTCTATAAAATATACAATGCTAAAAATTTCCATTTTGAATGACATCAATCATTCTGTAAATCATACCTGTAACATAATTAAACTACAGTCCTGACTTTTTATGTTAATTCATGAAGTTATGCAAACCAGTTTCAGATATTTTCAGTCAAACCCATGAAGCTCTGCATATCTTTGTGAAGTAATGAATATTCTCTGCATGACAGACAATCCTAATTGATAATCAGTATCTCAGCAATCAATATTGCTGGGAAATTAAGAAGTCTTAAGTAAGTTTGTTTACGGATGCACACGCATACACCCAACACATGCACAGTCACTTTCCTTTTATACCTGTGACTGACAGAAACTGAGCCCTCACCTAAAAATATCTTTCAAAAGACTTCAAAGCTTAGAAGTTTTCACAAGAAGCACAGAGATGTCCCCATTTTCCTTCCATATGCGGGGGAGATGTGAATAATTAAAGTTCAATTCTTAGGTGTATAGCACCTAATGCAAACATTCATCGTTATTACTTTGATTTTATAGTAGTATTGCATTTGCAATAGATACATGTAAAGGATTACATGAAGTGCAAGGCTCTAGACATATTGGAATATGAAAAAAAAATTATTCTAATCAGGATATGTAGGAAGCGTCAACACATTTATAATATCAAAGAAACACCCAAAATTAACTTGAAATAAGAACAAAATAAGAAACAGACAATATTCAAATGTCTCTAGGAAACACAATACCATACAATTTAGAAGAAAACTGGGATAGATAACAATAGCTAGAAGCCAGAATGGTTTAGGATGCACCTGTGCAAAGAGTTTTTTTCAGGTTGCTAAATATAGGAGATACATTCATGCCTGATATAATAAAAGATCAGACCTTTTACTTCAAAGAATCTAAGAGGTATAAATAGGAAGAGAGGGGGAAAGAAAAGTGTGTATGTGTGTGCGCATGTGGTTTCAGTTTATGAAGATGCAAGTCCTTCTGACGCACAAGGGGATAAACCTCTAACAGGCTGCAGTGCTCAGAGGAAGGAACTCTGGAACTCTGTCTAATGCTGGATACCATGTCTATCTACTTTCTTTAATGGCATGGTTGTATATATATAATATGTGTGTTGTCTAGATGAACAGATAGCCTACACTTAGGGCAGATATGACTTCACAGTTTTATTCTTTTATACTGTTTTGATAGAATCCTTTTTAATGAGGAAATAGGACTGTTACTGTAAAATTCTTAAAAATACATTTATCCTGATAAAACTGATATCAGACATCTACATCTGGACTGTCTTGCAGTTTGGTGAAAAGCACTACTAGATGTTTTAATGCCATACTGCTCTGTGAGCAGTGATGAGATCAGCACAGGATCTTAAAGAAAACTTGAAGTTCAAGCCCTTATCCTGTGTCTTTTTTGCTCAAATCTGCTTGTAATGGTGTATTTATTACTTAGCAGAAATTCAGAATAGGGCACAGTCAGATACACATGATCTTTATAAACTGGTAAAACATGCTCAATTTTCAAAATACTTTATTTCCTTTCATTATTTTAAACAACATTTAAGGTGAGCACAAAAGAAAGCGTATTTTGCAGAAAACCACTCAGGAAGGTGCTCCCCTGAAGGAGGCTGTTGCTGCAGATCCTATCTAGGTGACTGAAAGCAGCTAGCCGTGGATTAGACGAAGTCAGCAGGGAATATGCATTGGCAGTGCCTGAGTGGTGGGTGACCTTTGGCTGCCCCTATGATCCCAAAGCTGCAGTTCAATTTTCCATTTCAGCTTTACCCAGTGAACAAGGTCAGCCTATACTGCCTGAGACAGATGGATATCTTAGATGCATGGACATTTCAGGGGGTGCACAGGGTTCCCTTACATAACCCTCCCCTCTCTTTGTGGGAGCTTTCTGTCTTTATTTCTTTATTCTCTTTATTAACCTATTGTTAATTCCTTTTTACATTATGTATTTTCCAAAGAGAAAATAAAAGCAATATTTTAGCAATTATTGAGTGACAGCTTTAATGATGTGATATAGCATCTTTTTAGTTTATTTTAAAGCTTAAAATCCTCACTGTTGCAGCAAAAGGATGGTGTAAATTAAAGTTAAAATGTTGACTGATGAGGTCGTTATATATCACTTTTGTGTGATGTAAAATCGTTGTGCCTGTTTTCTCAAGGGCTGTTTTTTTATGAGACTGAATTACATCATTGCTTCACAGAAAGCATTTTTCTGCATGATCAGGAGGCACACAGGGTGAGAAAGAGATGACTGTCAGCAGCCAATGGGAGATGCTGCTTCTTAGCATTACTCCATGAGGACATGCTCCTAAGGGCATGTTTAATTTTGAGCATCAGTGGTCCCACTCAAATCTTGAAGACTAGTCACGGGATTAGAGTTCTTTTAGGATGTCCTTGTACATTTGGGACATTTGGGGAACAATGGCATTTACGAGCAGGTTTCTCCCCCCTTCCTTTTCTCAACCTTCTCTTTCACAGGTTTATAACACACCAAAACCAATATCCTCTATTCAGTTATCTCTGCTCCAAGCAACATAAGCACATCAAGGACAGCAGTTCTGACTCTGCTCCCTTACTGCAGATGTCACTTATCTTAGAGTGTACATCCATGTGCATTTAGAGGGACACTGTGCCCACCCCAGAATCACTCTAGTAATGCCTCTAAGAAGGGCAAAGACAACTTTGTACATCAGAGTGATGTTTCTGATCATATATAACCCTTTCCTTCCAAAACTCAGGCTAACTGCTTAAACAGAAATAAATTCTGTCATTGACAGTGTAGTACAGTGTTTTTTAACAACAGCAAAAATAATAATTAAAAATAAAGGAATTTCATGGTGAAAATGACTGAAGGTTATTTAGTAAAGATTTTATTGTATCCACAAGGTGCAATCATTTCTTGGATTAGTACAGAGTTCTGGCCTTAAGAAAGAAAAAAAAAGCCATAGCAAAAGGTTTCAGAGAGGAGAGCTCTGTACCTTCTGCAGAGTTCTACAGCTTCTACAGCTCTAAAGGCTTTTTATCTACAATTAGTTTTTTCATCTGCCACTGCTACACGGGGTACAAGAAAAAAGACAAAACCACAGCTCCCCCTTCATAGACCAGCAGATCTTGAGAGAGAAAGGGAGAAGAGGGTTGCAAAGTGCACATGAGGTCTGTGTGCAGAGCCAACTTTTCTGGCAGACTGAAGAGGCGAAGGCAGGGATAGAAAGGTTGTTTGCGTATGCCAGCTGTGCCTTTAGAGCTCCAGAACAGCACATGAGCTAATTGCAAACTGTCCTGTGTAGCTAAACTGCACTGACAGACAAAAAAAACCCTATTTGGTGGTGTGATATTTATATAAAAACCAAATTAAAGCTGTTTAAATTGGACATAATACTGAAATGGTCTGCTAGAGCTTGAACACTCAGGTATCCCTTCTGTCTTAGTCAATACACAAGACACACCAAGTTCATGCTTCAGAAGCAGCATACAAATTAGAGCCTGTCCTTACAGGAAAACCACAAAAGCTGAAGAACATACATATAGAAGAAAAAACCTGATGAATTCTACTACTATCAAAGCACTACTTAAGGCTTTGAAAATTCTTGACTATGCTGTTAAACTGAGAACATGGCAACATTAACATTAACATTGGGGAGCTGCATTTGGTGCGCCCACTCTCAGCCCCTTTCTTCTCCTTCCAAAAGGTTCTGGGTAAAGGGCTGTGAGAGATAGCGGGTACAAGAAACTTACTTTGATTAAGGTGGAGTCTAAGCAGGTTTCTCCATGAAGAAAATGCAAGCACTAAGCTTATCCCCTGTTACAAATTAGTGGCTTTCCTTCAGATCTCAATCAGTCAGCTTGTTCTCAGACACTGTCTCCCCAACACTTCTCTTTTATAAACCTTGTAGCTGATGAGTTCTTTTCTCCTCGCTGTCCAACCCTGCAACTGCTTGCGTGAAGTCTTTACTCCCTGTCAGCTTTCTAATTCTGGGTGCTGTTGCTTCCTGCAGGTCTGCTTTCTTCTACTGCTGGACACCCAGCAGCCCTGAGTCCTAAAGGAGGTGCAGTAAAAATCCCCAACAAACCATGAGACAAGAAGACAGAGAGTATCAGATTAAGTAGTGGTGTCTTGGAAAGGATAATGGCTTCCTGTTCTCATAATCATTTTCGTTTGCTCTCTGCAGTAGCATGGACTCCAAGATAAGAAACCAGGCTGATCTTGTACTCCAGGACTCTTCTGTGATGCAGATAAGGTTGGTATCTGCTGCTCTAGATGCATATAACAGGAACCAAGTACAAGTTTCCTCCTTTGAACAAAGGCAGTTGGTTTTCTGCAGTGTTAGTTTGCCTGTCCTTCACTGGATAGATGACTACAGGGGTTCCTCAAATCCTTGCATGCTCTGTGGACTGCCCAGATTCGGTCTGAAGGACAATATTCAGACAGTCAGTCTAGTCATGCCCACTTGCACGCACACTATTCAGTGTGCTTGGACTTGAAAATATCAGAAGACAACATCAATTCAAGATGCAGCATAGAAATTGTTCCCAGACAGAATTTACAGAATGCTGAGAAACACACTCCCACCCCCTCCCTTTCCATGCCATCCCAGGCAGAAGCGAGCGCCATAGAGCTGTGGGGTATCACTGATGCCACAAATGCTGCTTGGCTCCTTATCTGCCTCTGACAGAATGCAAACAGAAATCTTTTGCTTAGTGACTGGTGGAGCTCTGACCACTTTGAGTAACAGTCTTTGAGACTGACAGCCTTCTGTGCCTGAAGGGATCAGAAATATGTCTGGGAAACAATTTGAATCCTAGCTCTGACACTACTTGTCTGTATGACATTAGACATATCAGCATCTTACCTCAGGGTAGTGTGTAGGTGACTGTGGAAAATAATAATGCATCATCCTAAATCCCCCAGAGACTGGTTCATACATCCTAAGCCAAATTGCCTCAGAGAGAAGACTTAAATCATATTCTAGGGGGTATTAAGCTCTGAGAGATATCAGAGTGTTTATGAGGTCTAAGCTGAGAACTCTTGCCAATTCTATTTTGAGAATAAGCTCTGCTACCTTTCAAGAAAAAGGTTTGGAATGACACAAAACGCAGCTCTGAGGAGGCTCCTTTTCTTTCGAAAATGCTACTGTTTTTCTGACAAATGATGTGACTCAACCCCAATAGACTGTACTAGACTGAAGCTCATATGAGAGCTATATTGATCAAGGGTGACACATCTACCTAACAGCTCCCAATCATAGTTTGATTTATGCTCCTATGTGCTACTATATATACTATATTCTTATACTCTGTCCCATATGCAATTATAGTCCTATATGTTTTGTTTCTATATACCATAAAGAAGCTCTACCTGGTTTAGAAGGATTAGGAAAAAGTAGCAGCTGTTCTTCCAGCTAAACATATTTCCTCTTTTTTGAAAATATTCAGCAAGTAAAAAGATATTCTTATCCTTTTAAAAAGTGTTTTGTCTGTGCTTTCAAGAAGCCCAAGGATAACAGATCTCGTTCTCAGTAGATGAGAAGGATGAAAATTCAAGAAGAACTCTGCTCTGTTGAGCATCAGAGGAAGGAAAGTAAGAATCCAAGATGTCAAGGAAAAGAAAAATATAGGGAGATAAATTTGAGAGATTAGAGAAGTACAAGACCAGTGGAGAACAGGGCAATGCTTGGAGTGACAACAGTGATGAGAAGAGAGAGGGAACCAAAACAACTTTCATGTCCTTCAACGTAACTTTGTGCTCAGAATAGCTGCAAATGGAGATTAAGTTGCTGTGCTTCACTGAGACTGATTGCTATTTATAGACCCATATTTGTCCTAGTTCTGCAGCATTTATGCATTTTTTTCTTACATTAGAACAAACAGTAAAACCTGAAAACATTTGCTCTCAATGTACAACACACCATAGAGAACAAATTTGAATTTTAAAAATGGTATTTTGATACTAAGCTACTTCCAGTGATTTTTAATAATTTCTAGATAGGTAGAGAATATAAAGTTTTAGATTATATGGTGTAAGAATTATCATTTGTAAAATGTATTTAAAAGTTGAATTAATTATAGCTCGTATTTAGGAAGTAAGTTTTTGACATGAAGGATTGTGCTGTTTATTTTCACAAAGAAAGGGAGAACTTTAATTTTATTTCTTTTTCAGGTTTTCATCTTGCATCTAGAAATGACCCTCACTATTCAAAAAGTTGAAAATTTCAAGGTATCCCTAACATTCCTTAGTTAAATAACTTGACAAATATAACACCCATCAATTTATTCTGTGTCCTAGCTTTCATGTTTTGGTGTTTTTTTTTTTTTTTTTTTTTTTAATTCAAGATCATTTATGAACTTGTTTAACCATATCAGGTATCAGTTTTTAGTCAGAAATTTTCATCACTGTAGAAAATTAATGATGACCTGGTGTAGCTTGTTTCAAGAATCAAAAATAGAAGATTGTGCATTCACAAGACAATAATTTAATATCTTACTGGAAATATTCCAGTAAGAAATGGAGGCACTCAGTTTATCAGCGACCTGAAATAAAATCAAGCAATCATCTTGAAACCTTATAAATTAAAATCTTCACTTATTCACGCAATCAGATTTAAAAGAAATTATTTAAGTAAATTTTAACACAGTGAAAAAGAAAAGAAAAATGATCTGTAGAAGAAGACAAAGCTACAAAGAACAGAGATGAGTAACTCAAACTGTGACAGGTAATCTGCATCAATTATTAAGAATGTAATATTGGTTTAAATGTTAGGTAAGATAAGAAAGGCTGAATTTTGCTGAGAAATGCATTCCAGCACAACAGTTTTCGTATCTGAAAGTATTCTAAGGGATTATTCAACTAGAATATGGAGGTGGGACTGGCAGAAAGGAAACACTGGAGCAGTAGGCAGGAGGTGAGCAGGGGTAGTGGGAGTGACAAAGCTGGGGAAGTAGATGTGAGAATAGCCATGAGTAAATGCAGAAATGTAAGATGCATAGCAGCAATTGAGAGAGCTGCCTTAAGAAGATGAACAAGATGTAGTGCTAGGCGAGTTTAGATGAAGGGGTATCTATAATAAATGACAATTTGATAAATTAGGAAAAAAACATGGGTCTTGTTTCCTGTTTAGATGATTTATAACCTCAGAAGCCCAAAGGCTCATCTTGTTATTGTTCCAATAAGAGGACAGGGGTGGAAAAGACTTATGCCTTATTATTTGTTCTGCTGTGAGGGAAAATAGCTTTAATCACCAATTTATACCCTCTATTTACAGCAGAAGGTTGTGCTGATTATTTTTGACGGAAAAAAAAAAATACATGGTCATCTGGAATGAGGCCTAATGATTAAATAATGTAATAAACTATTGACGCATCTTTTCTCATGTAAAGAAGAGGAAAATGAAGTGTTACAATAGCTCATATCAGACATGAGACACAGCCAGCTCTTTGTACCCTATTCAAGAAGCACTCAGCTCTCCTGGCTGTGAATGCAGAGCTTTGGCAAGCTCCCCACCCTGACTCACCCTTCTAGTTCATCTCAGGTATTATGAGGAAAGAGACAATGGCGGGCACAGAAGAGATAGGAGGATAAGGAATTGAGTGAGACTAGAAGGAAAAATAGAGGAGAGACTGAAAAAAAAGAGAACAGCATCCATGTAAAGAAAAATTATTTAGGCCAATTTAAACAGTGTGTCTTGCCACAATAAGAAAAATGTACCCTTGGAAAAACATCTTAAAATCCATCATGACTTTCTTGCATGAGCTTGCAGGACTGTTAAATAAGCCATGTGGTAAATTGTGATGCTTTATTATAATCCTTAATTTCCTCTATGATGTAGGGATATTTATCCCTCTCATCTGTTGTGGTCTTTTTAGTTTGAGAGTATGAGTTCCCTAAGGACTGAAATCGAAAGCCAGATTTCCAGATAGCATAAAATGTTGGAAATGCCTTGACTCCAGCAGCACTTCTGCTTTGATGGCACCACTGATAACTGGTCATATTTTTTATATACTGCCTAACACTCTGCAGGGTACCACAACAATGACTGCCATTAAGAGTTCAGAAGAAAAAAAAAATCTACACTGTGGAGATACACTATTTTTCCACTCAATATAAAAAAAAATATATTTTTGCATTCTTGTAAAACAGTGAAAAACATGCAGTAATTTAGACTTATCTTTATCAATGTTCAGATGTGTGTCTTGAGTAATTTTCCTAGAAGACTTCCATTTAAAAGCCTCCTGTCAAAACATTTGATGGTGTTCTGGACCTTCTGTTCTCTGTGAAAAATCCACAGAGATATATAAAAAAATTCTAGAAAATTTGCATGAAAAGTACAGTTTAAAATTGCTTTTGTTCTTCCCATGTTATTACAGCATTTTGAAGAACATCTGTGCTTATGTAGTCACATCAACAAAATAATCTTGAGGGGAAAAATAAGCTCCCCAATCATTCCTCATGAAACAGTTATCCTTTCATGCTGGTTTTATTCTGGCTCCATAACAAAACCCCATAGAAATACTACTGCAAGGATTTCAGGTCTTTTCAAAACAGTTTATAGGAATGGATGCATTGTGCCCAATTGGCATAATATGGGACAATAATCAGGCAGGGAATTAATATTTTTCCTTAAAATGCCTTAAATGTCCTTAAATTTCCTTTTTATTTCAAAAGCGAAGGCAGAAATTCCATTTTTTAACCAATTGTACTATAAAAGGCAATCTCATGAAGGAAATATCCTGTAAAACATTTTACATGTAAGACATGTTTTATAGTGAGTCTATAGTATACAACATGTGGTAGCCTCCCCAAACCCTTAAATAATAAAATAAAATTATAGAAGATGCTTTTTCTACTCTCATATATTAATGGATTTTTAGTTATAATGCTAACACAAATAAAGGTCATAGAATGCTAAGATCCATAAAATGCCTTATTGTAACAGACATATTTGAGGAATTTGTATGATTAACATTACATAAAAATGACCTTCCCTTTCATTTACTGGTATTATCATTCCCAGTGTGAATGACCTCACTTTGAGATGTCTTATTAAATCCCAGCATTTTACAAGACACTCCCTCATTTGCTTCTTAATGTAATTTTTGAGATCTTGTAACCCAATGACTGCTATAATAGCTGTAAAGCTTCCTTTATGCATCTATGGGTGACCTATTCACATTGCTTACTCTTGAGAGCAAAATGAACTGACCCTCCTACAGCAATTTTTACTGTAACAAGAATTTTCTGTTTCTTCACCACAGCACAACTATTTTAAATAGCCTCAGCACTACATTAGAATATTCCATACCTGAAGCATATAAAGGGAAAGATTCTGCAGAGTATAGTAGAATAAACATGCAGCTATGTAAGTGAATTTGTAATTTTTTTTTATCAAGGTCAAAAACTGAATAGAAGCAATGTCCCAACTTTCTAAATTGTTAGGTCTTGAAAATGAGTTCTATAATTTTATACTGTTTCTCAGCGAATTTAAATGAGAAATAGACCCCCCCACAAAAAAAAAAAAAACAAAACAAAACAAAAAAAACCAAAAAAAACCCCAACCAAACAAAAACCAACCAACCAACCGTAATCTCAAAAATACAACCATAAGTAAAGACTCACAGCTGTTCTTACTTGCACTTCAGATACCTCTCATTTCCCCCCCAAAAGTTTACTTTCATTAACCTATTTCTCTACAGAGCAGAGAAGCAATAATTCTACAGCACAATTTACTTTCCTGAGTAACCTAAAAGGGTATATGGACAGAAGGGAAGACAACTGTGTAGCTGC
This sequence comes from Onychostruthus taczanowskii, assembly GCF_017590055.1. NCBI lineage: Eukaryota > Metazoa > Chordata > Aves > Passeriformes > Passeridae > Onychostruthus > Onychostruthus taczanowskii. Next base: position 518,074 of record NW_024504566.1, read on the forward strand.
CTGGAATATAACACAGATTGCCTCTAGCAAAGGAACATAAGGAGCTAATTACCTTGAAGGTGCAAACTAATCAAGTTAGGGTGATAGCCTCTCACATTATTCACATGAATAGCCCAGGTGAGGTTACTGAAAATAGTGAGAAGCTGCTGATGAAATGGACAGTAACATTTCACAGCACATGCCCAAAGGGGCCAGACCTCAGTCCTAAAACCCATTCTGTCTTACTGGTCCTAAAGTTCAGATGTCCCATCTAGCATTGCATCTGAGCTGAACTCTGTATGCAATTTTAAAAAACCCCAAAACATAGGAAATTGTTCTTTCCTCACGTCCTTTGCCTCATGTCTGTGGCATCCTGCTGCTTTTCCAGCTGTTCAGCTATTCTGAAATGTAGTAACTGTACGTAAAGCATGCATAAACAAATCTGTATAGCATGGGCATTGGTTCAGCTGGATTAATCTGTTTACATGATGTAGTCTTTTGCACATACATGTTAATATTTAGGACAGAAAAGGATCTTGAGCACCTCTCTACTAGGGCTATCTCAGACCCAAAGGGCTTAAATCATAACTCCTTGAAAAAAAGGATTGTCAGTGGACCACTCCTGCTTTGGATAGGCAGGTCTGCATCTGTTTCTTTAGATTAATACTGTATTGCTGGTTTTTTTGTTTGTTTTGTTTTTGTTATTTTTTGTTGTTTTTTTTAAATACATTTACAGTAATATAGAAAGATGAGACAGAAATTTGGATATTTTTATATTTATATTAATTTATTTTATAATAGTTTGATTTTGTATTATAAAAAATTCAGTAAAGCTGAAAGGTTTTTTTTTTTTTCATTTCACAGTTTTGGTAATAAACTAAAAGGAATTTATTTTTTACCAAGCACTTCTTGTGATGATAAACTTCATTAGTGTGAAAAGTCAGAAATTCAAGAGTAGAATGTTATTTTTAACTGAACTCGATATGTAGTAATTGTAGTAAAATAAGGAGAAAGGGTTTTTATGTAACCTGATGTTTACCCAACTCTAAATTTTCAAGTAGATTTAAGAGTTTATGTCAGAGATTTAATCACTTTATGAGAGATGATGTTGATTGGAGATAACCTTCAGCCATGCCACAGTTTCTTTAAATTTTGATTTATCATTAAAAGCCTGTTTTAAAATCTGTTGTATTCGTGAATACTTCTGTCTTTGGTCCTTATTAAGGAAATTGTGTACATGCTTTGGAAAAAAAAAAACAAAACAAGTTAACACTGGACATTTTGTGGTTTATAAAAAACCAGTATTTTTTAAACAAACATGGAAATAATGGAAAATAAACTTTATTTTTTTATTTGGTTTTATTCACAGCTCTTTTCTGTATACTTTGCAAAAATATTAAATTTAAGAAGAATGAGAATAATAACTTCATCTTTTTCTTTCCTTTAAAACAGGCCAGACTCAGATTATTCTTCAAATGTTATTTTCAGCTCTCCCTTCATACATTGACAGTTTTAAATTTTGGTGAGACACCATGCACTTTTAAATACTTAACACATTTTCTTGATTGCCTGAAAATACCTACATCCTGACAGAGGAAAAAGTAGAGATGACACAGAAAAATCCTCATTTGTAATTTGGAACACCTCAGAAACTGTCACAGCTGGGAGATATTGGCTACAGCACTCTCACTGATTTCAGTGCATTTTGAGGGCCATCTCGGGACCAGCGGAAAGAGCAGATTTGCAGTGTCCGTAATTATGTTATGATTGTGGTGGCAGGCACGGCCAGAGCCCGGTGGGAAGCCTGGTGGGATGCCGCGTGCCCGCAAACACGGGCTTCAGCCAGCAGCCGCAGGCAGCTGGGAGGTGACGCAGGTGAAGCCCAAGGTGGGTCTGAGGCTGGAGAGCCAGTGACTCCCCACACTGAGCTTTTTAGGCCACCTAGGCTTTGGGGCTGTCAAGGTAATATGTCTCCACAGGCCAACTACTCATGAAGTACTGATTGTTCAGTCTGAAGAACCATACTCAATTCATGGTTAGCTAACCACATCGATTTTCTGTAATTAGATGTATAAAAATGGTTATAGAAATTGAAAACAACAGCACTGCATATATAATTTCATATTTAATTATTATTAACTGTGTAGAGTTGCTAATTCTTTAAGGGAAAATGTCTTTCTTCAAGACGTAACTTCAATCTGAAAGAGACACGTTGCTTCATATTCAAAAATGATGCCCATAAAAAGCATTAGTGTGTTCAAAATGAGAGCAAAATTTTATATATCTTCTGCTATTTAGATCACTAGACCAAATGTTTGACATGAGTGTGCATTTATAGCTTAGTGCTTTTACTAATAAGGAAGTTACGGGTTTCAAGGTATTTTTTTGTGGTACTATTAAACTAAATGTTTGTTAACTTCAGTTTATAATTTATTTGATTCACACCATATTGTTAGATTCTAGCGTGTGGGAGAACACGTAAACATCCAGCAGATGGTTTTATTCCACAGTCCAGCTCTGTATGCCTTTCACATGCTACACTGTGCCTCTGCATGTGTCTCAGCACAAAATTCTGATCCACAAACAACAGAGTTTTGCTATAGAGTCTGATAGGACCATATTTTCCAGGAATTTGCACTTGATTAATTATTGCAGTAAGAGAGAACAAGGAATAAATTTTATGACCTGTGGGAGAGGAAAAAAAAGAAAAGAACTAATAGCAGATTTGTGATGGACTATACACCTGGCTACTCATTTTTACAGAACTATTTAATACCTTTATTTGCCTACAGAGATATATATTTATGAATACCTAGGTCTGCTGCTGTTGTGTAGATTTCACATGAGAGTTTTTAGAACACACTTTAATTTAGAACCCCAAGTGTCAATATTCTGGACATCAGCCAGATTTCACTCTAAGTGATCTTCAGAACCATTTTGAGTCCATGTTTATCTAATCAGAGCAATAGTTTTGCCTGTATTCTTCTGCTAAGGTTCTCCAAAACTCAGCATGACCTCACGAAAAACTCTTTAACCAGAAATAATAGTTGTTAGAAAATGCTCAAATCTACATCTTGTGTTATGCATCTCAAATACTCTACCAATGATCCAGTTTACAATGAAGTAGAGTTGACTTGACAATTTTAGCCCCTGGTAAAGCAGTTAACCTTATGGTGCTGGACTTTCTGAATATTTTCCATTTAGAAAAGTCTGTCTTACTTTCTAGAAGTGACTGTTACAATTATTATTTCAGCTTTACTTTACTTTCAATTACAAATGAGCTGTTCACTTAAACTGACATAAATTTTCTGCACAGACTAAAGTGGAAGACATGAAGCATTTACTTCAGAGAAATGTAATATTACAACTATGATTATATTACCCCTTCAGTCTCTGAAAAGCCTTTTAATGTGCCAAAATTATTAATTTTACATGTTTATCAAAATAACAATCAGCTAATGCCAATCTTTGAGAGGGGAAAATATGCATTGTCCAGGAAGAAGAACATTTGGTTTGAATTTCACTGTACTTGACAACAGAAGATATATTATAATGTCTCAAAATATGGACATTCCTGTAATTCACTCTTTTTTTAGCTTTAGAAACACTCTATTCTGCTGTGCCAGGCCAGTTATAAAGGATGAGAAAGTTCCCAGACCTGGGAGTTCAAACCTTATTCTTTGGATGACCAAATTCGGAGCATTAGTCAAAAGCACACAGACTGTCTCCATTCTTTTTGTGCTCCAATGCTTTAAAAAGAAAGAGTGATTCAATTATCCATGCTCAAAATGGATCACAGACTTCTCTACAGCCATGTGATGGTTACCAGGATATGGATTTCAATCCCATGCAGATGCCTAGATCAGGATGGAAGTTTACTAGAAATTCTCAATGTACTTGCATACCTTAAAAACCACTGCCATTTTAGGTGTACTCGGCTGAATGCCACCCAAGAACGTAGCTGAACGTAGCTTGGAACCACGATGGTGAGCCAGGATGGTGTGTTTCTGCACCATGAAGGGCTATTGAGGCAGCTGGCCTTGAGCTGCAGGCCACAACAGCTATTTGCTTGTGTAGCACTTAAGTAGTTTTGCTGCTGTCAGTCGGGAAACCTTTAGCAACACTAACATGTGGGTTCCTATGTGTTGAGTTTTACTAAGCATAAGAAATATGATTTATGAGCTAAACAAGATTTGTTCAAAATCAGGTCATCAAACTCCTTGAGGTGTGAAGATATAGAAAGGATTATGACAGGGTTTTTTTCTGTTCTTAGAGGAAATTTTACGTTGCAATACAAAACAGTCAATACCAGTAATAACTCTGCATTTTACAAGTCTGAGAAAAATCTTAAAAGGACCCGTACTATACAATAAACCCATTTTGACAGATTTAAGCATTTTGAAACAGAAAGGCCTGCACTGATGTTTTCACATCAAACATAAATGTAGCTGTTTCCATGCTAGAGGAAAATCATGATAGTATGTACATTAAAAACCAAATTAACAAATAAAGAACTTTTGCCACACTGGTCTCTGATTCCTGCATTCTTGACTTTTTTTTTTTTCATTTTTTCAGAACACTGAGATAAAATTAAAACAATCTGGACTTAAATTGACTGTCTGTCCATTTTGGTTTCTTCTAATGTCTTGACAGCTTTTATTTCTTCATTGTGTTTTCCTAAGTTCAACACTCAGTAATTCACGAAGGCCAGAGTGCTGGTTGGTAAACAGAAAAGAGGATGATGTGAGACAGGTCTTACTGTCCTTCTTGGGACTGAATGCAATGTAAGCCTACTGATCCTTAGTGCAAGAGGCTATCAGACCCTAAGGGCTGGATCCATTTCACACCATTTTAATAATCCTAAAGTTAGTTACTTCACAAACTTCAGTTATCTTTATAACCAAGGGAGAGAAGCAGAAACTCCCAGAGGGTAAAGAAAAACAATTTGCACCCTCATAGGAAGCCTTTTCCCTTCTTCAGTGATTGAAAGTTTTCATGATTTACGTAAAATATCTACACCTGCATCTATAATCTTAATTGAGATTAACCTCAAGCTAAAACCTGAAGCTAAATGCTTAAGTATGCCATGAAATTGTACATTACTAAGCTTATTTACATTTCTTTTTATAGATTTCTGACGTAAGAAGTGAAGAGCCAAACTTCAAATGAGTTACAGGCATAAATTATGTACCAATTCATGTATGGTGAATCACGTGTGCTTCTACTGACAAACTTGTGCCTGCTTGTATGGATGTGGCTTTGATAGAAACTTCTATCACAATTTCTGTTTTGAGACAACTGAAAATTTATTTCAAGATTGCTAGGGATATTAAAATCTGAAACTTGATTTGATCTTGAGAATGACAGAGAGATACTGACTCATTAATCTGTTTAGGAGCCTCTTGTGTTCCTTGTTTTGTTATGAACAGGAAAGTTATGAAAAGGAAAAGAAATCTGATTTTACAGCTGCTAAAGAGGTTAAAAGAACAACCAGCAGTTAGTTTAATTGCTTTTAAGTTATGGTCTTTCCATGACATTGACTTTGGACTTTTTTTGGCACTCTGTTTAGATGCTAGGTCACTGGATTATTTCAGCACTGTTGTACTCAATTTTTAAAGTGTATTGTGATCTTTAAATGGTTTTTTAATGTTTTTCCTGAATCAAATGCTATTTTCTGTGTACCATAAATACCAAATATCTGATTTTGAAATCAATGTGAAATTCATATGCAAAATATCATAGCCCCTCATATGAACTCAGAAATACCATAAGTAGTTAGGAAAGCTGGTCTTTTTGTGATAAAATGTTCATGTTTATAGAAAAAATTATTCTAAGTAAAGCATGGAGATTTACAATTTCAGTCATTTTGTAGCTGGCCCAGATATTCTGCTTGTTTCAAAACTTAGTGCTGAATATTAATAAATACAGAAATATAATGGGTTTTTTCATTATCTAATGACTAAAATTAATTTAAAAAAAAAACAGTTATACTTTTATAAAGGCAAAAGTTATGGAAACATGATGAAAACGTTGGAGACATTCTTTCTGTAACCAGGTCCAGTCCCATGCTAGCCAATTTCATAGTCTTTCAACTTTGCATTATCAGACCCGTGAAGACCTCACAGTAATTTGAAATCGTATTGGATTAAAGTAGAAATAGTTACTTGGGCATACAGATTTTATCTTTCTGCAGTCTCTGCTTTCATGTAATCTTTCGTGTTTCATTTCAGCTGTTATGGTAGAACCTACTAAATTTCTTCAGCTCTTTCAGTTTCTGTGATCTCTCTGTGACCTCACATGCCTCAAGATTTCACAGGCAGAGTTAACTCCCACTTTTGCCAAGAGTAGCTGTGGAATCTCTTAGTGGACTTTCACCAGCCAGCTTACAGCCTGAGACCTCAGTACCTCACACTTACCCAGCCCATGTCCAGTACATTATGGTTCTAGTCTTACCTTAGGTATTTTTTTTTTTAAAGTTTGTTTGCAGCCTAAGTACCTATATTATGTATACGTAAACTATGGCATATGTCTACATTACTCAACAGTTGGTGTCTGTAGTAGATTGCTTTGTTTCAAAGGCAAAATACATTTTTTAAAAAAAGGCAAAGAAAGAAAAATTGTAGAAAAAGTAAGAAGAAAAAGGGTAAAGCTTCATGCTGTCTGCATGAAGGCAAATGCCTTAGAGCTAATCTGAAGATGTGGACTCACATGAAGACCACAGTCAACCATACAGATCAACACCCTGTAAAGAGACATGGAATGACAAAAACCAGTTGCATCTCTTGACAGAGTATTTGAAAATCAATGACCTACATTTATATTATAAGTGGCAGATAGCTCAGTTAAACTACTCTTGGATTGCTTAAATACTGTACAATGCACATAGTACAAAACAGAGAAAAATTCATAGGCCATTCTCCATCCTATTGAGCAAAGATAAATCAGTGAAAACTGTGCAACCATTGCCTGAAAAACCTTATCAAAACCCAGTAGCAAATAACTGTTACAAAAATATTTATTATGAAAGGTAATTATGAGAAACTGTTCCTCCCACAATTATAGCATTACTTGCCTCAGACTTTTCATCTGAAGTGAACTCATCTAAGTGAATAACCACCACTTTTTACATATTAATCTCTGAACATCATGCATTGACTCTAATATGGCAAAATGTTTGTCTAATATATAGAATTAATTCCAGTATATGTACAATACAAAAGAAAGAAGAAAAAAAAAGAAAAAAGTTTTAATGATTTAATTAACTATGAGCAATCTTCTGATGGGAAAAAAACTTAATTAAGTGGATTTTCAAATGTTAGCTCAATTCGTTAGGCTTGATTAACTACCCACATCATACAGAGGGTTATCTTAGCCTACACAAAATATTGTTCTGCCATCTTTTGGGTGGATAAAAACCCCCCTCCTTTCATTAATCCAGTTCCAATATTTTAAAGAAAGTGTTATGGACATTCTGTATTAGTAATGCTTTAAACCAAAATTGCCACCTGAAAGATATATTTAATCATTCCTTGATGCTTAAAGACTTATAGGCTGCATTGTTATAACAGCTCAACTGTTGATCAAGGTAATTTCAAAGAAAGGAGGTGGGAACATAGAATTTAGGAAGTTTTAAGATGACTTCAAATAACAGCCAACATTTTGATGATCTAGTTAAAATATGAAGTGCTAGGGGGGGAAAAAAAAAGTATATTTTCTGTGAGAAATTGTGACGGCCTATGCTGTTTTACTATTTCAGTGTAAGAATCTAAATCTTTATAATTATTATAACTAAATGCAATTTACGTGTAATCATTGATTCTGGAAAGAATTTTTACAATTTTTTGTTTTGTTTCTCCTTCCTAAAAATAACATTTGAGAAATTTTGACATTTTTAAATTAATAATCATATAACACTGCTTTAAAAAAGGAAAACAAACTAGGTTAACAAAATTTTGACAAAGCCATCCTGGCTTTAGCTGGAACAGCAGTTAAAGCCTGAATTCTCTAAGAAAACAAATTACCTTAAATGAAAGGGCATAATGGGGAGCTTCTCGTGTCTTTGTAGATCAGTGTCATTAAAACCCCAGTCCCACTGGCCTTTACTGAAATCTGCTCGGAAGGACTGGATGCAGGAATGGGCCCAGTGCCCACTCTCCTGTCCAGCTGTGGGAGCTGCCCTCTTGCCCAGCCAGCCCCGGTGTGTGCATTCACAGCAGCAGGGCTCTGCAGAGGGGCAGCTACACAGGCTGCCTGCTCAGTGATCCCTCTTGGCTTAGCTTCGGCACAGCCACCTTAAATCCCCGCAGAACTGCTTTGCTGCAGTCTTAAACTCCCATTTCCTGCCCTTTGCTGGATATTCTCTCCCCTCTGATTTTCTCTTCTTTAAGGAAATATTTAGATTTATCTTCCTGGAGCAGCTCTGTTTTGTCTAAGTAATTATCTAAAAATTGGCATAGAGGTTTGAACTTGGGCTGCCACTCCCCAGGGAAATTCCATACAGATGAGCCATAAACCTGCCCTTCACTCTTTAATATTTACAGAAAAAGGAACAGCTCCACCAAGCAAGACCACAGTTTGTGGAGTCCAAGGCACCTGCATCCAGCAGGGAAGAGCTCATGTCTCCTACATTCCTTTAGATATTCGTCCTAGTTTGGCTTTTTAAATAGAGGAAGAGCACATTCCTCCAGATGCCAGGATGATGCCTTGAGGAACACAAGTCATGGCTGAAGTTGCTGAGAGGCTGGAAGCATTACTGACCTGACTTAGCTACACATACTTCCTCTCCACCACTAGAATTTGCATTTGATTACAGCCAGCTGAAGCTGTTGGCATGCTGGGGGTATTCAGCTGGCCTAGGTCCTTGACTCTCAACTTGTGATATTTGCTGGGCTCAGCCCTTCCTGTCCCAGCAAGGCAACAGCCAAGCCACAAGCTCCTGAGCAGAGCACACCAAATAGGATCCTGCAGGAACATGTAAGAACTTCACTTGAAAGGGGCTTGTGCAGTGGATGAAGCACCAGATAAGCCATCAGCCATGGATGAAAATGTACTAATTTCATGATCTTGATGATTTATATAGCACAGAATGTAAACTTTCTATTATGGGAGGGAAATCTGCCTCCAATCCTCCCAACTTGTCTCACCTTTATTCCCAGCTAACTAAAAACAAAGGAACCCCCGTGGATCCAAGCAAGAATTCCCAAAACAGAGAAGAATCCTGTCTGGAATTCCTGGATAATTTATCTCCAACCCCTAATTTGCTTATACTCAGTTTACCTTTAATAACAAGCTGATATAAACTTTGTGAAATAACCTGGTCCTGAGAATTAGCCTTCTGTGATAAAATATGAGACAGATTGTTGCAAAAGAATCTCTGAAAATCCAAGCAGGCCCATAAAGCAGAACTGTACTCCTGAGCGCAAATTCAGTTTTTGAATTGAAGAGCAGTGTTAGTTTAAAATACACCACTCTTGTTTGTTCTACCTCTGATGGACATTTTGTTTTCCCATCTGGCCTCTTTCCAACATTTTTTGTTCTGAGCATTTGTGTAGAGTCAAGGAGAGAACACTTTTATAAATAAAAGATGTGTTTGTATAATTACTAGGTAGAGAAAACAACTATTCCTGGGTTTAGTTTATTTCTTTTTGAATGCACAGATAAGGCTTACATTTTTCTTTTCCACTTTTGGTCAAAGTTCTCTTTAGATTCTTGATATCTGAACAGCATTTCAAAATATTACATGGTATGATAGTACCTATAGAAATAGTGTTACCTCTCTGTGTTTCTCTTTGGGTGGCCAGCTGGAAAGACTTCTGGATTCTTTGGCATTCTGTAGATTGCTTGGTAAAATGAAAAAAAAAAAAAATTGAAGGGTTGGATGTTTTAGCTATAAAAATAAAGCCTTAAGGCATTGGGTAAAACTGATTTACTCATTTTAGGGTTATGGTTTAAACAGCCTCTTTTCTTATTTCTCTTATAAAATTCTGCTGCAGATGAAAGATTGAATAAGGATGTCAGAACTTCTAGGCCTAGCATTAAAGCAAAAATAAAAGAATGAACTTTGAATACACCTTATGAATGATTTGATTTTTTTATTTTATTGCTGTTGAAATAATTTTCTTAAAACAGTATTTTTTTAATAAAAGCAAGTAAGATGTGATTATACTCTTCACCTGTGTCTTAATGATGAAATACTACAAGACTTACACATCACAGTGAAGATCACAGCCATATTCAAAGTTTATCTTCACTTGATCTTTTTTAAAATATTCATTCTTTTTCTTTCCTGTAAAAATACATGCCTCTACTAGACATTCAAAAAACTGAGGTGCTGTGGAAGGGAATGAGTTATGCATACTAAGCAACACTGTCTTGACTCCTAAAAAAATTAGCAAGATATTACCTCAGAAGAATGTGTTTCAACATTGACAAATTAAGACTTTTATGGATCCATACCATTTTCTCACACTTGAAAATTTCTACTAATGTGTAATGTACTTGTTCCTGATATTCCCAGTTGGCATCTGCTCACTGATTTTATAGTAAGAACAGCTCCGGTTTGATGGCTTAAGCATCACCTTTTGATCCCTGTGTCTCTCATCTTACTCCCTGCTCTTGACGCTGTACCCCTTCATAGAAAAAACGCAGCTATCACCGAGGACAATAATAAGTTCAAGCTAATTTCTGAAGTTTAAGGTAATTGCAAGGAAAGAGAGCGAAAGGGAGCAGAGAGAATGGGTTGAGATATTTCCTTTAAGAGAGTTGGAGTATGCAGCTGGACAGAAAGGACATTGGGGCACAAGAATGGGTTCCTAGTTTGGAAGGCGGGGAATTCAGAAGCAAGAAATTTTTTTGCTTTTACAGTGAAATTTGAGCCCAGCTCTAAATCTACAGTGACATAGAGGAGGGAATGAAGCAGTTAGTGAAAAGGGAAAGGACTTAAGGTTACTGCAACAGGGCAGTAAAAAGATGCAAAATGAGTACAAAAATGGACCTTCAGGTACCTTGGGTTTTCTTCTAGAGTCTTGCCTTCCAATCTACAGGTAAATTAAAGGATCTGCCTTTAATCTATTTGCTGGATATCAAAGGTATGTGATTGGAGATTTATTTTTAGAATTAGATAAGAAACAGGATACTGTGTGTGAGGCCAAAAGCCTATTTGATGTTACACTTGATTAATTGGTAGGCTGGCCTGAATTAATTTTAAGATTAACTTTGTTTTATTTCCTTCCTGTGGCATTATGTCAAGGTGAAAATGTATCGACTTATATTAATTCATTTGGTCCTTGGACACGCTGTGCACTCAAGTTAATTTATAAATGGCTTGTTATAGTCTAGTTTGGCACATCACCTTGATAGTGACTTTTGAAAGGTACTGGTTAGTTCAAATGCCAGTGAAACTCTTAATGCAACTGATATTAATTTTTGAATTTTTAAATACTTCAATCTGATGTAGAAATTGATTATTATGCTGCCAGCCAGTCAGAAGGATGACCCTTACTTTAGCTTAGCTTCAACTAAGGAGGATTTGTAATGATTTACACTGGCTCACAAGCCAGTCCTAACTTCTTAGCGTTGTAACTGCAGTCTCAGTCATTCTAGGAAAGATGACATAATTCTTTCTATTCTACCATCCATTTCCTGAAAACCTCCTGAACAGTATGTCATCTTCTGAGAACAAATAATCTGGACACAAAGCTTCATCCCTTATTTCTTGCTTTTTGCGCAGAAAATAACTTTGTGCAAAATGAATTGCAAACTGAATAATACAAAACACTAACAGTCAACATAGTTGTATGAGGCACGACAAGGAGTATAAGAAGGCAGGGGAGAAAATCTTATCCTATTTCATTAAACTGTAGCAATATGTGGCTGAAATATTTCAGTAGTCTAGTCAACCACAGAGAAAAGTTTTCCCCATTAAAAGAAAAAAAAAAGAAAAAAAAAAAAAGTGTGCTTGTGTCATAAACAACTTCATCACTGAGAGGCCTGAAAAAAGAGAACCCCCCATTTGCCAGTAAACTGCTCTCAATAAGGACAAATTTCCAGCTGAAATTGCATTTGAATTGACACCATTACACTTCACTGAAAAATTCTCTCTATATAAGCAGAGCAAACTCTAGGAAATGATAACATAAAAGAGCCCTCCAACAGCCTCCTTCTCTTGATTTCAAGGGAATTATAAGAAAGTAAAATATCACTGGATCTTTCGGAAATCAGACTACTGATGACTATGTACACAGAACATTGGGTAATAAAGCTGCTTTAACTTTATGGAAATATAAACACTTCTGTTGGGATCCTATGTTCATCTCACTAGCTACTTTTCTATAGGGAAAGAAAGTATTTCTATTTGAGTTGAGCTGTTATCTCTGAAATGAAGGGTTAACTCAAAAAAAGAAGAGGAAAAAGTGGGAGATGAAAAAAGAGAGAGAGAGCATACTGAGTGGGAAATGTGGGTAAAAGATGGGAATGGATAAATGGTGTACAGGGTGCTGGGGATGTGAAAAGTAAATTGATGAGAGTGGAATGTGGTACTGACTGTGAAAGCTGTGTCTGAGATAAATGTTTCTAACAAGACCCTTACAGTTCTGAGTGGAGATACCAAAATGTGTGATTTGCTTGCTTAAATTATATCACCCAAGCACACAACATGTTATACTAGAGTCAGTAAAGCTCTTATTTTGTTTAAAGAAGCTATGTGAGACTCTGTATCTGGGATCCTGGATGCTAGTAAGTCAAATTATATGCTTAGAGTACAACAACACAATGCTTTTATTCGCACTAATGTAAAAAAGAATTGGGTTGTTTAGTATAACAACTTAAAAATAATTTCAGAAATCCCAGAATTCTCTCTACATCTATATGAAGTCTTTGCAAGCAGCGTTAAATTATTGCAGGGCAAAGAACTAAATTTTAAAAAAATTAGGGATTATCCACAGTAAATTCAGTGCATTAATATTATATCATACATAAATGAGCTAATATAAGGTTCACTACAGCATTTTGTATTTTATTTAATACATACCACTTATTTTTTCTTTTTCCCTTTTTTTTTTCCATTTTCTTTCCTGTTTTGGGATTTTTAGGTAAAGAAAGAAATGCAAAAGTGAAAATTAAGTAAGGATCATGTGGCATCTACAAGTACACTAGAAGTAAAAAAAAAAAAAATACTGGACAAAACAGAAGCTGCTGGATGGTTCAGGCTGAAAAAGGACATGGAAAAGTCCAACACCTCAAGGCCTTCTTTTCTTCAGTGTCTACTGCAAAGGTAAGACTTAAAGAGTTCCAAGTCCCTAAGAACAGGGAGGAAGCCTGCAGCAAAGACTTACCCTCAGTGGAGGGGATTCTGCTCAGGAAATATTTAAAGAAAGTAAAATACACAGAAGCTGATGGGATGCACCCAGGAAGGGTGAGAGGGATATATGGTGTCATTGCAGGATCACTTGCATTAATTTTTGAAAGGTCATGGCAAATGTTGGAGACTTCTGAGGACTGGAAGACAGCAAATGTCACTCCTGTCTTTAGGAAGGGCAGAAATCCCATCGGCAGAGCTACAGGTCAGTTAGCCTCATCTCGATCTCTGCAGAAGTAATGGAGTAAATAATCCAGGAAACCATTTCCAAACATAAGAAGGACAAGATGGTGAGTGAGAATTGCCAGTATGGACCTGAAATACTTCTGCCATGAGATGACTGGGGTGGTGCATACAGTGAGAGGGAGTCGATTTGTCAACCTCAGCAGGGCTTATAGCAGTGTATCCCACAAAATCCTCCTAGACAAACTGAAGAAATAAAGGTTAAATAAGTTTTGAAAACTGGCTAAACTGCTGGGCCCAAAGTGTTGTGATCAGGAGCATGAAATCCAGAGGAAGCCCAGGCACTAATGGCATACTCCAGAGGCTGATACTAGGGCCAATATGTTTCATTATCTTCCCTGATGACCAGGACCGCAGGACAGAGTGGACCTCCAGCAAGTTTGTAGATGGTACAAAACTGAGGGGAATGGCTGATGAACCACATGCTTGTGCTGACATTCAGAAGGATAGTAGTAACCTGAAGAAACACAACTGCTAACTGGTTGGGAAGCAGCTTCGCAGAGAAGGCTCTGGTGGTCGGAATGGACGATGAGCCTGCAACATGCCCATGTGGCAAGGAGGGCAATCAGCCTCTCCAGGGCTGTGTCAGGAACAGCATCACATTGCCTGGAGGTTGAGACTGTGACCCTTTGCCTCTCCTCAGCACTAGAGAAGTCACACAGGGAATGCTGAGTCCAATCCTGAACTTCCTGGTATAAGCAGAACTCAGACATTGTGGAACAAATCCAGTGAAGAGCACAAAGATGATGAAGGTATTGGAGCCTGTGAGCTATGTAGAAAGGCTGAGAGAGATGGCATTGTTCAGCCTGGAGAGATAACAGATCAGGGGCATCTTATGCATGTGTATAAATACCTGGTAGGGGTAGAAGTTAAGAATGTGGACACAGACTCTTCTGAATGGTGCCTGATGACAGAGAAAGAAACACCAAGCAGAAATTGAAACAGTGAGAACATCTACCTATAGTGAAGAAAAGTAAATCTTCCCTGTATATAAAATACTAAAACAATGAATGCATGTAATAATTAAACATTGATTAACAAACATTATCCAGTATCCTTTACACTTCAGCTATACATTCTGTTAATTTTGACAGGACTACAGACACCATTTAAGACAACCTACAGACACCATTGAAATATGCACTTCTCTGCCAGCAAACTTTTGTTTGAATTGGATATTTGAAAGGCTGAAAAGTCTTTCATTTGTTGAGAAGAAATTGTTCTTTGTCAGTTGACTTCAGCTAGACTCAGACTGAATAATTATAAAAAAATTCTAGCACTATGGAGAAAGTAGAAGAATTGTGGCATTTCTAAATGCCCTTGAAACCAATCCAGGAGGCGATGTCATTCGTATTAAAACTCTTCTATATATGTGCAGACAATAATGTCAGGTCTTTACAAAACAGGTCATTTTTGAAATGCAAAATTCCTGTTTATTCTTTTTTTTGACAGCCTCTTTTTTCCTTACTTCACATTTTTAGTAAGAAACCTGGACAAGAATGTATTTCTTTCTACCAGCCCTGCTGCTTTCAGCACAGCTGTTGCTTTCTTCATGATCATTTAATGAACCAGGGAAATAAGGACAAATGAGAAAATGGATAATAGCATGAAAAGAAGAAGAAATCTTTATACAGATAAATGAAATTTAATCTGTGAGAAAAATAATTGATGAGGCAGGAATAGCTGTGAGCATTCCTGTAAATCTCTCAAGGAATACTGGCAAACAACACTACAATTCCTAGGGGACTTTCGTGTGTATGGTTAAAAGATAACATATGGAATCCAAATCTAGAAAAGTCAAGGGATTTTTTGAATGATTAAAAGTGGTATTTTTTTCTCAAGACTGAAAAGAAACATTTTATCATGAAAGGAAACTTGATAATGAAAGATTTAATGCCCACTACGCTAATCAACTTTCAAAAGCAAACAGCAAAACCCCCCAAGTTTCCCCTTGAATCTTTTCATGCTGTTAAGCAGAGTTAGTTAGAAAATCTTTGGCAGCAGTTCCAGGTCCAGACTACAACACATAGCTCTGATCTTTTACTCTCTGACAGTGCTAAGTTTAGCACTTACATTGTTTGAGATTTTTTTTTGGTCTATTTTCTAGAACACTGGAGAAAAAAAAAAATAGAAGGCCTGTCAAAGGATTAGGAAACAAACTTTCTGGTGCAGTGCTTTCTCCATTTCTCTGCCAACCAACTTTGCAGTATTAAGATGCAAGAAAGAGGGTCTTCTTGAGTGAAACCCAGCAAAAAAATTTTAATCTTTTAAAGGTTATGCATTATGTTTCCACTTTCACATCTCAGAATGAAGAAAGTTTAGGATGGACTTTCAGTGAAGCATGTTTTTAAATGCCATGATACTTTTATAAGTAAATAATTAATAAAGAAATTAAACATTTAAAGAGTAGGTTGTGAGCCCTGCAGTGTGCCTGGGCAGTATTTGCAGTGGGTGGAACACACCCTGCCTGTATCCATGGGGTAGGGGTAGGTAGAGACCTGTCCTTTCTGTCATCACTGCTGGTGTTTTCCTGAGTAGAAAGGGACAAAGAGTGAACAGAGACCATATCCAACCTCAACTAAAAATCTCAAATTCAGCAGCTCAAAAAGTTCTGGCTAGGAAATGCTTGCTTGACTTCTTTTTTTCCTTCCTTTTCTTTCTATTAAGTTTACATTTTCAGAAGATCTCAAACAAATTGAAACATCTCTCCAGCACCTGGATCAGACACAGGATCACGTGAAACAGGTATTAGCAACAGCAGGTAGCGTTGCAAGATGTCTAGATTCTTGGTGGATTAGTACTGGACAACCTTATATGGAGCAGAAATGGAGACAGCAACTCCAGCAAAAGGAGCAGTGCCAACTGCTTCCCAGATTGAGGGAGAAGCACAGATCAGACTCGAGCTTTGCTGGTCTCTTTGTAAGGACACTAAACCTCAGGCCACATAAAAATTCTCTATTTTGTTGGTGAATTTTTTACTGATTTGTCAACTTTCCTCATGGCAGAATGTAGCCCTCATTAGCTCTGTGTTAATGAGATGTTGCTAAAGATAGATGAAAATTACTGTTCTATTTGAATAGCAATTTCAGCAGGCTGCATTGATACCTTTATGTAGGGGTCCTGGAAATAATATTAAAAAGACAGCCACGTAAAGCACTTAAATATTGAAATTACTTACTGCTGTGATACTGACTATGCAATGTAGCAGACTTTATGTAAATCTGCTCTAATTTCTTTTTGTGAGAAGGATCATCTTCCAAGTCCTGCAGTTTTATCTGCCTGCTCATTTTCCAGGACAAGTAGTTTTGACCCAAGGAAATTGGACACTGGCTTATTACTTCAGACCAGGATTTGGGTGGGCTTTCCTTACTTTTTATCTAGTGAAAGGAATGCATTACTTTTATTTTGGCTAATGGACTTTAATGGAAGTAGGATTGTGACTTGGCAAAGATGTGCAAACTGGAATGTACAGGCATGGAAAAAAGCCTGGAGAGAGTGATTGGGGACAAATGAAGACAGGTGTCGGCGGCATAAAGAAGAGAAATGCTACAGGGAATAAGGTTAGAGAGATAGCTTGGGGCAAAACTTTGAGGGTCTTTCAAGGCAAGGACACAGTCTGAACTCAAGGTGAGGTATGTGAGTAAAATTAAATAGGATTATCTTCCTTTGTGAGCTCTCCAAATACACATTATGACAAACTTTGCGCTTCTGTTGTTTAGAAGTGAAATTTAAATAGAGAGAAGCTCAGTATTTTAGACAGATTCTGATCTGCTCTCTGAGAACAATTAACATATCTTGAGTGTCTTAACATTAAACAAAGTAGAAAAAATATAAACAGATGCACTCCAGAAGTTAAAACAAGCTGAGGAGAGATTCCAGGTACAATGACTATATTGCAGTTTCCATTGTGCAGTTTCCAACTGATCATTTGCTCAAGGGGTAGAGACTTTGGAGCAATGTACTCAGAAACAGCCATGTTCTCTAACACTCAGAACTTGCTCCCCTCTTCCACCAGAAGCTGTGTCTTCTGCAAAATCCTAGAAAAGAGAATGAAGGAAGGAGTAAAGCAAGAAGCAGAATGAGTGCTGAAATAAATGTTTGCCAAAGCATGAAGATAGCAGTTGCCATGAACCTGAAACTAAAACTAGTATTCATGGAAAAATGTTTGTTTCTCTCTCTCATCAGTGCTCACAAAGCACCAGTGAAAGTGCTGCAAGCCTCATCATGTCTTGAAACAATGAATTACGGTTTTACTGTCACTTCATAGGGTCCCTTAGTCAAGTACAGGACAGCTTTCTTATGTGATTAACAAATTTTGGCAGATATGAGGTGGTGCATGGTTCTAAATTTGACAGAAACAGTCATATAAAAATATCTGGAGATCTAAAAGAAGGTTAGCCTTAACTTAAAAGCTGGTATCGTTACCTGAACAAGGTTCAAACCCATAAGAATATGTTTGAAAATATATAGAGTAAGCTACTAAAGACTTGTTACGCAATCTCAAAATTATGTCAACAACTGGGGAATAAAAGGTAGATAAACATTAAAAGAAGACACCCTGGTGGACAACAAGCTCAATATGAATGAGCAGTGTGATGCTGCAGCAAAGAAGCAAACAGGCTGCTGGGCTGCAAGAGCAACACCAACATGGGCATCACCAGCTGAGAGAGGAAAAGTCATTATCCCTCCCTGCACAGCACTTACCAGGCCACACCTCAAATACTCTGTTAAGTTTTGGTCCCACTATAAAGAAAAAAAAATAAGTAGATAGGCTGGAGAGGGTCCAGAGAAGGGCCACAGGGGATAACGAAGAACCAGGAAGCCTACTGAATAGGAAATGGTGAGAAAGCTGGGTTTGTTCAGCCTTGAAAAAAGACTTCAGAGAGGCCTTAGCACCATGTTTCTGTATTTAAGGGGTAGCTAATAAGAAGACGGAGATTCCCTGTTTACAAGGAGTCACATGGAAAAGATGAGTGGTAATGGGTGTAAGTTAGTCCTGAAGAGATTCGTAATGGACACAGGATGAAAATTTTTCATGGTAAGAACAATCAGCCATTGGAATAATCACCCCACAGAAGTGGTGGATTCTCCAACACTGGACATTTTAAGATCCAGCTGGACAGTGTGCTGGGCCATCTTGTCTAGACTGTACTTTTGCCAACACAGGTTCTGTGATTCTCTGGTTCTATGATTCTTCTGGGGAGGCTATCCACATGTAAGATTCAAGAATTTTAAAATGGTTGTATATGTTCATCATTGTTATTCCTCAGCAGAGTTATCTCCTGATATGTAAATGTTGTCAAAACTGGAAATTTCTGTATGAATCTACTGGATTAGATTTGGGTTTCTTTGGACTGATTCCTTTTATCTAGTTCTGAGTACGTAGCAGAGAGCAGAAATAAGTCTGGAACACACAGCTGTGCTGGTCATCAGTGCAGCCACCTTACATACAGAAAAATGGGATTTCAGGTCATTGACTTCAAGGAGGTCATTTGTCAGAACTCTTCTACATCAAATGACTACATCAGAGACGGAGATTCTACAGCCCTACAACCCAATCCTTGATGTCAGAGACACATGTTGAAGCTCCTGCTGTCTCTGCTGGAGAGGTCACTGACTTAAGGTCAAGACAATAACATTCCACGTTTCCATTGAGGACTTCTTTTGTTAGGTTGCTGTATGGAAGGAGATGTGGCAGCAGCAGACATAAATAATTATTATATTATTATTATCATAATAATTATGACATAATTATTATGATAATAGCCTTCAGATGCCACTTTCTGTATTGTATGACTAATTACATAAGAATCTGTTCTCACTAAGATGGGTGGGACCTAGACATCAAAAATGGGTTTGAAATATAATCTCTAACCTGAAGAAACAAATATTCTGAATTGGTTTTAGTTCCTACCTCTCTCCCTTCCTGTGGCTACCTTTCAAAGCACTATAGTAAAGTGCTTTTTTATGGGTAAAAATATACTTTTAATATTTTTAATTTGGTCTGGAATATACTTGAGATTTCTAGGTATAGAAAATCCACAACAATATTTATAATGAAGCCTTTAAATTGACCAAAACCAAAAACAGACCACATTGGATATGGAAAAAAATTAGACATTTTTATAATTGTTTTGTAAGCTGGGATAAAAGTATTTTTTCACATAAAGTATTTGTTTGCCATTGTATAAGATAAGAATAACTGACTTGTCTAAAGTCATCTGTCTTGTGAAAGAGTAATGATTCAACCTGTAATCTCTGATCACACAGAACATAATCTTTCCCACCAGAGCACTCTTTCTTTCCTAATCACACATTTCAAAGTCTGTGTTTTTTAGCACCACTTCTTCCACTGTGAAATGCTGCCAGGGATACAAACCAATGCAAATTCATGCTAGCAAGTTTTGATAGTAACAGACCAGCTCTCTTTCTCAGACTAGTTGGACAAAGATAAACACATACGTGTGTACTTAGAGAGCAGTAGATATTTATATGTGTTTATGTACACAGATTTATACATACACACATACAAAGACACTACATTTAAGGTAAATATAATGGGCACTACTGGTTTAGAAGCAGTTGCACCACCTTGTCTCCTTTCAGCTCTAAATGCTTTTCGTATCTGCTGTTTCTGATCAGCAAACCAGCAGTATCTCTTCTGGTTTAGACGTTATCAGCATTATACTTTGAGAAGGCATCTGCAATTGGGTATTGCTTCAGAAAAACCATAATCTGTAATTAGTTACGTCAGCAACTTATTAAAATGTAATTATAGAAAGCACTTTAATAATAAAACACTAGAATGAATATTACAGGTCTTTTTCAGTACCATAAGCACAGCTAAAAAAAAGTCTTAACATCTTTCCCTTTTGGTTTTGTGCCTGATTGATATGGTTTGAGGATTTCATTCATTTACCTATGAATGTAGGTAATCGCAGTTTTATTTGTCAAGAAATTCAACTGGCTTAGAAGGTAGTAAAGTCATTAGGAAAAAAAGCCTTTACCATATTATTTTGTGTCATATCAGGGGAAAGCATCCTGAAAACTGTGTCCTTACAGAAAATGTAGGAAGCTATGGACTTAATCTGAAGCACACCCACAGAGACATTCATGGCAACTGAGGATGAACACAGAAATAAATAAAGAAATGCAAGGAGATAAAATACTGAGACAGGATGAGTCATTTTGTATCAGTCAGTGCCAGCTCTAGATTTGCATTGTGGAAGGTCAATTATCTCACACTGAAATATAGCTGAAACTATGAACTCAGTACCTTTGGGCACTTAACACTGTTTAGATCTGTACTTTAACACTTAATTTAATATTTTTCCTGAAGGGAAATGATTAATAATTGCATTCAGTGAAGCATACACTTTAAAAGATTGACCCTTGCAAGCTGTTTTTTTTTTGTAGGATTAGAAAAAAGTAGCTGTTTCCCCAGACAGTATCCATTTATTTTACATTTTTTACACTTCACAAAACTGCCGAATGGAAGATGCTAAAGGCAAAATTTTAAAGATAACTAATTAGAAGAGTACTTTGCAATTATGTTTTAGACCATTCAGCAACAAATAAGATGTTATGTGATGTTGAGTCTGATACTGATGAAAGTTCAGATTTTTCCCCTATTGAATTCAGTCCCATGTCTCCTCTACAGCTTAACAGGAGCCAAGGAACAGGCAGGAAATTACATCCATTAATTCTTCATTTTGCATATTGAGACATACACTCTGGATCCTTTAGAAATCCTTGAAATCTCTTTGCAAGGGTTCACCCTACATAGGAAAGGATTTTGGCTTCAGCAATACCTTGCCAAACTTGAGATATATCCCAAGTTTATTCTGAGGAACAAGAAAGTTTAAGCAATAAGAAATCCTTATTTGGGTCTTCAACCCAGCATTCATGGTTAATAAACTTGCCTAGAGATAATGATGACTGGACAGAGAATGGTGCACAAAATGGTCTGAGATAATGGCTAGAAACTGTCTTTGAGAATCTAGCTGCTCCTGCATAGAGCAACACATGAGTTTCATCGTGATGTTCAAGAAAAATGTTGTAATGTTTTCATCATATCTCCAGTGCTTATCTCCAATCCTGCCAAGAGTGCTCGCAGTCATGTTTGGTGTATTTGTATTTTCATATATGGGTCCAGTGCATGACGATGTGCACTGAAAGCTTAGCCACCAGCCTCAAATATTCCAAAGAGCCATTGCTGGGCAATAACTGTTAGTCCACATCTGCAATAGCTAATCTTGACATGGTGTTAGGTGCAGGAGGCTCTGTGCCCCGTGCCAATGCTTTCAGAATACAATGGAAAGAATAGGCTGTTCAATCTACTTAAAAGCAAATATTGTTAAGCAAATGACCTTTACTCTCTCGAAAAATATTCCTACTCACAAATCTATAGAGAAGCATATAATGCAATTATTAACACGTGATCTACTCTGTAATCTGAGTATGTGGTTTGCATATTATTTTTCAGTATAACTGAACATCATTTCCATCATCACAGTGGTAAACTAAAAGCTGAAACTTGCAGCTGGGCAATGCCTAGTGCCATTCTTTTCATTAGAAGGGGAAGGTTATGGTCAGCCAGTATAATTTAAAAAACACTATTTATTTTACTGCTAGTGAATGAAATGTGATGTGTGCAGACAGATGTTGCAGAGCATACTGCATGTCATTTCACACATTCTCTGCAGTAAATGAGGCTTCATTGTTTGAAGTATTTACAATGGAAATGAAATGAAAAAAACAAAAAAAAGCTTGAGAAATACAATTTACATTTCCAGTCTATAATTATCACCAGATTTAATGACACACTCCTTTCACACAGTATTCTTTTAGTTCCTTAAAATAAAGCTGCATTCTCTGATGCTTTGCACATGTTTGAAATGAGAACAATGTTTTATGGTTTTGCAGTTAGGCATCTGGCTTATCATCTACCTCTCTCTCTCTCTGAACCTTCCGGAGGCACAAAGGAGTGAAAAAAGTCTCACCAGCAGGTGATACTCACCAATTTCCCAGCAAATAAGAGATTAATGTCCCTCGCTGTCACTGCATACCTAGTTATTTTTCACAATTCAGAGCCTGAAGAAACTTAAGTGGGCCTTTAGAAATCATGTAAAGAGGTCTCTTCTTAACTCACATGAAGATACACTCAATCAATGAGGTGGCCTTCATTAGCATTCTGATGCTTGAGGGTAACAGCAGGCACCAAGATGACTATTTCCAGCACCATTAATTTTCAGGAATATTTTTACAGAGATCCTGCAAGGATTCTCCATGGCTTTCTTCATCATGGCTATTTCTGATACAGTGCTACAGCTATACAGTGCCAAAACTATTCAAAACCTGTGCCAAGAGGATTTCTGCTACTGTGTAACTCCTTTGTTATTTCCCAAGTTTCAAGCCCTTTCTCATATCAATAGCATCCAGATTTTTTGCCGTTGTTGTTGTTTTGTATTGATATGGAACTTTTTCAATGACTAAATTTTGAATGCCTACAGACGATTCCGTTACAACAAAGCAGTGGATGACGCTTGCTTCTCTGAAGACCTTCATTTCCTTCAGTTAAGAAAAGGAAATACCATCCAAAATACCTTACAGAAGTCCACATCATTGTTCTCACCAAATACTAACTCCCACTAACTCCTTTCAGCAAAACTGATCAAGAGAACAGAACAATGAATTTCTTTTGCATGATTAAGTATGAGATACATTAAATATTAAGTATGAGATACATCAAGTATTATGAGATACATACTTATTAAACAAAGGGTAATTTCAAGGTGAATAAAGTATAAGTCCATAGTAAGACAATTTCCTTTAAAATTATGATCTATCAAAGGTTTAGTCTTGAAAAAATTCTAATTGAAGAACACTTCAAAATGAACACACAGAATAATCAAATAGTCTCCGAACACCAAATAGTCCTGAAATAAAGCTTTTACAGCCATTTTGTCCTCCTTCTAACAAACTTGTCAAACAACATTTCATCCCAGCTATCTTATTTAAGAGGATAATATTGATCGTTCCCAGTATGCCAATTAATCTTTCAAAAAAGTTTAGAAGAAATGTAGCTATATTTATCTCTAAATCAATACTCAGTTTTCTAGTTACAGTAATCATTTTTACTTTATACAAGTTTAGGTGGTTCAAACTTACACAGAAGAGAATTTGTGACAGCAAATGATGAATAGAATACTTATTTGGTGTGTCAAAAGGAAGATGAACATAATGTGTTTTGTAATAGCAGATATTAAGTCTCTAGGATAAAATAAAATGTAAGAAACAGCTTTTTATCTGTAAACAAAATAAAACTTTGTAGATTTCAAGTGGTACCAAACAAAAAAAAAAAAAAAATTAGGCTATGTATATACACATCCACTTTAAACAAGACATTTTCTAGACAAAAGTATTTTCATTCCTTTATGTTTTAAATATGCTCAGAACTCATGCAGATTTACATTTGCCAAAACTTAATGTTCAAAATACAAAGATGTGATATATTTTGTAAAAATATTAAATGTAGTGGAGTTACTGAATATGAACTGAATGAGCTGACATTTTACAACAGAATACTAAAATTGTTTATCAAGCTTTTAAGTTGTTTTATTTAATGATAAGCTATCAACTTTCATAACACTTAAAGACTCTTATTAGGGACATGAACTGAAAGTGGCTAACGCCTGAAGCTGAGTCTTTCCAGCATTGTTAAATGTTGCTTGCTGTGTAAATAAAGCCTGTCAGAATCACTGACTACATTTGGGCATTTTTCAGTGCCAGAAGTCTTCTTTTTTGTCAATAATAGTCAGAATGGTCTTATTAGCCAGAATGAGGCTTTGTGCCGCCCAGTTCCATGATTCTTTTGGGGTCCCATGGCACAACTGTCATGAGTTTTCTAGCTTTATTCTCCTCACCACAGTTCCCATGTATTTCCATCTTGGCTTTGGATATATTTAGATAAAAAATTGTTGAACATTAGTCTTATTAACATTACCTACATATTGATTTAAGCTAATATCAAGCATTTTTCAAAGGTGTTTTCTTAGGGAAGCAAGTCTGTACCTTTAATGGATTTACATCCTTCCCATCCATATATTAAAATGAAAATAACAACTGAACTGCAAATTTCAGAATTTTGTCTTTAAATAGTGGACTTTCTAAAGCCTAACTTTGTTTAAGATGATGATTGTAACTATCACCTTTCAAGCTGATATTCTTCTTCCAAAATATCCCTATAGGTTTGAATGGGACAGCCAAAATACACAAACTGCTTCACTAGTATTCCTCTGATTTTGGAAGCAGCACCGGTTGGTTAAAAAATGAGAGAGCTTTAACTAGGCACACTGAGCTAATTGCTACTTCAATTTTCTTGGAATTTCAGAATGGATTTTCTGCTTTGGTTAAGGAAAGAAGTCAGCAGATAGCCCTCCTACCTGTAGCAGGTAGCAGGGCTCTCCAGGCACAAGCACCAGGGACCACTTTGAACAAGAGCAGTGACTACCTGCTTCCCAGTCAGGCTTCCCTTGTGGCGGCTGTCTTTCAAACAGCAATAGAGCAGAGAAAATATATTTAAACTAACTACTGTAAAACTTCAAAAGAATTGCCAGGAATTGTCAGAAGCATCATATGTCATTTCTGCAGCTGGTTTTACTGTTTCTCCTTAGCAAGGCAAAGAAAGATGAATTGATTTTTTACTCAAGTGTCTGTTCAGCTGGTAGAGTAGGAACAAAAGGGGTAAGTTTCATATATTTTAATTTTGCAAGGGTGTATTCCTCTGAATTACCCCAAAATACCCTGGTTAATTGATTTAAAGCCTCATTATGATCTCTGATGAATCTGAAAGGCATACATACTGCTTTATTCTGCACAGTGTTTGTGATAGCACACTGCTGCTATTGTTCTTTTATGCACCTAAAACAGAATATCAGATAAGTTCTTCCTGGACTTTTGGTATTTGCACGTTACCACCTTGATATGAGCACACAATGGTCTTAAAGCTTTTTTTCTTCTCTTTTTCTTTCTTTTTTTTCTTCTCTTTTTATTTTTTTTCTTTCTTTTTTTTTTTTTTTCCTATTTGTTTTTCCTCCCAGAAATGCCCTCTGATATACAAGCAATCTATAGAGAATTTTGGATGAGATGTGGCAGATAGTATCTTCTCAGCCACATAACACATTATCATCTCTTGTTTATTTCCATTACACAATAATCTGTGGTTTTAATCAGAGTTTCAATACAATTTAAAAGTGCCTGTCTGAGAGATAATTTATGGGAAGTACCAAACTGGCACTAAGATACCTCCTCCTACGTGTCTCTTCTAATTGCAGATCTATGAAAATCACATTTTGGATTAGGTGAAGGGACACATACAGCTATTGCAAGAGAAGTACTCAGACTGTGTGTGGTGGTAACAAAGAGCCTGGGCATGTTGCCTAATAGTGTTAAGAGGAAGGAAGAGGAGGAGTAGAGGAAAGGGAATTTCTAGTGGAATTCATAGGGGAAAAGGTCCTTTATCTTTTGATTTTATCTAGCATTTCTCATTCAAGAACATCAGAGCCTTCAGTCTTGGATGAAAAGAGAAAAAAACCTTCAAGATCTTACTGCTACAAGCCTTTATCTAAAGGAGAATTAAACCCATGAGCGTTACCAGTAACAGGGCCTAAATTTGCAGATGATCAAAGGCAGATGATCAAAGCAAATGAGCAATATCTCAAGCAGGTTGGCACAGTACCTTCCCACACATCTCTCTAAATTATTACTAAACAATGTCTTTGCAATCTGGAAGAGATGTTTCTCATGGAAAATATATACCCTAGGCAAAGCACATTTTGACAAAATATGGCAAAAACTTCTGTTGGGTTTATGGAACAGGATGGATATGCTGGTATACTTAAAAGGCAGTCCTAAAAATATGATGTATAAAAGAAGTATAAATCAGTAATGTCTCTCTGAATACTTTAAATTCATTAGCTGAGCTTTGTTACAGTCCCAGTGAGATGGGTAATTGACAGATTTTCTGTTTTCTTATGATTTCTGAAAGTCACAGGCCATAGCCACTTATGCCCTAGTCTGACTATTCTCTTGCAGTGCCTGACATAAGCAGGACATGGCTAAATTTTGCTAGTATAAAGTTGATTTGACATGCTATTGACAGTGCAAATAAAAGCTGACTTGACAACAAAATATCTCCTGACAAATGAAACAAAACAAACAAAGACATTTAACCATACAAAAAGACAAAAATGAGAGAATAACATAAAGCCCTCACAAATTGTGTTAATTGCATTAATATATAAACAAACTGTTCTTTTGAAATGTTACACATTTACAAAAGGGTTTCCTGAGCCTACTTACAAGTTATGAGTGAGATTATTATTTAATAAATAAAAATATAGACTTAAAAATGCAAAGTAGCAATCTAAATGAAATGTGTGAAGGGGCTGATTAATGCATGCCTTCAGTATTTTAGGGGCTCTCTGCATAGACAGAACCTTGCATATTCATCTAATGTATATTTTAATCAGAACTTTTGCATAGTTTATCACCTATTCTCTTAATCAGTGTTCCCTCTTGAGGCTATGGCTATTTGCTCATCATTATTGTCATTAAAACATGTGCTTAGTTATTAGCAATGCCAAGCTATTAGTAAAAATTACAATACAATGTTTTCTGTGCAGTTTCAGCTGAGAGATGAATAACCTTTGTATCAATATAGTTAAAGTTAAGTCTCTCTCACTCTATAATATGAATACAAAGCTTCTCTAGAGTCTCTGGCCGTAAGATAATGTCTCTGCTTTAATAATGTGCCTTACAACTTTTGTCAGCCTTGCAAATCTGTTTTAACATCTGAGCTGGTAGGACAGAGATGTAAGCATCCTAGTGATAAAAAAAGAAAGAGTGCTAAATCCCCATTTCCCTTGACTAGGAGAGTAGCCTGATTCTCAGCAAGGACTTTGATTTATGGAGATTGAAAATATTTCTCATCAGATTTAGGTTAAGTAGTAAGGATGAGGAAGATATTTTTATACTTGATAACAATTCAGATACACTAGAAAAAAAAGAAAATAACTTCCAGAAGTGGTAAATGTATTCATACATTTGAAATTTGAACCTGAAGATATATTCTCATTGTTAAATCAAGTATTTGAATTCTGTAATAAAGATATCCACATATATATTGAACACATTCTTTCTGAACTACAACATTTTCATCTCAATGACTCTAATCTTCCAATTGTCCTCTTGCCATGTGAACTCAGCGGACTTTGTGATGAAAACATTCATCAACATGAGGAGTATGATAGGGCCAAAGTGAACATCATGTAAACTAATGAATATTAATTTCAGAGATTAATTTCAGAGAGAAATATAAGCATATATTTATTTATTAAAATGTGTCTACATTTTGACACTCAAACAAACAGGGAATGGATATGCACATGTACATTCTTTGAAAATCAAATTACTTGAATATTGTAGAGTAGGCAAAGAAGAATGCTGGCTGAAAAGCTTACAAAAATAATTTCATTTTACTTTTATCTATTTTGGTTTTTTGAAAGAAGAGGATTGAATGTGAACCACTAGCAAATATGACACCACAATATGTTTAATTTTGTTACTGTACAAAATAGTAGTTTAAAAACTATAATAATGAAGAATTATAATAATAAAAAACAACTTTAAGAAGTCCACTAGCAAATTCAGTAACATATTTTAAATGAGAAATATTCTAAACTGGATTATACTTTCTGTTATATAGATGTATATGAACATGCTGTAATATATATAAATATGGGTTTGTCTGCTAATGCACTGCATGTGAGCCTTATATCCTACCAGGAGTTTCCTGAGCATAACAGTTCTTGTTCATTCTAAATCCATACTTTTGTGTTTCAAAAATCTTGACTTTCTAGAATACTCAGCTTTAAACTCATGTCAATTAAAGACATTTATGAATGACAAATCACCCACAGTGATTTGACTCTTGCACTAGGAAAAAAAAAATATCAAAGGATAAATTAATTTAGCTTTAAAATGAATACTTGTGGCAGTGAAGCTACAGGTAGAATCTTTAAAAGCAAGGAATGAATCCAGTAAATAACTTGACAGACAGTTATGGCAGTTAATAACTAACAAGTACTGGTTCAGAAAGCAAGGATAATAAAATGTAAATGGACCAAATGATGGACAGTCAAGATTTTTTTTAATAGGCAATGCAGCATGATGCCTGCAGATGATCTGTTAACTACAGAACTTCAAATGAATGGTACCTTAACAGAAAGAAATGTAATTCCTCACATCCTATTTAGACCCGAAAACAAGCAAAAATGTTTTATGGTCTCATCCTAGCTCCATTTAATTTTTATATTTAGTCCTAGAAAGGTTCTTTCTGCCTTCAATGTATGCTTAGGACTTTTTGGTCAAATATAAAAAATAAGACTTATCTACATCAGAAGTGAAACATCAAACAGTGGCACTGAGGAAAATGAGACACAATCTAAGTGGCTCTCCTGACACATTTAGCAATGTCTGGAAATGAAAGAGCTGTTGGTCAAATAAAATGCTAGATTTCTCATAGTGAAGATCTTCTAAAGTTTGTAGATTTTTCTTGGACTAGTTATTAATTAATTTATAGAATCAGGGACTGCACTCTGATAGGAATTTCAGGAATTTGGGTGGCTTGGCTATCCTTTAATAAAATAAAAAAATATTTTCATCTTTCATCATATTTGCCTCCAAACTTTATTGCCTTTATCTTTATAATTTTTTAGTTTATTTTATTGTTCTTTCAGCTAGGAGAAAGGAAACAAATGGGGCAGTGGGGGTAGTAATGCTGCTTTATCTTTGAGAAACTAATCTTTAGGTGGAGGCAACGCCTGTTGGCATCAGTGACATCTGCAGCTGTTTACACCTTTAGGCAATTTGGGCAAGGCTAACAGCACTAGCTGATATTAAATTTCCATGGCATTCCTGATTACTAAGATTTTGTGCTCAATTTCTTATACTTTGCCAATTCAGAGATCACTATTTTTGTATACTCAGAATCTGCTCAGATCTTTCAGCTCTGGGTGCAGTTGCACAACATTGTAACTTCAACAGTCTGGTTTTCCAGGATTTTCTGGGATTAGGGATTTTCATCACAGATTTCAGTACTGGGTTCCCAATGCATGTAACTGTTGTTTTATAGCATACATGGATCAAGATAGGTGGAGTGTAGTCTAAAATTGCTGATAGTTGAATTCAACTCTGTTTTTAAAAAGGGTAAAATAAAGCAGAGTAAATCACATTAGCAAAAGACGTTTTAAACTGCACTGGTAATTTGCATGAGCATAGGTTGGAGTCAGCAGCTGCAGTCTCCAGGACAAAGATCATCACAGAATAAATAACAGTACAAAGGGGTGATGGTTACATGTGGAGAATGACAGCTAAGAAAATAAGTTAAAAAAGGGAAAACAGTTTCACTAATGAGACAGTAATATGTTGAGTTTGAAGTGATTCACTAGAGATACCTCAGAGATACCTCAGAGATACCAGATACCTCAGAATGGACTTCTTCCTTCCTCTTTTTTTTCCCGTTGTCTACTCTAAAGCAAGATAGTCAGGTGATTTATGCCTCAATTTCTGTTAGAAGCTCCTTGGGCCAAGGATTCTTTTGGAAGAGTTGGAGCCCACAGGAGAGACCTATGAAAAGAAGCTAGTGCCTCTGGAGAACATCTTCAGACTCTCAGGACCCTGCAAAACACCACAGTTTGAAGCAAATATTTTCTGATAAATTGTCAATCCTAGCAGTGATGCCTTTGGGGAATGTAGTTCTTTCTACACATGCCCCACTGGGCGTTTCTGAGAGAGATATCTTACACTTTAGAAAATTTGGATATGCAGACATACACAAAAGAGGGACTCATCAGAAAAACTGGATATGACTGTTTTCCCATATCATTTCAGTTCATAAAAGAAAGAAAGCATATATTAAAGATTCAAGAGAATTGTTTTAATCACTTTGGAGCAGCCAGAATATCTTTATTGAAAACAATGACCTTCAGTCTTATGCCCTGGTACACTTCACAAAAAGTGCAATTATCTTCCTCAAATGCATCTTATATCATATCTTATTGCATAAATGAACAGCTTTCTTTCAAGTAAAGATAAGTGGGCATGGGAATTTTAAAGACAACATGAAAACAAGATGTGCATTTCAAAACAAACCATGAAAAATAGACTGCACCTCCTACTCAAAGCTGCAACAAACATGATAAAATGGGAAAAACCGGATGTTCTTACAAAGACAGATATTCAAGGCTTAGAAGAGAGAAAACACACATTAAAGCTAATCTAAAAATAACAGACATGAAAAAATACATGATTATTCCTCTGAGAGATATCTGTCATTATTCTTTAGAAATATTTTTAGAGATGTTCTGGACATATTTTCTTGAGAAGATATGTGAAAGTTTTGACAAAATAATTCACTTACTTGTTCTTTATGAACAGCCTTGTAGAATGAAATTTGTTCCAAATATTTCATATTTTTCTTAGCCTGAATCAGTTATGTGATCACTGAAACTCTGGTATCATCAGCAGTTAACACTTGAAAACATAAACCTCATTTGTGCATACAGAAAGAGGAAGGATTTCTTTACTCACTTGCATAGAAATAGGGTAAAAAACAGCAGTTAAAGCAATTTTCTTCATAAAAACATGCCTTATTTGCAGTGTTTGATCATGTGGAGTAGCCCTTAAGCAACTTGCTCCAGAAGTACTGATGTTATCCACAGAGTTGCATGGAAAAGTGATACTTAAGCTTTGCAGAAAATAAGAGTTGTGTTTATGAGCTGGAGAAAACAAGTTCAAGAGCCTATTTCGTAAATAAAACTGAAGAAAAATCCCACTTCCATCTTCCACATCATTAAAATTTACACACATGAAAGAAGTTGTGAAAACCTGTTTTCTCAGGAATGTTTTTCTTTATTTCTTCTGGCTGAAATGTGTTGACTGAGATTATGTATATTACAAGTATTCATGTAAGGTGGTATCTCTCGCATCAGTAATACAAAGCGCTGAGTAACACTGATGTCTACTGGAGTCAACAAGAATTAAAGCTAATTTTTTACAGTTTTCCCAAGTTGTGGGGGTTTTTCTAATTAACAAATGAATGTTTTAGTCTGAGGTAAAATGTAAAAGAGTATTAACTTTACATTTTCATAGAATCAAAGAATCATTTAGGTTGGGAAACACCTATAAGATCATTAGGTCCAATCCCCAAACTAATGCCGCCAGGTCCACCACTATACCATATCCTAAGTGTCACGTCTACATGTCTTTTAAATACCTCCAGGGAAGGTGACCCAACCACTTCCCTGGGCAGCCTGTTCCACTGCTTAGTAACTCTAAGAAAAGAAATGTTTCCTAATAGCAATCCAAACCTCCACTGGCACAACTTGAGGCCTCTTGTCCTGTCACTTGCCACGTGGCAGATGAGACCAGCACCCCACCTTGCTGCAAGCTTCTTTCAGGCAGATACAGAGAGCAACAAGATCAATTGAGAAGAGCTGACCAAGTGGAAGCCAGAGAAGCTGACCTGTGTGCAGCCAGACAAGAAGACAGAAACCTTCAGAGAACATTGCCAGAGCACTGTGTTCAGTTTCCATACCTGCCGCAAACGCCATAAATGCCAGTAAGCAACATACTCTCCAAGCCCCAGATTTTTCTCCACAAAACAGGAGGGAGATATTGCATCTTTCCCCCAAAACAGGAAGGAGATATTGCATCTTTCCTCCACCTTAGTGTGGTGGCAAGTTTTTCAAAGAAGAAGCTGTGAAATTGAATGGTTCTTAACCAAATTATTTCTGTGTATGTAATAAGAAAGATTCATTCACAATAGGAATAAACGTTGCATAGAAAACCCACGTCTCAAGCACAATTTTAATAAATTAACAGTGCTAATTTACCATAAACATAAATTATTGATAGCAACTATAGTACTGGTTTGCAGGCCAAAGCCAGAGGGCTGTTGTTTGTTTTTTAGTCAGTTTTATGGAAAAGGCTACGAGAAATATTATATTATATGCTAATAGGATTTAATCCTAGCCCCACTGAAGCAGAACTCCCACTGGCTTCAATGCTGCTAAGATTTTAACCAGTGTGAAAATTACTTCTCTGAATATTTCTATTTTGATTCAAGTTTCCAAAACAGCTTTGAAAAACAAATGCAAATACCTTCATATGCAAGAATTAACATCTGCATAAAAATTGATTCATACCACTCTCCACATAACAAAATTGTTGCATGAGTATGTACTTATTTTCCAATGCTGATCAACTAGAATAAAATGCAAATTTCTAGTTAGCCAAAGGGAAGAAACGTGCTGTCATTACTGTCAGTACAGAAATCCCACTACAAACAAGCAATAAATAATGTCAGGAAGTGTCAGTTTCAGAGGGGATGTCACCACAGAAAATAAGCTTATGAAATGCTGAAATACAAGTGGTATTGCTTCTAATTTTTAAGTTTGATAGTAGAAATCAAGCCAGTTTAAAGGTATATTCCACTGGAGACAAAGTGAATATACCTTAAGACAGGAAACTCAAATACAATTATTATTTCAAAATAAAATATTGAATATGAAATTGATTTCTGAGGACTTAAAGACTTGAAAATTTTAAGCATTGAATATATAAAAACAAATACAGTGCACACAAGTTCACTGAAAATTCACAAGTTCATTTCAATTCTCCTCATGTTAGAGTCATTGTATTATTTCTTCCTGAGTCTGGTGAACTGGTTCACCTGAAGTAAAAGCTAACATTTTACTTGTTCTCTAAGAAAGAATACAAGCCCATTTTAGAAAACCAGACTTAATTCTCTGGCTGTTAACAAGGATACTGTTAGCAGAGACCCTTTCAGGCCCCAAACAATGTCTGAAAATGTCAGTGAGAATACTTTGGTGTGTTGCATATTAGATCCTTACAGGGCATTGCAAATGACAATGTTCCTTGTCAAAACTTTCATTTAGAAAATTCTAAACAGAATGCTTACACTGCTGTACACTGCAGGGAGACCTCAGAGCAAGTAGATTTATGGGAGGTCATGATGACAACTAGATAAATTCAGTGAGTTCATGTGGAAAGATTCTTTTTTCAAAGAAAGCTTCTTTTCTTATACCTTATAAGGGTATAAAATAAATGTTTTTTGCAAAGAGATACTCATCATTCAAGAATCACATGACAAAAATTATTCTATAGTTCTTCCTACAAAAATGTAATTGTACTAAGGGAATTATACAAATAAGCTACAAAAAAGAGCTTGTCCATAATTTTAGGCATTACTGCTATTAAAGGGAATTCAATTTTTAAAAATTCTTTATTGCATCATTTTGTTTTCCTGTGTTTTGCTTACTATCTTGGATCCAAAAGGTGAGGGTTTTTTATTTGCATTAAGTCATGAAGACTCATTTAATTTTCTCCAGGACATCTATTAGTATGACTAGCTTTTTTGTTATTGCTTTTGGAAAATTATGAATTCTCGGCTAAGCTTTTTTAGGTTAACACTGCTTCCTTCCAAAGTTGACGGTTCACTAGTTTATTTTTTTAATATATAGAAGATTTGGGGATTATTGATTTATTTTCAAAATATAAATCTTTAGTTTCTAGGAAGGACTGAGTACTGGAGAAGTTTGAAGTGCTAAAACAAAGATTTTTCTGAACTGGGACTTAACAGACAAAGGTAGATAATTACCGTGAAGGACAGCAGGCCATCAGAAGTCACTTCTATGTCTGAGAAACAGTGACTCTGTTGAATATGCCCAAGTTTAAGTTTTCGTTTCTACAGTATACCTTTTTACAATTATTTACAATTATTGGGGTTTAACAGATTTGTAATGGTGACTTCAAGTGAGCCAAAAAGAAAAAACAGGTGTTTTTATGGCTAATTCAATGGATCCACTAGTGAACTGTTAAGTTATCCATGTGTTTTGCTGTTGGATGTGCACCTGTAACAGTGTAAAACATTTGTTTTCCAAAACTGTTTACTAAAAGTGAACAAAATATGATGAATGTAACATTTCAGGTTAAATATCTTACTCACTGAAGAAATAATATCTTTATTTACATGTTCCAGAACCTTCATCTTCCAATAATCCTGGCAGAATTTCAAGAGCAATTTTTTCAAGAAAGGATTCACAAAAGCTATAAAAGAACATTTATGCGTAGGCTTTTTCTAATCAAATTGAGGATGGCAACTTAAAAAAAAATCTGCAAAAGAAGATACAGTAAATCTCCAGTTTTAATAATTACTAGTTTTCATAATTTACAGGCAATGACATACAATGTTTTACAGCACTATGCTAACACACTTTCACAGTTGAATGTAGTTTAAGTTAAACTTTAATTGCTCTTTATTAACTAGTTATTATGTCATATACTCTGGAGGAGGCAGATACACTTAAATTTGACTTTGAAACACAAGACTAAGGAACACATACAAACAGCATGTCAAATTAAAAAAGCAGTATTTGTGCTTGTATCAAGTACTAACAGCTTTACATGGAAACTGCATTTCCAGTATGAACTCTCATATTTTCCAATACAGACTTAAAGCACTTTTCTTAACATTAGCCTTAGTGTGAACTTCACACACTCTGCGTTTTCTGCCAGGGCTATTCCTCAGTTCAGCTGGGACTGTGGTTTACTTTATGGACTCTCTGAAGCTGATTTACTTGTCTAAACCCAGGCAAGTGGTTCTGTGTAAGGTGGCCTAGGGCACCTGACCTGTCCATCTGCTCCTCCAAAACAAGGACTCCTGTAGGTCCATTAGTCCTGGGTGGAAGCCTTGGAAATTCTAGGGTGTCACACACAGCAGTCAGTACACACCTGTCTTCAGAGAACTGAAATGACATCCCTGTCCTCTCTCATGTCTTGTTGATTATGCAAAAATGCTTTTGTCTGTGCACACAAACAGGGTGGGGTTTTTATATAATATTTGATGCAGAATGGGAAGGGGATAAAGGTACACCTCTCAGTTTATCTTGGTGCAGAGTTGGGATCTGGGAAATCCTGTAGCAGGATCTGGTAACATGTAAAGGTTCCAGAGTGCTGTAGTAAAAAAGCAGTACTCCCAACCTTTTAAACAGAATTCAAGGAATAAAGAAAGGCACATTAAAGGAGTCCTGAATCCTTACTGTTTATCCCAAGTTTGAAAGACTTTTTCAGCAAAAATATAAACCATAAATTATCTGCAATTAATGGTTTATTTTGTGCTTAATTGTTTACTGTTTCTCAGGCATTTTAGTAAATTAATCTATCTATCTATCACTTCTGCAATCTTATCTAGATAAGCATGTAATGGGAGAGAAGTGCCTGACAAATTTTAAAATCCTTGATTCAACATATAATTACTATTGTTCACTGTATTGTACAAGGACAGCCTCATAAGATTTTAAACAGCTAGTGATTATAATGTAAATTATATTCTCCCCTAGAATTACTGCTAAACCCAGATATTTGACTTGAAAGATCACTAACATTCAGCTTCTCTCAAAAAAGGTAAATCTAGCACTGGTAAATTTATATGGATAAGTATGTTTGCAGTCAGATGAAGATTCATTATTTAGGTATATTCAGCAATCTGTTTTATCCCTGAGCCAAATGTGATGCCTACATTCAGTATTCAATGAGGCAAACACACAGATGAGTTTAAAGAAGGGGCTACCAAGCTGGGGTTTTTATTCAATGAACATGAATAGTGTTTCTGTTATGTCTAGAAGGCAGGCATTGCAGGGTAGGATTTGAATGAACATTTTCCTCAAAGTTCTTTGTTGCCCTAGAAGTGAATTTTCCTGGTTTGGCTCTATAAGCAACATCAGCAAAGCATTTGACCCTCTGTAGTAGTAGCAGAAAAAAAATTCTGGCAAGGCTTCTAAATTCAAAACTTACTACATTTGCAGAAATAAAGGACAGGTAAGTGTGAGAAACACACCAGGAAAGGCATGGTTTGTCAGCAGAAGTTCCTTTTATCTGCCCTGCCATTTGGGCCTTAGCAGAGCACTAATGTGGTGTATGACCAAAGCAGGGAAGTGACAACAGTGTAAATCCTGACCCTGAGCAAGGTGACAGTGTATAAATGCCACAGCTTCCATCTTACATCAGGGCAAGCTGGTGGTTCTTTATAGGCTCTGAATGTGGAGCAAATGCTGCACGTACTATTCACTGTTAATACAGAGCATAAAGCACGGCAGTTATTTTACTCAGTTCTGTACCTGGTGCAAGGTAAATAGAAAATCTGATTTAGTTCATCTGCTGCAGATATAAAAATATGAGCTGACAACCTGTCTTATACAGGGGATTTACATTATTCTAAAATTATATCAACACTATTTGCATTTTTGTCATTACAGACATTAACAGTGTCCAGGGATTTTAATTTTATAGGGACCAGTTTATGAAAAGACGTAACAAATGTAATTTCATTGTCATGCTGTTTTCTTAATATTTGATTTTGTTTTTTCATTATGCTGCAACAGCTCAATGTTTATTAATTAGTGGACATAATGACAGATAAACTGAATATTTAATTAAATTACATGCACTCAAATATTTAACTTACTGTTGGAATTACTGTGATATAAATTTACCAGCTCTGTGATGAAAATAACATGTAGCGAAAAAGACTATTGAATGTTAATGCTCAAACATACCAATTATAACACTATTAAAAGCATATAAAGAAACACTCAAATTTGTAAAACCATTGAAAATTAATTCAGGGAAGTGCAATATTCCAGCTGTATAAGTAATGCATGGCCAAAGATGGGGAAGGAGGATTATTCTTCCCTGTGGGCAAGACCTAAACCTACTGTCTTGCTTCATGTTACATATGTTTCACTTAGGTGAGAATATAAAACTTCAGTGAAAATTATCAGATTTCCTTACATTCATCGACTTTACTGGCAGCACAGAACTCTTTTCCTGATCAGAAACTGTTTTCATTATTTGCAAAGTATTATTCAATTTAGTCAAATTTTTATTCAGTATGATAGATCTTAAAACACAAATTTTCAATTTGCTATATTTTTTCTGGTTTACTGACTCAAATATTTGCATGTTTTATTCCTTCACAATGTAATATATAATTACATTTAAAGTCTACAAGAAATATTTCACTGCAAATAGCTTTTTATCTTATATTCTAATTAGTAGGATTAGTAATACTGCGAGATGTTTAGCTGCTTAAAATACATTCATGCTTTTTAAGTTTTCAGAATATATAATCAAAAGTAAGCATACAATGCTGTTTGGAAAATGCAATGTGTGCAAGTGTCTCTGTGTG
The DNA here is from genome assembly GCF_017590055.1 of Onychostruthus taczanowskii. Lineage (NCBI taxonomy): Eukaryota > Metazoa > Chordata > Aves > Passeriformes > Passeridae > Onychostruthus > Onychostruthus taczanowskii. The sequence continues at coordinate 555,981 of NW_024504566.1, forward strand.
TCAGAAGGAGATAGCATTATGAACAGGAGGGTTAACTTGAGCTATTGGGACCTTGACCTTGGCCGCCTTCTTGGATGAGCCTGCCAGCAGAGAAGGTTGCAATACCTAAATAATTAGGCAGGAACTAGAGAGTAAGGGAAAGCAGAAGCTCCTACGAAGAACAGACTAGCTGAGGCAAAACACATCCGCAGTCTCCTGCTATTATACTATGCAGCAATCAGAGGGTTTCCATACTCATTGAGTAGTTTCTTTCATAAGAAAAACAACCTACAGAGGAAAATTAAGAACTTCTGCTGTTCATCTGAAAGGCACAGACTCATTTGGGGTTGAGCTGCAGTAGGTGGTGGTGGTAACTGGAGTTTCATAGAAATGAATGATCACTCACTGTGGTTGAGTTCATAGGATTGATCTAGTCAGCGGCCAAACTAACAGTTCAACACAGCAAGATCAGCTTACTCCACAAGGCTTCGGAAATCATGTAAACATAAGCAAATGCATTATATTTTGCTCTAAAAGAAATAAAAAAATAGCTCATGCACACTCTAACTACAGCTCGTTTCTAAAGATAAAAAATAACAAGTGCAAACTATATTGTTTTGTACCAAACCAGAACAGAACAGTTGCAGGAATACATGAAGGAGGCCATTGTACAGAACAGCTTTCCTTTCAGATCTTTCCATTGATAATGTCAGAAGGTTCCACTTAGCTTTGTTTAACCAGGTGTCAATGAACAAAAAACCCTTTCCCTGATCTGTTCTCCAGTGTAAAGCAATGAAATATTAATTAATACAACATTCAAATGGCTATTCAATTTAGAATCATTCATTTTTTAAAGGCAGAAAAAAAGTAATTGACATCTATGAGCAGGTTTTCCCCACGCCAAAAAATGTCTCACTTTCACTTATTAAAAAAGCTGGGAAATGCGCATGTTTGGGAAAGCCATTTATCCAGTGAAATCTTTAATTACATGCACCATAAAACAGACACAAAATGCTGTCTCCTCAGACCTGTAACTTTAAGCCATTGCAAACTGTGAACCGTCTAATTTCACCACAGAGTAACAGTCACCACTTCGCTCTGCTGTTGCGTGACAGCTGGATGTGAACAGCTACTCTCTGCTATGAAGTGGAGGGATGCCACATGACCAGAGGCAAAGCTCTGCATTGTGTCAATGTCATTTCTGTTAAAGACCTTCTTGTAGCCTGACATCCAGAATGGAGTCGCACATTATGTACAATGGATAATATTTCTGACAATATACTCTGGATGGCCTTGAGCTGATTACCACTACTTCTTTAGAAAACAGTTGTTACTGAATTGTTTCCTTCCAATAGAGTCTGCCTGAGGAAAAATGGCAAGTGAGACTGGATCATTAGTGCTGGATATATCATAACTTTGTAATTGCCCTAGTTCGGTACTTGAAAACAATTCTTTGTCAAGGACAGGAAACAGCTTGCAATAATGGAAAGACTAGAGCCCATCTAGATCTTTAAGATTATCTCATGCTTACATGCTAAAACTTCATCTAGTTAATAACAAATTCAGATTAAAGGCAAATGGTATCTTCAGGACTGATAATCTTTCAAGCAGGACTCTTCACAACACCCTTTCAGTATATTCAGAAGGAATATTGCTGCTGATTGAGCAAGATGTTTGACTAAAACACCCTATCAGAAAGATGAGATTCAGCAATCAGTATTGGTGTCCCACAATAAATCTGTTCTCTGGTATCGAACACAGATCTTGCTTTACAAGATCTTTACAAGCAGCTCATGGTCTTTGAAACAAGAGTTAAGTCTCAGAACTGACAGTGGAACTGTGTACTGTGGGTATCTGGGACCATTTAAACCCTGTGAGATGTGAGGCGATAGGGTGATGAGGTGACATGATCATTTGCTGTGGTGTTCAACGACAAATCTAGCTCAAATTTCTAGAAGAGGAGGGGATGTAAAGACCAAATTCTATCTCTTGCCTATGAACCAAATCTAAAGCATGCCCTTCCTTCCACTTTCTGAGGTGTGCAGATATTAGTCCTCACATTTCTCAGTACCTGATCAGTAAGGTCAGCCAAGATGGTCATCCTGTCATACCATTCTAAAAAAGCAGCCATATGTATACCTATATAACTGTTATTATTATTATTACAATTATCACACTAGCAAAGATGAATTTTCATCTAACATTGATTCCTCTAAGAGAGATTTTTCATAACAATTTATTTCAGAGACAAGAAAGCTCATCCAGAGACAAGACAACTCATCCAGAACAAAAATACCTGCTAGGAACTAACGAGTTCAGGAGCTTCAGCTGAGGTGATTTCTGAGGGGTCTCTGCAAGTGACAGAGTTATAAATATCAGCTCATCATAACAAGCACTTAAATAAAAAACGGCATCCCAAGCATGAAATCCACAGCAAAACCTGAAATTCCTTAACTAGGAAAAGAAGAATTGCATTGGACTCTCTATGTAGCTTAGAAAAACCTTGAACAGCTTAGAAGAGTCAATGAACACTGAAAGCAAAAGCTGAAATGAAAGCTGCATAGAATTACTCAGAAAGGCAGGAAGTAAAGAATATGAGACGGGTGAAACACCTATCAAATGTCAAACTCCTATCATGAACTCCCATGTTGCCTAAAAGAAAGTTGAGAGTTTGGCAGGAGAAGCTAAATTCACTTCAAGAACAGAATATGGCACAACTCCATTTATTATGATCTTGGAGGGCCAAAAATGTATTAACTGTGAATAGCTTGCATATCCTTTTGTGATTCTAGTATATGTGCACTCCTTAAATTATTTATTATTTATATAATTCTTTGCTTTAATTACAAAAAAGCTTTTCCTTACAAACAAAATTTTATACATATACATAAATATAAATAAATAAATACATATTTATATATATACATATATATGTGTATATATATGTAATTACTTTTGTTTTCACTGATACTCATTTCCACATTGCTATGTTGAAATGTTTAAATTGACGTAAGTCTCTTTCCGATTAACATCTTTCCATTAGATCAGATATTGACCATAATCCTCCTCCCAGTAAGCTCTAAGGACAGTTGACATCAATTTCAACAGGCAGGAATAAGAAATTTCTTGTGTTTATTTATATAAATGCAAATAGAAATAGGTATCTTTAATGTAACAACTCTGTACCTTCTCTGTTTTAGTCCATATCTCACTAAATACCTCAACACATACCTTTATCAATGCAATTTCTTTCTATTCATACAATAGTATAATACTTCTTAATTTTTTTCCTGTAATAGTAGGTATAATCTTACTGTGATCACTGTGCTTAGAAATGAGAGCTGCATCAACTCATTAAGACCTATAACAGAGATATTTGCCCTGTTAAAATAAATAGAAGCAAGTGTACAGTCATCTTTGAAGTTGCTAACTCCATTCTGCATTTTTTGCTCAAGAACATTCCCACTGTACAATACCTGACAGTTATGGAACTATAGTATCACAGAATCATTACAACTGGAAGGAACCTTGAAGGCCATCTAGTTTCAACTTCCCTGCCACAGGCAAGGACACATTCCACTAGATCAGGTTACTCAAAGCTCCATCTGGCCTACTTTTGAACACCTCCAGGGATGGGGCATCCACACTTCTCTGGGCAATCTGTTTCATAATTACCATCCTCATAGTAAAGAATTTCTTTCAAATATCTAACATTAACCTATCCTTCTTCATCGAAAGCCCATTGCCCCTTGTGTCTCTGTGATATTTTCTGAAAAATCCTCTTTGCCCAGGATTCTTCTCCTGGGAAGCTGAGAAACCTCAGAGCAAAAGAAAAACATTATCTGATTTTTTTCTCCCTGTTTTGCTGCTTTGGAATGTGGTCTGGACATTGTTTACCAACAGGTGCACATCTGATTGGCTCCATGTGAATTGTGCTTTCTTAATGACCAATCACAGCCAGCTGTGTCAGACTCTGAGGAGTCAGTCACGGGGTTTTATTATTCATTCTTGTTAAGCCTTCTGATGTATCCTTTTTTCTACAGGTTAGTACAGTTTTAGTACATAATTTCTTTTAATATCGTATCATATAATAATAAATCAGCCTTCTGAGAACATGGAGTAAGATTCATCTCTTCCCTTGTCCTGGGACCCTCACAAACTCCACACCCCTTGTCCTTGTGAGGATTCTCTCTCCAGTTTTCTTGTAGGGCCACTTAGGTACTGAAAGGCTGCTCTAAGGACTCTCTAAAGCCTCCTCTTACCCAGGCTGAACAGCACCAGTTTTTCTAGTCTTTCTTCATAGGTGAGATGCCCCTGTGATCTTGGTGATGTCCTGTGATCTTGGTGGCCTCCTCCAGACTTGCTCCAACAGGTTGATGTCCTTCCTGTGCTGGGCACCCAAGAGCTGAATGAAGTACCCAGCTGAGCAGAAGGGCACAGCCAGGGTGGAGCAGAGGGGCAGAATCCCCTCCCTTGACCTGCTGCACACACTGCTTTGATGCAGCTCAGGGTATGGTTGGCTTTCTGGGATGTGAGGTCACACTGCCACTGGTATTGTTGAGCTTTCTGACCACAAATACCTGAAGTTCTTTCTTTCAGGGCTGCTGCAGGTCCATTCTCTGCCAAGTCTGTATTTGCCCTTGTGACTGTCCCAGCTCAGGGGCAGGACCTTTCACTTGGCCTCCCTGAACTTCATGAGGTTCACAGAGGCCCAACTCTCAAGCCTGTCAAGCCCTTCCTACAGGGTGAAAGCCCTACACCCTTACTAAGCCCTTCCTCCAGAATGTATCAGATTAAGACTTAAGTAAAGATTATCTGGTTCACTCACTCTTGTGCACAATATGCAATGTACACAACCTGTTGGATTAACAAGATGTTTCTCAGTGAACACAATATTCCTTTCTTTCATTTATCTCAAACTGTAGCTTTGTCTACAGACTATAGAAGTTTTCCAAAAGTCTTAAAATTCCTGTAAAGCTCAGGTAAACCAACAGCAGATATTTGTAAGGCACAATGCAAATGCTCAATGCCACTGACAGCATGCTTCCATAGTCTATATTTCATGAAACTAGCCTTGACTCTCTACACTCTATAGAAGTTCAGAACATCTTTATCATAATACTTTTTTCATGTTTTTTTCAGGTAAATGAACTGTGCTCGAAAGAGCCTATCACTCTCCACTGGAAAACTTGCTCAGTTGTAGACAGGCATCTAAATTTAAGTTAGGTGAGAACAGCTCCTTCATTCATATTAGAAATGTCACACACCTTAAACAGATATTAAAAGACTGTGACAGACTCTTCACTGATGGCTCTTTAAATAGAATAGGAAGCACTTATACTGCACACCCAAATTTAAACCAGAACTAATTCAGAATATTCCTTTACCTTTTGTCAGACATGAGGTCTGATGCAATGATCACAATGGTCTTAGCTGACCTTAAAAAATGATTGCAGTTAATTTAACCGAAAAAGGAATTTGCAGAAACATTTCCTCATTAGCTCAAACTTGCTATTTTAAAATAGTGCCATGAAACAAGTCTCATGATATGCATAACCAAACGTAGATATTTTATTTCTGCTTCAGCTCTTCAAATTCAATTTTGAGCTCTAACTGAAATGAAATTAGTTAATAATTAATTCCCTTACAAAGACTGCATGAATGGACTTTAAAAAAAAAAAAAGATAGGAGACATAAAAATAACTTTACTTCATCAAACCTCTAATACTATGGTGTTGATATTCATACTGAATTGTTGTAATTGCATTTCACAGATGTGTTACTCTTTTATCCTTTCCTGACAGCAATGTTGGGGTTTTTTTTTTTTTTGCTCGTGGGTTGGACAATACTATTTTTTCTTTCATCCAAAATACAAGTATTCACTTGTGTCTTAGAAATCAAATTGCAGAAGATAAAATAAGTGTCACATGTAATCAAACCCGACAACTTTGTTGCCTGCTTTTCATATCACCTTTAATTCAAAAACTAATTAGTCAGTATGTTCTTCTGTTTCACAGTCTTTATTATGTGCCTACAGAATTTGCTACTCAGGGCAGAAAGAATTCACTATATGTATGCTTCAGTACAAGCTGTGCTCATGCCAAAGGAGTTCTAACACAGAACATAAAAATGCTCTCTCCTGTCTAAAAATTAAAATGTGAATAAGTTTTCAGGCTTGTAACCATACTAAATTATAAATGTGAAACAGTGCATCACATATTTAACATCAAAGCCCTTAATTCGTTTATTAGTCAAAAATATTTTTGGCTCAGGTTTGAATCTTCAGCATTCACAAATCTCTTCTTCCTTAGTTTTTTAATTGAGCTTGCAGTTTAGAAAATGTATCGTAAACTCTTAAACATACAGTAGATGCAACCTTTTATGTCTTAAAACCACCATTTTAAATTGCACATGATAAAATTGAAGGTTCAACTGACTTTCTTTTTGGGAGATATGTGGGAGTATTTTACTTAAACTCAGAAGTGTGAAGCAGGTCCAGAGGTGCTTTAGATACTCACACTCTCAACTTCAAAGTAGTAATATAAGCTTTTGCTTACAACCATGTGGGACATGTTTAGCTCTGGGCATATATCATTTTGTAACCTATATATGGCCAATGAAAAAGATCTACTTCTTTCCATAACCTATTTTCTCCTTATAGAAAGAGTTTAAATTCCTGTGAGTAATGAGAATCACATAAAATAGTTTCAAAACCAGTTTTAAAGTGGAAGAAGTTTGATGGAAAGTATTACCTTGCTTATGTCTTATCCTCTTGTTTCTGTATTGGGAATCTGTCTTTCTGACTTCAAAGCATTAAATAATTTTCTGCCCTTTTCCTAAGTTTTGAAGACAGGAAGGAGCTGTTCAGTGCTTTCACCACTCTCCTCTATAGTTAGCTCCTTTATCATTTGTACATGATGACCTTTGATTGTGACCATGGAGAGAGAGAAATCAAATAATTCTGGAGCACCTGCAGGGGCAGACCAGCCAGCTGGTAGTACAGCACCCAGTGAGTTGTACTGCTCCAGCTACATAATACTCCATAAATAAGAATGCAGTTTGTCTCCAGAAGTTAACTTCTATAATCTTCTCTATAAGTTTATACAGAACTGTGAACATTTTTTTTTCTATTTTTGTATGGTAATTTTGTTTGTTTTAAGAGAAAAGGCAAAAACTGGGCAACAAATTACTTTGGCTTCCAACTGTCATAATTAGACATTATAATTTAGTTGCACAATGAGTTATATCATGGGAAATGTTGAAGTGAAAATAAATATCACTCTGTTGACTTACGTGTGTTCAAACTCAATTTAGGATGTTCCCAAACCACATTTATTTGGTTTATGGTTTGGGATTTTTTTTTACAAATCAAGTATTTGGGATTTGCAAATGTGTGAGTTCAAAAAGATTAGCAACATTGTTTTGCCTACAATTACATTTAAAATTTCTTTCAAATTCTCTCCACACCATACAAAGTTATTAAGTTTTAGTAAGACTATCCAATCACCACATTGCTTGAAGAAATGTATTTTTCCTACTGTGAATTTAATCTTTCTAGTTCAAGGTATGATTGAAGAAATCAGTAAATAAATATAAAATTGATGGTTTCATTTTCCTGTACTGTTTTCTCCTGCAATTATTTAACTTTGAACCTTAATTTTTACCAGTCACTAAAATGTTTTTTTCACAGCTGCCATTAATTTTTGACATATTCCTTAAGACTTTTTCCTCCTGATATTTTACTCAAACCAATACTGAAATGGGATTGGTTTCATGTTCTGACCTTTATTTCAGTAAAATTATGTATTCAGTTTCTTCTAAAATCAGATAATTACTTCCTAAGCTTTTTCTATATGCTCAGCCTTGCAATGACTTTTGCCCATCCTTATCTTCATGCACTGGATAAAACCAAGGTTCGGTGAAGTTATGACATTAAGTTTAATGTGACTAAGACAGGATAAAAAGGAAATTTTTACCATTTGATGCCAAATTTCTCAATTCTCTTTCTTGGTTTGAAGGCAGTTCTGTGAGTACTGTGAATTACTGGATTTTTAAGGTAGAGATTTTTTTCAAAAATGTCTGTACCTCTTTCTCAAGATGATGACAAACAAATTAAATTTAAAAGAAGAAAACAAATAAAGAGAGTGAGTAGTCCTCTTTAGCCTCTGTTTTTAAAAATATGGAGTTGATGTCATTAAGTTGTGTCATTCTCTGAAATGACATTATTTAGAACATATTCTGAAGGTTCTAGGACTTTTTTCAATAAGTAGCCAAGATCAGACATTCTTTTGAAGTAGAATTGCCTTTGTTCTAGAGCTATTTTGGATAAAGAATTAAGGAATTATTTGTTTTGTTAACCTTTTTGTTCCAAAGCACAACAAATACAGTATAGCTACTACAAACGAACAAGTGATACTGTACAGCTTGCACTTAATAAGGGCAGACAAATTTTTTAGAAGCTATTTTCGTGGCAAATAGAAAAATGACTAATGGAGATAAAACAATCAGCTGAGAAGTTTTAGTTAGGTCCAATCTCATGGAATAATAGAATGCCTTGGTTTGGAAGGGACAAAAGATCATCTAGTCTCACCCCCTTGCCCTGGCAGTGATACCTCCCACTAGACCCTGTTGATCAGGGCCACATCCAACCTGGCCTTGAACATTTCCACGGATGGGGCACCCACAGCTTCTCTAGGCAATATGTTCTAGAGCCTTACCACCCGCTGAGTAACAAATTTCTTCCAAATGTCTACTCTAAACCTACCCTGTTTCAGTTTAAAGCCATTCCCCTTTGTCCTGTCATACAGGCCCTTGTAAAAACGCTTCTCTCCAGTTCTCTCTGTAGCCCCCTTTAGATAATCCAAGACATCCCCAGAGCTTTCTCTTCTCCAGGCTGAACAACCCCAACTCCCTTGGCCTGTCTTCACCGGAGGTATGCTCCAGCCCTCAGATCATCTTTGTAGTCCTCCTCTGCACTCCCTCCAGCAGGTCCCTGTCCTTCCTACGCTGGGGGTCCCAGAGCTGGGTGCAGCAGGCCAGGCGAGCAGAGGGCCACAGCCACCCTCCTCAACCTACTGCCACGCTTCTTTGGAGGCAGCTGAGAGTGCAGCTGGCCTTCTGGGCAGGAACTGCACATTGTTGGCTCATGTTGAGCTGCTTGTCAATGAACATCCCCAAGTCACAGAATCACAGAATCAAAGAATTAATTAGGTTGGGAAAGACCTCTGAGATCATCAAGTCTAACCTTGAACACCACCATGACAACTAGACCACGGCACTAAGTGTCACACCAAGTCTTTCCTTAAACACCTGCAGGGATGGTGACTCCACCACCTCCCTGGGCAGCCCATTTTAGAGTCCTCCTCAGGTCTGGTCTCAAAATATATTAAATTATCAACAAATAATTAGTAATTATAGTATAGTTCATATCTACACTGGACAAAAGTGATTTTCTTACTGTTGTGAACTCATGAATTACACATGATTTTTTACTTTTATATTTGGTCTGTTGGCCTCCACCTGATTTGATGCGCTTTAGTGGAAATATTTTATTGAAGATACACAGCAACTCAAAGCTCTCTTATTCACATATATTCTATCATTGCATGCGGTCAGGGCCATGGGAATGGCTTTTTAAAATTGGCACACAAAGATATTTTGTTGGGCTTCCTCAGTACATGAAAAATGACAGTGCAGCTGGAAAAAGCACCACTATGAGTCCCAAAAACAGCCAAGAAAACTTCAAGCTTTTTTACTAGAAGTGCTGTCTTCAGAGAAACTTCTCAAAATATGTATCTTTTAAAATTTAAATGGCACTTCATGATGTTTTAATATTATCACATCCCGAAGAATCTTAAGTCTCTGCAGCAAAGCTAATTAGTTCAACACCCGCTCACAGTTGAGTGTTCTAAACTGTTTTACTTGATTGAAAAAAGTCCTAAAGTAGCATAAATATACATTTTGATTTTATATTGTATTTGTATATAACAATTACATTTATATATTAAAATGAACTTTATAGATAATGTATTTATCTCTTGAATAAAAGATTTTCATTTGAGAGCTGCAAGAAGAAGAATCCAGATAACTACAAACTAGTCAGCCTAATCCTGCCCCCTGGGAAGATGGGGGAGAAAACCATCCTGAAAGCCCTTTTCAAACACATGATGGACAATGTGGGAGTGATCAGCATCAATTTATGAAGAGAAAATCATGCCATAAGAGTCTAAAAGTATTCAATGGTGAAATAACTACAGTACTCAGTGTATGAGGAACTATTGCTTATCTTGAATTTAGCAAGGCTATCAGCGATGCCTCCTGTCATACCACCATCCCTGGAAGAGCTTAAAAAGCAGATCGATATGACACTTCATGATATGGTTTAGTGGGCATGGTAGTACTCGGGCAAATTTTGGCCTTGGAGGCCTTTTCCAGCCTTAGTGATGATATGATTCTATATTTGTCCTCAACAAACTGATGAAGCACAGGTTATATCTGCAGACCCTGAGGTGAGCTGAAAGGTGGCTGAGCTGTTGGGCTCAAAAGCTGTGGTTAGAAGCATGAAGCCCAGCTGAAGGCCAGCCAGTGGTGGTGTTTCTCAGAGGTCACTGCTGGGGCCAGTACAGTTTAATGTCTTCAGCAATTACCTTGATGATGGGACAGAATGCAAATTTACACATGATTTGCAAACTTGGGAAGAGGATTTGGCATAGCAGATGCTTATGCTGTCAAAGGAACCTTAACAGCATAAAAAATGGGCAAACAGTAATAGTCTCAGAACATTCAAGGGAATCCTAAATCCTGCACCCAGGGAGGAATAACAACATGCACCAGGACTGGCTGGGGACTGAGTGTCTGGGAAGGAGTTTTGCAGTCCTGATGGAAGAGCCAGCAATGTGCCTTTGCAACAAGGATGCCAATAACTTTTTCTGGATTGACTGTGTGATCCTTCCTCAGCACTGGAGAGGCCCCAACTGGAGTGCTGGGTGCAGTCCTGAGTTCCCTGGTACACATGGTAATGAAAATATGGAAGTGAGTTGAACTCAGGGCCATGAGGATGAACAAGTGTTTGGAGCATGTGACCTACACTGAGAGGCTGAGAAGCTTGCCCTGTCCATCCTGATGAAGATACACAGGGGCATCTTATCCATGTATACAAACAACTGATGAATGTGAAAGTTAAGACTATGGAGCCAGGCTATTTCTCTGGAGAAAGGTAAAGTGGTGGTAAGCCACTACTGAGATAGGAAACTTCTTTAAATGTAAGAAAAAAAAAAAAATCATCATGAGGGTATTCTAATACTGGAGCAGGTTTCCCAGAGTGGTTGTGCTATATCCATTTTTGGAGATATTCAGTAGCTGGCTGGAAATGACCCTGACCAGCCACCATTTTGTGACCTTCCTCAGAGCAGGAGGGGTTGGAGAAGACAAAATTTCAGGGGTCTGGTTTAACCTTAACTCAATCCTGCAATTGCTTTGCAAACATAATATGCTGTGCTGTTAAGACTATATCCCCTACAATGTAGTGCTACCTGTGGGCTTAATGAAAAATTAGATTTTTCCCAACTTGTGATTGATTAAAGAGACTGTCAGGGGACTTTGGAGAATCAGAAGACTTACTTACATGTCTGGTAATTCATGAGGGTCTTCAAAACAAACTTCTTTCCAGTATCCATATGATGTATTACTCTAACTAAAAAATTATGATAGTAAAAACAAGATCCTGCAATGAAATGTTACTTAGTTTATTAATTACCTGGTCTGACCAGTGTTCTAAAATGTTAGAGGTAAGTTTTCTAAAAAGTTAAAGGCTTCTAATTCATAAAAGTGTTTTGAACAGATATTAAAAGTTGCTGGATTTATAACTGAAAGCATTAACACAATTCTTATAGCCTTCTAAACAAAAAAAAAAAAAAATGTTACATACACATTGCTGATATCCTATTGAAGCTATATAATTTTAAAGACATTTTTTGCCACTTTGTTCAGTAGTAAGATATTCAAATAAATCACTGGAAATAAGGGTTGAGAACTGAGAAACATTTTTCATAGTAACATCCATCTAACCTGGTTTTTTGTCCAATACACCTCTTAACTTCTTGCTAAAAATAGAAATGCCACAGATAATAGTTTATAGTTAAAGCAGAAATAATTCCTCAGACTGTGTATGTATTAAGCAACATGTATATTTCTAACTGGAAACTTCATGGCAAAAGTTCTGTGTTAATATGAAATTTTATGATGAGACAATGTGATGACTATGTGTTGAATGCAAACTATTTTATTAGAAAATCTTGAGACTTCTGGTGACTCATAGAAAGTAAAACTAGGGACATTTTTTTAATTTTGGGATCTCCATTCCTATAGCACATAGGCTTGGTGCACCTACACAAAATATAGCAATTTCATGCTCCATTGCTTTTGATGTGACATAAAAACGTAAGAATTCACACATTGTGTCAGATCAAAGATATATCTAGTCCAGGATGTTGTGGCTGTTAGTGACTGCATAGAAAAGAGTAAAAACAGAGCAAACATATTTGATGCTTTCCCTTAATAGCGTCTCATCTTCCATCTATTTTCAGTTCAGGGATTTTATGAAGTAGATTGCTTTTCTATGTAGTTACAAACATCAGTGAATTTCTGTTCAATGAATTTGCCTAGGTATGCCCTTGAGAAAAGTAAGTTTTAAACATCTATTGTGTGAGATTCTGCAGAGCTCAGTGATTTTCTATTTTGTCAAAAATCTTAAGAAAAAGGTTGAGTTCCTAAGAACTATAAACTCTCTTAACACAGGGTGAACGTAAGGGTTAGTGAAACACTACAGCATTCATAATCAAAAAAATCTAACACTGTCAGAACATTTTTTTTGGATGCAAGTTTTTTCCATAGATTTTAAAGTAGCAAAGCTGAAAATTGTAAAACCATGCAAAATGTTTGAAGTTGCTACATTTAAATAAAGTAATAAAAAAATTACTCTTAGATTTTTAAACTCAGATATTGTAGCTTTGCCTATCATTTAGCTGACATGTAATTTGATATTTAATCATATTATATATGTTCTTGTTCTTCTGTATTTGCACAGTTTTAGTAAATATATTCTTCATCGTATTATTCCCTCTATTTCATTTCTAAGGTCTTCCTAGTCATGACTATGTCTGATGAATACTGTTGTTGTTATATGATTGATAAGTAAGTTGACATTAAAAAATTTCATGGACTAATTCTCTAGGCTTCTTGCAGAACATTCCATCTAGAAGGCATTGGGGTTTTTTTTTTTCGTACCTTACTTACAGCACTTTGAAAGACCAAGCATTGAAACAGCCCTTGCAAATATTTAATGGCATCAATCTGCTAAAACCAGACAGATACTTTAGGCTCCCATGGTTTCTTCTACCCATTCAGTGTTACTTTTTATCTTTCTCCTCTCACTTAACTGAGTAAAAATATATATGCCTTTTGTCCCCTGAACCTCAACCACGATGAGTGGCTCCTGGAAAGCAAATTCTTTTCAGGACTGTTCACTGATTAGAAACCAATGAAAAATGAAAACGGGAACTTTCTTCATGCATGGCACCAAACTGAAAAAGCTCTTCATGTCTTCCAAAGATGAAACATTCGCTCACTCCAAAGGAACTTGACCCACAGTGGACAAGGGCACCACCTGCTGACACCTGCCCTTTTGCTGACTCCCCTTCTGCCCTGTCTGATATCCTCTGTTCATTGGAAGACAACCAGCAATTTTAAAAATCCCTTTGGGTATTCCATGCTCTTACAACAAATGCTTCTTCAGGTACCTCAAATTTCAGCTACACTTTTGGGTCTCGGATTCTTAGTCTGAAATTACTCAGTTATTTTTCCTCCCCATTACACCATTTGCCAATGGCTTTTTCTCTTCAGTTTTCCAGAAGAGATTTTTCCTTACCAGTTTCCTTTCGATTTTACACAGTATTCCAGAAAGCAATAATTTGGATATATAAGGAGGAAGCCATTACATGCTTACTGTGAAAAAAAATATTCTGGGAATGCATGTTTTAAACTACAAAATTCAGAAGGAAAACTTTAAAAGAGAAATGTAGATAATAAAATATTCCTTTGTCAAGCATTTTTCAGAATTTTTTTTTCCATATATTTTGCCCAAATCTGATATTTGCTGTCACTGAAGATTGGACTGTGATGCAATTTATACTTCTAAGAATATCTATTTTTTTTCCTCTTTTTAAAATCTTTTTCTAGTAAAATTCATTATGCAGACAACAGGATCATTAATGGTTTTTGAATTTGTCACTAATTTACTTACCATTTGCCTAAAGGACACAGCTTTAAATGTAGTTATTTTTCTGTCATTAACAGTCAACTTAATTTATATTCAAAATGCTATAAAATTATTTTGTAAAAATGTTATCTTTAGTTTTAAACAATGGAAAAGGTTTTGATTAATTTTAGGATTACTAGAACAAATTGGCATGAAAGTAGGTTAAAAAATCATGAAATGCCTTTGATCAAGAAAACTTCTGGGCTCCCTGCCAATTTCAAAAGAAAAGAGAGATGTTCAAGGTAAAGACGTTGGTGTTTAGCTAGTGTCTCAGTCAGAATCTGGAAACAGAGACCCTTACATTTTGAGTCCTTACATACACAAGAAGCCTTGCTGAAATTAATTGAGGAAAAATAAAGCAGAAAATAAATAATTCTGTAGCAGCCAAATGTAAGATGCAAATAGACAAAAATGAGTAGCAGCACTTTTCAGGACTAGAATACTCTTGTACACAGAGAGGTATATATAAGCTATAATGCTAAAATATATAGTACAATCTCATAACTCTTGTAGCATGTGTAAAAAGGAAAAATTTAAATAGGCTCTAAATTAGCTCTGAGACACGTCAAACATGGGTTGTTTGTTTCTTTGGGGTTTTCCATTTTTTGTGTTTTTTAAGAAAGAGCCAGGAAAATAATAGTGCAGTCTTCTGAAAATAGAAGACTATTGCATGAGGAACTGCAAACTTTTCAGGAAAAAAATGGGATGAGTCTTAGTTGTTTGGAAGGAGTAAGCATCTGTTACAGGTAGGAAAATATGTCACCATTTGGGAACATAAACTGAGAACATCCTTTAGATTAAGATCCTTTGAATTCTTGCAATCTGTGTTCTCCTCCCATCAGAGCAGAAGGTGTCAGACTCTTCTGACAGAACAATTCTGCACTAGAAAGGGAAGGAGGAAGTCTTTTTAATTAGGGCCCTTTTCTGTTAAATATTTATGGAATTGGAAAATGTTGCAGTAGGCAAAAAAGAGACCCACAAGGATGTATTTCCTCATAATCAGATCTCTTCCTGGGGCTGGAAACATAACAGAATGATCCCACCAGTCAGCTGAATGGACTAATAACAATCTTAGACACCATTTTCTCAAGTTGTGTTCTATACATAACAAAGAAAATATTAAAGCAACAGGTTTTTTATTGACTTTCAAAATTAACATATGTATTTTCAAATTTTCCTGACAAAGTGTTTACTGCATATTTACTACACAATATATATTGAAAAAAGCAAAAATTCCTCCAATGCACTTTAAGAAGAAATGCTTGTACTTCATGCCATGCTTTGTACTTCATTTCAGTTAAGCAACAGAAAAATCAGCCACACAAAATGTTTTAATTCCCTTTTTTTTTTTTTTGTAAGCAGCTTTTTCAAAACTTATAGCTGCTCAGAGGAAATTAGATTAACACAACATTATGAGTATGGGCTATATCTGTGCTCATAACTACAATCTCAGTAGAAAGAAAAGGCAAAAGGTATATTAAAATAGACCTAATACTTGATATGATTAATTAATATCTACTAATGTTGATGCACAGAACTGTTTTATGGCATTTTAATGAATATTCAGTATTATCCTCAATAAAAATTGACCTAGAATTTACCAAACTATGTTAAGTGTATTCTTTCTGAAACATGAAGTTATGTGCCAAAATACCTTGTAATATTATTAAACATGGAATGTAATGAATGCAAAATTATTCTACCACAGGGCACTTGTGGTAAAATATGACAGTGACACAATCTATTGCCTCTCTTGCTTGAAACTCCAGGCAAGGGTCTCCATTTATTATCCTTGATTGTCCATGTGTGGCTGCTTAGATGAATGGATCAGTGATAGAAATAATCTGTTAAAGTCTCTGTGTCTCAGAGACCTCCTAAACAGTAGAAAAAAGATTGTTACAATGACATATAGTATCAAAATTAGACCCCCAAGTTCAGAAACCCAGTAATTTGAGGATATCTTTCCCTGATGAATGATCCAAAATTTGCAAACAAGGAAAGGTTAGTTATAAGACTAGTCCCTATGAAACAGCTAGCAGAAATGGACAGGTGTGATCACAACATGAGTGTCATCTCCTTTACTTCAAGATCAAGTATTCTGTAGTTTCTTAAAATCTATGAGAAAGACTGGCCCCAACTTGTTTTTGCAGAACTCGATATTTTATTCAGTGCTTTCTCAGTTACTTGAACTGTTGTAGATTAAATTCTCCTTTTCCCAAGTCACCACTACAGTGCTCAATGAAAATTTTCTCAAGTCATGGCACTGCTGGCTCCAAAGAGAAATTTTAAATTACATTAATAATCATCAAATGTTAGTTAGAATAGTTGAATGAAACTGTTTTCATCCTTAAAGTTTTATTGACTTGACTCTATAGAATTGCTTCTCTGTTTCCTACTTCCTACTACTTCCTACTTCAAATGAATTAAAATTGTATTTTGCTGGCAGTGCAAAGGCTGAGCATGGCAGATCAGGCTCCACTATTTTCACATTACTGCAAACTAGGAGACACTTGTGAAACAACGGATTTACACTGCTATAAAATTTTGTAAGTGGGCTAAGCAAGCAAAAATAACAAGCCCCGGCACCCCTTCTAAAAATGCTTGGAACTCCTCCAATAAAAAGGTAATGTTTTAGAAGATGAGCTTAGTCTTTAGATGAGGTGGCAATGGACACTACATACCATAAAATGCTCATGGCTGGCATAGTGGCTGACATCCACACATTTGTGACCTCAACATTTGCCTGCTGTAACAATTTCTAAACTACCAACCCAGAAGAAACACTTATTATCCAGAAAAAATATCCAAATTTTAGAAGAATGTTTACGATATAGGTGGTTGGTACCATGAAGATGGACAGGATATAGGAACCTAAATAAAACTTGCTGCATCATTGTGAAGCTCTGTCTTCTATAGTAGCTTCATGCTAGATATAAAGGGAAACCAAAGGTGAAGAATTGTGGGGTCATGATACTCAGAAATAATCCCAAGAGTAACCAATGAGATTGCTAATTCTTTAGTCACCACAGTCTATGAGGTAATTCTCAATATATTGCATGATAAATCTCTTAGTGAAAAGAACAGCAATGAAGACAGAAGAGGACAGTGCTGCCTAAATCTGGATCTCAGTGCTATGTCTGCATTTCAGAATAAAACACATTTTTCTCTCTTTAATTCAGATACAAACACACATACACACACAGAGTGAAAAAAAAGGTAGCTGTTATTTTTATCAAGAGTGCAAAGTACTGAGAAGCCACAGGGGACCTTGCATGTAATTTTTTGTGCAGTATCAGGACAAGACTACCACCAAGGTATGCAAAGAGTGAATGTCAGAAATGTTCATACTTATGGAACCAATATTTCACACTGGAAATTTAGACATAGAAAAAGACTATCTCTGTTAAAAAAAAAAAAAAAAAGTAGGAAAAAATACCTGAAAAGGAAAAAAGAGAAGAAATATTTATTCCTTAGCAACTTCTGTATCTTACTGCAAAATAACAAAACTGAGATACTGTTTATGATTTAAGACACCCATTTGTCAACAGCTAGCACACTAAACTGGTAATTGTTCACAAAACCAGCTAAAACATATCTATTGGTTTTACATGTACTGGTAAAGGAGAACTGGGATCATAAAATACCAAACCCCACAAGTTTTTAGTTTCTCTGTCACATCTCAGTGCATTTAATATCCTTCTGTCATATTATTTATGACTTCACAAAGAAACCAGTTATTTCCCATTATCTCTTCAATAAATAAGTAAAGCAGAGCATGCTGCAGCACTACAATTCGTTAATGAGATGCCTACAAAATCGTCACGGTGTCTAGTCTCAGAAGCTTGCACAGCATCTAACTATTAGAGTTCACCTCATCCCCGAAGAGTAATTGCATTTTTTATACATTGATATGTTCCAACCTGACGGCTGAGACACACATTTCAAAGTGGATTCCATAAAGTAAGTAAACCTTTCCATGACACGTTTAATATTTAAAAAACCAAAAATTCTACAAGTGTTTTCTGTTTTCATTAACATTTCCAGCTGTCTGTCATAAAAGTGTTGCCTTCTTTTCTTATAAGGAGAGCAGGTCACAACTTTTACCTTGGATTTCATGTGGGAAAAATCTGACACTCCAGCTCCCACTGGTATGAACTAATGATATAGAAATGTTACATTATATGCCATAACACATAACTAAAATCTTGATGCAAAACCTGCTGAAGAAAAATAAATCCTTTCCATTAACTCCTGTGGGCTTTGTCTTTAAACCCAAATGCTGATAGAAATCATTGCATTTTCTTCCCATTTATCTATATGACTGCTTAATAAAAAAATGCACAGGTAAAAAATGTTTCTTTTTTATTATATCCATAAGATTTTCACAAGTTAAAAGAAACAACCATGAAATGACACTTACATTTATAAAGACAAAATATTTACCAATATTTTTCAAATACAGCAAGTACAGTGTTTCCTGTCATTTCTACTGGCCTTTTTTATCACAAGACATAGTGTTCATAACACATATTTCTTTAGTTTTATTCATGGTAGGCTCTCTCATTTCATTTCACTAGTTTGTAGTAGGGGTTTCATAATATTTGTGTACATTCTTTTCTTCTAGCAATATTTTTACATTGGAATAAAATTTCCAGGTGTGTTTTCCCCTGTTTATTAAATGCACTATCAAGGACAGAAGATGTAAAAGTTTTGAGTTTTTTACGGTTTTCCTCTTTTATTCAACTAGCAGAAAAGTGTTTATGTGAGACACTTTAAATACATATACAGGGGCTACAGCAATATAGCCAAAATGCCTCAAGAGAACATATCATTTTTCTGAGGTGACCTGTTCAATATATTCTGAATACCTTTCTCCTGAGCAAGTTGCTGTCACTCTGTCATAGGAATGTCATTAGGAAAAAGCACCTTGGGCAAAGAAGCTTGAAAATGGAATGAGGAACAGTTAAGTTGCATTAAAAAAGCAGGGCACTCCAAATCTGAATGGGAAATAAAAAGGAATAAAGAAAAATAATTATTGGCTCTGACATCATAGCCATTTCATTTTGTTCTCCTGCAATGGGATTCAAGTAGAAAGTGAAGACACTTCTGGTGTATGTATGTAGGTTTTCGTACATGAGTTAGTATTAAAGCTCAGGTTGCAGTCATTGAGTCTAAAGAGAGATTTACCTCACCTGGAAGTAGAAATATATATATGAGCATCTCACCTGGGGTAGTACTTAGACACTTAAATTCATTTGGTTGGGTTTTTTTCCAGTATGTCATTCAAGGGAAACAGAAAAATCACTGTTATTTACAATAAGATAAGGAAAAATAAAGTTCTCAAGCAGAAAAAGAAACCAGACATAAGATGATTGGTAAAAATTCTGGAAGAATAAATGTCAGCAAAAAACCTTTTTTAGTCAACAGCCAATCTCAGGCAATAAGGATAAAGATACATGTTTATGCACAAAACTCATTTACACATGCTATATGATTACTGTTTAATAAGCCATTTCCTTCCAGGAAACAGTTGTGAATATGCATAAAGTCATTCATGCACTGCATTCATGTCAACAAAGCTGCAATGTTCTCTGAAATGGAATAACACCCAAGAATAAAATCTATTCTCTCTCAGTCCTTACAGGATTTTCAGAGTATTGGCATTCATGTCTCACATCAGAAAAAAATTAACTGCAAGTTTATTTGTATTTCATTAAACAAATTATTTGTTTAACTGTTATCATGTATTGGAGGAACCTAAGGAAGTGTGATGATCTCTAGGAGTGACAGATTTTAATTTGGAAAGGCAAGCAAGCACATAAGTCCATATAACAACCATTATGCAGTTGGTAAGTCTCAGCCAGTAATTTATTTTAACTGATTGTCTGACAGATTCTTGTTAGGAAATTAGCTTTTTTTCTTTAGACCTATTTTATATACAGGACCAAAGAATCAAAAGACCACTATGGCATTGAGTCGAACTGTTAACCCAGCACCTCTGTGTTCACCACTAAACCATGTCACCAAGTACCACATCTGCAAGTATTTACCAACTCAGGGATGGTGACTGAACCACTTCCCTGGGCAGTCTATTCCAATGCTTGAGCCCTTCCAGTAAATAATTTTTTTCTACATCCAATCTAAACCTCCCCTGGAACAACTTGAAGCTCCTGTGCTATGGTTTGTATGGTTTGTTAGGATTAGAGACCAACGCCCACCTGGCTACAACCTCCTTTTATGCAGTTGTAGAGTGATAAGGTCTCCCCTGAGCCTCCTTTTCCCCATGCTAAAGAACCCCAGCTCCCTCAGCATTTCCTCATACAACTCACTCTCTAGACCCTTCACCACCTCCATTGCCCTTCTCTGGACACGCTCCAGCCCCTCAATGTCCTTCTCATAGTTGATGCCTTAAGTTTTAGCTGTCATATTTTCCAGATTCTGTACTGCATTAGAGTATAACTCTGAACTTTACATAAAGTGTTAGCAAGTTGTCTTCACGGTTTAGTTAAACAAAACAATCCTTTTCCAGCCCGAGAACCAAGGACACCATTACATCTTCAGGCCCAAAAAGTATAAACAACAGGGAATTGAGGAGAGCAATTTGGGAGGATGGGACTGCATAGCCTGGAGCTGTAATTGGACAATTAACCCCAACACGTAAATGGACCAAAACTTGTAAAAGTGTGAAAACTCGTGACCCATTGTCCATCTTGGGTGTAGCCTCAGCCAGGCCCTTGTACTGCCCAAGGTGTATCCTTTGAAGGCCTTTTAATAAATACCTACTTTATTCCTTTAACATTGTCTAGCCTCTGTTCCAGGTAGCCTCTCAAGGCATCATAGTGAGGGGCCCAGAACTGGACACAGTGCTGCCTTACCAGGGCTGAGTACAGTATATGACATTATCCTAATACAGTTAGCAGGACAATCCCAGAATGCTGGCAGAAGTATCAATTCAAATGTCCTTTATGCCAGAAGAATAATGAGGAGATGTAATATATGACACATTTTTCACTGACTATTTCAGTAAACAGATCAACCAAGAGATAAAACCTTTATTGCTCTAAATAGCACTGTTATACCAGTCCAAAATTAGATACATCAGGCTCTGTCTGTCGTGTTCTCTTATGATATTAGTGCGTGATATACTTTCAAGGTCGCCTGAAAGCTTCTGTGAGTTAGCAAGGCTTTTGATAAGTTAATGAAAAAAATACCAACTTGTTCCCCTTTTATCTATAAGAAACTGAGCAAATTCTCTATTCCACTGTTGATTATGACCATTTCTGTGAAATACTCATGGTGGGATCTCATCTATGACTCAACATCTATATTAGCCCCATAATTCCCATCCATATTACAGAGGAGATGCTGTATCATTTACTTCCTATTAAGATTTTCCTGACAAAAACAGATAAACCTGTTACATCAGAAGTCTGTAATGTACTATCTTACTGTACTATCTTACTGTTTTCCTGCTGATGAAACTATGCTTCAAGTACATTTAATTAAACTCTATTGTTTGTTTTTCTCACCCTGTGTCTGCATAAGGTACTGAGAGCAATACATGTATTGGAGCAATGCCTGTTAACATTCCCACAGATCTGGGATAAAATCCTTAGAGTTTGACATAACTCAAGAAAGTAATCGTTGTCCTGGTCAATATCTTTCTAGAGGTTTTTATACAAAAGCTTGATGCAAAGCCCTCTCAGGTCAAACCAAAGACTATTTGATTTCCATGGGCTTTGGATCAAGTGAATAGCACTAAATCCTGCATTCAGGGGCTCACAGATACTGCAGCATTTATGCACCTTACATTGAAATTTTTATTACATGTTTGTGTTCTGCAGCTGACAGAAGTTCTCATCACCTTTGATGATATAAATAGCTGAAGAAAGTAAGAGTAGTAAGAAACTTGTGAGTTTAAAACATCTGTTTTCCTGTTTGCACAGTATTCAAGCTCTATGATAATCTTGGAGACTCTGAACCTTTAATTAAGGTACTTAATGTACCTTAATTAATTAATGGATACAGCTATAATGTACCCATTGTCCAAAATTCCTTCAAAAGAATTTAGGAAAAAAACTATCTTCCTAATCTAAGCTTGATCTGACCCACAGTTTAGTTATTTCCATTAATAGAAAACATGAGGGGGGAGGCAAAGGAGATGAATTAGTGTAAAACTAAAGCCCTGTCTGTGGCTGGAAATTAATGGCATGGTCAGGACATAAGCAAAGGCAAGAACACCATGATACTACACCAGTTATATTGTCAGCAATCTGTGACTTCTACCCAAGACAGAAGTTGTATCCTTTTTCTTTTATGTGCACTGGTGGACATCTTGCCATTAATTTTTCTAATTGTTTTCTTAAGTCAAAAAAAATAATGGATCAGTCATGTCTGGTTTATAGCCTTTCGCCATTAAATGAAATTGTTCTTTCATAGCATCTTTTTTTTCTGAAAGTATTCTCCATTCCACACATGGATGAAAAGTCTAAATTGCTTTGAACTGAAATCCCAAAAGCAATTCAAATCAAACAAGCCAAATGTTTGAGGATTTTGTTCTACATTTCTAAAATAAAATGAATAAAAAGTAAGTGGGTTTCACTCGTATTTTTGGAAACAGGAAATTCATAAATTATATTTTCCAGCTATAGTTTACTTTTATCAAAGTCTCACATAAGAAAAAAGTTCAAAGACTCCTGAAGAGATTTTCTATTATCTTACATTACAAGAGCTCTTGATGCTTCACTGTGAAATTTTTAGAAGAAATATGAGATTTCTTTGGGAAAAAGTTTTAGATATGTATTTGAACACAATTAATTTATTCTGATATTATCTTAGAACCATAGAAAATTATGGGTTGCAAGGGACTTTAAAGATCATCTAAATCCAAACCCCCAGCCTTGCCAAGGGCACCTTCCACTGGACCAGCCACAACCAACTTGGCCTTGAAGACTTCCAGGGATTGGACATCCACAACCTCTTTGGGCTAACTGTTCTCATGCCTCACTGTCCTCCCAGTAAACAACTTTCTCCTACCATCTAATCTAAATATCTCCTCTTTTAGCTTAAAACCATTTCTCCTTGTCCTATCACTGCCTGTCGATGTAAAAATTCTCTCTCTCTCATTTTTATAAGGCCTTTTAGATACTAGAAGGCCACAAAAAGATCTCCCTGGAGTCTTCTCCAGGCTGAACAAATTGAACTCTTCCTGCACTGTCTTCATAGGCGAGGTTCTTCAGCCCTCTGATCAACTTGTGAACCTCCTCTGGATCTTCTCCAACAGGTCCATGTCTTTCTTGTGCCAAGGACTCCAGAGCTGGATGCAGCACTCCAGGTGGAGTTTCACCAGAGTGGAGCAGTGGGGCAGAATCCCCTCCCTTGCCCTCTGGGACATGCTGCTTTTGATGCAGCCCAGGACGCAGTTGGCTTTCCAGGCTGTGAGTGAACAGTGCTGGCTCATCTTCAGCTTTTCATCCATGAGGATGCCAGAGTCGACCCTTCAAGTCCATGTCTGACCAACTTGGAGATGCGAATGTTGTCGAAGGCCTTGCAGAAGTCTAGGTAGATGACATTGGTCTGTCTTCCCTTGTCGACTGTCTCAGTCTCTCCATCATAGAGGGCCACCAGATTGTTTAGGCACAATTTGCCTCAAGACAGCCATGTTGGCTGTCCTGAAATACCTCCTTGCGTTGTATGTGCTACATACAAAACTAAACTACTTCCATGAGGATTTGTTCCACAATCTTCCCAAGCACAGCAGTAAAGCTCACCAGTATGGGGTCCCCTACATCCTGTTTTCTTTCCTTTTTGAAAATAAGAGTGATATTTCCTTTTGTCTGACTGCAAAAGTTCTCGGCTTTTTTTATAATTCTCTGATCAAAGTCAGTAAACATAATCACTAAAAGTTACCAGTTTTTATACTACAGTAAAGAAATCATGTGAACAGGTGTATTTTTCTTTGCCTCACAGCATGAATCTGTTGCAGTGAACCTGCCTGAAGTACCACAGTACACTGGAGAGTTAGTGATTCACATAACAGTGAAACCCAGCAAGTATAGAAGACCATGCTAAATGTCCACCCCAGCCTTCAGGCTGTGCTCTGTTGTGCAAACACATTGTCTGCAGGATAAACCTGCCCAGATCACTGTAAGATAGGATCCTGCAGATAACTGGTGATTACACCACTCTACGACCTTGCCTTCATCTAAAAGTGCAGCAAGAAGGTATCATGAAAATATCCTTTATTAATATGATTGTTTTATTGCAATAAATAAATAAAAATTATGCAGTATCGCCCAAAAGAGAGATCTCTGCATGCACAGGATCTCTGCAGCATGCTGTGGAAAAATCCCCCCAACCCATCCAATGCTAAGCAAATGCATAGTTCCCAGCATCTGAAGGGATATGAGATTGACTATATAACTATACTCCTCTTTATGTTATTAAAACACCTATTTTATTAAATCATTTGTTGTTGTACCTTTCTTGTCAAGATTCAGAAAAAATCCTGCATCTTCACTCTCTCTCCTCACATCCCACCACTCCACCCTGGTGCAGAACACTAGCCACTCTCAAGCTGCTTTATTAAGGACTAACAACTCAGTTTTTAATACTGTCTATATCTATTTCTCTCTAGCAAACTAGTTAGGTAAATAATCTCTTTGCAGATTGGCTTAATAGGTCCTTGCTCTCAATTTGTTTTGAAAGACAAAAGTTATATAAAAATATAACTTCAAATCTCAGAAGAATGTAAAAAACGTGTCTTCATACCAGGATTTGTCCTAAGGACAACACAGAAGTAAGCAAGAAGCTTAAGAAATAGAGTTTCTTTTCCATCATTATCATCACTTTTCTAGCTTTTCAAAAGCATTAGCTTGAATTGCAAATGGGAAGAGAACTATTTTTAAAAAGTATTAAATAAAAATTGTGACCCTAAATTAAGAAATAACCACTGTTTCCTCTCAAAAGAAAAGCAAAGTTTCGATAGTTATAGAGGATAGCACTTTTTCTTCAAAACTTATTTGGAAGTTTATAATAAAACTGGCCAGTGAAGGGAAGATAAAAGAGGAAATATTGTGTCTTCCATAGTTCATTCATCTCTTTACAGAGACACAAAAAAAAAATTAATATGCTACTTAATGCATAAAAAAGCAGAATTTCATGAACTCTTATACAAAAAAAAAAAAAAAAAAGAAAAAAAAAACCAAAAAAAAAGGAACATACTGAAGGAAATGTTATTTCACACTTTTATAGAACTGTACTAGCTGGCAAATTTGATATGTGCTGTTCTGGAAAAGCAGATCATGAAGACAAACTAAAATGAGTTAAACCAAATCTTTGTTGATAACAGGATTTCATACCAAATTACAGAATTCCCTTACCAGAGAGACTGGTATGATTTGCAGAGAAGTGAACAAAGTTCAGAAGGAAAATGAGAAAGACATAAACCCTGAAGCAGTTTTGACCATAATACCCTGTCATTGCCTTTAAGGTTCTGTAGGACTTCAGTCTGGAGGCAGCTTTAGAGAAAATGATATTTTTTAAATTGAATTAAATAGGAAAATGATTACTGCACTGAGTAGAGTGTCCCTGCTGAAATTTATTGCAGTGTGTCTCCAAAATTTTCAGTCTGCTTCAGAGCTATGCATTGGCAATGCCTAACTGCAGTCTAGAGCTCTGAAACCTCCTGGAAGAACAGTAGCATGGTGGGATATGTCTGATCTGTCTCCTTTGGGACACTTTAGACATGAGCAGTGGTGAAACAGCTAACAAGACCACCATTGGTCTTCAGGTTTGCCTAAAGACCAGAAGAAAAGAAATAGTTTACAACCCTTTGAACGTAATCAAGGTATTCAAGATCTCCATATCTTAACTCACAAGCATTGCTATTTGAAGAACGACTTCTTTCCTGCAGAAAATTACAGTGGATACTTAAATTTTCTTCAAAATTTCTAAAGACTTCTTCTAAACCAGCACAAACATTAAATTTCCATTTTTTTCAAATTTAATTTTTTTTGTGTTGTTTAGGAAAGGACAAAATATTCACAAAAGCACTGAAGGGTTACAAAAAACAAGAATATTTTGAGTTTAAATGTAGCAGATATGTTGCCTTTTTCATTAAGTGGAAATTGCCATCAAATGCCAAGCATGTATGATGTTTGAAAGGAATATGCTATGGGCCTTTCACAGTTATACAACTTGGGAATAAGGAGAGTTGATCAAACTAACTGCTCACAGAGCTTAGGATTTATCTCATCCCTTCCCACTTGGCATTTAAAGTCTCCACTAATTATAATAAATTTCATTTATACTCAGTGCAGATGACTGAGCACATCCAGATGCCTGCTTCTCTTCATTACCTCCTAAGTGAGAAAAGGATGACTACTTCAGAACTATTTAACTTTTGGAGGAGTAAGTTAAGACCTATAAATATCTCCCAAAGATAGTAAGCAACTGGCAGAGAAATAAGTTGGAATTCCACCTCCAGATTCTTCCATAATAATTCTATTGTACAGCATGTCCTATTTGTCTCCTTTAAAATAGTCTTATGTTCTGATTGTCTTCTTCAAAAACCACACACCTAAAATCTCTAAATTCTATAGCTATATCCTTCCACACAAACATAGGGACTGGGAAATGAACTATGTACGGACAATATGAAAGGTTTATTTAAGGAAACCTTCCTGTTGCATTTGGATTTGTTTGCTTTGAAAACAAGGGAACCTCTGAGAACAGCTAGTGAGCTAGAAAACAGGTATCAGAAAGTATACTAAAGCAGAAGATACACCACTGAGAGAGACTAAAGAGATGAACCAATCTGTTTTCAGCCTTTTGATACATTTCAAAACCATTTATGTGGATCTAAATCCATACTTCCATCCATTTTTCTGTTCAGGATTCCAAATCATCTGTAACTTTTCTCTGTATTTGCTTAATTTGTTTGCAAAGACATAGGAAGCAGTGCACACTTTAAATGTTGTGACTACTTAGAGTAATAGGGAAAGCTCACATGCAGTCTGGAAAAGTGTAGCAAGACCCAAAACTCTGCTATTGCATGGCCCAGCACACTGTAAATCCACTCCATGGATGACTGCCTGACAGACATCGTGCTGTACTCCTGGTGTGAAGAGGGCTCTGGGCAGCCAGCTGCCAGAAGGCAGCAGCATCCAAAGGGATTTGAACAGCTCACTCCAGGCACTCTTCTCTGTCTTCTAGAGACCTGAAACAAGACCAATTCCTATCTCCCGCTCCCACAAGTAGGATTTTAACTTGCATGTGCACTGTTGCACAAAGATGTCTATATTTTTAAATCATTGGTCATCTGTGCCAGACACAAGAAGTGAGCACCATCTCTGGTCTGCAGCTGTGCCTGTCCCCAGAGCAGGAGGGAGCCTGGCACAGCTCTGCCAGTGCAGCAAGAGGTGCAACTGCACTGAAGGGCTCACCAGCACGACTAGCAACATTGCTTCTCCATGAATTATTCAATGCACTAAACTTCGAAAATCTGGGCCTTCACAGGAAAGAAACTGTAGGCTAAAGGAATGATGACAGTTGCAGCCTTTCAGCAGCTGCAACTTCTACAGTGATTTGACTGCGATGGGATGCAGGGAGAGAGGTGTCAGAAGTAGCACACGGTCTGAGAAGGACAGCATACATATCCCATATTACCTGGGGCTTTTTTTGTAAGGAGATTCCTTTATAATATTTACCTCTAAAACCTGGCACCTTTTGACACATACTGTAGGTTGATTACTATGTTCACAATCAAATCAGATAAAACTTGAGCTTCTCTTTCACTTGGAAAATAACTAATACTGAGCATGTCAAATCATTAAGCCAGTCTGTGGACAGATTTACTCTAAACTATCTGTCTGTGGGAAAGCTTCAATTTGTACTCTTTCAAGCTTCCATTCAGATGCTAAAATAGCAAATTCTTCCTAAATTCTCAAACAGTCTAGAGTTTACAATATTGAAAGTTTCATTTTGTATACATACATGCCAAATAAACACAAGAGATGGTTGCAAGCATAACTCTCTCTAGGTGTGTGAGAATAGGTGTACATACTCTGCTTGTCCCGTTCTCCTGTCTCTAGTCCATGATATCCACGTTTCAACTTGGATTTCATCAACTGATGGAAACAAATGCATCGATAACAAACCAATACCAAAAAGTTTAGGTAAACTAAAAATTCTCATTTCTAAAAGTGGTACAAGATATTGTGGTATTTATATTACAAAGAGTTAAAGAGTTGTTACTAGATTGCTTGATGCTGCTGTGTCTTCAGTACAAAGGCCACAATTCTTAACCTGTTGCATACCAACAATGAATTGATTAGATACCCTAAACCAAAAAAGTATATAGGCTCTTCACAATCAGATTTGGAAAACATCTTCAACCTCTCTGCTTTTTATTCCTCTTTAGGAAGAAGGAGAGTTGGGGACCAGCATGTTGCAGCTGTCATCCACCATGTCAAAGAGCATCAGTTTTGTTCCTAAGCAACTCTGCACAGTGCAGTAGTTGCTGCCCATAGCTGATAAGGATGCTCAGGGAATTGTTAAGTGGCTGCAAGTGGAAGAGATAAAAGTTGCAGAAAATGAAAGTAAGGCCACTAACACAATAATAAAACTCCTCTTTTGAGCTATAAAAAAGGGGGATATGAATAGTAACAATGATGAAAGTTAAGGATCCCACTCACATTACATATGCTGTCATACAGAAACCTCTCTTGATTCATCTTACTGAAAGAAGCAGTGAGTTAGGATGCAAAAGAACATTCAGACTGTAAGCTATTACACAATGCTAAATTAATTCCTTCACAACCTCACAGTCTAACTCTCAGCCATTTACTGAGAATGCCTGGATGGTCAAGCTTTCAAGTGATAATTTGAAAAACTGTTTCCTGTTTATCAGCCAAAATATTTTGAGAATCTGCCAGTATAATTCATAGAAAAAAAATCTGTATCTCTGGATACACATTTAAAAAAGTTAGGGTTTGGCCTCAAATATTTTTTTATCTAAAATAATAATTAATTAAAGCATGTTAATGTATTATCATAAAATTAGGCTATTACAGATACCATTAAGGAGGTTCACAGTTACTTCTTAATCTAAAATTAATTCTCTTAATCCAAGAGATTTAAACTGTAGTGAAACATACTTACTTTATTTTAATTTACCAAAGTAGCCAGAGTAATTAAATAAAATCCTAGAAGTTTATACTGCCTTTTATACTATAAGAAGCATTAGCTAAGGACACTGAGTCTTCTATAATCAAACAGCTAAATTTATTTCTACAGTTACATATTTTATAACATTTCTGTTTTAATGCTGATATTATAACAGATCATATTTTAAAAAAATATACAAGTGTTGTCAATGTTGGGATTTTTTCTTCATATGTTATTTTTTGATATAAAGCCTTAGTGCAAGTAAGTAAGTAAAGCAAGTAAGTAAGTACAAAACTGAGCTAGACACCATCTGGTTAAACATCAGCTCACAAATCACAATGCTTCTTCAAAGAGAAAGAACTGAAATATAAGATGCTTATCTCAGGAATTTTTTTTTTACAAAGACTCAAGAAAAAAACAGGAAAATGTGATTTAAATATGCTTCATTTAGGAACAGAGATCAAGGTAAAAATTAACTAGCAGAACTATAGACTCTGCTTACGAAGTTCATATTACAACACAAAGGGAAAGCCCAAAGGCAGGCAAAGTACTTCTCAAACCTCCTACATATATCTACAAACAGTGTCCATTGAAAAATCAAATAGACACAAAATAAGAATGTTTGCCACCATACTAGAGAAGGGGATGAATTTTCAGTGGTCAAAATTGAGAATTAACTTTTATCTTTTCTTACCACATGTCAGCATCTTAACAAATTTACTGTGTATAAGCTACATAAGGGACCTATTGAAACCAAAAAATCCTGATTGCTAGTTTATTGGAAAAATTGCATCATCTACCTGACATTGTTTCATAATTTTCCACACTGTTTCTAAAAATATTTCCATTAATAATATCTACATGTCATAGCTTCCATTTCTTACATATCTTTTCATGCTGAACTCTTGGTTTGAAAACCATACAAACAGAAAATTAGGATCAAAAAATATACCCCTTGGATAATTCACATTACTCTTTCAGTTACCCTTCTTTTTTTACTTGAATTACTCATTCCTCTGCATACTATACACACAACATTATTATCTCCTTTCTACAGTATTATGTAAAAATAGGGCATATTCTATTTTAACAAGACCTGAACGCTAGCAGGATCCATTTGATTCTGATAGGGGCATTTGATCCTGCCTCTGGGACATACCGAAAATCTGAGTACAGCTGATATACATTCTATACTTATCCTAGAAGTTACTCCTGTGCACATAAGACTGTTTCCTAAGGCAACTGGGCTCCTAGCTTCAGCTGCTCTCCTTTGTGTTTCTAACACCCAAGCCTCTTCTGACAATTCGAGTGCCTGTCTTCATCTCCAGACACATAAATGCCTTTAAATTCTTCCTTGTAGTGTTTGGGCCCTATAAATGAATAAATCCAGGAGATCCTTATGTCTGTGGAACTTGACTTCTCAGTTAAACCAATCAGATCAAAGAAACCAGTAACACAGATGAAACTGAAAAAAACAGGGATGAAATGCAAACTACTGTTCCTAAATACGTTAAATATGCAAAATTTTACTTTGTTCATACGAAATACATTTTTCTAGGTTTTTTAGCAATTTCTGTAACTGAAAAGCCATGCTCTAATTAAGTGCATTTACACAGTAGCTCCTAATGCTTTCACCTTCAGGATGGAGATCTGCAGATAAGGAACAATGCTGCACAGTGGAATATAAGAAATGAAAGTGCTTTTCTAAACACACAAAAAATATAATTGCTTATATGACTGATATCTTTGCATCTTTAATAATCAGAAAGATAGCAGTCTTTTGCTATTTTATTAGCTTTTGTCAATGCACTTAACTGCAAGAATTTGAACTCATGGTAGTAGGAATGGTGTACTGATAACTAGGTACATTAAGATGTATTTCCTAATAATGCATAAGTTGTGTCTATGCTACTATGAGAAAAGGAGTGCAGTCTCATTTGAATTATAATAGAGATGAATCCTATTAGATTTTATTCTTTTTATGCATTGATCACATGATCTTCATAGGTACTCATGTTTAAACCTGATCCTTCATACACTAGATACCTGAGTAAATTTTTGTCTCCAGGATTTTTCTACAGGGCACTCATACCTGTTACACATCAGATGCTCTAGTCAAAAGCATTATTTTTTATTTCATCTCAAATCACATGTATTTAAGTCTATACTGTGAAAATAATGCAAATTTCATTACGTACTTTGGTGTAAACTGATTTTTTTTTGTCAAAACAAACCCCACAGCATTTTTTACTTAACAAGACATTTATAAAACATTACCAGAGACACAGAAGATCAAAATCATGTGCTTCATAAAAAAGATATTAAGAAATAATGGTAAAAATTAAGACTTCTAACTGTGTTAGGAGTTGAAATCCAAGCATGGTGACTATTATTGTTCCAGCAAATGTAGCATAGAGCTATCATTTTAAAGCACTGTCAATATATTCAAAACCTCTTCTCTGCTGCATAATCAATTCAGGAAAAAAAAAAAAAGTCTTAAAGACTATGTCTTCCAAAAACCCTGTGTTCCTATCTATTACCAAATAAATGATAAGTACAGAAATATACAGAATCTTTCCCGTCACTCTGTCATCTCTGTTGTCATGTAACTGACGAAACCTGTTAAGGCCAATTCAAAACAATTTCTGTATTTCTAATTTACCCTCCCTCTTTGGAACAATCTATCATCTTAACCCCTGATGAACCAGATTCTTCTCTCATTAGCTTGCCATGATGAATATTATGAACTTCTGCCAATGGACTATAATGTCATAAAAATCAAGTAAAAGGAGTAAGTCACTAGTCTCTCTTTCAAATGTCTGAAAACTTAATTGTCACCTGAAGTTGCAAGATGTTCTCAACTTATTTGAATAGTCACTTTATTTCTGTGGTATTTATGTTTCCCTCTTCAGAAATACAGTTTCCATTTCCAGATATTTTTTTTTTGCATGGCAGGCACTATTTCTAATATTGTATTCATAGATTTATGTGGCTTTTATATTGCAAATTTTTCATTTTAGACAAAGGCACAATGATGTGAGTCACGGATTGTCATCACTCAGTTTGAACTTTTTGGGTTTGATCACTGAAAGATTTTACTAAAATGACAGTATTCACTGATGATTACTTGAATGATAGGCCCTAGTTAATAGATCAGGCACTAGTCATAATTACTCTCCGAGATGATTAGTTCTGGTGTACTAACAATATTTCTATACTACATCCAGGTCCACAGTAATCTAATTGCTCTTATTCTTGTCTCAAAGTAACAACAAGGAAACAAAATTCTATCTGATTCTACCAAAGGAGAAAATACATTAGATCCTAAGCAGAAAGATCTTTTTGTTAAGCACCACCTTCAAATTTTTTCATAACTGAACTAAGGAAGATCCTGCTCAAGATAAATGAGTGAAACAAGCTAAGTCCTTTTCCTCTAAGAGATTTTCAGGATTTTTTTGAAGACGAAAGCTGGTCCCCAGTGCAACTAAATAAAAATACAATTACTCTGCTCTCTGTCAAGCAAAAACAGCCCAATATAGTTTCAGTAATTCTTTGTTACAGAACAAAGAATTTTTTTTACTGCTATCAAAATGACCCTTAGTATAACAGATTCTCCCTGGAGCCCTTTTTGAATATCTAGTAATGTACTTTGAAGATGATCACAACTACACTTTGTCCCTCCTCTGTTATATAGGCTAAATGTCTCTGCTGTGAAGAGAAAATAGATTGAGACATCAAACACATTTGTAAAATACAAAATCCACTAGGTTGTATAAAAGAAGACAAAACCAGAAAAATTCTATTTGAAACAGGGCTGAAAATATCAAGCAAAAAATGAATGAACAATATGTACGTACAAGAAAAGAAATAATACTCTAACTTTGTGAATCTTTACATTTGTAACACTAATCATAAGAATATATCCAAACTTTTAATGAAATTTTTCATAAAACAAAGATTTTGAATTTTATTCTGTCTTGTCAGATTTTACTAAACTCAATTTTTTAATAAAAGTTCTAAAGAGATGGATTATTTCAAATTAAAATGCAGACACTATAAGGAACTAAACACACTGAAAATGGCACAGTGGTGAGAAAAGAGAATATGTGTGGCATTTCAGAAAAAAAGTGATGATGTGGAAATTTTATGATGCTCATAAGGAAAAATCTATCAAACAAAGGTCAGAACAAAAAATCTGTTCTGAGGAAAGTTCAGGTCAAATGAATGACAATGATGACAAACGAAATATTTGATCTAGTAGTAAAGGATGAATTAGGAATCTGGAAAAAAGGAGCAGAATAAAAAAAATAAAGCCAGCAGAGTTTTAGTATAGATATAGTATAGTATAGTATAGTTATAGTATAGATGTTAACCTTGTCTTGAAGAAGGGAGGAAAGATGTCAACCAGTAGACAAATCTCAACCATGAAAACTATGGGCAGTGGTAGTTGGAATAAATAATGGAAAAAATAAATAGATAGAATATACCCATAGTAATGAAAAAAGAATGGAGAAAGGACTGAAGATGGCAAAGAACACGAATGTGCAGGAAAAGGAAATCCTTTGCTCTTTTCCCTTGTTCACTGTTTGAGGCCTTCTGTTACCACATCTAGTCATCTGTTTATTATGAAGTCTTCTGAGAATTTGATGTATCTTAAGTGGGTTTCCTCACACATTATGGGCTATACTAACAAATAATGAAAACAAATAGTTGCTTTATCTTTTCTGAAAGACACACCTCTCATTTATACAATGAAAGCAAATAAACGAGTAGTCGAGTTTAGGCTTCTCTTCATGAAGTATTCTACTCATTTACTGAAGCATTGTGTGACTGATAAAGCTACCCAATGTAAAGACTATAAAAATAGAATTTTAATATAGCAGTGAGATTGCTTTAAAACTACTCACAGAAGAGCACTACGCTCCTTATTTAAAGCATAATATCTCCATAAAACACAAACTACACTATAGCTCTGACTGACTTGGGAACAAACAATATCCTTACACCATCAAAACCTTAGCAGCTATTCCAGCTCATTTGCTGGCTCCTGATGGGGCAGATGGAAATTTATTCGATTGTCATGTTATAAGGTGACAGCAGAAAGTGACAGAACTGTCATTATGGGTGTAGATGTTCACAAGCCCCTATGGAGATCTGCCAGTCCCACTTCAGTCGACTCAAGCTCTCGTCTCTGTTATCTTCACACTAACCTACTTGACCTCTATGCTTTCCACTATTATCTTGAATCTCCATAAAATATTTTGTGACCTCTATCAATTTTATTATATTTTCTCTTCTTGTTTCTACTTTACTTTTGTTACAATTAATCCTGATAAAACACTAGTTTGAAGTTTAAAATCAGACAGTTCAGTTTTTGGAAGTGTGCATGCTGTTTTTCTAGAGGCACGTTCCTCTTCTCTTTCTCTCTCTGCCTTTACTTTTCTCATGTTTTCTTTTCCTTTGCTCCTTTCTTCCTTCTTTTCATTTTTATTCAGCTCTTTCATGTAACATTTCCATGTACATGTACTACTTGAACTGAGCAGTCAAGAGCAGTTAATAGCTGGGATATCCTTGGAGGCAAAAATACAGTAATATTTGAAGTCACTAGCACTCTGCAAAGGAAAATGTAATCTATGTTTTTTAAAGACACTTTAATTGCTCAGCAATCATGCAGAACTGAGAAATATAGCTCTGCTTCCAAGGTAATAACTCCCCAAATTGCAAAGGTCACTTATTCAATACCCTTGCTATCTAGAAAAATATGACAATGACACCAGGACTCAAAAACTCAATTTTATGTTAATCTATTATTCACTATTAACTTTCGTGAAGTTTTTTTGTAATTCACATAACCTGCTGTGTGCTACTGTCATTTAAAACATAAAGACATCAACAAGCTTTGTTTCTAAATTAGAGAAGCTGTTCCTATCAAGTCCATCTATACACCCCTGATTCAGCTAAAACTAAAGTTAAAATGAACAGGAGTTCGGTATTAGTAAAGAGGTGGTAAACTTTAGCACATAGAAAAGGTATCAGTGCTAATTACAATCAGCTTTCACTGACCCTCAGTGCTTTTCTCTATAACTTTCCTCTCTTTTTGCATAATTATTCCATCAACTAAAAAGATTTCAAAGCTTTATTATGCTAATTTTATTTAAATTATTCACATATATATATATTTAACATTTAAACATAATCTTTACAAAGTTATCATGATATTATTAAAAGGACATAATCTAGCTAATGCACTGATTAAAGATTTCATAAAAATTGGAGATGTCTGTCATATTTGAACCTGTAGTACACCTGAACTCCTGAGCACAAGACTTTGTATCTCTGTTCCACTGCTCAAAACTTTCTCATTCTCTATTCAAACTGCCTTAAAGAAGGAGTCAAGCATGAGAGGATTCTCTTCAATCCTTTTTGTTCCTCTTGGGATCAAAATATTGTGCCACTGTATACTTAAAAACAGGTTCCTAGATTCTATTCAAAGATATTTGAAATTATGTTCAAATTACAGCAGTACTTTTGAAGGTTTTACTCAGAGTAATACTTCAAAACCTGGAATTACAGAATAATACTCATGTATGTTGTGTATGGGTGTGTGTGTGTGTGTGTGCCAAACAAACAAACCAATCATATCAACACTGGCTGTGATACCATACCTGTGTAATAATCAGTTGCAATTTGGGCATAAAACAAGAAAGTTTCTGTTCAGTACCATGGACAAGTACTTTCCACATCGTGCATGGGCACAGAAACAACTTACTCAGAAAGTACCTTTTGTTACCAAAAAAAACCCATACGCCAGCTTCTGTTTTTTTCAATATTAAAGTATCAGTCAATTCTTTCCCAAAAACATTACTGTTCTAATTAAAAATAAACTGTTAAAAAATCAGCATCAGAAAATACAGCAATGTAGATCTAGTTACCATGCCTAACTTGTTTCTTCTGCTAACTGGTCCCTTCCATTTCTCACCAGCAACAGAAAATGAAAACCAAAAAACCACCCAGGAACCTAAAAGGCGGGTTAAAATCCCCAAAGCTCTTGTCACTCCTTTTTAGCACAACTTGCCCTTACAAGAAGTATGAAATATTTACTACGCACTATATTTATCTTCATTTGTTATATCACACAGAAGATAAAAGCCTTGTATAAAAAATGGTGGCTTAAGACATTCCTTTTATCTTTTTCAATATTTTGTATGCGCATTTCCCAAGTAAATTACTATTGCACATACTAAATCAAGTTTTTCATAATAGTTTAATAATGCACTTTCATTTTGTTAAATTTAATAGTTATACATGTTTCATAAATCTCAACAGTCCCAACATATTTTGGCAAAATGCTAATAAAGTGATGGGCTTGGCCTTAATGAAAGTGCTAAGTTTGTCATTTAGTATCTGTTATTATTAAAGTACTAGTCAGGTTGTAATAAAACAACAAATTTTCAGTTTCATAGATAGTACTATGTAACTCAAAATTAAGAATAGGGAAAAAATTGTCATCTCAAATTTGTCAACCTTCTAAATCCCTGTTGTAACTACAGACAAATGCATTTTATAACTTGGTGCAGAGAATCAGCTGATACAATGACACTGGTATCAGAGACTTCATAAAATATACTTTCTCTCATCTATCCATTAAAATGCATTGCATTCTAATGTCAACAGTGACAGTTTTTAACCCCTATTCTCTGAAAGAAATTGTATTGCCATTGGAATTGTTTAAAGACACATGCTTGATGTGTCATATGTCTCACACTTCCTCAGATCATTTTCCGGAGTGTGTCACCAGTCAGTGTAG
Source organism: Onychostruthus taczanowskii (assembly GCF_017590055.1). NCBI lineage: Eukaryota > Metazoa > Chordata > Aves > Passeriformes > Passeridae > Onychostruthus > Onychostruthus taczanowskii. Next base: position 593,249 of record NW_024504566.1, read on the forward strand.
CTTGACGCTCATAATTTAAAAGTTATAGGTCCATGAAAATCAAAGGAAATGTGTTCAGTGTCTTAAATAAAATCCAAAATATTTTTTTTGTAAAAACAAGGTATGATTTTCATGAAAATAAATCACATTGTAATAATAAACTCAATATCCAGGTCTACATCAATACACGACTTAAAACAAAATGGCCGATCCACATACTGATCAAATTAAAAGCTTGCACTTTGGTTCTCCTTATAAACATTAATAATTTAGCAACACTGTAACAGGGCCTGCCAGCAAAAACAGTTCTCTATTAAAAATCCACTGATAACTCACATATACTCATAAAATATTCCAATTTTGCTGTCCAAAACCAAACAGTTTCAAGACTTTTTTGCTTTGTTTACTTGTTTGCTTTTTCTGTTTTTTTGCAGTTTTTGGATTTGGGTTTTTTTAATTTCAGCAATGCTGTTAACTTTCTTAAACATGCAAAACATCTAGAAGGAAGTCACAAGTTGTATTCTTAAAGTTCTGTAACAAAAACTTACCCTCACTTTTTTTTCTATCACCATTTTTTAAAAATTGAGTATCTTTCCGTTCATGCCAATGCACTTGTTGAAATGTTGGCTGTAACCAAACAGCAGCTGCACTTACCCCAGTGTTGTCATGGTGACGATGGTGTACCAGAAGGCTGCAGGGATGCTGGTGAACTTGCTGGCTGATGAACCTTTCTCTGCATAGTACATGACTGTGGCAAAGATGATGATGGCCATAGTGAGAGAGAACAGGAGGAAGCCTAACTCCGAGGCACAACTTTTCAATGTATAGCCCAGGATGCGCAGACCCTGTGAATGGCGGGAAAACTTAAAGATCCTGAAGACACGAAAGACTCTTAATGTCACAAAAGCCCCACTGACATCCTCGTTATCTGTCATCACCAGGCCAATGTAATATGGCATAATGGCCACCACATCAATGATACTCATGACGCTGCGCACGAATTTGTAGCGACTAGGAGCTGCCAGCAGACGTAGGAGATATTCGACTGTGAAGATCATGACACAGGCAGTATCCAGGCAGAAGAAAGCCACCGCATACCGCTCTCCACAGGGCAGCTCTTTGATGCGACCCGGGCTTACCCCACAGGGCACTGTCTCCACCACGTTGGCAATGACAGAGACGGCAATGAAGAAACCAGTGACATAGTAGAAGACCAGAGCCAGGGTACTGGTGTGTGGATTTTCAAAGGCCCGCCACATCCTCTGACGAGCTGTCATTGAGGGTAGGGAGCTCTCAGCTACATGATCCGTATCAGCATCATCCTGCAGGCGCTCAGCATTCTCACGACGGCGATCCTTGTACTCCTCATAACAGCAGTCACCAATGATCTCAGGGATGATGCCAAAGAAGGCCAGCTCCTCATCATAAGCTGAGATGCACTCCTGGCGGGGATAATGAAGCTTCCCAGTACGGTAGAAGTTGAGAATGTGGCGGAAAATGTCAGGGTCCCGATCAAAAAAGTACTGTTGTGTCTCGGGGTGGTAGAAGAAGTCCCGCTCTGAACTGCCCAGCAGAGTGTCAGGGTAGCGCTCTAAGGTGTCCAGCCATGTCTGGAACTGGATGCCACTCACATTCAGCACAATCAGAGAGTCCTGGCTTCGCTTTCTCTCCTGCCGTGGAGCAGCTGGCATGGGACCAGTAGCCACTGGCATCCATCCTATGGCTGCTGCCCTGGCAAAGGGTAACCAAGCTGCTACACCTGCCGCCATGGTTCCAAACACCTATTACAGCTATGGGAGTCAATCTAGAGACAGTGATGGTCCAGCCACTAAAATAGAGAGGGAAAAGAAAAATACAAATTCTCACACATTCTTAAGGCAGCAGAATTTCTCAACATATTTGTGATATTCAGTATTAACTGGAAACCTTTTTGCTTCCTTTTTGTTTCCTCCACCTTTTTACCCCACAGTATGCTTTCCAGGCGCTGGTCACACTGTTAGGACAATAAATGAGGGCACTTGGAAATCCCTGTATTCACAGCAGCTTCTCTAACAGCTAGATCCTTTGGATACAAGATCTCCATTCGAGCCCTCAGGATAGAAGCAACAGTCCTCAAATCAATAGCCCCTGGAGCCGGCTAGTAGCTCTAGTGCAGCTGTGCAGCCACCTGGAAGGAGATTTTCCTCCACGCGCGATGCAGCCGGTCCCCCCGCCCCTCCTCCGCCTGCTCCCCGCCCGCCGCCGGAGCCGGGCCGCGGCAGAGAGCGGAGCCCTTCCCGGGCGGCTGCAGCGGGGCCGCCGGCGCCGTCGCCGCTCGCCGTGGAGGGGCGGAGGGGATGGGCCCGGCGGGCCTCCCCCCTTCCCGGCGGCAGCCCTGGAGCAGCGGCGCGAAGAATCCTCTCCCTGACCTTTAATCGCCGTCCGGGGACTCCTCCAGACCCCAGCTAGGGTCCGGGGGAGCCGGCGGGGCAGGGGGAGGAGCTCCGGGCGGCAGCATTAAACTTTAAGGCAAGTTTTCCGTGCAGGAAATGCTTTGAAGGGCAGAGGGATGCCGGAGATGGGGCGCCGGGAGCGGGAAGCGCCCTACAGAGCAGGAGCGAACAGAGCGGGGCTCTCCCCCGGACGGAGCATCAGGGCACGGACAGGGCGGCGAGGAGACCGGGGTCGGGGAGAGCCCCGCGCTCCTGGCGGGGGCAGGGGCGGGGGCTTTGGAGACACATGCAGCAGCGGGCTGCACGGGGCATCCCCAGGAGCGCCCGAGCGGGCGGCGAAAGGCGAAGCCGAGGGAGGCTGGCTGTGGAGCGGGAGAGGGGCAGGAGCTCCCTGGCGGCGGGGGAGGCCTGGGACCGGGGCGGGCCGGGCAGGGGTGCGGGCTGCCGTAGGGCTCGGCGGCCGGTGGTGGATCATGCCCCCCCCACCATCCCCGTACCCCCGCCTCCTTCCTCTCGCCCCTTCCCCTCGGCTCAGTTCTCCAATCGCTCCAGACGTGCCCAGTCTGCGGCACCTACCTGTGAAAGTCTGGCGAGAGCGCTCAGTTGCATAGAGACTTTTGGAAATACGGGCTCTGCCGCTAGATCTCCGCGCCCCGCCGGGAACGGCGGGGAAGTAGTTGCTCCTGAGAAAGCTTGATCGCATCCAAAGGGACATCGATAATAAGGCTTTCCCCCACCCCCACCCCCCTCCGCCACCGCCGAGCGCCAAGCAACAAGTTCAAGGGGTGGGTGGGGGGAAAAAAACAACGTAATCGCGCCTGGCAGCTCTTGGAGCACGTCCTTGCGGGGCGCGGATCCTGCGGCGCGGGGCCGCTGTCAGGCGCGGCTGCGGCTGCGGCCGCTGCCCCTGCCCTGCCGCGGGCTGCGGGCGGCAGCGGCGAGGCCCTGGCGCGGCCGGGGGCGGGGAAGGGGGCTTCCCGCTGCCTCCCCCAAGGCGGGCGGGCCATGCCACCCAGCCGCGCCGCCGCCGCCCGCGGGCGAGGGGCGCATGGGCGGGCGGCGGTGCGGGCGCGGGGAAGCGCGGGGCGGGTGGGCAGGACATCGCTCCGCGGGCGAAACAAAAGGGCTCCGGGCAGCCGCGCCGGAGGCGGCAGGGCAGGCAGGGAGCGCGGCTGTGCCTGCGTGTGCGCCGGGTGTGTGCCGGTGTGTGTGCCGGTGTGTGTGCCGGTGTGTGCGCCGGGTGTGTGCCGGTGTGTGTCTCTGCGGGGCCGGGATCGTGCTGTCCAACCCCTCCGCCGGCAGCGCCGCACAGACCCTCTGGAGTTCGCGGTGCTTTGGGTAGGGATCGGGCGGCGGCGATAGCTTAGGTGAGGTACCGAGGGAATTTCTGGGGAGCGCTAGCTGCTTTCAAGGGAAGGGGAACCGTTCACTGCAAAAAAGGGGAAATGAGATGCCTGGGAGTGAAGTGTAGGATGCTCCTCACGACCCGCCCCGAGCCACTCCGGAGTTCTGGTTGCAATATCCAAATGGCTCTTACCAGCTTTTGGAACGGCGAGAGCTGGGACGGGTGTGGGAGCCTTTTCCTCCTCCTCTCCGTTCCGCTCCCGTGCCGAGCCGCGTCCCTTTTCCCGACGCTAGATGGCGCGTGGATGACGGGAAGCGAGCTCCCGCCGGGGCGCCGCTGCGGGCCCGCCGAGCCCCGCTCCGCTCCGCTCCGCTCCGCGCAGCCCCCGCGCTCTGCCCGGCCCGCCCGCCTCCAGCCCCTGCCGAGCTCGCGGCACCGCCGGGTCTCCGCGCTGGACGGGCACGTAATTCCCGAGCTCTGCGTGCCGCTCTGATAGCGCCGATAAATAGAGGGAATATAGGGTCTGTATTCTGAAACGACTCTATGTCTTCTTCATAGACCTTGCAAGAAGATACCAGAAGGAATTCCTCCTTCTAACTTGCCTGTGTTTCCGTTTGGTAGTAAGAGGTTTTGAAAAGAATAACTGAGTAAATAGGTTCCTTTAAATGTGAAGTTTTTACAACAAAACCTTCCACTCTGATAAGCTATTTGAGATACATGCCAAAGAAATCCAAAGCAAAATTAAACCGAATACACATTGAACTTTGGGAGTTAACTCTTTTCTGTATTTTAATAATAGCTCAGCTTCAGTATATATTCACTTCTAAGTTCCCATGAAAAAGATGAACACTTTCAATATTGTAGCCTAAACTACAACCTAAACTGTCCCTCCAAGTAATACTTGAAAGCACAGAGAGAAAAGGCTTAAAAATGTTTAAAGTGCAAACTAATACAGGAAAACTTGTGATGATGACTGATTACATATATCAAGTCACTTGAAATAAAATATCACATTAAATAAAAGATACTTTCTGTTTATTTACTGAACTTGTTTGTTGATTTGTCGCTTTGCTATTTTTTTCTAGTTCAAATATTCAGTACATAATATCCTATAAATTAATCCATTAAATTTAAATCAGTTGGTCAACTATAGGTATTGAGCTTTCAACGTTATGGATATTCTTCCATATGAAATGGGAGGTTTTGTTTGGTGCTATAGGACATTCCTGTAGAATTTATAAATCCCAGTTTATGATCCTGTCAGCTTAGTACTGATAAAATAATACAGGACTTCCTTTCCTGAAAATCAAGAGGTTTCCTTGTCAGCTATAGATTGTTTTTGTAATCAAAAACTGCTCTTATTTTTTTAGCATGCCAGCTTTACAAAAATCAGTTGCTGTCTTAAGTTGATTTTTTTTCTTTTAGAGTTTTTCCTGAATAGAAGTCTCAAAATAAAGCATTTTCTATCCACAGAGAGAACCCATAAGAATGGGTGCCATTAAAGAAACACCTGGATTCCTGTTGCAATCTTAAAGTTGTTTCAGAAATTTACAAGTTTCATAAAAAGATGGAAAAAAACCCCAAACAAACCCTATCTTTTTTTGGACAATTTTGGGTACCACATAGCGTTATAACATTTAGTCTTTTTTAAGTAAGAGGTTTGAAACCAGTTGAGGTTTAGAGACTTTTCTGACACCATTGCCTGTAAAAGTAATCACCTCACCTTAAATTTTTGTGGACAACCTGTATATCAGAGAGGCATCTTTCAAAAGCAGTACCTTGGAAGGAAAAGAGTGCACTCTATTGACTCCTTAATTAATATGTTACTGAGAAGCGATAGCCAGGAACTCAAACTTTCACAGCTGGTACCTTATGTTTAGTTCATTAAAATTGCCTGGCTGAAGCATTCCTTACTTTGTATGTTTCAGAAGGACTAAATCCTGCTACATAAGATGCACCTAAATAATCAGGTCTTCCTAAGTCAAAATCCTGCCCGTGAAATCAGAATTGGCTACAAAGAGATTGGTGTGATGTGACAGGGAGGATTATGACTTCAAGTAGGAATTAAATAGCAGGGACTCAAATGAGACAAAGATCCTATTTTCAAGGGAAGAAAATAAATCCTAGTAATTGTAGGAAAAGAAGAAAATGATACTAAGGGGAATGCACAATGGGCTCTAAGATGAACTGTTTCTTAATTCATTCTGAAGTCATGAGACACAAAGAACTCTCTGAGGATTAAATAAGCTACCAGCTATGATGCAGAAGTCTGTATTAATGAACTTTTTTTTTATTTATTTAAATATTTAAAATGTTTGAAACTGCAAGTTTTCTTTACAGATTGAGAGCACATGTGTATCCCCTCTTTTTAATTTCTCTAGTATTAAGACAGTTTTCTTTCCTTTTGAGAAAAGAACAGTGCAGATGGTGTTTTGTTTTGAGGTTTGTTAGGTTTTAATGTTGTTGGTTTTTTTTGTTTTTTTTTTTTTTAACATTTTTGGTTTTGGGTTTTTTTTAATAAAGGGAACATTCTGAAAACTGAATTTCTGAAAAGGGAACAAACTGAAAACATCTAAGTAGCAAAGTCCAATATAAGAATTTCTAGAATGCAGTCCCATTGAAGAACTAGGTTGTGAGATTAAGAATGTATCTCACAACAGAAAATGTTTGATTCTACCTTGCAAGTATAAAAAACCAGTGCTTTGGTCAAACACACAATCAGCCCAAATACCTATAGTCATAGCCTGCAGTTTCCTTGCCTTCATAGGTTTTGGGTTTTTTTGTCTAAATCTAGCTGCTTTTTGTGCTTTGGACCAGACAGAATAAGTGGAAGGCTTTTGATAATTTTTCCAAGATAAAATGCCATCTTTCTGGGAGTTTGCTAAAATAGGCTCAGGTCACTCTGCAGTGCAAGTGCTTGGTGTCCTTTCTATGCAGAGAAAAGGATTGCTCTGGACATTAAAAAATGACCTCTCACTGGTCAGTGATTGAGACATACTGTGGGGGGAAGTGCACCACATGCACCATTTCTTTTAGATTCTGAAGTCAACCTGAGACGTAGTATAGCCACCATTAACCTAAAAAAAGACCCTTACTTCTGTGGGAAAAGATTTTTTATGTATTTATTGCGTGTTTAGAGGCTGGAACATGAAGGCAGATCTGTCAGCATAGTAGTTTCTTTTTTTCTTAATGTGAGGCTAAGTCAATACTTGGAATCATCTCAAGAAAACCTTACACTCTTCCAAAGAAGAGACTAATTTGATCTCAAATATATGTGCTTTAACTTCTCTAAACCAACAAATACTGACTTAGTCATTATATATGTTTTTCTTGATGTATAGGATATTATATGAAACATTACTTCTGTTAAACTATGTATGTATTAGTCTTATTAAGCTCTGGGAATTCCTCTTCAGATTAGTGATATTGTACCCATCAGTGAAATGGTAAGTAACTTTTAAATTTTACTTTAGATAAATACATATTTCTCGTTTTGAATTCATGTTTTGTTTCATATAGTATCTTCAAACAAATATATTTTGTCTGTATAATGAGACCAAATTTCAACCAATTTAGCTTTAAAGATCTGTGGTATCTAGTTAGGAGCCTACTCTCCCTGAGTTCTTGGGGTCAGCAGAGGGAGAAACAACCCCAGAAAGCAATCTGTCCTAGCTACAATCTCAGTGTATGTAGGTAGGTGTCCACTGACTATCAAAGGCAGTCTGGGATGGCTGTGGTCCTTAAGTTATGAGCCTTTGCTTTAGGATACTTTGCATTTAAGCAAAATGGTCCTGAGACTTAGAGCCTGAGTCAGTCTGCTGCGTCAAAAGGAAACTACCCTGTACTTCAAGTGTCTTTAAGGTCACATCCTTAGAAAGAGAAACTAAGAGTGAATTCATGCAGAAAACTAATTAATGACTACAGTTCATACTCCTGGTTGCACTGAAGCACTTTGGGAAGTCTTTGACAAAGATGCCACTTGCCAGACTTTCTCTGTGTTGCCACTGCCACATTGCCAAGCACATGCAGAATCTTCAGTGTCATCAAACGCTCCTGTTTCACTTCATGAACAAAATTTTAAAAATCTATTTTTTTTTACTTCACAGTTTTTGACTTAACTATCTTTTTTATTTTTGTTCTCTATAACATACAGCATGGCAATCTTTCAAACTGCATCCAAACATTACCATTTTAGATACTGTTTTTTCTTTGTATTCCAGGAAATGTAGGGTTTGGATGCTAGCCACCTTCCTCTGCTCCTGCAAAAACCTCACAACGATCAATGGCTCCTTGCCTAATTAGTCCCATCTCTCTTATACTGTGAATCCTTTCTAAACTGTTTTGTTACTAGATTGGCTCTGCTCTTCGATACCTGACATAGAGGGTACCCAGAGACGGGTTTTGCAGCTCTGACTGAGAGTGACTGCAATTGTAGCCTTCCCATTTTTAATAACTGGCTTCTGTTCCAGCAAAACTTCCATCATTTCAAGTTTCAGCAGCTTTATAGGAATCCTATATGAAAGAGATGAATATGTGCAAAAATATAGTTAATAGAAACAATGTGTCATTCACTGGCACAGATGAATATAGAACATTTTTCAGAAGTTAGTAGATTGAATAAAGTTATTATCTTGCATTGCAAATAGCTTCCTTAGTCCATCCAGCTCTTAGCAAAGAAAGATGTCTGAGGTCAGGCAGGCTGGCATGAAGCTGGTAACTCTTCAAAACTGAGAACATCTGGAGAGCTGCCTGTAGGGGCACCTTTTATGCCAGTAATTGCTAATAGCCCCTGTACCACAGTTCAGAACAGGAAATAGAAACCTTCTTTCATGTTAATGATTGCTTTCTAATTGCATAAACAGCAATGAGATAGCAGTCATTTATAGCAAGCTACTCCTCCAGCTCAGGGAGGAAATAATTTTTTTGGTGGTGTTTCTGGTGGCATTGCTGTGGTGAATGCTGAATCCAAGCTTCCAAAAGGGAGAAAGGATGAAATAATATATAGTTTATATATTTTCAAAAGTGAAGCATTACTTATGTTTTTGTTTTTTTTGCATGAAATTAATTTTAAAATAAAATCCAAAAAATAATTAAAATATAAATTAGAAAAGCTAGCATTTTTTTTACATCAGTTTTATTAGCCTGGAGCAGAGTGAACAGTTTACAAATCCTGAGAAACATTTAGTTAGACTTGATATCATGGTATTACTGGATGTCATCTGATCTTAGAAGTTGTAAAATCAAGATATTACAATTGAAAACTGTCCTAAACTTAGTGTCATTATGCTCTACATAGTCCCAAAAAGATGCATGTGGCAGAGAGATGCTAGATTTATTAATTATTTAGCTTAAACACAAAATTAAACAAATACTTCATTGTATGATTAGCAATAGTTCACCTCGAAGGCAGTTTTCAGCACAGGCTATTCAGTTATAATTTATGTTGCTAAGACAGTCTGACAGCTTGCACAATATTGCTGCTGTCCAAGTTAAAATAAGTATGTTTCAATGAAATCATACTTGCTTCATAGGAGGCCATAGCTTTGTTTGCCAATTAAAGACTTTATTTTGCTGTAGTTTCATCACTCATAAATCAAATAGCAAGAAAATATCTAATTTGAGTTATAACATTTTTAAAACAAGATCATAAGAAACCAAATCATCACAATGTCAGATCTTTAGTTTCCTTCCAGTTTTGTAGGTAGCATTGCCCAGTCATTTAAAAAAGATTGCTGTATAACACAGCCTCAAGAATACAGCAGTTAGAGTGTAGATATTTTATATACAATGTATGAATCAAAAAAAAATCAAAACAAAAGCCTGTTCAATGGAATTAAAGTTAAAGCAATAGAAAGCAGAAGTGTGAAACACTAGACAGTAGACATATTTCTATAAATACAGCTCTGTAAGAAGAAACAAAACCACTTGTTTAGTAAAGATTCCAAAAGCAGTGAGAGTTTGCAAATGGTTGAATTCTATTTGCAGCTTCTGGTCTGCTCTCATTATCCTCTGCAAACCAGTCATATAATTCACAGTGAATTTAGTTATTTAATTTTATCTGTAATACTGAATGGAAATGTTGTCTAGATGGGACAGCAGTCCTTCCAAACCCCTTACTGTACTCTTCTATTTCATCCTCCAGTTAAATAAATTAGGGCAGAAGATAATGTAACATGGAAAGCTTTAAAAAAAAAAAAAAAGAGTAGCACTCTGCAGCATAGCTATTGATGTCTTATTCTCCACTTGTCTTATGTCTAAGGAGGGGTGATCTCATTAGTTTCCTTCACAGTGAATAATAATAGGGTGTTTCGTCTCCAGCTACTCGCTAGTTTTCATTAAATTATAAAAACTGCTTATCTTTAGTCTTCTTACCCCACTAAAATGACATTCAAGAATTGGTGTGAGTTTGACAGACAGAGTGACATTGGATATTACTGTATTCCCTCAATTGTTTTTTCTATGTATTCAATTATCTAGAAAACCATTTTACAAATTGCCATTTCTCTTTATTTTACTGGTTCATCCTGAGCATTTCTGGCCAGCTTACTCAAGAAAAGAGAGATCTGAACACACTATTTTCCGTTCTCTTTATAGCAGACTTTCACATTTCATCCCCTTTAGGTGAAACTCTGGTTACGTTAGCAGTTACAATTAACAGCACAAAGGTTGCCCTTGTCTGGTAGCCATAACCCTGAACTACATCAAAGGATTATAACTGAGAAGTGTGAATCCCTCTGCAGCTTTTCCACAGCTGCTAGCATAAAGAATTGCAACTACTAGCCAGAGGTGTGTGTAGATCAGCTGTTCTTCAGTGGCCCATCCCCTTCTGAGACTCTAGTCCAGACAGCTCAAGCACTTTGTAGCTTTTGGGAATCTCAGGAAAGCGTTCTGTAGCAGACTTGTGTGCATGTGTCCACGTGTTTCAGAGAACATCATAAAAACCAAGCACAGTGTAGGTTGTTCATTGATTAGTTTATTTATTATGAGAAACGCTTATTTCAAAGGTAGAATTAGTGGTTAATATCATTCATATTGCTGGTGAAATCTTTCTGGTATGAAAGAAACACTTTTTCTATCATAAATATTCTCCCAATCTCTTTTCTTGGTCTAACAGAAACAAAGTACAATAAAGAATTCATGTTTCTTTTTTCCTCTTTTAATGTCATCATGAGTGTGCCTGCCTTTCTTCTGAATTCATGATCTCCTATTGTGTTTCATTACATATGGAAAGCTCAAATACGTATCTGGTTAAATTTACTCAACCTTTTAGGAAATTACAGAATCCAATATTATGTTTGAATAATAGATATTTTGCCATTTGGTTTGTTGAAATGTAAATATCATGACTGTATGTAAAACAGAAATGACAGATGGAGAAAGTTGTACATGCATACACTCTCCCAGAAAAGTAAGAAATGTGCGTTTGTGTCATTTCAAGCTTGATCTAGAGAAGTTTTGCATACAGAAATACATGTTTCTTGGTAAAACTGGAAAAGTAGATAGACTACTGTTATATTGCTTTCTGGTTTTCTTTGTTTTGTATTGGACATGTAGTTGCCTTGATGGTAGCTTTTCAAAGGAAAGATTCTGTGGTTGGCAGTACAGTAGTAGAATTGCAAATAACTGCTTTAATTTCATTTTTTCCCCAGTTCAGTGCCTGAATAAAGGATTTATAAATGCCCAAAACACTGTTGTATATTGAATCAGAGCTAAAGTTCATTGATCACACCACTGAAAGAAAAAAATGAAATTAGCATATTCATAACATTTTGTTAGAAATATTTTATTTGGATTTTTTGCTTGATTTCTATTTTCCCCCCAATTTTGGCATTTAATAAAGCAAAAAGTAATTTCAAAACAATGAAAAAGAAATGTTAAAAAAACAGATTTTCAGATTTCCCCTTTCATACAAATCAGTTAAAAGTTATATCTAAAGGCTTTTTTCAGTGAAAAAGAAAAATCATAAACCAGAGATTTCTTACTTGCTGTAGACTTTTCAAGACTTATTAATTAATTTAGTGTTTGATAGAGGTTTCACATTTGGTTCTGGTCTGTAGTAACAGATAATAAAAATTTGCTGTCCTTGTACCTTAAGCTTTGGCAGAGCTTGGTGTGAACACAGGGAGATTCAGTGCAGGAGTCTTCCTGGAGGACCAAGGCCCAGTTTTAAAATATGAGATTCCTTGCGCAGGGACCCATCTGTAAGCAAGAACTTACCCATAGTGAATGTTGACTTAGGAAAGAAACCTGCAGGATATGGTAGCCACATGGAAAATCCTTTATTATTTGAAAAAAAATGTGTGTGCTTCCCTTACAGCTTTGTGCTGTGCTGTTCAGTTAAGACTATAATTGTAAAAGCAAACATTTTTTAGGCTTTGATCCTCCCAGTAACTGCAAACATGATTAATGGTACACTCATTAATAGGTATCTTTACCCTGAAGAGCTATCCAGAATATCTGCATTAGTTTCAGAATTGTTGTATGAAAACTTACTTGTTTCTTGGACAGTCTTTTACCTCAATTTTTATGCTGGCTCAGTGTTTCATATTCTACAGTGCAACTAATATATGTAATAAGCCAATAAGGATTCTGATTATACTTCTGTAACTCTTACTCCTTGACATAAAATCTTTCTCCTACTGTGTAAGTAAGATTAATTTGTAATCTTATATGCTTACTGACATCTCCCACAGTGTTCAAAGTAGGCTAAATATGTAAAGTCTTGAGTACAACTTAGGCCTAAATTATAAAAATTAAACAGTCTTATCCACACTATTTCATATGACTGTATCTAAGAGAAAAAAAAAAAAAAAAAAAAAAGAAAGATCACCTTATTTATTGTTCAGGAAAATACAAATAAACAAAAAAACCCCAAACTCATAACTTGGTGGGTGTACAAATGCCAGCTGTAGAAAACAGCTATTTTTTTGCTAGTGACAATGGGAAATCCTAATATTTAGTACTGTGTATTGTGCATGAACTACCAATTTATTGTCCAATGAATCTTCAGGCATTTGATATTTGCAAATGCTAACAGTTTCATGAGGTAAGGGTACAAAAAGTAATTTTGGGATGACGTATGTGTATTTGATAGCATTGCAAGGTTATAATGAAGATTGTTAGCAACATGAGGTGTTACTCAGTGTTAATAAAGAACCAGCTCCAGGGACAAAGCTGAAGACACAGAGGCTCTCTAAAGGCACATTACAAGGTAGGATGCATCTCATCTAAGTTTTATCACCTTAAAATTAAGAACTGAATGCAAGACAGTATTCTGAGCTTCTTGTATTCTTGATAAGGGCGAGTAATTGCATCTCAACTTCACTTGTAGTATAATTCAGTAGATCCTTTTTTACTCTTATTATTTGTTATACTACTGCATAAAAGAAAAATAGTAAAATAGATTCCAGGAGGTTTTAATGAGATATCTGTAAAGACTTTTGCATAAAAGGTTATTTTGTGAGAGCAAGATGACAGCCTTAAAATATTTATTACTCATTAAAACATAAAAAACGTTGTGTACTGAAAAGTGAATCATGGCCTCAAACAGAAAAATCAACTGATGTGCTGCAAAGCTGTTTATATCATATGTCCTAAGTCACCATCCCTTCCATGTCATGCAAGCATTGTAAGACAGTCCTGTGCTATTGCATGAAGCTTCCATGCATTTAACACAGTTAGAAAAGGGAAACTACAACTGGCTTTGATAGGATTACATTATACAACTAATCCTTTTTGTTCCAGATGTCAATACATAAAAGTAATATCAGAGAGTCAAATGCAGAACCTCATACATAATTTTAATCCCTCTTCCTGTGCTGCAGGTTACAGATCTGGAAATTATAGCATGTAAAAGCTTCTAAAACTGGACTTCTTTCTCATTTCTTTAAGATCCAGTACTGATAATAGTAAACATTTTACTGAGTTATTTTGGAATTCCATGTGTGAGTAGTAAATGAATTGCAAATTGGTTACACAAAATGATGGAGGGAGTTCAGCCTTTTATGTCAGGTGAAAAGCATGTCACACATACTGACTTCCCACCTGTGACGGCATACCTAGGCAGTGCCAAACTGAAAACTAGGCAGCATGCAACAGCTGAGAAGGCAAAGTGCAACATGCATTTAATTTCACCAAGAAAGCTGGCACATGCCACAGAACACATCAGCAATTATTGCAAAATCACTGTTTTACGTGAATGAGTATAGGTATACCTATGTGCATACACACACACATATGTATGAATTCTATATGCATATGTATTGCTTGCTTGAGTATTTTATTTATTGTAGAGACAATCTGGTGTGACTGTCACAGCTTACATGTTAGGTATATGCTACAGTGCACTTTTTGCAGGTGCCAAATGGCAAATATATATATACATTCTATAAAATCTGTACAGAGTCTGATAATTTTCTAGCGCAGAGAAGTTCCTCATTCCGAAAAAGGAATATATTGAAATCTGTGTATCTATGTTCTCTTTAAACCACCAGTCTCTCAATAAGAAATAATAAAAAGACTGCTTTTGTGGAGCCTAAAATGCTTTATGTTTTGCTGCTGCAAATTTAGTCAGCAAAAGCAGCTCAACTCATCTAAAACTCATTTATGAGTTGTGCTGACATGAATGAAACCATCAATGGTACGAAAACAATGGAAGTAAGAAAAAAAGTTTTTATTCTAAGCTTCATTGAAAATAAAAGACAGAACATTTGTCAAATAGGAATAGTTGGTGATTAGTAGAATTTAAAATGTCATGAAAATCTAAAATAATCATACTTCAAGTGTTTGTGGATCAAAGATAGGCAAAATTTATTACAATGAGAAATAAAAACATATTTTAATTTATTACAGAAAGAAATAAAATAAATCCTAATGATTATATAGTGCAGTTGCCCCTAGACTTTTGGCCAAAATTTGTACGATGAGGCCATGATTTATTTTATACTCAGCTTTCAGATCTGATGGCTATTTAGTGATTTGCAGCATTCAGAACAGCATAACAACAGCAGAGCTGCCAAAGGGCTTTCTGGAGATCCCACATGTATGCACCTGCAGATGACTCCAGTAGATCCTGGAAAGATCAACTTTTGGGCAACAGACGCAGTTTTCTGTGTTTTCAGGCAGTCCACAGAGATCAGTAGCTCATTTCTCTGGTGAAGGCTGCTGCTGGTGCCAAGAGACCTTCACAGGCTGAAGGGAATCTTGTGAGCTGAAAAGGAAGAAAGGGCAGAAGCCACTCTGGTTTTCAAGAGTAATACTTGTCTTGACTTGAAAAATAGTTTTGTCTTCACCGCAGCCATTCTGTAATTATGTCTCTAAAAGAATTTCCAAACTTATAGTTTGGAGCAGTTTGTATAGGTCTTTTAAGGAAATTCTATTATTGCTTCACTTGATGTACATTTTTGTATGAAGTGTATTTATAAGTATTCTTTATGTATATCTATGGTTTGAATACATATTTATGTTTGAATACATGGAAAATGCTTTCAGAAAAGTCAGGGTTTTGTGTTTCTCTTCTTCCTGTTTGTTTTCCAGGAAGACTTTCAGTCCTTAAAAAAATATTAAATGAATTTTCAGTTTTGATGTGCAAGAAAGGAACACAAATAAGTTTCCTGTTTGTAGATGATTATAGCAAAGCAGATAATGAGGGGTGAAATCTGCAAATATTTATTTAAATTAAACAGTGAATTTTCCATGGACATATTCTAACTCATTTTGTGCTCATTTTCCAGGAATATTCTAGGAAAGTAATTTACTGAGAGGCTGCTTAAAATATGTATTGTTACTGAAAAGTGGATGCACCAAAGAAATTCATACTTGGAGTTCTAATATGCAGTTATTGAAAATGAACAATAAGCTATTAGTTCTAAGTTCTGGTCTGCTTCAGTGAATGAAGAAGAAAATGTGACTGCTGCTTATATGCTAACTGCAATGATTCCCAAAAATTTCCTGCTGTTCTTTGCTGCTATAGTCACACAACATCACCATTATCATCATCAACTACATAATCTTTCTACAAATTTCTAATTTGTGGCTTAATGCATAGTCAGGCTTGTCTTATAATATGACCAAACATGGGCAGAAACTTTTGCAGAACAGGAAGGTTTTGGAGCCAGATGTTTTGTGAGAAGACTTTTATTCACATAGATGATAAAGTGCAGAGAACAAACACCCTATTTCTGTTTGTTGCTACATATAAGTAATAAGAGGTTAAAATCAAATTAGTCTTTACTTTTATTCCATTCTTTTAGTAAATTTCTTACTACAGTATTACCAAGTACATTTACAGAGAGAATTTGGTTATGTTAACAAATAAATAAATACTAATATTATATTGTGGATCTTTAAACTAATCTCAGATTTCTGTTCAGAGCTGTGCCTTTTAGTATGTATGAGTCTCACACTGTTGATTCTTGCCCTGTGGATGCCTGACCCAAACCTGTGGGTCTCAGGTGAGTGCAGCAGAGAACCTCAGGTTCCTCCTGTGCTCTCTTATCCTGTATGTCAGCCTGGAGGGGTCACAAATCAGCAAATGCAAGTGGCCATACACCAAAGGGTAGGTCGTCATGTTAAGACTTGTGCTCAAAGGCTTCAGCAGGGAGGCAGGCTACATCAGAGCCAGGTGTATTATGGCCTTCTGCTCACCCTGAGCGACCCGCTCGAGTGCGCCATTGTCTGTCTTGCAGCTGAAAGGAAGATGCTTTTTCACAGCTGTTCAAAAAGGAAGAAAGGAAGCTATATTCAGCAAATAAATTATTAACTCTGAATGATTCCCTCATCTCTGTGGCACAGTCATTGCTGCCCCAGTTTTCTGTCTCGCATATGAAGCATGAAATATCATTCCTGTCCTCAAAGCCTTTTCTTATAGAAATTGGTGAGATTGTGGAAGTCAGAATTAACCAAGATGAGGTAACATCTTTTGGCAAAGATTGCATAATTTCACAATTCAATGTTTTCAAGATCTTGTTCTGTTCTTGAATTGAAAAGGAGAGATGCCAATGAGATAAATGAGGGGAAGAATGGCCCTTCCATTTCTCTGACATGACAAGGTCTACTTAGATGCATCCATCAGCAGCACAATCTTTACATTTGGAATATACTTGTTACAGTGGGCTCAAGATGCATCTTTAGTCCTTTTAGCTCCTTCCTTATAGGAGTTTGATACAACTCAGCAGTGTGACTTTTCACAGGCATCAAAGGGCTGAACAGACATCTGTACATCATCTACATCAGCCAATGCAAAGATTTTACTGGATGTTAATGCTGAGCCTTACATACATAAGTACTTTTACTGAACTAAGAGGAATTATGTAAAGTAGCCCAGATGTTTTCAAGATAAATTAAACTTCCTAGTATATTGACTCATGATTTTTTTCAGATCATTCACACTAGAAAATTGAAGAAAATTGTCTGGGCAAAAAGTACTTACTTTTTTATTATATATCTGTTCAACAATAGACATCATTATCTCTGTCTTCCAAATAATGGGAAGTGAGTGGGAAATGAAACAAGAAAGGAATATGATCTTCTGAAAATACGACAGTAAAGCAGGATCAGAAGTTAGATTTGACTCAGTATCTTCTGAGTCCCAAATCAGTTTTCAGACTGTCTGCTTGTGTATCTGTATTTGTATAGATATGCCCCTGAATAGCTACTTTTACATATAACTCTTCTTATAAGTAAATCAGGTGTTTTTTCTAAATTATCATCATGATATCTGAAGAGCTATGTAGATTCAGTAATATTCTGTTGCTGAGAATGCCATTTACTCTGCTTGTTAGTGATTAGAGACCAGAGAATAAAGTAGAAGAATGAAATATTTTGGAGGAAAAGCTGTTTGATTATGCAGCCATCTAAACACATGTACCTGGATAAAGTCCTTTCATATTAAGGTTTTTCAGTGTAACATAGGAAACCCTCACTTTATTAACAAAAACTGTTGGCTGAAATCATAGTGAAAGTGTCAGTCTCTTCATGTAGTTAGAAATCCATCCACTACATAAACTTATGCAGTTATGTTAGATATTTTGACTGGATGTTTTTGTGTGTGAGACTTTTTATTCAGTAATTCCTAAAGAAAAAGGACATTTTATTTTGGGAATTTCCTTCAAGTTTCTATGAACATAAAATCTTAGTCTAGAATTGCAATAATTGCAATTAGCTTCCAACAATTATTTCTCTTGTCCATACATTTAAATAGTACCACAAATATTTAATGTAAATTTATAAATCAGTTTTATATAAATATAACCTTGCAATTTCCATTTTTAAGATAGATTTTGAAAGTCTGCAAAATGCTTATGATTGAATATAATTATGGTTCTGTTTGTCTAAGGAAGTAAAAATGGCATGATCTACCTGAAAGATCGTCTTAATTCAGCTGGTCAGTGGTTGTTCTGTGCAGAGGTACATGTTATACCACTGATATTAGCCCTGAGAGAAACAGTCATCTCTCTGAGGGTCTTGGCTCCAAATGCTTCCTGAGGAATTCAGAAGGCGAGGGAAACGGTTCCAAGTCTTCCTTCCACATACTGGCGTCTTCCACTTCCTTTGCAAAGCAGATGGAGGCACAAGTTACATCACGTGCTGAGCGATTCTGTTCCCTCCGTGCAGCCTGTGCGAGTCGGATCAGATGCCTTTCTTCTGGAGGCCAGGAGACAGAAGACTGTAGAGAAGCAGAAATTTCTGCTTGACTAAAACTTTCTCAGTGAATCAATATGGACAACAACCAATTTAAATAAGCCACCATAGATATGTAAGCTACTAAAAGAGAGTTCATACTCAAATGTAGCCTTCATACTGAGCCCCTTATGTCCTTCCTACTGGCTCCTATGGTTGTCCCACAGCCACTTTGGAAGGTCATTCAACATTACATTGCTCTTCATTACATGAGGTGCAAAGCAGGTTTAAACTTGGCCCATAGCAAATACATAATTCAATTCTTAGGGAAAAAATACCTCTGCATAGCCAAGCCTTACTATAGTTTTTTAAGATCTTTTTTAAAGCTTTTTGTGTATTAATTCTTCTGCTATTATCCGATTTCTCTGTATCTGGATTGTGCTGATTTTTTTTTTTTTTAATGTCAATTTAAGCAAGCCAGGAGCAGAACAAGAAGAAAATTCACTCAAAGCTCAGGCTTGAACACATTTTGCTGTTAGAGATTTATAGCAAGCATTTTGAACTTATCCAGCTTGACACATGTAAATGTCTTTAGCCCTATTTCTTCTTTTTAGTGTGACAAACAGAAGTCCTCCCCCAAAATAAAAACTGAGGTATTTGAAGTTGCTGCTGGTTTTGGCCAGCAAAATCCTCTTTGTTTCTGTTCTTTGTGAGCTTAATACTCTTTATAAGTGAAGGGCCTATATAGGGTGAGTTTCCTTAGCTGGTTCAGAGTTAGCTTTCCTGAGGTGTTTCTGTATCCTTTCTGCAAAATAAATTCCTAAAGTGGTTCACTGGAAATATGTGTCATGATCTAAAGGTTACCAAAAACCTCTTCACTAGCTGTGGATTAAATACTACCTGAAGGTTTAGATAAAGGCTCTGAAATAAGAGTACAGTTGCATAATCTGGAAGAGACTATACCAGTTTCCTTATTTGTAAAAAATATTTGTGGACCAAGTTTATTCCTGGATAGTCCAGGCTAAACTGACCTTACAGGATTCAAACTGAGATCAATAACTGAGACTAGAATTGGCTTTTGTATCAGTTTAAATATGTGAATATATATACTCACCTGTTGGTATGTGATTTTGCAGGGGTTTTTTTTGGTAGTGGTTTAGTATAGTTGACCTAAGTCTTTTGCCTAACAATGGAGGGGGTTATGGATAGTCAGCAAATGATCTGACTAACTAGTGAAGAAAATGTGTGAATGAATGTTTGATGAAACAGAGTAAACACTACCACTGCATGTTGTGAAGCAAGCAGATCTGTAGAAACGACTAGAAATGGAACAGTTTCTTGGAGATGTATGTCTCTTATCAGAATTCTCTCTCCCAAATAGGTCTGAGTGAAAATCAGTTTTCCTACCCACAAAATGTAGTTGCAATTTATTGGGAAATGAAGCCATAAAATAAAAATATGATCTTGCATCAACTTGTAAAGGAAGTTTTAGATATTTGCAAGATTCATCCTCCTTCCCTTTTCCGCCCGTGTTATATACCCATTTGAGTGAGGAAGAACCTGGTCCTCAGTTCCGACTCAAATCAGAAATTTGAATCTGAATGCTCTGACAACAAGAGGCTGAGGCAGTTGTTAATTGCAAAATCAACTCTTCAATTAGATGGTCTTTCAAAACATCCTTTTCCCTGAGCACCATTACCAGAAATGTCTGAAGTCAGTCT
Organism: Onychostruthus taczanowskii; assembly: GCF_017590055.1. Taxonomy (NCBI): domain Eukaryota; kingdom Metazoa; phylum Chordata; class Aves; order Passeriformes; family Passeridae; genus Onychostruthus; species Onychostruthus taczanowskii. Next base: position 613,345 of record NW_024504566.1, read on the forward strand.
CCAGTCATCCTGGCCAAATGAGTTACCCAAAATGTGATGCTCAAACAGAAAGACTTGTCAAGTCATGATTAGCTAAGCTATTGGAGTCCTGCCTTCTCTTAAAGAGATCCCACATGAGCTACTTTAATGTGCAAAACTACTGAGCTTCACTTATTTTCTTTTCAACATCCATGCATTCTTCTATTACACTTTATTATACAAAGTTCCACAGAGAATTACCTATTACCTACAGAGAAAACACTCCCCCTTCTTAGCCTAAATTCCCTTATCCTGAGGGTCAGTTTGGAAGTCATTTTTCCTTTCAAAGTCATCTTGGACAGAGGTGTCATTCTGCACTTGGAATGGTGCAGGTTTACACAGAAAAACAAGACTGCAATTGAGAGTATACAGATGAGGTAATTCTCATTTAGGAAAAGGAAAAATAAGAAACAATAGGAAAGGAGCAGCTATAGGCTGTGTAATAGTTGTAGAGCAGCAACAGTCATTGCAGAAAAAGCTCAGAATGCACCAGTTTTCTAAAATGTTTATCATGTCAGACAGTTTTATGATATTAGTTATGCAATAAAGTAATTTTGAAGTAATGTATTTCCTGGAAGGTAATGACTGGACACTGGATCTGACACCCCATGAAAGGGCTTGTCATTTTATCTTACTGTATTACTCTGTGGAAGAAGCAGACATCATGATTATGCCAATAAAATTCTGAACCAGTTCCCCCAAGATTTTAATAGCATTTGATTTATTGCATTTAGTGATCCTCTATAGGAAAAAACTGATTAAGTGCTTTATAGTTTTAGCATATCTCCACTTTTCTCTGCCTTTAAAACTCTAATCTCTTTTTTATGTAGGGGCACAGACCAACAAACCAACCATAGTTCAGAAGATATTTTTCCGGAAACATTAAATCTCTCAAACTGTTTAAGCATGAGAGCTTATATGAAGATGGTTTTGTACTGTGAAGCAGAGGACCACATCCCTTTCACATAGAAATCATCATAATACTCCTGACTTCATTCAAAATCAGTATAACTTTGCTCATTTCTGTTAAATGGGTGTCTGACCCAAGGCTTTCCATAGAGAACTGGTGGCCTTCCTGTGTATATTTCAGTTTTGAAAGAGTTTCTCTGGAGTGTTTTCTGATAAAACTAGTGATTTTCCCAACACATTTTCTGGTAGCAGCTGCATTAGTAAGTAAGTAAAACTATCCAAGAACTAATCTGTGGTTGCAAGTTGCACATAGTTTTCTCCCTGCTCTCAGAGTCTTCATGCATCCAACCTGTTGGGAATAATTCCTTGCTTAGAATTTTCCATGAATGCTGCTTGGGCACTGCATAGGACAGTTCTGGTTGTCTCAGGTCAAAGCTTTTTTAGGGACTATGCTCAGAATTCAAGAGCAGGATTGACTGTATACAAAAACTTCTGCCTGTGACTTGTTTAGATGTTGCTTTTAGATCTGGTGCCTTTCATTGTTGTGTAGGAATTCAGTTTAATTGGGAAAGTGATTTTTTTCCCCTTAAAATTGATACTTGAGTAAACTGCATCCTGTTGATTTCAGAATTGTTACACAAATTTGGTGTCTCTTGCACTGAACTGCTTTGAATATTGAGCTAGTTTTATTAAATTATTGACTCTGAAAATAAGTTCTATATTGTCTTCTGATGCATTTTTTTTTCCTGGAAAATCAAGATGATCACTACATGCACATCATGAGTTTACAAATCTTCTTAAAGTCTTTATTGCTCACTATATATCTCCAGAATTATGGTAAAAGTGCAGCTCTTCAGTTATGCAATAATTATAGTCAAACTTCTGTACAAAAGTATTGAGCCTCGAGCAGTATATCGAAAACCAGTGTGGGAAATCAAATTAAGAAAAATTAGTATGTTTTGCAAATATCAGTTTCCCATTCTATATGACCTGAATATCTGCAGTTACTATAAACACTACAGAATATGTATCTGTAGAAACAATTAGCCACAAAAAAAATGTATGTATTTCAATCCAGAAAGAACATATGAAAGAATATTGTCAGGTTATGCTGTATAGTAGTTGTTCTTCATTTCAGATATTTCACATTCTGTAGAAGAGCCTGAATTTACCTGCTCGAGGCAGACTACTAAACAAGTTGCTAGATTCTATTTTTCTGAAACAATTGCTTTGAGGACATGATGCTCTAATAAAATGTGCTGTTCTTCCAGTCATGTATTCAACTGCATATAGGCAACAGCAATCCAACCCATGCAACAGCAGGTCTGCCAGAAATTTACTTCCTTTGATGCAAACGTTTATGAAAAAAAGAAAAAAAAATTTCTTTTCGCTTTATGTTGTTTTTGTTTTTCTTTAGCTGAATATATCCAAGTTGCTGGCAGTTCCACTATTAGCTGGCTAATACTGAGATTGTTAACTTTCATTGAGTCAGTATGGAGCTTGATTCCCACTGTTCTTTCAACTTCCATTAGAACCTATTTAATTGAAGCTTTTCATACAATGTCTGTTAACCCTGACTGAGATGTGCTCAGTTTTTTAAAGAAAATTGCAGCTGTTCCATTTGGGCCATTTACATCTGTAGCAGAAGGTCACCTACTAGTTATGAATGAAATTGTGACACCTTAGGGCCTGTGGTGTTTTATTTACTTATTTACTTACTTATTTAATTTCTTATTAATGTACAAAAAATCTAGTCAGTATGCCAAGTCAGGACTCTTCTAAGTTTTCTGCCAGACTAGTCTCAAATTTGGATCCTGAGCACATAACCACCCCATAAGTTAATGTTGCTGTAATGTTTCCTGAGATGCTTAAAGTGTTCTATTTCTGCAGTAAAATTCCCAAAAGCAATCAATTTTTGATAGTGGAGAGTAGATTGATGTTTCTCTTATACTGGTACCCACCAGGAACCATAATCTAGGGATCTCTTTTAGTTTTTCTGCACGGTCTGACCCAACAATTATTTACTGATGCTGAGCAGAGTATGTTCTGCATAGAACGTAGCCAAAAAGGGCTGGTTAGAGCACTCACAATGGATGCAGATAATATAAGTCCAGCTCTTTTTCACCCTTCCCCTCACCCTAAGAGCATTTGAATGCATCTTTTCCATGAGTGATTTAACTGTAAGAGTCTCTTTGGGTCTGCCTCCCAGATTTCTTAACCAACCTTTTATCTGAGACAGGAATACTTTCTTCATCTGTCTAAGCTCTAAAAGTCAATTTGTTGTCTGGCTATATTTTAAGAATTCATTCAAGAAGAAGCATTTTCCATGTGGCCAGGAGGCATATATCTCTACACTACTTTCTTTTGGGTGGGTAGAAATCACAGCTCAGATTTGTCTTACCAATGAAGGATTTTAATGCATCTCAGAAGAAAAGGAGCTATTGGATTACTCAGAGAGAGGAGAATGTAATGCTGCAGAGGAACTCCGAGGAATGGCTGGCTTAGGTGTGTTTTTAGGATTATGTCATGCTAGAATGTGAATCTTGCAAGGCAGGTCTCTTCTGTCCTTATTAATACAGTAAGAGTAGAGTGATAACCTGTGAAAATCCATGAATGAAAGAGAAAGAGGTTCCTAGCTTCTTGATAGCTGTAATGTGTGAAGATCACTCTAAAAGCATGAAGAGGTGCATCTGTTGGTAATGTAGATAAAGGGTCCACTTAACACTGGCAATACAGGCAGGGATTACACTTTTTCCATTTATTTTCTTGTGAATTCCTCAGTACCCCTATGTTACAACAATGGGAAAATTAATGGTTTTATTTTGTGAGTGTTATATAGGTAACATTTTGCCAAATAAGTGGCTATTTTAATGGATGTTTGAATATCACAAATTCATTAACATTTAAATAATTCAGATATTATTATACTTCTCTTGTCTCTTCCTATATTTTTGATGACATACATACTTCCTAAGTTACCTACTCCTTGACTACTCATATGGTAAGTATAGTTGTTGTAAAAATTAAATAGTTACACTCAATAATCCATTAAAGTCTCCACACATTAGACAGCATTAGGAAAAAAGTCAATAATTCAATGAGACATATTTAACTTTTGAAAGTATTTCCTCATTGCAGCAGTGTCTTCCAAACTTGGTTAGGGCAGTTACAAGAGGGATTATTCCAGCCTGCTGTCAGTTTTTTTTTTGAGAATACTTTGATATTAAATGCCAGAATTACTGTTTAATTAGTTGTACAAAACATACATTTTTGCCAGAGCACAAGTATTTTTCTGTACATATAAAGTAGGAAACTTTTTTTTGTTGCCATAAACATTATGTTTTGGTAGCACAATGCATCCTGCACATGGATTCAGGAGCTGTGCTGCCACATGTCAGCCCTGGTCCCAGGAGACATGACTTGGATAAGAGAGGGTGAAGGCTGTTGCTTTCACAGCACATATTAAATCTACTTCCACTCCACTAAGTGATATATAATTTCATATTATCAACCACTTTGATTTTTTTAATTTCCTGGATGCAGATAACAGAGTGCACCTTGAGTTGCTGATTAAGTCTTTTTCATAGTTAGCCTAAGCAGTGCTCATCCTCAGGTGAATTGTCTCAACAGCCTCTGCCAAGTCACATTTTACCATGAAGGAGAATCAAACTTCTTCAATATGTCTAGAATTTAATGATATACCATCAATCCTTGTTTCTTAATGAAATTATCTGAAAAAATATCTACTTATATTTGGAATTAAATACAATAGTCCAGTGTAATTTCACTGCGCCCATATAGTATTTTGCTTGACCTTCACAGCTGTCTTACTTAGCATAAGTATTGTCTTGAATTGGTTTCAGGGTTTTTTCTTTTCTTTTTTTTCTTCTCCCCTGGTAATACTTCAGTGGTTTTCCTGTGTTAGTGTTAAATCCAAGATATAGTCTGTCCAGTTCAACATTGAATACCACTGTATATTTTTTTTTTTTGAGCATATTTTGTCCCTCGGTCTGTGAAATCTTCAAGCAATGGATACTGATGACAGCAGTGTTATCTCCGGATTCCCTGGGCAGCTTCTATATTTTTAGAGAAGTACCTATAACATGATAGTTCCATTAGTCCTGCTCTATGCCGTTCATAGTTTCCAGCTGTTGCTCGTTATTGTGCTCTTTGCTTTACATCTCTACTGTTCTCTCTTGTGAAGAGATATTGTTCTCCCTGTCCCTACCTGAGCACTGTTTTTGTGTTATGAGAATGCTCATGGTGCTATTTCAGCTCTGTTTGGCTCATCTTCCATGTATTGAGGCCACCTGATACAGGACTTCTACTTTGGGAGTGGTGAGTAACATAGCCTGCTCTTGAGTCTGAGTGACAGTGTCTCTTCCCAGAAGTGGCCTCCTTTTATATGTGTGACTATTTTTTCTCTTATTAGTTCTCTTTTGAAGTCTACATATCTGCAGCATTCAGCAAACCTATCAAGTGCTGTCATGAAATCTTCATCATTTGCCTTTTATTCCTAGCAGTTTGTTGTAGCAAGTGATCCTGAGACTCTTGCTTGGAGGAAGTCATAAAGAATAATAGACTACTCCAGCTTTGAGGCATGCTTTCCTGTCAGTGTAAACATAAAGAAAACTGCTGGAAGGAACCAGTTCTGTTGCACCTTAAGAATAGTTTCACATCAGTTTATTTCTTAGTCAAATTAGAAGATCTCAGTCAGCAGCTTGACACTGTCACTTCTTCTTGAACTGGTTTCCTTAACTCCATAATGAAAATCTGTCCCCTAGGAAAATTTGTCATATATTTTCTTAATTAGTCTAACAGTATATACTATAATATAAAACTAAGACAAGAAATGGTGATATTTATTGTACAAAACTGTTTTCTCTGACTGAAATATATTAAAATCCATGAGGAAAGCTAACTTGTTTTGACACTAGGACACATGAGAACAGCATGTTGCACAGCCCTGATGGTATGTAATTATATTATCTGATTTAGATCTGGATCACTGGTATTCTTTGTCATATAAACAGCTTCAGAAGTTAACCAACTTATGCTGGTTTAGAATGTTGTATCTGGAGGAAAATTGCTTTCCTGTGAAATGACAAAACTGATTAATATTCAATATTGTAGCTTCTGAAAACAGGTATGCTATTTAGTAAACTATTTCAGCTATACCAAAAAAGGCAGTGATACATATTGAAGATTAATTATGTAATTGAAATATATTTTTAACGAAAACTGACTTTTAATATAAGACTTATTTTTAAGAAGAAAATTGTCAATGCTATTGTCTGATTTTTTTTATGAAAACGGATAGCCAAAGTTGGGGTTTTTTTTAAGATTTTGGTGAATGGTATCTATCAAAGCAATTTTTGGAAAAAAATGTTTTTAACAAATATGGTTTTTTCACAAAGAATTATTCTCCTAAGTTTGTTTCCTCCTTTTGAGAATGAATTCATAACGAAATTTTTCTGAAATTACTTTTCCCAGAATCATATTTTTTAAGAGACCTAACACTCAAAATTTTGAATAAATATCATCTTTTGTAAGAACCACCAGTTCAACCTAATGTCTGCTGAACTCAGTGAGAATATATAACTCATAAAGTCATATAATAATTTAAGATGGAAGGTATTTCTGAAGGTCATCTGGTCAAAATCCTACTCAAAGTGGAACTGACTTCAGAGGTGTTTTTAGGGGATACATTTTTTTGGAAGACTCTATACAGCTCTAGACACCTGTGATACTCTATGTCTAAATGCGCTGTTTACATATATGTTGGGGCTCAAAATATGACTTACCAACAGAAAGTAGTGTGAAGCTTGCTTTCACAGTTTGGCATGGCTTCTTGCATTTCCTCCAGCTGTGAAAGCATTTTCAGCTTGAACCTCTGATAAAATAAAGCTCTGCAGTTCAACATTCAAATAAACATGCATTTTGGTTCACATTTCTAAGAACACTATTTTTTTTTCCTTTGGTTTAGTTATGAAGCCTGCTGCACGTGTATGGATGAAAATTATACATATAAGCATGTCCTTTGCATTTTGTCCAATTATTTAGTTTTGTGAGATTCTATGTGTGAGCATGATGAAGAAGGGAGAAGAGAAGAGCAGCTTTGGACCATCTTCTTTGCCCTTCACGAGGGTTGAATGAGAAGTAGGAGTATTGAGTCAGGGTTGTGTGACTGTCAGGAGCACTGGCACAAAAGTATGGAGGGGGTAGAATCTGGTTCAGACCTGTGCAGTGAGAGATTGCTACTCTTTCTCACTCTGAGTGGCTTGTGTGGGTGCACACACATCGTCCCCAGCAATCAACTGCTGCATATACTCTTGTGACTCACCTCCACCCAAAATATTCACAGACAATATATACATATACATAGAAATAAACAAATATGCACTTGAATATATCCTACAGAAAGATGGTAGAATTTATAGGTGTCACATTCTGCATCTTAATTAGATATTCTCTTTTGAATCTCCTCTAAAGATGCAAAAGCAGGTCCCAGAGCATGTCTATTCATGTTGTAGTACCTTGGCTCTTGATTCTAAAAGTGTCTAATAGCACTTGATTTGTCAGTTGTTATATATGTGATCTAGGATTTTGTTTGAGTCTCTGAATATCTTCTCATTGGCACACGTCTGAAGCTGCCTTTATACACATAAGGATTTTATTTATCATTTCATAACTTTTAAAATTAGAAAATAAATGCATAATTTTAGAGATATTTTGTGAAATGACATGGAAAAGCAGTTATGGCAAAAAGGATAAAAACCCATACACTTAGTGTGCCTTATTTAGTTTGTCAAAAACACTTGAGCTGTTGAGAGAATCTAATGTAATTCAATGAATCTGCAAGTACATTTTCAGCCCATTGAAAATGACTGTCAATTCAAGGTTACTTCATAAAACTGAATCATGAACAAAAATTACTTGGTGAAGATGAAAAAGGCAAAGAAGTAAAACAAATAAGGAAATGGGTATTAACAAATTAGAAATTAGAACAACAAAAAATGTTAATGGAGATTTATGGAATAAAAAATGTTTTTTGTTGTATGGTCTTTCTTTGACCATTATTGGCCTATCTATGTCTTCATTATGTAGAAAAATTGTCTATTGACTTCAATAGCACTCTTTCCATTCATGCAGGCAACCATTTCCACTTGAAAAAATAATAAATATTATTAAAAGTATTTTTTTACACAAATGAAATTGCAAAGCTATTCCTTTCTCCATACATTTTTCACCCAAATGCCACTTTTGAGCTAGCATTAAAATATGAATAAATTTAGTAATTCATAAGTGTATATCATTATCTTTCCTTTTACACATATTCTTATGGCAGAAACATTTGTCTTCTTGTTAATTTTTCTTTATTTTTTGCCTTTAAATTGTCATTTGAAGCGTGAGATGCTTATAAGATTACAATTATCTACTCAGTTAGAAGGGTTATTTATCAAGTATAGAATTAATGAAAACATAAAGCCATTAGTGTCTTTCTCCCCTTTGTTTTCTGTTCCAATTCCCCAGCTATAAATGAGCTGCTGCCTAGACATCAGTATTTGCACAGATAGTAAAATTAACTATTGCTCCAAAATATTGGTAAGCTGCGTTTGCCAAAAGGTAATGGTCCTGGGTATAGTCAGACACTCCTGGAAGACAAAAAGGAACAGATTAAATTTCATTCAGCTGCAGAAGACCAAGAACATTTTTCTCTTTTTTTTTTTTCTCGTGTTTTCTTTATGTTTTGCTTTGTGTTTCCCTCATATCTTCATAAATTGGGCATTTCTTGGGGCCTTTTAAAATGCTGAATCCTGCTCAGTGTATGCAGAGGAGGCCAAATTCTGGACTCTGCTTCTTGATGAAAGAATTCTGGATTCTGATTCCAGACTTGAAAGAAAACTATTACTCAGCATTTCCATCTGGCCATCAGTATCTGTCCTCCTTCTCAAACAGGGGATTTCATGAAATGAGTTTACATTCACTTTTAATGTGCCAGCATCTGTTTCAGGTATCTGCATTGCTACAGTGAGGCACTGTGTTTCAAATGAGGCAGTAACAAAACTGTTCAGACCTCACAGCTTCCTGAAGTGCCTGTCAGCAGCTCCACATGGTTGAGCAAGTGTAAGGGCTCCAATCCTCTTTCAAACTAGGGCAGGTGAGAGTACAAAGAAGTATTACAGTGTCTTTCTCTTGTGTGAAATGGACTCAAAATCTCAGGGCATATTTTATCTTGCAGAAGGTTTGGCAATAACTGAATTTTGTGGCACTTACAGCATCTCCACCCTTTGTTTGTTTGTGTTGCAGAAATTTTTTTTTTAACCCAATGATTTCCCTCAACCAGTTTGAGTTTAGACGAAGACCTTATAAGCAGCTAAGCTGACACTTCATTAAAGGCAGACTGCTGGGACAGGAGAGTGAGAGCATTTTACAGAATCGCAGAACAGCTGAGGCTGGGAGAGGTACCTGGTGGTCATTTGGAGGTCCATCTCCACGCTTAAGCAGGGCCACCTAGAGTCATTTCTACAGGATCATATCCAGACAGATTTTTGGTATCTCCAAGGATGGAGACACCACAGTGTCCATTAGTGACAGTTACAGTGACAGTGCTCAGTTGCCCTCAAACTGAAAAAAAATTAAGCTTGACTATCATTAAATATTTTGTGTAATGACAACCAGCTCTAAATTAGAGCTAAGAATCACTTTTAATAGTTCATAACTTCCACCTCAGATCTTAAAGGCTTCAAGAACCTGTGTGTCTGTAACACTGTGTCAGTCTGCCTGGATGCAACTATACTAGTCAGTTCTAGTGTGCTTTGAAATGCTTCAGGACATGGGAATGTGATTGTCCTTGTTAGGCAAATCTCGACACACCCCCGAAAAAATATTCAGCCTGTTGTAATTATTTATGTGCCCCAACAATTCTGTCACATGGTCTGTCAGTCAGAGCAGCTCGTGGGAACACACAACGGGCAGTTTCCCTCCTGCGACTGTCCCGAGTGCAGCACCACAGCCACCCAGTCTCTGCAGTTTGTTAGGACAGATGCCTGACGTTCTGTGGGTTAACTCCATGCCTTTGGAACTCCGAGGCGTGTTTGATTTGCTGATAAGGAAATGGCCTGTGTCTGCAGGATACCTGAGTGTGCACTCACCTCGGTGGCGTGAGCATCAAGCTGCTTTACATGCTCTTGACTCCTGGCTCAGTATGCAATGTGTGTGGGGCAGGCAAGGACCCTGAAACTGCCTCTTTTTTCTTATCTTAGTTTCCTAGAAATATTTTCATTAGTTCTTTTCTTTTAGAGTATGCCCATAACTTGGGTTCTATTTGTAGATTTGTCTTTCTGAATAGCCCTTTGCACAAGAAAATCTATTTAATTTTTTTTTAATTGTCTGCATCAGAGTGGATAATGCTGTGACTTAGACACATGCTAAAAGAAACAAGTCAGCTTGCTTAATTTTAGCTGGAATACAACTTTACAATGTGTTTTTAGCCTTGTAAGATCAAAAAAAGCTCCAAGGAGATACTTGATTGAAAACTGCAATTGCTATCAGTATTTCCAATCTATTTCAAAGCAAGAATGAGAAAATAGAATTTTTAAACCACAATATTTATTTTTAATTTCACCTGCATTTGAGACCTCCTGCTGGCCTACTTCTTTGTGTTTTTCTCAATTTAAATCCAGTGTAACTGAGTTTGGGAGACAATTGATCACCATGTTTGGAATGCTGATGAATTTCTGTTCTTCAGCTGTATGCCTCTTTAACGCAGTTGTCTTTACTTTGTAAATAGATACAACTCAAGAATGCACATTAGTGAAATAAGGTACTTTGTTTTAATAAATTGAGGACATCTATTTTAGTGCTTTCCTGAGATCTGCAGGATACTATGAAGAGTTAGAAGCTATAGTACCATAACATGAAAGTGTTGCTTTATGAAGATCTAAATAAAGACCCCAAGAATTATATTAAAATATTTGTATTTAGGAGATTATACTACTGTTAGCATTGTTGATCAATTCAATCTACAAATAATTAATTATATAAATTTATTGCATCATAATGTTCTAAAGAAAGAGATGTCCTCAGCTTTTTCTTTTATTCATATCTTGTGGTCACCTTTGTACCAGATATTTTTGAAACTTTTTCTTGAATGCTCATATTATTTTGATGTCTTTTTAAGCTTCTTTAAGTTATGAAATTTATACTTTTCATCATGTACTCTGAGTTTCAAAATGAATTAAATTCTTCCACATTTCTCTTTTTCTGTTCAGCCAATTGTTATACGATAACTTCCAGGATTGTGAGTCATCCAAAGTGAGCCCACCACACAGACATTCAAATACCAGACTAGTATGTATTCTTCTTAGTGAAATTAGCTATTGATTGCAGTTGGCTGTGTCCTTTATTTCTCTTTCTTACAAGAATAGCATGGAAATGTAAAATGTGTATTTATTGACCAGATGATTATAGGCATTTTTGTAGTGCTTTTATTTTAAAATATTAGCTTTCCTAAAAATGTTTGTGCCATGTACTTACAGCTACTTTAATAAAGGAGGACCTATGCTTTTAAAAAAGTTGAATGTTCATGTGTACAGCATAACTAATAAAGAAATTTTGTTATGATTTATGGAGCAAGGAGTTATGCATGCATGAAAATTGAGTATAACAATCATGTATTTTTCTTGATATCAGGTTTAAATCAGCTATTTTTTATGGGCTTAAATTCTTAGGGATTATTTTCTTTTTAAATGCATTTTATGAACAGTAGAAGCACTACAGACAGAAAAGTCTTTCTGAACAGTTTTCGATTCAGACTACAGTATTTGTGAAAGGCTTAAAATTAGCATATTTGAATGAAGATTTAAAATGCTATAATAAATATCATTCTTTGTGTTTCCATAAAAGAACAGCTCTTTCAAGTGAATTTAATGCTCTCAGAAAGCATAACATTGACTGGTAAAGAAGTGAAACTCTTACTTATTGTTGCTAGGTAAAGAAAGACACAAGCAGAATAGCAGTCTCCCCTGAAGCAATGGTGTGTCTTATGTGTGACGTGGAGAAGATATTTTATCTTTATATCTCTGCAAAAACATCCAGTGAGACTGTTGCTTGTGCAAGATAGTCAATACAGGCATGTAATTTTCAGAAAATCACATGAGAACTGCCAGAAAATTAAGCCAATGGGTTTGTACATTCTGTCAAGCAAAGTTTCATCAACTACTGACCTTTCCCTTCTGGCCACTCCACAAGGAGAAAAGCTTCAGGGTCTGTTCTCTGGTGCCCAGATAATACATTCATGTTACACAGGGCAATAAAAACTCATATTCATGGAGGAAAACATATTAAAATCTCACTCTAACATCTTCAAATCCCCCAAAATCACAAACTGTTTAATTACTTTGCCAAAGATACAGCTTTTAATTCTGCAACATTCAGGTTTTTGAGATCTGGTATGTTTATACTATTTCCCTCTATTTCTAGCATTGCAGGTGGGTGGATTGAAACATGCCTTCAAGTATTATTATTTATGATTTCTAGAAATGTTGAAATTACTTACCTGTTCGCTACATAGATACAGTGTCTGTTTAGCACTTAAAGGTCTAAGGAGAAGCAGAGAAGACAATTGCCCTCCAGGCACATTCCTTCATGACAGTGAAAACATCTGCTTGCTTGCTAAAGATAGCATGGAAATATTTACACTATTAAAAAGAAAATTCAGCTACATAAAAATATGCTGAAGGCAAAAAAAGCAAAAAGACCAGTGATACAACTAAAAAACTAAGGATGTGTTAAACCATGCTGACTCCCATTATGCAAGACCTCATGACAATGAGGAGAATAAACTAAGCTTGGAAACCAAAGCATTTTAATCACACATAAATGCCATTTTGACATCTCACTATTTCTCTGCCCCACACGACAGATGACACAGTCTCTTCATGACTGTCAACTGCATGTCACCAGCACTGGCCCTCACTCTCTGTGGTTTTCATTGCCTTCAGGAATCTCTCATGTTGATTAGAGTTCATTGCTATGACTGAGCAATTCTTTTCCTGTAAAGTTAGTGAAAATTCATGTGTCAACACTGCAGTGCAGCAGCCCAAAATTATGCTAATTACCACATACATAAAACTATTTGGCTGAACCGAGGTTTAGCTACTTGAAGTTCTACAAAGATTATTTGGATGGCGAAGATGGTGATGTGATGGTTCTCTCTGGAGATATCTAGGGAAGAATCTGGTACCATATTCGGACAATGTACACAATAGGAAAATGTGGCTAGGGAACCGAGTAGTATACTGCAAAGCAGCATCTCAGTTATTATCAAATCTAATCATTAATCCTCGTAATCTTATCTAGCTATTAATTTTCTTGTGTTAACTTGTAATCCAAATATTTTCCATGCATAATTTTAATCTATCACTTCAGAATAAATGTATTGATTCAAGTATCCTTTTTTGGGCTGTATCATGTTCCCTTGTTTCATAGACCATACACTAATATTTTTGAACAGGATTTCCCAGGCAGATGTTAAGCAGTTCAGCTTTGGGATTAGTACTTTTTCTTTACTGCCTCTTATTTTGGCTTTCTCTCTTAGGAAATTTGGGCAGCCCATAAAATTAAAACAGTGAAGGGAGACAAAGAGACTGCATGATCTGTGCTGAGCAAGGGCAAGACATAAGTGAATTGGAATTTGTTCATAGAATAGTTAAAATTCACAGTTCAGCTACTAAGGATATAGGTTCTTCTATACTGTCTTGAGAAAAGGTGGAATGCAGGAAGGTGGAAGAGAAACACTATTTTTTCAAGGCCAGTCTTCCAATTTGTCTCTTCTCATGATCTAATGAGGACACAGGCTTTTTACATTTCCACGATTGAGATTCTGGATTCTTTCCTGAAGGTGACAAAACTGCAAAAGGTCATAAAGATCGGTTAGACTGTAGGACTTTTGGCTGCTGGCAGATCTGAAATTAGGTCCTAGTCTACGTTTTCCTTGACTGAACTGAAATGTAAAAATACTGTTACGTTTTGAATATGCACTGGTTTGGTGTTTCATGCCATACACTAGAAACTTACACTTTATACAAAATGTGCGCTCAGTACAACAAAAAGTCCTGCACAGTTTTTATAGACAACTTTCCAAATACCTTACTTACTTTAATTTAAAAAGATTTATAAACGTATGTCTTCAGAAGCTTTAAATATACCTAATGTGCTTCATCACTGTTAAACCTAATCTATCCAGTGAGATAAGTGTCAAGTAACAGCATTTTCTCAATTAACAAGATCTTTTAGGAGGATAAAGCTGAAGTAGAGAAAAAAGACATTCCCTTAAGATAGGAAAGTCCTGAATTTTTATTGCCAGTGTTATATTCATGGTCATAAGGACTTCTCCTTATGCTAAAAAAATGAATGGTCAGATTAAAACAACAGGTTGGCTTTTGTTCTGAAGAGTCTTAAAACAGTTTTTAAAGGTCCAGAGACATCTAGAAATAAACTATTTTATAACTTTATTTTTTTCTATATCACAACACAGTATTAAGATACTATTTTAGGTTACAAATGTTAATTACTGTCTGATTTTTCCCCTGTTCCATAGAGACCTCCACAATATCTTCTTGATTTTTTTAGAGCAAAATTATAAAATGCTATTGAAGTAATTATTTTATATTTGGCTGTTTAACAACAATATACACAAGAATTAATTAATTTTATGTCTAGCTGTAATTAGACATCAGGTAACAATTCTTGAAAGCATTTAAAATTATTTTAGCATCCAGAGAATTTATTAAATTTGAAAACCCCAGATACGCAACAACATTTTAATTTTAATAAAAACAAGGTCAAAAGCTAAAAGGAGGGAGCTGCTGTGTCAATAAATTTACACTGATAGGCATTTTATTTCTCTGATGGTTAGCTGGTGCATTCTAATAACATATTGCTTCAGATTTGTATATGCATTGATATATTTTAGGGAAGTGTATTGTAATATCATCAAAAGATTATTTATATGAGTTTAGAATATTAAAATTCCATATTTTATCTTTTACATATTTATTAACATAACAATTATGTGGTTATAATTGTTATGTTAATAAATATACTTATATACTATCGTCACTTGTGTGACAATAGCTAAGGATCTTGTCAGGGTTTACGTTATAATTCCCTATTTTCAGTGGCATCAATAAAACTTTGCTCCAGGCTGAAAGTTGGCAAGAAAATTCTATGTTCAGAATAATATATTTTGCAACAAAAAGGACACTTTAAAACCAGGAATCGTTTTACTAGGGTATTATTTTCCTTTTTTATTCTGTTTCAGAACAGCTGACGGTGCTGAAGGTGTTACAGAAAAATTATCAGTCAATTTCTCCCCACTCTTCCATCAATTTATAGCAATATGTTAAGGGCAGCTGAATCACACTTTACATAAAACTCATGTAATCCATTGCAGATACATGCTGTTACCACTACTCTTTTTGTAATTCCCTGTTGGATACATGTATTCACTTTCACTACTCAAATTTCATGCACTAGAAAATTTTGCTAGGTTGTGTAACTTGTAAAGCTTGAAAAGGAGAGGAATTCACAAGAGTTTGATTTGCCTGAGATCAAAACCAGCTATCAATTAATTAAAAAAACTCCAAAAAGGTAGAGATGAAGAGTCAAGGAAGAGGTATGAAGGGAGTGTGAGATAAGAAGTGAAGCGTCTGCCTGCAGCACACAGCAAGGGGATTTCCAGGGATGACACACGATGCCAGCTGAGCAGTGGAGTGAGTGAGTTTCTCCAGTGACCATCTGAAGCTAAGGCAGAAGGAAACTTGTAGTGGAAGGATGAACTTATGTTTCCATGAGTGGCATACTTAAGGATGACTTAGATGCTTACACAGGCTTTTGAATAGCACGTGTCACTAATCTAAATACGTAGATAAGTATTCTTTCCTCTCAAACTAGAGTTCTTCTAATAAATTGCATATTAAATTAATGCTAGAGTATATGTTCAGCTCATCAAAAACATAATGTCTAGTCTATCTCACCTACACACCACAGTCACCACATGGACTTTTACATTCAAGCCAGTCAGTATCTAGATATAAATATTTCTGTGATCGGAATTTAGGACACATTCAGAGTGAGGTGAATAACACTTTAGAAGCAGAAATTAATTTATTCTGATTATAAAAGAAGTCTAGAATAACAAATTCAAATGTAAACACTGTAGGTAGCTGAAGTTTAGCTAAAAGACATCCATTCATGGACATTGTAATTGAGACTACTTTATCTACCATGCTGCTTGCTCTCATCACTGCCACATCATGTATTTAAATTAGTGAGCTTTGGAAGCACAGAATTATGGATTTTTCACCCAGGACAGAGTGTCTTCAAATACCAATTTTATCCAGATCTCAATATCCCGTTACTATTTTGGATTGTAAAAGAGGTATACTACTCTGCTGGGGCTTTTATTCACTTGATTGACTTCCAGCCTCCTGCTGAAAACCACTTTCCAAAAGTAAGTCTGTGTAACCAGGCAGCCTCAAGACACCAGCAAGCCCAGAGTCATTGATTGTCCCTTATAGAAATTGTCCCTTTGGTGTTTGGCAGCAGCTCCACTGATGGGCAACTGTCCCAGTGCCATCACAGCCACAGCAGACACCAAGCAGGATGGCAGAAAGAAAATCCTACTTCCTTCCCTTCCTCATCTTCTGTTCTGATAGCTGGACAATGTCAATATGCCTTTCAGATTTTGTGTTTTGACACTGAAAATAAAAGGGGGGTTTATAATTTATTAGGCATTACTTAGTTTTAAGGACATATTTGTGGCATTAAACGAAACATTTTCTTTAGAAAAAGAAAAGCCAAATGGAAAGATTTGAACAATGATCAATGCACAGGTAACACATACAGAAAGTATGACACTGGCAGAGACCCTGTGATAATACAGATCGTGCTTGGCAGTAAAATGAAATTAAAGTTATATCTATTGCAGTGCAGGAAAGAGAATGCCTTTTCAAGAGTGTCTTATTCCTGAGTGTCTAGCACACCCTTTCTCCTTTTTCTGTAGATGTCAGTCGGGGTGAAGAATAGAGACATATATGTAAGGTAAGAGCAGTGAACAGTTTTATATGCTTTGTAAGTATGTGGGAGTATTTAGGCACTAACAACAGAGCTAGCAATTGATCTCTTAATAATCACAGCCTAATCTTAGATCTCACAGCAAGCAGATTCTAAGGATGGAATTTAACACTGAAAATTGTCATGGATTTTAGATTCAATGCACAGAGAATGAAAGGACAAATGGATATTTTAAAAAACATGGACATGCAATATGCGAATCAAAATATTTATCTTGGATTTCTCCATTAGAATGGCTGTATAAATTATTATCTACCTAATTATTTTAAATACAAAACAAAACCCAGATGTGAAACAATGCGAGCTGTTAGCAAGGAAAGAAAAACAGCTTCTGTATACAAGGAATTATTATGTTCCGTATTTTATAGCAGTATTAACTTCTTCCATTGTAACAGAAGAAAAAAGAAAGAAGTAGGAAGAAATAAAGAAAATAGCAAAGCAACTTAGATAAATGCCATTGTTCTGTTTTACATCTCTATTGGCTGTCCATTTTATTTGAAGGACTAAACACTTATTTTACTAAAATAAAAGTAATCAATAATGGCTGGTGACAGAACATGCTAATTTTCTTTGTTATGGCTTCCAAAATTTTAGTACTAAGAATGTCTGTTTGCATAATATCCACTGGTGTTTGAATGCTTCAAATAATTGCAGTGAGTATTTTTTCTCATAGCTTTAGAGCAAAAGTTAATCCTGCAGCTAGGCTCACCCATCAGACACACCTGCCTATATAAACAAAACATATCCACAAACTGAAATCTTTGTTTCGAAATAATTATTCTTTTCATTTAAAAAACAGCAAAAGAGCCACTCAAGTATGAAAAAGTACTATTATCTCATATAAAGATAGAAAGAAGGTTAAAAATGATGCTTCAAATTATTTTTAAGAAGAAAAGCATATGGCATACTCTATCCTACCACTCATAGAAGTGAACTTGATTGCAATTAGTTGACCTAATCAGGGATTCCTGGTCTGATTAATGTGTGTTTAAAATATGTTAACTGGCAACACTTGACATCGGATCTGAAATTCATTTAATAGTTTGAGTATCATTGTAGAATGTAATGGTTTTAATAAAATCCTGCTATTTTCAACACATCCTCTGCAGGATCTTGATGGTAATCCTAGGTAACCACAAGAAGAACTGTGAAATACATGGCTGCCGACAGTACCAACAGCATAATCTGAAGAAAGCAAGTGAACACTTGAGCACTTTATTCCAGGGAGATAAAAATACCTCATGAGGGGAAAATTCTGTAGCCTTTTTCCTTTATTTGACACAGTTCTTAGAGACAGAACAAGATATTTTTGGCCCTTGTATTTTACAAGTGTACAAGAAAAAAGTAATAAAATATCTTCCTTATCTCACATTTTCACATTTTACTGTAAATTATACTCTTTCTTAGGAGTAATATTAATTTGGGGTTAGATTGTGAAAAGATTTAAGCCCTGCAATGTCTAGCATTTTACAAAGTCTTTAAAGGATTTTCTGCCTTGTGGAATTCTCCCATTCCCCTGCCTAGGCTTCTCATAAATGCCTGGAGAAAATTGGCAAGAAATAAGGTAAATAACAGGAACAGGAGTTCACATCTAAAGATAAAATCCATTAAAGCGGGTTGCAAAAGCAGACATTGAGCTACCTAATAAGACACAGTGGAAACAGGGCTTGAACCCAGACATTTAAGTCCCAATGACGAGATACCATTTCTGTACACTGCTTCCTGACATCGGGTGCTTACTCCAGCGTCTCTGAAAGAACATGGCCAGTAGAGAAGAAGAAAGTTTGTTTTTCTGTCCCACTTTTTCTCATATGTTCCCTCAAAACTTCCACACAGTACAAAACACACCTTAAAAGGAAACAGGTTTCCCATTCTACTTCCTGTTGAAAGTTTTTCCCTCCATAAAAAGAATGCATTTTTGTTGGACTAACAAACATAAACAGTTTCCTTCCACTATATAGCCACTCCTTTGAACAGCCTAGGTGTCAGTAAACAATCACTACTCTATGTTAAATGTTCAGTAGAGCATATAAAGATTCTTTCCCTATCCACTAGCCTGTGAAGTCATGCTTAAATACTGAATACTGAACATATAATCATTTTTGAATGAGTCAAATAGCTAAGCCAGAGGAAATACAGTGTTGCTTTTGCTTCACCAGGCTGCAAAACAGAAACAAGCCTAGTGTTAACAACAACAACATGACTATGGGAGGCAAGGATAGGATGAATTTTTACATGTGACAACCACAAAATCTGGAGAAGAGACTTTCTTTGCTTATGAAGCTGGACAAAACAACTTATCCTTGTGTGACTTTGTGTCAGCAAGCAAGCAATGTCTACTGAACTTGGCCTCACAGTTAATGTGGAAAAAAACAATTTCTGCTGTTGATGGTAATGCCTAAAATCAGTGCCTACTCATGGAAAGCTAGGGCATTCTGAAATTATGGCTGCTGAATATGAGGTTTTAAAATCTAAATTTTAGATAACAGCATCACAGAATGGTCAAGATGGAAGGGAGCTCTGGAAGTCACCTGGTCCAACTACTCTGCTCGAGCAGGACCATTTAGATCCAGTCACCTAGCTGATTGCTCTAGTCTCCTAAAGAAGATTCAGATACCTAAAGGAGTTTGTCAGATAGACTTAGGGCCTTATCCTAGCATGTCCTTTTTCAGGCTAGTCCCATCCTATTAATTTTTTAAAAATATGTCACATATTAGTATTTTGATAACCATCTTTATCAGAGGATTATTTCTTTGTTCCTAAAGGCCTGAAATTATTAAATATAAATGAACCATATTTCCATTCAGAAAAAAAAATATGCAGATATAATTTTTTACTATTCTTTCATTTTCTTTTCCAATTCCATTTGATTTCTCTCATCCTAACAGATGGCATACCAATTTGAAGTTATTCTATTGAAATGCATTTGAATCATTGCTGAAAAGCTGTTGTGAAATTAAGTATTCATTGATAATCTGAGGCTGAAATCTTGCTGTCCCCTCTGTAGTATTCTGCATTTATATACTCTCTACTCCAAATGCTAGGGTCAGAATTTTTAACTGATCTGACAGATGGAAGTAGCCAGTGTTTTTTTAAAAAGCAAATCACAAGCAGAGAAGTGCCGAGGTGACTGACATGTCAGCAGCACTCACCTTTTGTAAGCCTTTGAGGAGAATTAATCACAAATGTAGTGCAGACATTGAAGTTACCAGACAACATTAAATGTTCTGGATGTTTAGCCTGTCTGAGACTGGAATAATGCTGGCAAGTCACAGCCCAGATTTTGGTCCTGTGCCTTGGAAAAGCAGCTACTGCCTCCTTGCCTGTAGGCAGCTCTCTGGCCATAGATTATGCCTGGCTTCTGTCCACTGACTGTGAGATGTCGCTCCAGCTGACTGGTCCTGAAAAGAAGACTCCAGGCCTCAGCTAGATTTCAGGGACACAGAGGAACACAGGCATTTGAAACTGATAATGATCAAGAACAGTGACATATACAATGGAGTTAGTACTAGTGATAATTTGAAAAAGGGCAATCATCATTTGTGCATAAAAAGTGCATAGTGCTTGGACCATACCACAGCTGTCCTTGTTTCTCAACTACTTCCACCTATTTCAACTATTTTTGACAGCTCTGTAAACCTCCTGCCCCTAGCTTGTTTCTGATCTCCCTCACATGACAGTCTAATTGACAATTCAGGTATTTCTTTATGATCAATTCAGTGCTTATTCCTGCTGTTTCTTGGTCTTCTACCCCTAAAGTCCTCCTGTTGTCTACACTTTTTAGTATTCCTGGTGACTGAATGATCCAGTTCAATACAGGGTTTCAAAGCTGAAAACTTGTCCTTAGCTGACAGAACTAGTGTATTTTACTTTGCTATCTCTATTCAGCAGGACTCAGAGATTCCAGTGATACTGTACTGCTTTTAAATAGACCATGGGAGATGATGAATGACTAAACCTTTGGATTTATTCTTTATTCTATTTGCAGGGAACAAGTAGGTTCCAGAGGGTCTTGTCTCTACTGCTAATTCAACTTGCACATAACCTATAAATATGGAAATCTGGGAACAATAATAAACCAGGTCCTTTTTAAGTGCTGGTATCTGGTGGTATTTGAGGTAGCACAGCACTGCCACAGCTATGGATGAGATGTGAATGGCTGAAGTAATAAAGAGCATTTCCAGGTGTTAAGCAAAGGCTTAAGGTTAGGTGCTGTGCTCATGACAACACATCCAGTGTGTGTAGACCTGGCATAATATCCTAGTGTTCTAATGCTTTGGTGTGCAAAATCTGGGAGAGTCTTTCAGTCTGATATTCCCCTTCCCTCCTTCCTTCCTTCCTTTCTTCCTTCCTTCCTTCCTTCCTTCCTTCCTTCCTTCCTTCCTTCCTTCCTTCCGGCACTCTGGGAAGAGTCGGGTTACAAAACCAACAGACATGGCACGGTGAGGCAGTGAGAAATTAGCATTATTTAAAGCATTGCAAGAATTTAGACTTAGTGAAGCCTTACAAATTTGCGCCATTTTTCTGTATCTTCAAACTATGTATTTTTCTGTATCTTCAAATTTTCTATACCAACAAACTATGTTTCTTTTTATCAAACTTTGTGTTTGGTGGGGCCTGTGGGTTTTTTGGGTGGGAAGGAGAAGGGGATTGCTGGCACCTTTTCCTCCTCTGAAACAATGGAGCTTTTTTTTGAAGAGCTCAGTAACTCATAAGGTAGTATATAAAATAGAAGGAAGAGTCAATATTAGAAAGAGAGAATAAACAAAAGGAGAGCAGCTTGTTTATGGTACGAACTACAAATAAACGTGGTAGAATTACCATTTTAAGAAATATTTCAATCTAGATTTATTATCATTTTATCCTAGATTATGAAATCTGTCAGTCAATGACATAGGAGAAACTGGCACCTTCCAATTCAAGAAATTTCTACTGTTGTTAGCATGGAATTGTCAGTATTGACTAAATATTACCTACTGTCTCAGAAAACCCCTAAGACCAATTTTTAATCTTTTCATCTTTTAAATGCAGTTATTTTTTGGATGTCTTTAGGAGAATGTGTTTTTTCTTTTTGTTGGGGAACAGTAGGAGAAAGAAGCAGTTAAAATGGGTGAAAGAATATGCCGCAATATGAATTCAAAAGTGTCATTTGAAATTAACCAGGAGTCCACGCAGACTGATGCTCTCTTTTAGTTTGTGGTGACTCTTAAAGAATGCAATTAAAGAGGCCATAGCATGCTCAGTTGTGTCAGTACAGTGGTAAGCATTTTGCATCTGTTCCCATAGCAACAGCACTGCAGAAACAAGTTGTTCAGGCTACAGTCTCTGTCACATTGGTATGGGGAAGCTCTCCCTGGCAGGCTAATAACTATAACTTTCTAGGTCTCAAAAGGCATTGTTTAGAACTGTGCTACTAAACAATGACATACTTAACACAGCCTTAAGGTACCAAAGGAGGATGAAATGCAGATGGGATAAACATAGTTCTATTTGTAAAAATAATTTGGTATTTCTAGTGACACCACCTTAAAGAAAAACAAAATAATTTTGCGGGATACAGACACAGGAGGGATTTTAAAATACCTTGAAATTCCGATCACCTGGAAAGCTGTAAGAAATCATAAACAGTAGAAAATTACTAATCAGGCCCAACTGTGGTTTTGTTAAAATAACATTATCACTTATGGCATTGCTAGAACTATTTTTTGGTATGTAGATGAATGTTTATTGGTGATTTCTTTTTAAAGAGTTAAGGGGTTTTGTATTTTACTGGATAAAAGATAAAATTTGCCCTTTGGATTCATTATGTGAACTGAAGTTCAATCAGATACTGACATTCTTTCCTCAAAAGTATGCAGTTTATTAATGTCTTATCAAATATTTCTTCTATGTTGTCTTAGAAAGGAAAAGTCCTGTGTGAAAAAACAAAAGATAAAACAAAGAATTATAAAAAAAAAAGAAAATATAAGTACCTACTTCTTCTTTCTTATGTGGAAATCCTTCACATTAAAACTGCAGGGATTAGTTGTTCTACCTAATAATTCAATAAGACGTTCTAAATTAGAATATATTTTCTTTTCTTCTTTGTTCCATAGTAACAAACACAATAGTTAAGGAGAAAAACAGTTTTGGATATAACCTCTAATTTTCACACCTGCAAAATATTTTAAATCACTGCTTTTAGGAAAACTTTCTACACTGTTCTGTGTCCAAATTAGTTTTTGTTTTGTTTGCTGTTCTTTTAGGTTTAATGATACTCCAACCAGCTATCTACAAGTGAAGGAAAATTACGTCTGTAATTTAAAAATATTAACTATATTTGTTTTAAAAGTCCTGTCTGGAAACATCCAAAATATTATATAGGAAATTAAAGCCTAAGTCCAAGGAGGGAGTTGAACTTATCCTGGCAACAAAATGAGGCAGGTCAACTGAAAGGCTTGGCACTTGCTCCATAGGAATTTTCATTAGGGCTACTGCCTCTCTTAAGAAGATTTTTAAGTCACAGAGACAGCCAGTTGCCATGAGGGCTGACAGCTGGGAATTAGAAGTGTGCCTTTCAGTTGTATCTGGGCCATATAAAAAAGAAAACTGTATTTTAGGAAATTTTTTTTAAATCAGTTCCAACTGGTTGGCATAGGCATGTTTCTCTTTGATCCAACATGTATTACAAATCCTGCTCATAAGTGCTAAGTCACTCAGAGGCACGTCTTCAGAAAAGGACACTTAATTACAAGCTTCTGTTTAAATTTGGTCAATAATGTGTGGACTTGAAAACCAATGAAGTTTTATGAGTATGCTGTAATTATTTTTACTCAGATGGTGAATTCTGATCAAACAGGGACACAGCACAAAAACATTTGCAAAGAGTTTGTTAAAAAGCTATGTAGAAATTTTCCTACCACTTTAGACTAATTCTGGCTTTCCTTTCGACCATACCAGACAGGGTGAACTCTAACCAATCATCCACAGAACAAGCACTCATTTCTGACTTTGTGATAAATCCAGATTTGATAGACACAGATTTTCCAGCTAGTCAGATGGTTACCCTGATGTAGGAGACATGAATACAGAAAAAAAAAAAAAAAAAGCTGTTGCAGTGGCAAGACTGGAAAAAGATCATTGCAAAAACTAATGTTTGAACATCTTAATGTCAAATTCAATCCACAGCTCTGAGGTAAGCCTCTGGAGTCTCTATAAAATACACAGGGATGATGAGATTCCTGAGGAAAGCAGCCTGTGCCAGATACTCCAGTGAGCCATTACCCTGTACACTGTCACAGACTGTCTTTCCTCCTTGTTTTTGTCCATTGAATCCCCCCATGGTTTGCTGCCAAGATCAGAACTCTTGTCCAGAGTTTATCTCATTTTCTGGAGCTACAGTCTTAATGGGCATGCAAAGTCCAGTTCTTTCTTTTCCTATATTCTGTATTTCTGCTTTTAATATCCCATTTCAACAACTCTCTCCCTCAGGAGGATCCTTTACTCCGAACCATGAAGGAGAGACACAAAAATGCCTGGCTTACTCCCCACTCCCTGTCTGTGGCTGGTGTTGGCCAAGACCTTTCCACCGTAACTCTGCAATGTAAAGACCTTGCCATTGATGATGTGGATTTATGGTAGGGTCAGGCTCCATCCAGGAGGACAGAGCCATTAAAGGTTGCATCTAATTACCACCAATGATTCCTGCACTGCAATGTTTCAGAAGACACAGCAAAGCACATTTTCATGACAAGTATAAAAAGCACTCTTCTGAGACAATGCAGTCATTCCTCCATTTCTAAGTCTTTTGCCAAACTAAGAGTATTCAAGCCATTAAGGACAAAGGTATCCAGAAATTTTAACCGCACACTACTATTTGAAATTACTGAGCTGCTGTAGCTAACATAAAAAAAGTAGAACAAAAATAAGTTTGATCTGTGATAATCACCATGGACATCAAAAAGAAATCAGTCTAAAAAATACAAATTTTATAAAGTTGAAACATAACAGAAAATGAGGCAGGCCAATGGGCATTTTGACAGGGGGTATAAAAGTATATTGCTTGACCAGCTCCATATTTTACTCAGAAACAAAGAAAAAAGCCCCAACCATTTTCTGAGGATTTTGGAATAAATTTAATAGCAGATGGAGAAAAGGGACGAAACAACAGCTGAGAACAGAAAAGAAAGAAAATCACTTTTTTTTTTTTTTTTTTTTTTTTTTTTTTGTAAGAGAAGGAAAATACTTCTAATCTGTATTGCAAGTTCATACTCTTAGTGGTTAGTTGCAGGAGAAGCTGTTGATAGAGTCAAGAGGGGTTAATGGCAGGAGAAAGCTGAAAGTGTATGCTTTGCCAGACAATACAAGTGAAAGTATTTGGAGAATAAGTGAGTATGATAATGCAACTTATTATGGAGCTTCATTTTCTTTTAGCTCTGACAGAAAACAGCTGCCTCAGCACTTCACCATTACCTCGGTAGTCAAGGTGAGATGAGATTGAGAAGAGTTTATGACTTAGTTTTTCAGCAGCAGTAGTCAAAGTAAAAGGCAAGTAAAGGGCAAGAATTGGACTCAGCATTTTCATTTTCCACATGGGACTTTGTATATTACATTTGCATTTTATATGTTACATGCAATTTTCTGTGCATTTCCCTTCTGGAATTTATGCCACATGAGATGGTTGAGTATTTGTTCACTGGAATTAATGTTATCACTTTTAAATTATGGCAGATTCTTGCTGGCAGAAAGATGCATACTTTAACATAAAGAGAGCATAGCCAAGAGATAGAGAAAGAGAGGAAGGAGCAGGGGAAAGAAAAGCAGAAACAACAGAGTGAGAATTGAATAGAGGAAGGCAGAGAGGAAGGGAGATAACATTTTTGACAACTTTTGATTCCTTATTTGTTTCCTAACTTTTTATGCAATGATAAGCTTCTCCAGAACTCTCAATCTTAGTTTCTTGTCTTTAAGTGAAAGATAAAATTACTGAAATAATTTTCTCTGGTGCTTTGAAAAATTGAAATAAGGAGCAGTACAGAAAAAACGAAATTAAATTAATTTTTAAAATATATTTCTGACAAAATGCTTTTTTAAATACTCAGTTTTGAAAAAGTTGTTCTGTCTTACACAAGAAAAGGTAGAAGGTTGTTATGAGAGAAATCAGAACCATCTGTCAAGGTCACTTGTGTTACCTTAATTTTCTTTGCTTCCACTTTAATCTCCTAAAGCATCTCTTGATTTTCTAACTCTATAACATTATGGAACTGTTCCTACTCAGACCATTCTGGGAAATTTCAGATTTCTGTGCACAGAAAAGGATGTTGATAATGTAATAAATTCCAATATATATTTTTAATACTCTTAGGTAGTGTTAGAAAAAAATTAGGGAGACAATTTACTACATCAAGAGTATCTCCAAGTTCTTCTAAGTCCACAAATTGGAGAGGGTAATATGGGATCAATGAGAAGAGGAATGATGGTGCATGGCAGTGGCTCAGTTTGGTGAACAGGGTTCTTCCTCCAGATAAAGGAAATGAGTTTTTCCTCACTCTGTTCCAATACAGGTAGTTGTTGGAGAAATTCACAAGATTAAGAGATTTTTTAATATCTTTCCTTAATTGGGTTTTATTACCAATAAAAACATTACATTTTAACAGTTTTCTTCATTGCATTTCCAGAAATATTTGACAGGCACATGCCTGGTTGATGTACTGGTTCTCAGGAATCTATTGAGTTCTTATATTTGCTTGTACGTCGGCAAAGATAAAATCATCCTTTTAAATTTCAAGACTAGCACTTAACTTCAGTTTTCATACTGCTTAAGATGAGTCTACATAATCTTCCAAAATTAGACAGAGAAACATGTTCTGTGCTGGACAGCTAAAATCTTAGCTAAACTCTTAAATATGAACAAACAAAAGCCGTCAGGGATTTTATTCTTAGGGTAACAAATGTATATTAAAAATGTTTTCCACTTTCAAAGTACTACCTCCCTCAGAACTAACAAAGCTCCATTTGATCTTTCTCGGATTTATTACTGATAAATCCATAATGGGCACTCAAGCTCTCAAATTTCATATTCCCCCAAGATGTTAAAATTTAGACAATTAATATATTCAGGGTTCTTTTTTTATTTTTTTTTTTTTATTACTTTCTTGATGTTTTCGGTTTATTTTCAGTGTAACTGGGTTTCTGTTTAAGAATTTTCTCCACAGGTATCAGGACTTGCAATGTTTCATCACAGAGGCTAAAAAGACCCTCAGGCTCACTGAGTGCAACAGCTTGCTACTCTTCTCTTATAAATACTTTTTTCTTATAAGAAAAACGTTAAATGAGAGGAAAAAATTTGTAGATATAGCTTGTAAAGAGAAACTGTTTAAGATTGTCATTCTGGAAGGCAACTTGATTAAGACAAGCTGAAAAAGCAGTCTTCATACTTCTAGGGCAGGAAAAAGTCTAAAAAAATGAGTAAAAAGTTCAATCAATTCAGAGAAGTATAAGGGTATATTTTCAGTGACAGTAACCAAAAGCAAAACTATTAAATAGTGTTGTTACCTTTAAAGAAATAAAATAGCTAAAACTTACTTAATTGCAGAATCAAAATAGGAAGGCTGTCAAGAGATCAGTTTGATTCATTCACCCTCCATAGAACTCAAATAAGAGAATGAGAAATATGAAACATAAGATTAAATTCAGGTTACTAGGGAAGAATTAAAAAGTATAGCACAGGTGCCTAGAGACAAAATTATAAAGAAAAGAAAATTACATAAGAAGAAAAAAGAGGCAACTATTAAGGAGTAACAAAAGTATCACTATATTATCCTAGAAGAATCATAGTAGTCAGATGCAAACAATGGGCCAAGGAGAGGCTTGGTCTGATACTAAAGCACTAACCAATGATAGTTTTAAATGGTCTCTTTGTGACTGTTTTCACTAGCATTTATTGCTGACAATACCAGCAACGATTTTCATTGGGGTAAAAAATAATCTTAAATAAAGAAAATAAGCATTTAAAAGGTCTCAGAAATGATAATGTATTTGTAGTCATCTGAGTATTGTTTAGGTGCATAAAGCAGTCTCAGAACTACTGGCATTGTCTGGAGAGGAGAAATTCTTGGGACAACTGAAGAAATGCAACTTAGTACTTGTATTTAATAAAGAAAAAAACAGAGTAAATGGCCATTCTGTTAGGAAGAATATGGAATTAGAGGATCACATGCTACACAATCATCAATGAACCTCTGGTCTATAATGGAAGGTAAAACAGCAGTACAGTAAGGAAGGCATATAAAGGTGTGTATACATATATCTATATATCTAAAATCCTGCTTGACTCAGCATCTTCCAGTATGTTCCATTATTAGACAGAGATAAGTGTGAGAGTGCCCAGAAGCAGTACTCATAAAACAGAGCATGCAGGACATAGATGTCATTACTCAATTTAAGTGCTATCAGTGGTGCCATATTTAATATTTTTACTTCTTTCACACACACACACACAAAAAATAGTGATGATGCATGAAAAAGCATTGTTTGATCATTTGGTGTGTAATAGATACATGTTAACAATGTTACTTGTGGTAGCAAAACAGTTCACAGGCAATAAAGTACCAATTATATTAGAACGTGTATTCAAAACGATAGAAAGAAATTTTGGGTCGTGATTATCTGGTTACATACAGGTATTTACTGCGTAAATATCAAAATTTCTGCTTATTGTTTAGACTTCATCTGTTATGCAAGCAAACAGGTTTTTCTTGGGCAAATTCACCTTGTCTAGATGAGAATGTTTAAAACACAGCAGATAAACAATGCTGTAGAGATGTCTCGTTTTTTCTATTCATAGAATCACAGAATGGTTTGGGTTGGAAGGAACCTTAAAATCATCTAGTTCCAATGCCCATGCCATAGGCAGAGGCTCCTTCCACAAGACCATGTTGCTGAAAGCCACATTCAGCGTGGTCTTGAACACCTCCAGGGATGGGATATTCACAGTGTCCCTGTTCCAGTATCCCACCATCCTCACATTCTAACATCTAATCTAAACCTACCTTCTTTCAATTTAAAACCATTCCTCCTTGTCCTGTCACTACATGACCTTGTAAAAGATCCTTCTCAATCTGTCTTGTAGCCTCTTTAGGTACTGGAAACCTGCCATGAGGTCTCCCTGCAGCCTTCTCCAGGCTGAACAACCCCAACCCTCTCATTCTGTATTCATATGAGAAGTGTTTCAGCCCTCTGATCATCTTCATGGCCTTGCTCCAAAAGTCCACATCCTTCTCATGCTGGGGGGCCTCAGAGATGGATGCAGTACTCCAGGTGGGGTGGAGACTTTCCACTCTCAGGAAAGTGGCGTAGATGGGGAGAATCACCTGCCTCTGCCTGCTGCCCATGACCCATCTGGGGCAGACCAGGACACAGTGGGTTGTCAGTGCTCATTGTCAGATCATATATACATAGACATTGCTGATGTCTTTATATATATACAGACACCTATGTGCTTTTGTAAGAAAATCATGGCCACATCATTCAAAGAGGAATACTTTTGTTCTTAAACTCAAAATGGTTTATTGCAAATGCATTCAAATGAAAGAAACATGGAAACTAGTTTTGGTAGTCCTCAAGGTCTTCACTTGTCACTTCCCAAAGCAATGTGTGGTTTTACCATTTTATTTTCCTTTTTTTTTTCCACTGCAATGAGTGCTAAATTTAACAGTAAGGGAGAGAAAAGGACACTTGGGGGGGGGGGGGGGGGTGGTTTGAGAGATAGTACAAGAGCAAGCTAAAAGCCAGGGCTTAGTGCATATACTGTGCTATGGAAAGCACTTGTCTGTGTTGGCTGTGGAGTTCATGAGGGAGTGCACTGGATCCTTTTTCAGTTCTAAGAAACCACAATTCACTGAGAATTTTTTTTCATGGTGCATATCATGTACTGTACCAGAAGGCATGTTAAGAGAGTGCTCCTAACCTCCGCCTTAAGGGTGGTGAACAGTTAAGGGAAAAGGACAGACATTAAAACTTGCAGAATTCCCCACTACTCAGCAAACCTTTGCCAACCTGACTTATGTAAAAGCAGACTGACCATCTAAATCATCAAAAGAATTCCCTTACTTTCTAACTCAGCAGTCGCAGAATGACTATTAAATACAGCTCTGGGAAACTTAAGGTTTATTCATGCATGCTGGATGTGAAATTTAAGTCCAGTTTGTGCTACATATCCAGAATATTGAATGACTGATATGCTCTGCAAAAAAATCTTCAGGACCAAAGTTTAATTCTGAAGTGAAGGCTGTTTTGAAAGACAGAGATTTGCTTTTTTTGGCATGATCAGCCAGAATCAACACTAACATCCTTTCCATTAAGGGCCTGAAACTTATTCTGAGTAAAATGCATGGTTGCAGATTCCCATACCTTCTTTTGATGACTGTAGGCAAAAAAAAGGAAGAAAGAATGGGGAGTCATTTTTCTGTAATGCAGACCTGGACCCGCAAGTGACATACCATACTATATAAATATTTAGGTAAATGGAGATGCATATGCATTCAAAACTGCTATAGAATTTACATGCTTCCTTCGAGTTTCAGGCCAGTGTAATACTTTGAGAATTAGACATTGTTTTAATTGCACTGATTCCTAAGGGAAAGCCAGTCCCCAGCCTCTATTAAAAAGAACACTCATTAAATGCTTTCCTATATTCAGAGGAGGATAAATTTATGGTTTGTGTGTCACATGTCATACCAACCTCAAGTGCCAGCTAATATCTAGCACTGACAAGGTTATTGTACCCATCAAAAGTATGCTTATGCACTAAAATGTGACAGAAAGGTAACTATTGCGCAAGACAAATGTTCCCTCTTTAATATGCATCATACACAGGTAACGGCAATAAAAAAGGACTGAAAAAGAGCAGATAGCAAAACTAGTATTTGGAAGAATATAAACAAGTGTCTCTTTCCTCAGTTTTGTAACACTCATAAATGTGGAGGAGCCTATGCTCATTCCAAAACCTTAGGATCTGAGAGACTGGAGTCTCATGGCTTCCCTGTTATGAAGCACTATAAAAAATTTAGTACAAAAAACACGCTTTGATGCCAAAAACAGTGGCAATGCTGATCCACATATATTTGGCCTAAATTGGATTGTATTATATTATCCACAGACACATTCTCTTTGCAGTATTTCATAGTTTTTCACGCTCTTCAGACCAAAAACAGAAATACAGACTCACAGTGCAGCATGTAAACATTATAAAGTTCAATAGCACAGAGCTGTAGCTTTTCTGTAACAGAATTTTGCTAACCTCTTGCCTAACCTCTCCTTTTGTCAGCTAACTATTTAAACAAAGTATAAGGGAAAAAGAAACAACAGACAATGACTTGTTTAGCAGCAGAAGAGTGTACGCAGCCTTGTCACCATTTTCTTTATTCCTGGAAGTTCAATTTGATAAAATGCATCACAAGTTGGCACAGGCGATATATGAACATTATCATTCTTCAACTCATACTAAAATTCGAACAGTTGTGACTGGTGTATTGGCTTTTTTCTGTCAATTGAGAAAATAAGACTTGAGTTGAAGCAGATGACACTGATGAGTGTTGCTATGGGCACATTTGACAATAAGCATGTTATAATGGCTCAAGTTCTTGAATGCTGTCAGTAGTATTTAAAGTTATAGGAGTTTACTGATCTATTGGAGTAGCAAACAGAAGCATTTCTGGATTTTCTCACCAGCACAGTGAAAATAAAACCTTAGCATCACTTTTAGTGGTATTCAGATGACACCAGGGCCAGTTTTTAAGATGATAATGAATGGAAAATGGCATGTTTAGTGAAAAGTGAAAGCTGTTACAATGCAAGAGCTTCAGCACATTGAGCTAATGCTGCACAGTGAGAGGGGAAAAGAAAAAAGAGCTGGTATTTTACACTATGGAGCAGTGTTTTCCATCTAAAAACTGAACATGTTCATAAGTCTGGTAAAAAAACACTATAAGGGTGATCTGGCATAGAACAGCACTGATGGTTACTTCTGGCTATTGCATGTCTTGCATGATTATGATGCTCTGAAATTACACAATGACATTTTTTCAGGGATGAGAAGCCTCATTGTAGTTACTATGTCACAGTTAACATCTCTAAAATAATTTTCTAGGACATAAATAAAATATAAAGTTTTTGAGACTGAAGAGGCAGGAATTAGAAATACCAAAAGCTAGGAGTTCATGGAGTGTTTGATGCATTCATTGTGCACAAGTCAAAAGAAATGCTGAAAATCTGCTTAATAAAGTTATTGTGCATACCACATCTTGAAAAAAAGTTCGCATGTTTTGGTACCTGAGTTACATATTTGGAAAAACTGAGTTTTCTGAAGAAATGTAGAATTTTGTTCTGACTGAAAATTGTTTTAGCATGTACCTATGTGCTAAAATACTTTCATTTTTTAACTCATCCTTCTCTGAAGACAGATTTTTTGAGTGAGTTTCCAATTAAATATTAGTTCCCTTGAAGACTCCAAGAAGAGCCACTATCCTGAGCCAATGCCAATATATAAAGAATATGGAGACATAAAAAGGTGTGTTCCGGGGTTGTTTTCTGGTAGGTCCTTTTGTTTACTGATTAGCTGTATTTGGAAGAATACTTGCTCTCAGCTGTGTGTATTTCCTTTTTTGTTGGATTCCTTTCACAGTGAAGAACAGAGGCTTTCCATGGTGTTTGTAAAAAAAAGTTTACTGTTTTCTCCAAAATTCAAATAGCCTCAGAAGAAAAAATGGCAGCCTAAATGGTGTTAAACTGAATGAAATTATCTCCCAATTACAACATAATTCAGAGTTACACATCAAAAAAGTGGTTGCTCTAAATACAAGTTTATGAAAAAGTTGAATTTCATGCTTAAGTCTTTCATTAAACTCTACTTTCCTGCTTTTCTAGCTTAATAATAACTTAATGAAAATAAATTTCAAAATTGGTTTAGTGTATGTAGGTGGATTGTTTACAATGATTGTTTTCTGATTCAGTGGCAGACTTAGAAAAACTAATTACTTCTGTAGCTCCCAACCACATTCATGAACCATTTCATAAGTGATCAGTGTTAAGTGTGGGAGCAGAGAGAAATGAGGAATAAGCAGAGCATTGGCTTCATTTTGGTTCTTGGCTTGGACATTGAGGCAAGTGGGACAAGCAGCACTGTCTGCACTGCCATGGGCAGTGCTAAACCACAGCTGGACAGCTGTGCTCCCCCAGAGCCCTTCGCAGTGCATGTCAACTCTGACCTCATTGGCCCATCATTCTGACAAGTGGGGTCATATTTTCTCATACCCAACAGACTCAGCATGCAGCTAGAGCTCCCATAATAGCTGCTGCTATGAAGCAAGAGAAAATTGGGCTTCAGAGACACTGCACCTCTCAGATCACATTTACCTGTGCATTTTACAGGACAGAATCTAGTTCAATAGGTACATTTGCAGTCATGCAGATGTGTTCTGGCAGCTATAGATTCTACAGAGCTTTTGAAAGTAGGGCTTATTATTTCATAGCTGCTGTCTGGAACTCTGGGTACTGAAGGAGTGAAGGGAAACTGATACAGACCTAGCAATGGCATTTCCAATAAGGCAGGTACATCATAGGACTGCAGCTGAAGGCAGAGACTTTAAAAGCTTGACTGATGAAAGTGAATGAAATCTGGAGATCTGCCACTGAGATGTGACACCAGGAGCCAAAAGTTGTCAGAAAAACTGAAAAATCAAGTGAAGAATAGCTAAAAGTTGTGGACATGAGACGTTAACAACCTCTCAGAATGGGCAGTCAGGGAATTCAGCAGATATTTGAAGATAAAAAGAGATGCTGAGGGAACAGAACCCACTGGGAATTTAAATATAGACAGTACACTGGGGAGGGTGTGAAGCAATTAAAATGTAATTAAAATGTTGAATATACATCTATAAAATAATTTGGAATAAAATATTAATGGGACACGATTCTGGGTCTTTAATCTCTGAATACCTAGAATTCAGTTGTCACTTACAGAAGTAATTCCATTGCTCTTTTTAAAGCAACAAATACATCCTTAAAAAGAAATTCTATATGTGATTAGACTGCTATACATAGTTTTTAGTTGAATGTAATTCAGGCGATAAATGTGGGCACAGTGCCTATAAAGATTCAGGGGAGCATATTGACCACTCATAGAAGGGAGACCACACATTTTTTACTAAAGACTAAGTTGGACATCTTTACAGCTGCCATGAAATTATTGCAAATGACACACTGGGCAGGTTGCAATTTTTTTTCACCGAAGTCATTGCTCTTAACACAGAGCATGTCCACATTTTGTCTTTCCACCAGGTCATTGTCTCTATTACCTTATTAATGTATGAGCTTTTAATATGAATGCAACATCAACAGAAATATAAAGGTGATTTTCAGCTTATGTACAACTATTCGGCAAAAAGGATCTATGTAAAAGCAAAAATTATTTAAATTGGAGCTAATGCCAGTTACTTAGTGTTTGTGAACATTACATCCATTAATAGAATATTTGCAAAGGACAGTAATGCTTTTTCAGTAAGGTACATCTGCTGACAGGAAGACAGATCACCTTTCTGTGTTTTATCAGATCATAGACTCTCACGTGTCTGTGTTAATGCAGCAAGCAGATCAATTGTACAGTAGGGATTTTTCATCACAAAACAAGATGAAAATTAATTAGAACAACATGGTTTTTCAGCTTTACTGCAAATTTCTTGTTTGATGATGATAATGATGATTATTAAATTAATTATAGTTGTTCCCAGATATGGTACCTGAAACTAGAACTCTAGTCTGGCAGACATTGCAAAAATAAAAAAACATAAAACAAAAAGTAAAGGATGTTTACAGAAGGAGGTTGCATTAAACTTCACATTCTCAACAGGAACTTTAGATGCTCTTTTAACTTTACATTCCTGGTGACATCAAACTGATCTTATAAAGGTGGTCTCAGCAGTATGTCTTAAGAACATCTATGTCTTGCAGAATTTCATTAAAAATTAAAAAATGCATCAGGGTAATAAAAGCTATAGTATACTTTAACACGGCATAAATCCAGGTGGGTAAATAGTAATTTTACCTGGACTACTGAACGACTCACAACAATTCTCAGAAATTATAATTCTATCACCATGTTAAAGTCTGTATGCGTACGTTTGAACAGGAAGATTAGGATAAAACAAATAATCTCACTCTTGTCATTTCTTACCATGTGAATGCTTGTTTTGTTTATTTAATGACTTCTGTATGTGTTTTGAAAGAATTTTCCAGATTGTTAAAGTGCAAAAATAGGTATTCCAATAAATGTTAACATACTAACATCAAAATACTAAGGAACTTTAGGTCCTACATGTGGACCTTCCTTGTTTATGAAGTGAGTGAAACTGAGAACAGGTTGGTGTGCAGAAAAGGGAGCAAGCACACTAGAAAACCTTCTAGAAGTTAACCTCTATATATATGTCTATATCTATATCTATCTATATCTATATCTATATCTGTATTTATACCTGTATCTGTATCTATATCTGTATCTGTATCTATATCTATCTGTATCTGTATCTGTATATATCTATACCTATATCTATATCTATATCTATATCTTTATCTATATCTATCATCTATATCTAT
Source organism: Onychostruthus taczanowskii (assembly GCF_017590055.1). Lineage (NCBI taxonomy): Eukaryota > Metazoa > Chordata > Aves > Passeriformes > Passeridae > Onychostruthus > Onychostruthus taczanowskii. The sequence goes on from NW_024504566.1 coordinate 649,039, forward strand.
AATCTATATCTATATCTAGATATATATCTACATCTGTATCTATATAATAGTCTAATGTATTTATAATAATGTATTTATATTTTTCATCTATATTTTTCTACATATTTATATCATCTATATCTATATCTTCAATGGAATGTTGCCAAAAACAAATCATGTCAGACTAACTGGTTCTTTCTATTCCAGGTTAACAGGCTTATGTAGATGAGAAACCCTGGACTTTTGACAGTCTTCAATTATATTCTAGTAAACAAAAGAAAAAAGTTTTCTAGAAGAAACTGTTTAAGTTTGGAGTGAAACTGCTTGAAATTTTGTTAATTATGTATTTTTAGAAATAGAAATAACATACAATATTTGTTGAACTGTCCCAAATGGTGTATCCTGATTAGCCAGAATTTTTGTCCCTTTAATAGTCTGCTATACTCATACTGTATATTTAGCAAGCAAAATGATCAGTTTTGGTCATGTTCCCAAACCTTAGTATTTTACTTCTGAAAAGCAAAATGTTAGCAGTAGATTAACCAAGACTTGTTTTCTCTCTCTCCCCTTCCCTGCAGCGATAAAGAATATTGTGAATTACTTAGTGTGGAGATCCAATTTCTTGTAGTTTTGTAAAGATCTTTTCTCTCTCTTTATTTCTATTTTATGGATGCCTCTTTGCATCCCTACTACTCTTGCTATATATTGAGATATTAATCCATGGTTTTTATTTGCAGAACTGCAATGTTAAAAAAATAATATTTTTTCCTGCTGCTGTTCAACAACAGTTGGTCTGAACTTCCAAGATTAATAGCTGCTTGTTTAAGCTTACAAACTAATGTCTCACTGCCTACCAAGAAGAGTACTTCACACCTATACAGCCATACAACATCTTTCACTTTTCAAACAACATATGATTTATAGCTTGGCAAAAACTGTTAATAATTGCAGAAGATATAAGAATCTTGACCATTATTCTGTTCTCAGTACCTCACTTATAGTTTATAATTTCTAGTACCCATTTCAATATTCTAGAAGGTTGCCAGCATCAAATATTCAAAACCTGCTATCCACTGCACTTTTACCTGAGTTTTTATTTGTAGCCTTCATAAATGATCCATAGAAAAAGGGAAAGGGATCATAAATGAACAAATAATACTAAGGGCTCTACTGTCAGTAAAACTGTAAAGGAGAGACTTTTAGATAATCTATGAGTCCTGTGTTAATTGCTTGACACCTGAGCAACAAGGGAGTTATTGACAACATTTACTAGCTATTAGTGGCAGTTGATGGGATTGCCTCTTTTTTTGCCTAGGTGATTAAGTTCTGTTCTTATTCTGTTTTACCCAGGCTTTATAGCACTCATCAGAACAGATGGGCACCCTCCGGCAGGATTGTAGAATGGGAAGATATCAACAGAGATGTATCTTTACTTTTTCTCTTTCCAGGTGAAGAAATGCATAACTTGGGTTAATAATGGTTTTAATGGTTTTGCTTTATGTAAGTTTGTTTCTATAAATATCCAGTAAAAGGAAAAAAAAAAACAAGCAAAAAAACCCAAAAAACCTCAAACAAACAAAACAAAACAACCAAACAAAAACCACCAGAAAAATCACCTATAAATATTAAAGAAAGGTGCTTTATCTTTGGGGGAAGTGAATTTTGCCTAGGGTTTTTGTCTTTTTTGTAGTTCATTCTATGCTCTCAGAAGGTCCTCAAGAGCACTCAGTCAGACTTCGGTTTTCTTGCAAATGGTTTCATAATATTATAGGAAAAACTGTCAACAGAATATCCATTAAGATCTTACCCTATGCTCACTGAATATTTTGCATACTGAGTAAAAGATTGAGCCTGGTTCCATTTTTCATAGTATGACAATGTAAAGAGCTGTAGATCCTGCTGAGGAGTTCATGCCTCCTCAATACCATCTTCTTAAGCCTTCCAATTAGTGTCAAGGAAGTTTACTACTTCCTCATTAAAGGGTATGAACAATTTTAATATATCATTCTCAGCCCAGTCTTAGTATTTTGGAAAATAGAGTATCTCCATTAATCACTTTTGGATATAGGATCCAGGAACTTCTGAGGGTGCAATTCTGAGCCTATAAAGTTCAACTTTTGTCTTAAGGTGAGAATGTCACCTTTGGGAAAAGTCTGTGTTTCTGACCTATCCTCATAAATGCTGCAGATGGATGCAGACATCCTTGGGCCATAAAGGGTAAAAAAAACCCTTATATTATGTGCGACTTAAAACTGTGTGCCTTCCACATAAGACACAATTATTTCTAGCACTGCAAGACTGTATATTTACATGAGTTGAACTGTAAAGCAACAACAAAGAAAGAATAAATGGCGGTCACTATGTGGGGAAGAGAGTATTATTCAATTTATTGACGGTGATGGCAAGAAACTAAATACTGACCTTGGTAAAAGTAGCAATGGATTTACAGGAATTATCTAATATCTATATGATATTTTTACAGAAATTGTAAAAAAATACATTTTACAGTTTGATCTTTGTGTAAGATACATGTACTCTTGTCATTAGGACTATATAAGGCACAGGTTATAAAGGTTAAAATTGTCAAAGCAAGGCAAGAAGAGGAGTACAAACAACAAAAATTTTGTCAGAGCAGCAAATAAGAAGATAAATAGCACCAATTTAGTCAAGACAGAAATGTTAATACAAGTCTTGGGGTCTTATTTCTATTGCTCAGAACACAAAGCTCAAAGCCCCTCGTGAGTATGCACCCAGAGACAGAAAGCAAACCACTCCACAACTGTACTGATTCTCTATTGTGTAGCACCAGGAGAAGCAGAATAATAAAGTCTCACAGTTTTAATTGTGCCTGCACAGACAACAGACACTTATGCTCAAGGGAAGATTAAAACAAACAAACAAACAAACAAACAAACAAACAAACTTATTTTCTTCAATACATTAATGTCTGTATAACTATTCTTTCCCATGTGTCAGAAAGGCACTTCATTGTTAGTGTTGTTTTGTTAGCAGCACAGCAGTGGGTCATCATTGAAAAATAGTAGACTTTTTAACTTACAAAAAGAAAATTGTCTTATGGGGCAGAAGTAAAAAAAAAATATTCTTATAACATCAGAGATTAAAAAAACCCCACTATTATCATGGTTATTCTCTGGTCTTCTGTTTATAAACACCCACTGTTCTCACAAAATTCTTGTCATTGAACTTTATTTAGAATGACAAAGATATCAATGAAATGAGCCTCCAGCTGGAGAATTGAAGGATAGGATACAGCTACATTAAGGAAAAAATATTATATGTAGAGCTTATGACATCAAGTGCCTTTTACTAAGATTGCCCAAGACTTTCAATTATATGGCTTTGCTTTCAGTTATTTACAAAGTTGCTAAACTTAAATTGTTTGAGTCAAGGGTTTTTATGCCAGATATCTGCCTCAGGCTGAATTTTATTATTTTTTTTTCTTTGACATATAAAAATGGGGCCAGCCTTTTTTTCTGCAAGAAATATATACCATGTGAGCAGGGACTGGGAATGTGGAACTGAAGAGTGAATATTTTTTGTTTCTATAAGAACTTTACAAATTGTGTTAGCAATTACATGGTAAATTTCCTAGTAGATGCTTTGTAGTGATTTATTTACAAAAACCCTCAAGGGATTTCACATGCCCTGAGATTTTACTTTTACTAAGTCTGTATACCTTGTGTTGACCATCTCACTCTCTTCTGTTTTCAGTAACTCTGCTTAGTTAGAGGTACTCAGGAAAAATTTATGTGGGTGACTATAATAACCAAATATAGATGAGGCAAGAACTGAAAGTGAGAATAGGTGAGAAATTATTTTGAATGTAAAGCCTGGAGGAAAAAATGACAAAGGCAGAGGTGATGAAAATTGCCTGAAGGTAGATAATGAAGGGAACTGGAATCCCAGCAAGGAAAATGAAGAGAAAACAGGAAAATGGCAAGAGATCATGAGGATTCCAGGAATCACACCAAATGGGTTAATCTTAGTAAGTTATGTTTTTAAGACCTTTATCATATTTGGTATTTTTCTCTGAATTAAATAGGTCAAATCTTTCTTGAAGTACCATAGCCATGGCACTCCAGATAAGGGTTTACTGATTTTTACCTACTTTAGAATCCATATTTTCATTTATATGTGTTTCTATTATGTTACTCATAAGAAGCTGACTTCAATACCACGTATGCAACTACACCTTGGGTCATTTTTTTAGCTAGCTGTGTCTTATCCTTTCTGTTTGCAACTGAATACCTATGTCCTTGAACTATTACACTTTGACAGTGAAAAATTGAGACTTTCTAACCAAATTTAATTTTCTGATCAGTTTTCTCATCACTTTTCTGACCAGCAAGAATTTTTAAGATAGTTTACAGAGCTCTGAATTATTCCATGCTTGGAGTATTTGTTTTGTTTTGTGGAAATCACATTATTGTTTCATGGGTTTTTGCTTGATTATTTATCCTAAGAAATTTGTCCTTGGTGCATTGTCCTTTCACTTCAAATTGAACTCAAGATACAAGGTTACTCAATCTTTCTGACAGAAAGATTTATGTCTGTATAGAAAATGCCACAGTGAATATCCAAACTGAAAGTTGTTGCTGATAGTGAAGAATGTAAATTAATCATATTTTTGTAATGCTGAAATTATGTCTCAATTCCTATGGTGATCAAATTACAAATAATCATCAGATGCCTCTTCTAAAAATGCAAATTGACATTTTTTGGTATCTAAATGGTCAAGTCATAATCACAATGATATCAAAAGTAAAGAAGCATTCTAACAAATCATATTAATAGCAGTTATTAAGGTTCTTATAAAACTGACCATTGGAAGATAAGAAGCAGTTCTTAAATATTGAAAAGATGGTATAAAACCAAAAATGCATATTTTTATGATCTGTGCTATAGGTCCATGTTGAAATAAACAGCTTATATTGTTAGCTAGTTGTATGTCAAGCACTATAAAATATATAATTAGCAAAGCCATATAATTGAGTAAAATCTTATCAACTGTAAACATACCCAGTGTTAAGAACAAATAACATGTGAATTTCATCTATGTATCACAGGAATAGGATTTGTACTATTTTTTTTTTGCAAACACTTACGGCTAAAGGCATCCTAAATTTACCACTACAATAATTTGAGTAATTACATATTTGATTATTGTTGAAAAATCAGCAGATTCCCAGTCCTCTAGATGAGAAACAGTATGTTTAGGAAAAGTGCTGCCTGAAGAGATAGGGTTCAGACCATGACTGACAGTCTTTCTTAAGTTGCAGGTTTTAGATTTGTTAAGGATGCGGAAACATAAATCCCATGTCAAAATCTTTATCTTTATAATATGTATTCTGAATTAAGCAATAACCAAAAATATTGACCTCTGTTATAATGCTTCAGGCCCTTGTGAGAATGATGCTCTCAATCCATCTTCTTTAAGACCGGTTATATTGAAAGGGCTGCAACAAGGTTTCCCTTCAGCCTTGTCTTCTCCAGAATGACCCCAGCTCCCTCAGCTTTTCTTGGCAGACGGGGTGCTCCAGCCCTCTGACTGTTTTTGTGGCTCTCTTCTGGACCCACTCCAACAGGTCCATGACTTTCTTGTGCTGATCTAGTACATGATTTAGTTGTATTTTCAAAAGAAAAGAGCAAAACCTATTTGATGGCTCACAAAGAAGTTGTCAGCAAATATCTGAAAAAGGTACATTTCATGTTATCATGAATATTTTTCTATAAATATACAGGCATATTCACTACAGTTATTGCATCCCAGAACTTCAAAATAACAGTTTCTAATTGTTGATATTAATCTGTCTTTGTAGAAATGCACAATGTCTGACTGCTGCCTGGGTTGGATTTATAAATGTAGCTAGCCACTTCAGAGGCAGAAACTTTGGTCATAACCAAGCCATTTCTGTCCAATGTTCAGATTACCAAGAGCTGTGCAAGTGACCTCATGTTCAATAACACACACTTGGGGACTGCTCTCCTAAGATCGTAAAGACGATCAAGTGCAGTACAGCCACCATCTTGAAACGAGAAAACCTTTAGCAGGATCTTCAGAACTCAGATTTATCTCTTTGAAGCAGCAAACTTTAAACTGCTTTGCACAAGTCTCTTACATTCATGGAAAACAGAGGGCTTTATTGTTTATTCAGTCACACCAGAGCTACAAGAAGAAATAACAAGGCATTTAAAAATTTTCCAATATTTCAAACAGCATCATCATATTTCATAAAGGAAATGTAATTATATTCTCATTCCATCAAGGCATTAGAAGGCTCATTCTAATTTTATGTTTCTAAATACGGAGGCCAAGACCAAGTGCCACGCCAAACACTGCATGGGAACTATAGATGGCCCATAGAATATGAGCCCACAGAGCACCTTCTGGAGGTTTCTGTTTTTCTTAAACATGCTTAAGAACAAATTCAGCAACACTTCTTAAAATGCCTTCAATTTCTGCATTGCTGTGGGTTAACCCTGGCTGGCAGCTCAGCACAACACATCTGCTTGCTCACTCCCCACAGTGGGGTGAGGGTAGAAGTGAGAAAATATGGGGGTTGAGATAGAATTTTCAACAGTAAGCCAATACAGGCACACCTGTCAGCAGGCAGATGTTTGGATATTTCCATGAAAGCAGGACTCAATCCTTAATAACAGTTACTTGGGAACACAAATGCCATCACTTCTAACACCCTCTCCCTTCTATGCAGATGCTTTTGCTAAGCATGACATTGCATATTGTGGAATACCCCTCTGTTCAGCTGGGGTCATCTGTCACTGCTGTATCCCATCCCAAACTCTTGTGCACCCCCTGCCTACATACTGGCAAGACAGTGTGAGAAGCAAAACAAAAGGGCCTTGATGATGTGTAAAGTACTACTGCTCAGCAATACCTAAAACATGAGTGTGTTATTGATGCTATTTGGGTGAAAAATTATAGCCCCATAAAATAATGAAGAGTGACTATTCCATCCCAAACAAAGTAGTACAAACTTAGTAGTATAAAGTATGAGAGTAGAGAGCACTAGTCTAATAACTTACATAAACTGCTCCCTTTCAGTGTTCTTGTGTTAAAAAAATCCAGCTTCATGTTATACACCATGAAATGCACCATGTACATTTCCTTTTTCATGATTAGTATGATCGCATAAGCTGGCCTTGCACTTTTTTTTGTGCATATGGCAGCCTTTGCAGGCTTGTACGTTGTGCTTTAGGTACTTTCTGTGCATTTTGAATAATTATGCAAAGATTTATAACTACACAATCATTGCTTCCCTTGTCTTGAAACTTCACCTGTGCTAAGAACTGTGAAAAAATAAAAGATATTACTTTCAGATTATGTAGTCTAATCTGCTTTTTCACCATCAACATTCAAATTTATAAGTGCTACCACAACTTCTGGCAAGCATTATCTTACAGAATCATAGAATTATTTGGGTGAGAAGACTCCTTAAAGTTCCTCGAGTTCCAATGCTCCTACCATGAGCAGGTATGGTAAGACCTCCCCACCTTCACACTGCTGCAATCTATAATTTTTTTTAACTCTTCAAATACAAATTGCAGTCTGCCATTGTGCGTACTTACAAGATGCATCGGGATCTTTCTCAAAACTGTTTGCTAACTTTCATGTTATCAACATTGCTTTCTCATAAACTATAAATGCCATCACAGCTTGTGTGATTTTCTTGAATCTTGAATTTTAACATATATCATTTTGCCTTGAAATTTCAGCATATGCTAACACTGTGGAATTTACACTAATAGGACCAAATTTTAAAATATGAATTCTGATAGCTGCAAAATATGAAGCTCTATATGAAGAAAATCTACATAAGCAGTTCACTGATACCCCTCTGAAAATGAATGTGCAAAGACTTGAATGATTATTTTCAGACAAATATGCATAAACTGGGTGCAAATATTAAATGTGGAACTCAATCTCAAAAAAAGTCTTGCTCGCTGAGGAGAAATAAGCTTGTAATTTGGAAGAGTTTATGTGAATTCCTTCCCCATATCAAATCATGAAGCCTCGGTAGCTTAGGATCATAGCATGGACGAGACATCAGCTTCAAAGGACTCTGACAAAGACTGGATTAGCACATGAGGAAAGTCAATATCACCCACCCACATCATGTCCCAGATAATACAGCAAAACTGGGAAGAAGGAGAAGGGACTTATCTGATGTGATAAAATTATAAACTTCTGGGGTGAAACGACCTTGGCTGACTGTCAGACTCCCACCCAGGTGCTTCTCCACTCTTCCTCACCAACAGGCCAGTGGGATGAAAATGAGATGGAAAATATTGTGGGTTGAATTATATACAGGGAGATCACTCACCAATCACCATCAAAGGCAGAGCAAATGACTTGCAGAATATTAATTCAGTTTATTCCTAATTAAAGAAATATATTAAAGTAGGATAGAGAGAAATAGACTAAACTAAACTTACTTTCCCTTTACCCTACTCCTTCTACCCAGGGTCAACTTCACTCCTTTGCTCCAAAATCTTCTACCTCTTCCCCACTCTACGAGCAGTACATGGAAGATGGGGAGCCAGAGTTGTGGTCAGTTCATGTTTTTTGTCTGTGCCACTTCCTTCTCTTCATCTTCTTCCCCTGCTCCAGCATGGGCTCATTCCCACAGGACTCAGTCCTTCACAAAGTGCTCCATTGAGCAGTTCTTCACCAGCTGCTCTAGTGTCCGTATGTCACAGCTCCTATCAGAAAACCTGCTCTATGTGGTCTTCCCTCCGTAGACTACAGCTCTTGCCAAGAGCGTGCTCTTACATGGTCTCTTCTTAAGCTGCAACTTCCTTCAGGACAAGTCCCACTTCTCTATTGTGGGGTCCTCCACAGGCTGCAGAAAGACAGCCATAGGATCTCTGCAAGCTACAGGGAAAAGTCTGGTACCTGGGTTGCCTCATCATCTTCCTCTTTGCGGATTTCGGTGTCTCTAGTGCCTTTCCCTTGCATTTTTTTTAGCAGCTGCACAGCAGTTTTTATCCTTCCTCATATGTCTTCCCTGTTGAAGTGCGTTTTGAGGTGGGGGCACCCCGGGGAGATCCCTGGAGGGCCCCCTAGGCTGTCCCAAGGTTCTGCCACCATGGTTCATGGACTAAGTTTTGGCCAGAAACAGGTCTGTTTTGGAACCAAGTTGGCAGGAATGATCTCAGTCTTCATCTGCCAGCCTGGATTGATAATGGGGGTTGCCCTCATCCAAGTGCAGCATCTGGTCTTCTTAAACCACATAAGAAATTCATGGGCCCACTTCCTGAGCTTGTCCAGGTCCCTCTGGTGAACTTGAATCCACATTTCACATTTCACATATAAGATAACCATGAAATTCTCTTTTAAGCTCAGTACAGTGGGAGCTTCAGCCATGAGAATAAAAAACATAGCTGATCACATTTTTCTACTCAACTTTTAACTCAAGTTTTCTGTGCAAACTTTCCTAATTTTTAATTTTAAAAATAATTTTTAATTGCTGGAAGACAGCTAAACTGGAATTAAGTATAAAATAATGTTGTGGTTTAGGAATGATACTCCCTAATTTAGTCCTCCCACTGAGACCTTCCAAACCACTGCTTCTTGCTTGTTCCCCCTTCAGCTCCCCAATGTAGCAGGCTAGAGAGAAGAATTGGAGGCACACCAGGAAAATGTCACAGGTTGAGACAAAAACAATTTACTGGAAACAGCAATGAGATAAGAAAACGAACAGTGACAGCAGCAATATTAATACCAAAACTATATAAGAGAGAGAGATTCACATGCCAAAATGCTCACCATGGAGCTTGACCTGACACAAATGCAGCCATGCTACTTACCCCAACCACAAGGAACCTCATCGTCCTGCAAGAAACTCCATTCCCCTTATCCCATCAACGATGTGAGGTAGCATAGAACAACTTCCAGGTCCTAGCTGTGCCTCCTCCTAGCTACTGCAAAAATTAACCCTGTTCTGGCTGGAACCAGGAGACATAAACAAAAAGAGGAAGGGAGGACAAGATGTTTTTTTAACTCTTGTACAGGGAGCTGAAAATAATTTAACTTTCCTTCAGTACAAATGTGGAAACAGGTCTGAAATAGATATTCCCCCAGACTCTAATTAGAAAAGAGTTAATGGAAGCAATGATGGTCATTGTTGAAAAGGCATGTTCTTATTGATAACAGCGTAATTTGTACCTGATTTCAAAGTAAAGTATGCTTAAATGGCTAATTAGAACATCCAAACAAACAATTTCAGAGTGAAAAGCCTTTCCTTCCTGAAGACATATTTCTCAGGGATATCTTTAATGCTGACTATTATTTAGGGAATTAATGTTTAAACAGATAGATAATTAACGATCTGCCTAAATTCTCCTGATTTTTGTTATGCTTAGCTTTTGATTAGCTTTAATCTTTATCTTTGCTTCATGTCTTTATTTACTACCCTGCAGAACTCTTCTGAAATGCATTTCTAAATTGTATCTGTGCAAATACTGCAACATAGCAAGTATAAGTAATTCACTGAATTTAGAATTACTTTCTTCAACTATTTGAAGTTTTTTCTTCAAAAAAAACTTTTTTGAAGTTTTTATTCTTTCAACATAAACATTTAAATAACTGTGTTTTCGCTTGTATACTTTTTGTTTTCCTGAATAGATTTTTATACAATTAAGTATATTCTTATGCAAGCATAAATGTGTACTTAGTTTTATGGTTCTTCCATATGATCTGGTATCCTAATTCCTCCCATTTTATTAGGTATCACAAATAATAACAACAAAATATGTATGAGAAATTAGACAGAACAAGACATGCAACACAGTTAGTTCAAAACAGACTACAAGTGGCAATATACTTCCTCAAACTATTTATAGTTTATATAAATAAGTTGTTGCTTAGACACTTATGTAATAAAACAACATATTTGTGAAAGCATAATTTTATATCAGCACATAAAAATTATAAATTTATTAGACTATTTGTAGTGAATAAATACAGTTTCTTTGCTACAGTACTTGGCATGTAGCTCTTTATATCAAAAGAGCTGTGAAAATGGAACTAGAACTAAGTATATAAATAATTTGTTTTGCTCTAATTTTTGGGGTTTTTCCTATCTTCATGTATTCAGATGATTTTGCAGGATAGGAGTATTCAAACAGTTCAGTTTTAGTCATCCAAACTCCCTTTAGCATGATTAACAAAGGGGCTCACAGAACAGCCAGTGGTCCCCTTATGAACAGATGGCAGAAACTGATGCTGTTAGCATCAGATCACCCATTAAACTGGTGAGACTGCAGGGACTAATTCTGTATCCATCCCTGTAGAGTATTGCTTCTCAATGCACTGATTTAACTATGCATGAGAAAACTGAAAGCAACTGCGGGAAAGGTTACTTCCCCCTCACACTTTGATCATTTGAGCTTTAGATATGCTAAAAGGCTGTATCATCCCTTGGTAGGAGTGAAGAACTCCATTCTGATCTAGGAACTGAAGAAGGAGAGCAGTACCTAACATTCTTTTAAAGTATTAAATAAACACATCATCATGCAGAGGAAAAAAGTTTTGTTGTTGAACAGTATATTTGGACATAGTTGAACTCCTCCACCTCTTTTCCAGTAGAGAAGACAGGCAAGGGCCTTAATCGCAAAGATAAAATTGTGTTGTAGAGCCCACTGCCAAGCCCTGTGATTAAAAAATGAAATCATTGCTTGTTCACTTTTCCCAGACTGTTTTATTATTATTTATGCATGGCTTTGTGCTTTGAGTTACATGTGTTCTCTTAATGAATATTTCTACAATGCAGAATGTGTAAAATCCTGCTGCCAGGGAACAGGTCCACAGTAAGCTAATCATGCACATTATGCTGCAGTTACACTGTGACCCTATCTGCTTTTCAACCCTGTCAAAAGGGATTTAAATTTTCACCTTACACTTACCAGTAGTTGGGTTTGATTTCCTTGTGAAAGTTTTATTTGTATCTGGTCATTCCCTGAAGTAAGTAACTACATATTTGTTTAATGTATCCTTGGCATATGGACTAGCTCCAAAACTGACAAGCTCTTTAGCACTTACGGCCTGGATTTCAGAATTCATTGCCAAAAATATATCAAAACATTTTCTCCTTCTTATCACGAGGAGAAAATGCTGATTCCTCAAGACACATTTATATTGGCTTTTGCTGCATATCCTTGCTATATTTTGAAATAAGATATTTTATCAAAAAGTATATTGTCTAATTTAGCTTTGACAGCATTTATAATGAAAAATCATGGCAGATACTTTCAAAGTAACAGACTGTATTGTGGAAATCTTTCACACAATATGTTGAGTTCTATGGTATGTATGGTACTGAATTATGAATGAACTATAAGCATGTGACTGAAATAGAAAAGATTCATAAAAATTTCTTTGGAGAAGCAAGTGAGAATGAGGAGAGTGAAGAAAATTTTACCACAATGACCTGAGACTATGATTTGCATACAGGTAAAATAGGACTTTGTTCTCACAAGCAGAGAGGATGTGTTTGATTCTGCCATAAGATCTCTTATGGCAATCTTCTTCAGGAAGCCAGGGAAATAGTTACCACTCAAGATATTTATTATGGAAATTAATTTCTGGTGTTAGCCTTAAAGCATATGTTAAACAAAGTGCTTTCCATAGGCTTATTGAGGTCAAGTGGGGATGGCTTCCAGAAGAAATCTTTATGACAGTACTGTGTGCTTACAGACCTGCTTCCTACAGGATAAATCCGATAGCATTAAAAAAATCAGTGCTTCTTTCTGCAATACTTGAGTATTTCAAGGTGTATATAACTTTTAGGCTACTCAGCCTGCTAATGTCTGTACCAAGAAGGCTATTGGGCCATATTGTTATTTGCTCTTGACCTGTGTGCCTGGTTTCCATTGCATAGAAAAGAAGAAATGGGAGCAAGAAATGCAGAGAGGAAGATTTTGAGAACAGTGCATGCTCATACCCTGTCCTCTCGAGGAACTGGGCACAGCTGAGGAGACTTCAGGTCAAAGGCCATGTCAGTATGAATCTCTTTGAAACTGAGACATCTCTGGAGAACCATATAACTCAGAGATGGCTCCAAATATCTTCTTCAGGCACTCATGTTATTCAACCAACTGGTTTGCTGCTGAGTGTGAAACGTCCTTATGCCTCAATACTTCCAGAAAGTAGTCGTGCTTTTTAGCTGCTTCAGGTGTTACAGAATCTTTTCAGAAGGTGCTCCTGGGATTGCAGTGCCATAGGTACATCCTCAAAAGTCTCAGTCTGTGTAACAGCTAAAAAACCCAAAAGTTTTAGACCGATGTGTGTCCTCATGAGTCAAAGATTATTTTATTACCCCAGCATGTGTAAGACCCCAGTTCAAAACTACATTATTTGATATCTGACAACTACCAGTTCAATCTGCAACATGCCAGTAATCCAGATAATGGCACATTGTTTCTCCTCACAATGTCATTTGTGGCTCTGGTGTGAGTGTCTTTTGCATTTTCACTGCTGAAGAGTTTTCAATGTGTAGAAATCCTCTTTATTTGTATTAGCAAGACAGTCCTTCCAGATTCTAATGGGTAGGACATTTACATGGGTATATGGCACCTAATTTATCTTTTTAAAAAAGAAGCATTCATGTGCACAGAATGGGTCAGTTTAAACACAAAACTTCTACACACATCCTCTTGGAAGGATTAATATAGTTAACAGATTTTTAAAGGGAATGTGAAACTTAGTGCTTCTCCTCAACATCTCTTCCTTATGAGATTATAAGATTCCTTGTCCATTTTGGCCACCTCACTAAATGCCTGCCTTGGATATGTTCCTCTTCTTATAGCTCACAGCTCAGGCACTTTCAGCATTGCAAATTTTTTTCTTAGTCCAGACAATGTCCACAGTTCTCAACACTTATGAAACACATTGACAACACTACAATTTTAAGTTCACTTCAAAGGTATAACTGTCTGTTCCTGAAAAAAATTCTGCTCTAACAGGATGTGGCAAATCATTCCTCCTTCATGTAACTAAGAGTATACAACTTTCTCATTTGTTGAGAAAGCTGTCATCAGATCACAGAATCAGAGAATCTTAAAATAGCTGAGTAGGAAGGGGCCCAGAAGGATCATCAAGTCCAACTCCTGGCCCTGCACAGCACCATCCTTAAGAATCACACCATGTATCTGAGAGGATTGTCCAAACACTTCTAGAACTCTGTCAGGTTTGGTGCTGTGACTGCTTCCCTGGGGATCTGTACCAGCGCTCAAACACCCTTTGGACAAAGAAGGTTTTCCTAGTATCCAATTTAAACTTCTCCTGGCCAAACTTCAGGCCATCCCTCAGGTCCTGGTAATCACCAGTAAGTTTTTCCTGTATGTATGCTCATCATTCATCCGCAGTCAAACTTAATTTAGTCAACTAAGAATGTTGAAATAGGCTTCAGTGTTAGGATAACTTTGGTTCCAACTTGCAAGGTTGCAACTTGTCTGTAAGGCTTTTAAGTCTTTTTTTCATAATTCTGCTTTATATCCTATTTCTCTTCAGATACATTTTATATTATCTATACTGTAAACATCAACAACTCCAGCATTGTTTAGAAGTATGATTATACCATATCATATGAGCAAGATAATATAAAGCTGATATCATCATTGGAAGGATTTCTTTACCTTTATTTACAGATTACAAGAGTATCCATCTAGACTTGCACTGCTTTTTAGAGTTAAGCATGGTAATCATACAATTCAAATTAAAATACTGAAATCCATTACCATACTGTTGTAGTTTAAAATCCAGCTGGAAATTAAGCTCCATGTAGCCACTGCTGTCCACCCACCCCCTTAGGTGAGAGGCAAAACGCAGAGATTCTGAGTTGAGATAAGGACTGTTTACTGGAAACAGCAATGGCAGAAGAAACCAAACAGGAACAGCAACAACACTAATAAAAACAGTGTATAAAAGAGTGTGATTGCACACAGAAATGCTCCCTGAGCCTAACTCAACATGACTGCACTGCCACCCCGACTGCTGCTTGCTTCCCCAGAAAAAGGAACAAATGGCCCTGACCCCTCCAAGCAGCATCTTTTTCTTCCATCCCTATCCATGTCCCCTTTCATTTGGGAACTGAGAATCCCTCTGTCTCTCCACCATGAGTCAGTGGTATTGAACAACAACCTTTGCATAGCCACATGGCTCCCAGCTCTGCCCCCTCATACCAACAGTGAGAGAATTAACTCTGTCCTGGCCAAAACCAGGACACACACTCAGAATCTTAAAAGCACACAAATTCTGAAATCCAAATACACTATACAAATTAAAGAATTCTTAATTTTCATTTCTTATCTCCATAAATGTTCATGAAAACAATTGATGAGCTAACATATCTAGTCACTGCCTCATCAAGGTACACTCCAAAAAAATTTGTCTTGCAAATTGAATCACTGTAAAGTTCTTATTGATACAAATTAAATTCAGAGGAAGCAAGAAGCCGTAGTTTCATAATTGAACAGAAAAATCACAAAGATGTTGAGTGTATCTTTTGAGAAGATAAATTAAAGATTCTGCTGGAAAATACAAACTGGTGGTTCTGTGTCTCATTTGAGTCTTATTTATGATGCCTACATTTACTCCAGAATATAGATCGAATGAACATACAGGTAACAAGATTGGGTTGCTCTCTAGCACTTTTGAATTATTCTGATAAAAGCTGCCAGTCAAAAAGCTGACAGAAATGTTTTCAGCATTTCAAAATTAACAGGAACTATGAGGGGTGGTGTCACTGAATCTGTAGAAGTGAGATGTTTTATGTTAAATATTTACTGGTCTTGATAACATTCTAAAAAATGTTTCAGTAAATAATTTTCAGAGAAAATGTTATTCCCTGCTTCCACCCCTGCAAATGATCAAAGAACATACAAGGATATTAGTCTCTTCACAAACTATTACTGGTGGAAGCTTTACACCATTAAAGACAATGCCATTAATATTACTCAGTCTAAGAGTGCACTCTAATTCTTTAAAGCTTCATCTAATGTGCACTGCTCTGTTAGGTAATAGCACAAGGGAGGTGTCAGATGTCCATGCTTTTTCCCCAGCATGAATGACATTGTGATAGAAAGAGGCAGCGACCCATTTTAGGTCAGGAGAAGAACAGTCTTGTGTACTGCATTTGCAGAAGTGCTTTAGTCTTGTGAGACACAATCCCAGTAAACCTGTCTTGCTTGTCTCTGATCTGTTCAGGCAGTCTGCTTGTTCTTCTGGTTCCTTTTAAATGTAGTGGTCATATCTTTCCATGTTTAAACCCACACATTCAGAACTAGCCTCTTCCATGCACTCACACAGGCCCTCAAGCTAGTTAAAAATCAGTGCTGTAAATGAGCAATCAGAAACAAAATTACAAATGCAACTTGCCATCTGCCTTTTGACCGGGTATGCCTTTTCGTTTCTAACAGAAAACAAATGGTGACTGCACACACCAATTCCAACCCGATAATATACTTACATAGTGTGCTAAGAAAACTTGGAAATTTGCATTTAAACACATATTTGCTAAACCTTTTCTGGTCCAGTAAAATTCAAATAACTTTTTAAAACTATATCAGGAAAACACTGCTCTGGCCAGACACTGTCACTTCTGCCGACTCACCTTTGGGATTTTCACCAGGAAGAGTGGCTTACCTGCTCAGAGGAAAAAAAGACTGAAATGATTTCACAGAGATATCTATCAATTTGCAGCCTTTATTTTAGTGTTTTAAAGTGTTTAAAAGATCTGAGGTCTTCGTGGATACAATATACATTAAAATGCTGAGCTGAGAAAACGGCAATATAGTTCTAAGGAACTGAATGGCAACAGACAGTACCATCTCCTCCCCGCCCTGCCTCCCCCTACCCCTTGCCCTCTGGTTTTATAGAGCAATTTGGAGGCCCATGTAACTATTGTTGCCATATAGCACTCAGCAGTGAGAGATGATCTCAGAACTGTGGTTTCCAAAAGATATTGACAAAAGGATTTTCAAAAAATAAGGTCTTAATGAATCTGAGTGAAACTTCTTTGTAGTTTCAAACATTTTAATTGACTTAAGTTTTAACCAAAATATTATTTTCTGTTTGTATCAATAAATGGTTTAAAATTTTAAAAATATTAAAAGTCTAATATTTTTGTACTAACTTGACTGTCTAAACTGCTAAAATGAGATTCTTCTCCTGTCATTTTTATATAAATTCTAAAAAATCAAAGCAGGAAAGCTACAAGTTCTGGAAACATATTTTATTTAGCTTAATGTGAAAATTATAACCAAGCTCTTCAGACTTTGGAAGCGAACTCATCAGGAAATGTTGAAGAACACTTTTTCCCCCATCTAGACATTTTCTTTAATTTAACCTTCTGCAATTTTCAAACATTTCCCATCCTTTACTGTATGTATTTATAGATAAATTCACATTCATCACAACTTTCATTTCTAATATAAAATATCTATTTTACTGCAATGCTAGAATTCTTAATATTTCATTTTTTTTTAATTTTATTTTAATTTTTGGACAGAAATTGTATCTGCTGCATTTTATCATCCCTTAGTTTAGCAGTCTGCCTCCTGGTTCTGATGAATATTTTTTCCATTAAAAGGTGTAAAAGCTTATGATGCCTCACAGAGACTAGAAAGAAGCAGTCCATTTTTATTAGTAAAGGATAACCATGTGTGCTATCTTCCTATAAACCAGCCCTTTTCTATGGGAGAGTTTTGCAGCTTATTTTTGAATAGTGTTTTCTTCAGCAGATGCTGGGTGTGAAACAATGAACGCTTGTTTTGTTATAACCAATGAATAGGGAGGGAGCAGTGAGAGCTCCCATGTATTACTAGTTTTCAGATTGCCAGTCTGCAGTAATGCTAGAGCTGGAGATTGCAGGCAGAGCTAGGTGTTGTAAAACAGCTATTGTAGTAAAACAAAACTCAGATATTCATTTTGCAGCTCTCTTGTCTTCTCAGCTAGTGTATCAAAGGACTTGTGTTCTGTCTGCAATTTTCTGCAAATCATTTGCATAACACTGTTAGCCAACAGATACACTGTGACAATTGCTAAAATCTTATTTTCAGCAAAACGCATTTTGCTCCCCTCCACATGCAAACATTTCCACATATGCTTCTCCTGTCACATTTACAAAAGATATAAATAAATGTAAAATTACCATATGTTCCTGACAGGAGGGAATCTTTCCTAGTAACTTTTCACTAAAGTTGCAATTTTTGATGTTGAAATCCATATAATATATATTATAAAGAGGAGACATTGTTTTACCTGCTGTTTGGCCTCTCAGATGGTTGTTAAGCTCAGAGGTAATCCCTAATAAACTAGAACAAGGCTCCATTGGGAATTGGCCATTGCAATAAAATAGGGTATATCTGGATATTCCAAGACATTGAACCGTATGATTCCATTGCCTATATCTTAAATGTACTTAATCTGAATATTCAGTCTCTTCTCTGGATATAGTTTTCTCAGACTTGTATCCTGAAATAAGAAGGAAATTATGTAGTAAAACCAGGGACTGAACCCATTGCATGAATCCTAATTCTCAGCAAGGAAATCTAAAAAGGGCTCAATAAAAGGAAGAATGATCAATTTCCAGTCCAGAAGGGCTATAAACAATTTAAAGACACTACTGAATATCATTAAAGTCCTCATTTAAGGAATTAGCTGAGCACCCAAGAATCTGCTATCTTAGAATCTGCTAATCTGGTATCAGAAAACTGATTATTTTTAGAAGGAATACCTCATTAATTAATGCTAAATGTGTGTTAGCAGTCAAGTGTTCACCTGCAATTTTGTCTGTATTATGGTATTTATGGCTCTGTGAGGATTCCGGAGTGCAGTTAACTTGTCTCAAAACTCTGACAAAGGTGGGGAGTTCTCATAAGATAAGGCACCATGACAGGCACAGATGGCAAACAGGAAGGTGTAAATGTCAGGTCTACATGGAGGTGAAAGGTTTGGAATTAGCACACTGGACAAGACTCCACTGTGGAAACTGTGGGAAAAGTGCAGATGGCAACAGGAAGATGCCAGGCCTGGTGAGGCAAATCTGGGTAGTCTATCTGGACAGAAATTCCCACCATGGCAAACTGTGAGAAAAGGAAACAATTGTTTACACACATGCAATCCCAAGTTATGGGAATGACACCTCTGCCTCATGGATACCCAGGACCTGGACTATATAAAAGTGGTACCACCAGAGGAACACTTTGGGATCCCCACCACCAAGAAAAATTGCCAGCAGGACACTGCCAGGACCCACATGGGGACAGCTTTTGCTTAATCTCTCCCCTGCCACACTTCCTCTCTCTCTTCCTTACCCCACCCCCTACCCCTTTTCTGTTTCTGTCTCTCTCTACCTCACATTTACTGTCAAATGAAATCTGTTCTGTTGACTTCAGCATATGGTTCATTTGCATCTGAATTCAGGCAGAGGCATCTCTTAATCTGTGGATCCTAACATTGTTTCAGTGTATCATAACATTATTTTGGCGTCAGAAGTGGGATAATAACACGTTGGAGTTTCACGTTTCAGTTGTCATCCGTGAACAAGATGAGGCTCAGCTGAGTCTCAGTTTACATGAATGTAAATCAGCCCCATGTAAACCATCGGGATAATTTACATATAAGCCAAGTTGATGAAGGGCTCATCAAAGAGAGGTACCACTTTCACCATGCAGTGTCATCCTCAAGACTAAAGCCAAATTGTAACAGATTACAGAATCCACAGATAGAGAAATTTACCCAGTAATGCTCACTGCCATTTTCTGAATCTATTCCTACAGTTCCAGTACAAATCATTCTCTACTCTGGATGAAAAATATAAAAGCCTACACTGTATTTTACAAATTTTTCAGCACATCTTTTTGAAAAAACAAGATTACCTATACTTTTCCTACAACTTCTCCCTTCCTTCAGTCCACCTTGTCCACCCCAATGTCCAGGTAAACAATTTAAGGTAATGTCTTCCACTGGAATGTTTGATTAGTTGCCATTCTCATGGAGCCGGTGTGAAAGCTGCACCCATGTGCTGCTACTAAATAGAATCTAATTATCATATCCAGTCTTCTTCATATCAGT
Organism: Onychostruthus taczanowskii; assembly: GCF_017590055.1. Lineage (NCBI taxonomy): Eukaryota > Metazoa > Chordata > Aves > Passeriformes > Passeridae > Onychostruthus > Onychostruthus taczanowskii. Next base: position 669,134 of record NW_024504566.1, read on the forward strand.
GACATGAGCAGCAACATCTTCCAGCTTGGTTTGCTGATGTTCATACACAAAGCATCCAAAATACAGCAAAGGTGAAAAGACAGAGGGAACAAAGCAGCAGCAGTTATTTTTTTTTTCCACTGGTGAAAGCAAAGAGGAGAAAAGAAAAAAAAAATCTGCAGTTAGAATTGATGTTAAGTGATACTCTACTTTCCGTCTAGCTGTACCCTGTGTCTTCCATCCCCCTCAAATCCTGATGCCACTCATCAGTTAGCAAAGTAAATGGTTTATTAATTTAAACTAAACTAATTTGCTTGCTTAAGTTTACTTGTTGAAAGTAATCTTATACTGAATTGTCCTGTAAACAGTCAGCAGAATAATTTGTCATTCAATAGCCACATACAAAAAGGAAAGGAAGACAAAACAGAGGATGATTTGATCTACTCAAACAGAATACAAGAGGTGTAGCTTTACCAAGGTCTCTGAACACAAGCCTGCTTACAGCTAACAAGGCTGAGCTGAGCTCCTCTGCTCTTGTTAAAGAAAAAAGAAAAACTGTTATATTTCTGAATTAGGAGTATTCAGAGATAATTTGCCATTTCAGACCTCTTCTGAATTGTACTGAGCTTTTCCCTTGAAATTCAAAATATTAGCATAAAATCTTCCTTCTGAAAACAGCATTGCAACATAGTTATTTGCCATATCCCCGGTGAATCAAAAATTCAGATGAGTGCATTCATCAGCTATGAGTGCATTCCCTGTACTGTTTTGTGATTAAAACCAACAATACTGGTAAAAACCCCTTGTTTTTAAATAAGTAAAACAATGACTTAATATTACCTTTGTAATTATTGATATGAGAGTGCTAAATTCTAATGTGCCATCAATAAATGTAAAAAAAATTATGTTTTTCATGCCAGAAAGAACTTCCTGGTGCACATTCTGTTGTCTCAGAATTAATTCCAGAAGTAAGATATTCCTGTAATTAACTGTACCAATTGGGGAATTTGTTCTGCTTCAAAAACATTTCTGATCCCTTAAAATGCAGATGATATTAGTTGATTCTCCTTTTAGCTTCTTGCAACCCAACAGATCTCAGCTGAGGCTTCTGTGTGGAGCAGTCCTGACTAGACCAAAACCAAGAGAGGGACAAGGTGGAATCAGTCCTTCACTGGTGTTACCACAGCTTACATTCATGCAACTGCCTCCAAACCCCAAACACCCCAGGCTTTAACATCACTTAAAAACACAGGAGGTCCAACAGCCTATGTTGCTTTTGGCATGTTCTGGTCTTTGTCTGAGGTAATTTTCAGTTTGTTGTTGGCCATTAACATCTGTCTAACCTTTAAGGAGAGGCTAACCTTTAGGTTATTGAGCAGCTATAAGATGCAGGACCTACTTCTTCTAAATTGTTGGCAGATCTGAAATAGATGCCATGTCACAATTGATATAACATGATGATGATACTTCTCCAGGGCATTCCCAAATGGTGTATTCAAAGTTCACATTGTTAAATGGAACAATTAATGCAATAATTTTGACTCATATATCTTCACTTGTAAATCATGAAGTCATTAACCTTAAAAAAGCCAACCTGTTGTCATTCATCACGCTCGTCTGAAGGGCTTGATACGGCAATAACACAATGCTTCACAGTCTGAATGCCCCAGTGAAACCTGATAAATACAACATTTTAATGCACTGGGAGTATTTTGCAAAGAACAAAGGCAAGGTAGAAAGATAAAAAAAGAAAATAGGGCAAAAAACTCCCAGGTAACATTAAACACAAAAAAAATGGAAGGTGCTGATGGTGAACTTTGTCCCTGCATTATAAGACAAACCAGATATGTAAAGGGCAGGGAATGTAGTTATAAAGAGCATCTTGGCACAAAACAAGAAGTTAAATCAAATAGCTAGGGAGTATAGACAATATCTGTAAGTATTGTTTTGTGACAGAGCAAAACAGGCATGAAGACAAATATGATTTGGTAGCCAAAATAAACAGTCTTTTTCAAAGAATGATCTTCTATTACAGTAATCAGTGAGAATTTTGGACAGAAAATTTTGGTCATAATAACAAAGTCTCTTAATTATAATGTAGATTTTACCTTAACTCTTGTCAGGTAAAACTCCTTTTACTGAAAAAGTCTAATATAGCATAGATTTTATTTCAGTTGCTTTCTTAATGATGAACTAATTCCTAATGTGTTTTGTCAGCCAATAGTTATTGATTTATATATTCAAAAAAAGACTAAATAATTTCCAAAGTACTGGAATGCTCTTCCCAAGGAGGTGGAAGAATCATCATCTCTGGATATGTTTAAAAAAAGACTGGACATGGCACTTGGTGCTATAGTCTAGTTGAGGCGCTAGGGCATAGGTTGGACTCAACTTAGAGGTCTCTTCCAACCTCATTGTTCTGTGATTCTGTGATTCTGTAATCAGAAGCATAACAACACATAAGATAACAAATTTGAAGTTTTTTTCCAGTAAGTGGATGGATAAAAAAACCAACTTGCATCCTGTAAAAAAATTAGGCACTTCTTAATAGCATCCTGAAGAATAATTTCAGATTTAAATGATCAGAATAAGGTAAAAAAAAAAAAGTTCAAAGAAAATGAGCAGATTAGTACAGCAACAGTTGTCTATTACACAGAAAAGTGTCAGAGATGGAAATGACTGTGCTCCACACTGGTCTGAGGGGAAACAAAGCTCTGAAAGTGAATGAAAAATATCTTAATCATACTTTTCATTTTATCTCTAATCATCAACTGTCAGCATTACCTTACTTCATGCTCATACAGCTGTACTGGTTATACACTAAGCTGAAGCAAAATCTTAAATAGCAAGTTCTAGAGGACACAGAATACTATTTAAACTTACTGGCCCAGATCAGCAGCTGGCATATATCACTCAAGTTCTGCTTAAATCAACACAACTTAGGTATCTGACTCAGATTTCCAGAGGGAAATGATCATACATCTATGAATATCAGCCTGACATTGTCTCCTGGCTTATAGGAAAGGTCTATAATTGAGCACACTCCCAATTTAGATATTTTAAACTTTCTGAGATACTGGCTCAAGTTAAAAGTACATCTGTTACTATCTATAATAGATACTTGGCAAACTTATCTCAACAAAAATAGCAGATTTAATATTTCATGGGAAATGATAGTTTGCAGCAGTTCAAGGCAGGATAACCCCCATAGTATTCAATCCCATAGTAGAAGAGAATAGGTTGTTCAAAACTATTTTGTGTGAGTTTCATTACAGGTTAATTATGTGCAATAATCAAAACCTTATTTTAAATGATATTTTTCAGAATATTTGGTGCTATACCAGCACTAATCTTCCACACTATCTATCTCTGATTTCATTTGTCCATGCATCTTAGTCAAATAATGTGTGAAAAAAATAACACTATACATACAGAAGTTCTAAATCCATAGAGTGTAACCATCACCTATCATCATCCAAACAGACTGGATTTTAGTCTCCCACCTCTCTTATCACCAACAGATTAATAGGATTCATTTCACAAAATATATGGGGAGTGTGGGGTGTGATTTAAACAACCATTGCATACATAGCTCCTTTTCATGGCAGTTCCCAAATCTTTTGTTGACACCCTTAGGTCTAAGTACTTGCTCAGTATTTCCACTGGGCATTAGAAGGCCCAGTGAGAATCTGAAAGACTTTTGCAGGGTTAAAGCCATAGGGAATTTGGTTGCATTATCCAGCTATACCACACAGTTCTGCTTTGGCAATGTAATTTAGCATTATGCAAACTCTAAATAAATAGTTTCAGAAAAAAAAAAAAAAAAAAAAAAAAAACAACTTTCTCCAGTATCCTTCAGTGATTTCACTAAATTTCAAGCAGTCTCAGAGAGCTTTCTCTGGCCCAGCACTGGCTTGGTAACAATATTGTAATGATTGTGGATTTGGAAAAGTTATGTTATTCTTGCAAGTGACTTTCTACATTTTCAGGCATCCATGAAATGAGATTAGAGACATAATGAAGACCTACTCTATTCAATGGAGTAGGATGCAAAAGAAATATTGATTTGGTATACTGCAGTGCTGTGCATGCAGTCCACCTCAGTCTGGAAAATATCTGGATTACTTTAAAGCAGAACTGACTGATGAGCTAACACAAACATTTTGTTTCTGGCTATGTTAGTGTGTTGTATAGACACTGGTAGGTCCACAAATCTGAAAACCTGGAAATACAGCTTATGTCTGTTCATCACAGCACCAATCCTGGTCAGGGCAGGAAGAGTAAGTCTGGGAGTCAGAGACATTCTGGGCTGGTGACACAACATCAGAACACCAAGAACCCTGGAGCCAAGAGCTGAAAAAGGGCTGCTGGTCTCCCTGGATGAGAAAAATGGAGCTGGAAGTCGCCATTTCCTGTAAAAGTTTAAGATCTTCCAAGGAGTTTCTGATTTGACAAATGAAGTATTTCAATAAAAATTTTTCCAAATTTTGTCAAAACTTAGAACCCAGAAGTATAAAACAAAAACAGATGTTAATTCTTAAACAGAAAGTCTTGATCTGCAAATTCATTTTCTGGACATAAATTCCTGTACTTATTAAAATACACAAATTGCCTATTAAATACACAATTGTATTTGCCTGTTAAAATACACAAATTGTAACCCCTGATAAATATGTGCCCAAAATAAAAGTGAGAGTCAAGTAAATATAAAAGAACTATAAAATTCACTGTGTAAAGTGGAAAGACAAAATCAAAAGTTAAAGAACAAATATTCACAGTTTACAAAACATAACAAACGTATATCACAAAACATCCATTTCACACCATTTTCTACAATTTCTTATGTTTATGGTGGCAATAGATAATATTTGTACTCTAATTATTATAGTGCCTCAGAGATACAATTTCATAACAGCATGGATAATATATAGATATGAATTTGTCATATATTTATTTATTTTAATGGCAACAACTTTGATCTTTTTTCTTGTTCATGGCTTGGAAATTTTATGCCTAAACAATTATTGTGTAGCATTCATAATTTAATTTTATTTTACTCATATTTGTACATGTTTGGTCCTTTAGGAGTGCAGGATACTATTACTGGAATATCTACCATGGGTATATAGTATTATTTATGTAATCTTTTCACTGTGCAACTGCCATTAGTAAATCCCTAATTCCAAAATTCCTTCCAATTTTGATTTCCAGGTTGTTTCCTCAATGTCATTAGAATTAACATAAAAATAAAAATCCATTTAGTACAGTTAAAATGGTATAAAACTGTGTAAAGAAAATGATCAAATAAAAATATAAATTTTCCATTATATTGTAGGAAAATGTATAAAATTATATAAAAATGTGAAGAGTGTCTAAAAGGCAACTCAGAACAATGACATACTCAGAATCTGATGAAATTCCAGTACAGCAAAAGCCCATCTATACTTTTGAAAAAGTTTCACCTTTGGAAATCTCAGAGAACCTAAATCTGCTCCTTTTTCATGTTTATGAATGTGTTAACTTCACAAGCAGTTCTACTGATTTCCTACTTCCCTTGAGAAATTCTCTCCAAAAGTGTCTCATTCCTCCCATATTCAGCTCTCTCCTTCTAAATATCTCTGTATCATCTCCTATTTGTTACCCAGCTGCTCAAATTTTGGAAATCCTGCCAACTTCATAATATGCCTTGTATTTTAGGACATGTCTTGCATTTCCCTTTTGCTTTTCTTTCCACACATCTGCATTCATTTGCTCTTCTATGTCTTTTGGACTGCTTATACTGAAAATGGTAAATTCTAATAGGTATTTAACATTCTGGCTACCTTCTTTGGCCCTGTAAAATCTATGGATGTTCTTATCTGATGATGGCAGTCTCTGACTTACATATCTGTGTTTTAGAGAGTATGATGATCAGTTTCTCTAAGCTAGGACTTTGCATACTTGAGGAAATCCTCTGATTTAGTGGATAGCTCAGGCAATTTCTGAAAGCTTGAAAATACTGACATTAAAAATCAGAGTAACTACAATAACTGCAATGAATAAATTTGTCATAGCAATTGTTAACAAATCTGTTGATCAGTAGTATATTTTCTTCTGTGCTAAACATGAAACCCCACTAGCCATATGTATGAAAAAAAACCAGCCAACACCCAACTAAAATTTTAAGTGGCTGCTGCAGTTAAAGATAATAAAAAAATGTTTATATATATACATTAGTGACAAAAGGAGGTCTGAGGATAATTTTCATCGTTTATTGGATGCAGGGGAAAACAGAGTCACACAGGATGAAGAAAAAGCAGAGGCACTTAATGGTTTCTTTGCCTTGGTTTTTAATAACCAGAATAGTTGTTCTCAGGGTACCCAGCCCCCTGAGCTGGGAGACAGGGACAGGGGCAGGGAGCAGAATGATCCATAATACCCTATAATCCAAGGGGAAATGGTCAGCAGCCTGCTACATTGTTTACATGCACGTGAGTCTCAGGTCAGATGGGTTGCACCTGAAGGCACTGAGAGAGGGGTCAGAAGAGGTCACTGAGACTCTTTCAGTCATTCACTAGAGGTCCCAATTGACTGGAAATTAGAAAATGTAACACTTACCTAAAAGAAGGGTGGGAAGGGGGATCTGGGGAACTGCAGGACTTTCAGCCTGAACTACAGGACCAGGGAAGGTCATGGAGAAGATCAACTTGAGTGCCATGATGCAGCGCATGCAGAACAACTGGCGGATCAGGCCCAGGCAGCATGGTTTTAGGAAAAGCAAATCCTGCTTTACTGACCTGATCTCCTTCTATGGCAAGGTGACCTGAGAAGTGAATGAGGGAAAGGCTGTGCATGTTGTCTGCCTGGACCTTAGAAAAGCTTTTGGCACTGGTTCCCACAGCATTCTTCTGAAGCAACTGGCTGCTCATGGCTTGGATGGGCATGTTGAGGAATACATTTAGTGCAGGCAGCTCAGTTTGCAAGCTACAGTGCAAGCTGAAAGTTGAGCTTAGGAGGCCAGGAGCCCAAGACCTAACCCCAGGCTGTGAGCTGCCAAACTTTTTTGCAAAGGCTACAGGAACCTCTGGCACTGGCCAGGTGGCGGGAGCTAGGACTCCAGACTTTCTGTGCTTAGACTGTAATGCTATAAAAGCCTCATGAGGTGTTCCTCAGGGATAAGTATTGCATCCAGTCCTATTTAATATCTTTACCAGTGATCTCTATGAGGGGTGAGTGTGCTTTCAGTAACAAGCTGGGTGAGAGTACGATCTGTCAGAGAATAGGAAGGCTCTGCAGAGGGATCTGGACAGGTTGGATCAATGGACCAAGTATGAGGTATGAGGCTACATGGTGTCCAACAAGGCCAAGTGCCATATTCTGCACTTGGGTCTCAACATTCCCAGGCAGTGCCACAGGCTGGGAGCAGAGTGGCTGGAAAACTTCCCAGCAGAAAAGGACCAGGGGGTACTGATTTGCTGAATATGAGCCAGTGTGTGCTCAGGTGGCCAAGAAGGCCAATGGCATCCTGGCTTGGATCAGAAATATTGTGGCCAGCAATACCACGCAAATGATCATCCCTCTGTACTCAACACTGGAGAGGCCAACCTCAGATTCTGTTTTCAGTTTTGGCCCCACACTGCAAGAATAAAATCGAGGTGCTGGAACACATCCAGAGAAGAGCAAAGAAGCTGATGAAAGATCTGGAGCACAAGTCTGATGAGGAGCAGTTGAGGGAGCTGGGGCTGTTCAGCCTGGAGAAAAGGGGGAACCTCAGTGCTCTCTACAACTACATGAAAGGAGGCTGTAGCCAGGTGAAGGTTGGTTTCTTCTCCCAGGGAAGAGGCAATTACCACAAGTTGCACTAAGGCATATTTAGGGAGGATATTAGGAAATACTTCATCACTGAAAGTGTCGTCAAACATTAGAAGAGGCTGCCCAGGAAAGTGGTTGGGTCATCATCCTGGGAGGTATTGAAAAGATGTGTAGGTGTGGTACCTGGGGACATACTTTAGTAGTGGGCTTAGCCGTCATAGATTTATAGTTGGACTTGATAATTTTAAATACCTTTTCCAATCTAAGTGATTCTATGATTCTATCTAGCTGAGAGACAATGGAAGATTTCAATGAAAATACCAAAAGTCTAGATTAATAGGAAAGATGAGAGTCTAGAAAATTGCATTTGTCTTAAGTTCAGAGTTTTTGTTGTTTGCTGGAAGAATTTTTTCATGCACCATTTATTTGAATATCAGCCTTTATACAAGGTTTTATTTCCTAGGCATTCCTGCTTACTTCAGAGATAGGCTATATTCAGCAGGATAGCTCTGAATGTGCAGAATGGAATATTAGTTTTTGTGCATGGTCTTCTGCCTTCTATAAAGGAGAATAAATTATGTGTGAGAAAAAAAGTTATGACTTTATGTGAAACTCAGAATTAAGCAAAGTGTTTTGTGATGGATGTTTGAACACAGCTAAGAACCAGCTTTTGAAGTTAAATGGAACTTTCTTTTCTTACACTTTACCACAGTGATTTAATAATATGATACTTTAATGGGCAGAAATGTTCTGAAGCACATAGAAATAGAATGAGTAGTGACAGTTAGCATTCTTTTCAGTACATAAAATCACTGTGGATATTAAGCCATTTTCTGGACTAAAAAAACATAATCTGCAAAATATGTAAATTATTCTTTGCTGTGTGAATTAATGATCAGCTTACAAAAAAAGCTTGAAATTGTAATGGAATAATCCTACATATAGAACCTTACAAGCTGAAAAAGGCTTAACCTTTACAATTTAATTTCCAAGAAACTGGGTAAAATTCTCCTTGGTATATAGGAAATAATTTTCAGAGACTCACAATGGATTTTCAAGATAATTTTCTATCCTGAATGCCTCTAGATTTTTTAACTCAAGAAATTCTCACAATTCAGAAAGTTCAGTGACCCAACTATTCTATCTAAAGTACACTTAACAAATATTGGAATATGACTCATAACAAATTAGCATGAATACCAGAATTGATACTTAAATGCATCCAATGTATTTTTTGATTTAACTTCTTATAACTGTTAGTGCTTGGCTAAGGAGCTCACTTTCCATAAGTCTATTAACTACAGCAATGTGGGTCATTTTCTCTGGCAAAATCTATTCAAGGTGTCAAAATTCCAAGAGAGAGAGCACAGGTTAAAATCCAGTGATAGCATGGGTGTTTAATTACTTCAAAGAAGCAGGGCCTGCTAACTACATGAGAGGAAAAGAAAACAGTTGGATGTATTCCTTTGTGATTAATATGCTCTGAGATGAGTTTTGGTTGGAGTGTTCTTCCAGAGCCTTACTGATAAAAGTCCGTTTATTTGCCACTATTCCCAAATCTGAATCTTTTAGAGATCTTAGAGGAGTTCCCTAATGACACAGAGTTGGGGTCACTATCTGCAGCCACAACAGTAACAGCCAGACTGACCCAGGCTTTTCTGCAGGATAAAGCCAGAATTATAATTTGACTGACTTGAACAATATGTAGAATAGACTTTCTGTATAGCTCTCAGTTTTAATATCAAAATCAACATAGAATTAGAGTTTCATAGAGAGCTGATAGAACCTCCTTTTTCCTGTCTCTTGGAGAGGCTGAGCCACCAAATACCCAAAGCAGAACTTTTACAGGACAAAGCCACACACATTTCACAGCCCTAAAACAAAGTAAAAGTGACATCCTCTTCACTTGTGTCAGACTGATGCAGGAGTTTAAGCCTCTGAAAACATGCCAGCTAAAGGAACTAGAGACTCTAAAAAAAAATCATCCTAGAATTTGCTCCTGTTCAAATGAGATGAGAGAACTTTGAAAGCAATAGAACCCTAAAAGTGCAATACTGTGACAAATTACCAAACTCAAATAGCTTTTCCTGTATCACTCACTACTCACTGCAATGAGAAAGGACATAATCAGTCAGCTAGACGAATAAACATTAAGAATAGTTCAAATGGCCTTAGAGAATCTTTAAGAAAGATACTAGTTGGTATTTTATGACAGCTTGCTCATTTAATATTCTAGAACACCTACAAGACCATAGTGATTTATATTAATTGACTTATTTACATGGCATCTTTCTGAAGGCAATCATATGATTCAAGGCTATGATTAAACCAAGTAGCAAACACTAACAGATATTCTTAACCAACACAAAATTCATGGCCATTGTGTTATATTCTGAGCTGCTGCAGATCACAGAGGAAGCTGGCATGGAAGCTTGTACTTCATGGAAGCTGGCTACCCAATGACTGAAAATTTGCAGAAATTAATGAAATTAATTAATGATTAATCTAGTCATTCAGGTTTTGGGGCACCAGTGATTGCACTTATTTGCCCATCCAGGTCTACAGCTGCAGTATAAATGCCTAAAAGTAAGTACAGATCTGGATATGTGTGCTCAAAGCAGCCCGCATCTTTCAAAAAAATCAGCAGCTTTCTTCTGCTTTGAAAAAAAATCTCTGCTGGTATTCTAAAGTATTTCTAACATGAGTGTAATACAGAAATGTGTTTTATATTTAGAATATAAAGTGACAGTTGTAAAGTCATTACTTAATAGGATTAACTATATTTTTTCAATTCCAAATTACATAATCTAAAATCTTAGATATTATTATATTGACTTTGTGCCATTTACAGCCTGGCATAGACTAAAAATGACAGGTGTTTCAAGATTTGTATTGTTGAGTCCACAAGAAACATTAGCTCTAATACTGAAGTTCTGTATATTTGAGAGTATTGATATTGAAATGTAATCGAAGCACAAACTTGCCTATATACTCCCTAGAAAAATTCAGTGCTCCCCTGAGATTTTATTTTTCCTCTTTCTCAAGTATTCCAAACTTATTTCTGAAGTATGTAGAAAACAACAATTTTATTTATTTACTTTAAGTGCTGTAACAAGCTCGTCTCAGTAAGGTAGTACCAGTTATCTAATGAAAAATGCTCTTGCGCTTATTTGAATATATATATATGTATATATGTATATATATCAAAGGGGCTGATGAAGACCTAGAAAAATATGGTTTCTTTACTAATAAGATAAAAATTCTTATCTCTGCAAAATCAAAGAAACAGCACAGAATTCAACTTAATATACTTTCTGAAAACCTAGCAACTTTGGTGCTGAAAGGTGTCTTGAGTAGAGTCAGACAACACAGAATGCTGTTCATATAGCTTGAATGAAAAATTCAAAAACAGGTAAAGAAAATGAATAATGATAAAGAGGTGTGAGGATTTGAGGTTGTTTTTCTCCAGGCAATAGTTAGAAAATGGTTTACATTGTGTCTAACTCAAGAGAAAATGTCTACATTTTAGAATTCTATATAAGCCTTGAGAACAAGAGGACTCCCCAGTAATAAATCTCAGACTTAACAGACACTGAAATTAATCAACAATTAAAGATTTATTGATAACTTAGCTTCTCTCTTCTTTTGGCTTTATTTCAATCTATAGCAGATTTTTGCAGTCTGATACACTGTGACAGCCATCCAGAAGCTAAATTAATATCTTGTCTTCCATTGTCAGTGCCAGACCTTAAAGAGCAGGATGTGTCTTATTGAAAACATGCTGGTTTGTGCGTTGTATGCCTGTGGGTGTTTCAATTTTCCTGTTCTTCTCAGGAAGAGAAGAGAAGAAGTTTCCAAATATTAGTAACTAAATATAATAATAACAATTCAACATTTAGGCTCATAGAGAAAACCTTGATTTTTATTTAAAAACACCTTAATGCTGCAACCAACCATTCAATCCAAGTTTAGTGCCATATCTAAAACATTAAAAAATCTTAACTAGTGTTTTATTTTTAATAATCTGTAGTGATCTGCATTTGAATTGGGAAAAAGATTATTTTATGCATCATAGTGAATCAAAATTTCAACACATATTGCAGATGTCTTCATGGAAGACTTGCAATTACAGCTATATGAAAGTTAATCCTGTATATTATGCTTAATTTCTAGAATTATCTAGTGGACATAGGCCTTTGAACTAGAAGATTCATTACAATTCATTAATCTTTCTAAGATTAATTTCCCGTGTTTGTCTGATAGACAAAAATTTCAGGGACTTGCATGCCACCAATTATTTCAAATATAATACAATACCTCCAAAGGTCTTAATTTATTTTTGTTCTAAAAGCCATCACTGGTGAACTGAATTCAATGATTTTACCCTTTTCAGTTTTAGACAGATGCAGTGGAATAAATCCAATGCCTTAAAGTAGTGAAATACAATACCTAGTAAAAGCAGTATGAAGGTTCTTTCAAGGAACAGACATCTTGAACCAACTTTGTGAGAGATTGATAGTTTTCTCTTTAACTATACGTCTAATTAATTGCATCAGTAGCCAGAAGAATTCCACATTCTCTGCAGAATGTGAAGCAGCAGCTCAGGAGACAAGTTGCTCTCTGAGACAAGCCAAATTCCTCGGGAGAACTTGACTGCACATGATTATTTACAACACTCCCAGCCTGGCTGGTTGTTTTTGTTCTAGTTAGTTCAGTCTCCAGTGACTCAGGATATTGTCACTGTTGCCTGAAATGATAAATTTCATATTGATCAGTTATTTTTTAAATTATCTATAAGAGTCATATAATGACTCTTATAATTAAGCATATTCCTTTAACAATACTAGGAAATTTTACATGTGAGGCAGGACTCCAGATATGTGCACTCACATTTTCAACCAGCTCTGTATCATCCTTGTTTATCCACAGTATCTATGTATATTTTTGCATTGCAAATTTTTTGTGATTTCCTTGTTTGTTGCTGCTGTTGTTGGATCCAGCAGCAAGAAAAATTTGGCAGTATTTTGATCCATTTTGCTTGAAGGTATAAAAATAAATATATATATTTGTATTACTCTGCATATATGTATGTTACAGGTGTGAGAATTTAACCTCAAAGTCTAGAGGTGCAGAAAGGGGGATTTAATCTTCCCTCTTTCCTGCCAAAGTTCTTAAACCAGTGACCTGAGTTCATCCCACCTTCTCTTAGGTACTTAACAGAGACAATTAATTTAGAACCCTGGTACTGAAAGTGTCTCCTATGGAGAGTTACAGACATCTTGACAGTATTATTCATATCTTGCACAAGCTGACTCATTTTTTTGAAATTAATATCTTTTTGCATTAATGATAGAGAGAAGCCTAAGGTGAGCAGACTCCTAACTTAGGCAGCCAGCTAACGACACAAAATTAGATGAGTGAAATTAAGTTCACCTAATTAATCTCTAGCCATCTAAAGATGTCTCAATCAAAATTGCCTCATACTCTTGTCACAACAATGAGGGCATTTTTAAATCCAGGAATGGATTTAAAAACACAATTTGAAAGAGGTATTTCCATTTTTAAGAATATTTTTTAGCTTCAAAAAATTCTGACTCTTAGTGATTAAAGGTTTTCTTTTTTTTTTCCTTTTCTAATTTCAAAAACTTGAATAAGAAAAAGAACAGTGCTTTGCAGTTGTGGAAGTCCTATCGTTGCCTCCAGTATATATCAGTCATTCAAAAGTCTCTGAGCTGTCAAAGTGATGAAATGAAAGTACAAGAAAGAGCTAAAAAGGGGAATAGTATCAAGGGACTGAGTGATTTCTCATTTGGAACTGTAGAGTTGAGAGTAAGGTTTAAATACCTGAAAGCAGGAAAAGAGGGACTAATCCTTGATAGGATGTGCTTATGTGTGAAGATGGTGAAGATGAAAGAATAAAGTCACAGGCAAGAGAACTTTTCTGAGATGTTGTTCTATAGTACCTGTGGTTGACTAGCTCAGGTTACTGGCAGTGCTTGCAACTCCAGTTCAAACGTCACAGCCTTTCTTGTTCAACTTTGCGGGAAAAGCTGAGTTGAACACTAGAAATGTCAGAAAGATTCAGGGCCATTTTTAACTTTCAATATTACGCTTGACTTTTCCATAGAGGACCCTGTATATGAGCAAGCAACAAATGTTACTATGGATAGGAGTCAAGGTACAGAGATATACTGTTCAAGTTTTTCCTCCCTTCAGTCCTAACTTGCAGTCCATTTGCCATTGATTTGTAAGAGAAGATAGTGCAGTGTTAGTTCAGATTGCATGGTTGCTCTAAAAGATGGGTGAATACAAAGAATTCATGCAATGACCTGCAGTTATTTGCATCTGTATTCAAAACCACATTTTAAACTAATTTTTGGAGCATTGTAAGAATTTCCAAACAAACTTTTGCTTTCATTTTTCCATAATGATCTGTAGGATAAGGGTTTTTTTTTTTTAAATAAAACTACAGCTTTTAATTCCACACTAGCAAAGCACTCACTGTGAAACATAGTTCAAAGCAGTTGTGGAAAGGTCCTGAAAGAAAAGAAAAAAAACAACCTACCAACCAACCAAAGTAAAACACTTGCAGTAGAGGTTGAAAGTACATGCTTTTATTCCTTACTCTGTTACTCTGAAGCATAAGGGGAAAATCAAAACAAGATGAAACAAAGCAAATCAAAATTCAACTTACTTTAAACAATATTTTAAAGCAAACACTCTCTTCATCCAAGCAGCAGAATTTCTTCCCTCAAATACATGTATGAGTCTATTTTGGTTCTCTACTGGGTGGCTGGTGTTTTATAAAATAGCTATATTATTTTTTAATTTCCCTGACAGATTCTTCTCACAAACTCAACCTTTTAAACAATCAATTCTCTTCTGTAAATGCATTCCCTAAAACCTGGATTTTGCATTCCCCATTTCTTCATAAATAGATGATGTGGGCTACTCAGGACATACTTTTTGCCTTTTTTAAAATAACATAATAGTTTAGAAACAGATTAAAACAAAATGAAAGCCTTTTAACTAGAAACTTTCTGAGACACTAAACTACTATCATCTTCCTATACCTGCATACTCCTATACAGCAGTGTGTGTCATAGGTTGATGAAAGTTAATTCTAGGGACACAGGCTAATTATGTTGTCAGATCTAGTCTGTGATTATCTAAGAATTTAAAATCTTATTTACTATTTTCTTCATCTTTCCAATTTTAGGCCTTATGTAATGGGAAAATAAATGTAGCATAAAGGCTAAGAAAATCTCCATAGATAGCATGTATGAATTAATTAATGTATTTACTGGAATCTCCTTTTTCTTTTTCTAAATATGTTATCAAAAATATTATATCTACTTAAAAACATTGGAAGAAGAGTAGTGTTTTCATTTTTCTTAATAAGGACAATTCCAGGAACACAGTATGTGCAAAGAATACTATTGTTTAATACATGCCTGGGCATTCAGAGTTCCCATTTGCTTGTAAGGATGTAGAAGGCAATAGTTACTATATTTACTATATTCATAAATAAATATAAATATAAATATAAGGACATAATATTTCATTTAGTCAGTGCATTATTAGTCAGTATAGGTTTCTTCCCCTAGGTACTTAAAGGCTAAAATACAACTGAGAACTCTAGTTTGGGGATCAAAATGCAAGTGTAAGATAACATTTTATGTGAGTGACTTGGAAAAACAAAAAGGCAGATGTTGGACTTATATGTATGCTGGGATTTCATGTTTTGCTGTTTCCTCTAGGGCACAAGATGCTACCCAAAAAACAAATTCTTGTGCATCAGGATAATTTTAGTCAAGGGTGAAAATATATATAACTGCATACAGCGAATATCCATTCAGGAAAACCATTTGTGTGAAAACAAGCTAAAATACAAAATGTCATGCTTAATGCTCTGTAACTTTAGGCTCCAGTGAAGAATTTAGGTGCTCAGGGTGCAGTAACAGGTCCCAAGATGGGCAGGACTTTAAGGAACTGTTAGACATGCTCCATAATTCAGGAGACCACTGCAGCAGTCTAAAGTTGTGAAGAAAGAGCAAAGCAATCACTCTCAATGAGAAAACTCATATTTCCTGGGAAAGTCCTTGCCTATCTCTTGCCTGCTACAGGTGTGAAGTCAAGAATTTTTCTCCCAGTCTGACTTTCTAATTGGCACTTTTAGTAACTTCCTGAGTCAATCAAGCTTTGTTAAGTCCTCCAAGATCACTAGATCACATCTTTCTTGACTATTGAGAGCAACCTGTAAGCCTGATCTCTTCTCCCTAACAGCTCCCAGCTGAGCAAACTCACTCCCTCCCAAAAAAGGCATCTGCCAGGCTCAATCTGCCCACAAAACCAAGCTCTGGCACACCTCTGCTGAAGTCTGTTCTCAATTATGTCATACAGTAAGAATTATTCATACCTTCAGTTGGAGGGTGTGTCTGTGTTTTGATGCTTGCCTATAAGATTATTTCTTGCCTCTACCAAGAAATCAGAAGTCACTTTTCCCATCTCATTCTAGTTCCTTTACTGGTATGCACAGACATTGTCTAACAGAGAATTGGTTTCTTCTGAAGTACAAATTTTCTTCTGTGATTCAAGTTTTTCTCTTGTTTTGCCGCATTTATAATACAAATCTCCAATTTGCATATTTGCAGACTTTGTCTCTTATGCATTTTGTTGGTACATTTATCACCTTTGATTTATTGTTTTCAACTTTGATATAGTCTACATCTTGAATAAATCTATTTTTATTTTCTGATTTGGATGTTATTTTGAACCAAAATATTGCCTGTAATGGATGTACTTTCTTTGAATTACAAAGGAAAGTGTTTTTATTCTCTGTATTGTCATGCAAGCTTTCTCTGTAAAAAAGGCTTTTCTTTCCCTTCTCCCTTTCTTTTTCAGCTGAGATGAACTCTTGATAAATTAACACTTGTATTGCAAGCAACCTCAGGAAAAAAAATGCAACAAACAATTATGATTAGACTTTTGGGATCAAGAATTAATAAATGAAATTACTTCAGTTTATTTTTAATATTTATGAAGATGCAATCTGTTCATTAGAGTGCTTACAATGTAGCAGAAAATTAACAAAATGTGAAAATGGTTGGGAACTCAAATTTCTAGCCATAATTACAGTGTGACTTTGCATTCTCATGAAAGTAGTAGGAGACTGCAGAGGAGCCCATGGGGCCTTTTTTCCTCAGATTAATGCTCCTGCTGAACCTCCTTGCTCTTTCCTTAAGGGATGTGTTATCCCACTGCTAGGTGTACACACAGTTACTGAATGTATCAAAATCTAGAATATTGTGCTCATGTTTACTCATCTCTTGCAAGAAGGATCCTACTTTTCTCCTTTACATATATTTTATGACAGAATTTATTACTTTTTATTCATATATATAGTTTCCATTTTTTCCTAAACAATATTCACATACCATTATAGTCTTCCTTGGACAACAGCAATAAAAAAGAGATCTTAAAAATCCCCAAACCACAGAGCATCAGTTTTTCACATTTGGCTAATTATAAATGCAAAAACTATAAAATTATCTTGTTAGTATGTGTGTGAATTTCACAGAGGAAAGTACCTCACATTGCCCAAGGCATGGGTGTAAATGCAGAGGGGCTGTCCCAGGAATCCTTACATCCAAGCCCAGTCTAAATAAAGGACATTCACAAGCCATTCTTCTTTGACTCAGCCCTGCTACAGGGCGTCACTCCAAGTGCACACATTTAACCCTATATGTTGGCAAGATGTTTTTCTGGTATGGTATGCATTATATCTGTAGAATATATGAGTGTGGAACTATGCTTCTTAAAGGGAGAAATATGAAGAAATGAGAAGGTAAGGTTAGACCTCTAAACTGTGTTGCTCCTTGAAAAAGTTTAGGAATCTCCATAACTTGAGTATTAGGGAAAAAAAAAAACAAACCCAAAAACTAAAACCAACAAGCCACCAACTTGCAATGAAAACTTGATAGTATTCTTTATAAATGTAGCAGTCAAGCTTTTGAAGTTAATTTTAATTTCAGTATGAAGCAGACTAGTGATTCTATTCTAAGTCCAAATCTCAAAGTATTCTGAACACATGATCAACTATCATTGCATTTCTCATAAAGAAAAATATGAGACAGCATGATGAATGACTTTAATTATTTAAAAGAAAAAAATACCTCAAAGAACTACAAATTACAAGTAATTAAGGAGTAATACTAGTCTTAAAAGAAATTGCAACATATTTTTCTACGTGTTTAGATGACTGAAGTACATACTTGATTTTTTTCATGTACTCATGCAGTGTCCATGATTCATTTGCTAAAGTCATAGGTCAACAGCTTGGTATGTTGTTAAATACAAAGTGTGAAAAAAATCTTGATATAACCATGCAATGGAAAGAAATTCTGGTGCTGACTTTAAAACATGGCCTATGGAAAACATTTGTATTTTTGTCTCTGATAGAGTTTTTCCACATGATATTTTTTATTGCTCCCACCAAATATGTTATTCTTATTGCAAATTAGCTAGTTTGGTGGAATTGTGCCAGTTGTGACTTTTGGCACTTTTTCTACATGTCTGTAAAATATAGTTTAATAACAGAGGTGCATATAGTGTACTAAGAAAGACATTGATTATTTAACTGAAGATTTTCTATGACTTGCTATGGTTTGTAGTAGTAGGGATTCTGAACTGTCATTTGAAATTACTTCTCAAGCACTCATTGGTCACTAGAAAAATTTCTTACACTGCAATTGGGGTACTCAGTGTTCCAGATTAGGTTTCCTTGTAGCAGCAATATATGTCACTGAAAATTGAATTGACTGCTTCTCAGGGGAAGAAAAAAAAGGGAACACCAAAACCCAACAAACACACACACATCATCCCCTCCCAAAAAAAACCAACAAACCCACAAATCAAAAAACCCAGCAAACACCCCCTTCCATTGGGATACAATATTTAATTGAAATAATTGAAATTAAAATCTTCTTACCCTATTATTATACTCTCTAGAAAAGCTTAGAAAAAATGTTATAGACACAGTGAAAAATTGGAGTGAGCTCTTGCTAGCATCACAAAGCTGCCTTGTCTATAAAGTCATACAGGTTTACAGCCTGCCAAGTGCTGTAGGAATGACAGGGAAGAATAACAAATACTTTACTAATGAAGTGCTTGGATATTAAAAGGCCTGAAAAAAGAAAATAATAAAAAAGAGATGACTAAGAGTGGGGCAATTTTAAGGCTGTATTTGAGTTCAGTATTCCTAAAATAACCAAGAGTAATTTCTTCTGTTCTTTTCATCTTTGTCATTTATATAGTTTGAAAATTCCCATGGGGTATACGTATTTGGTATGGAAAGGACTGACAGGAATAATAAGATCAAGTAAATTATTTTGCATGTTCCTGGATTTTTCCTGTAATTAGTAAAGGCTGGGATCAAGTGGTACAATGACATGTATTTAACTATTACGTCTGATTAAAAGTGGTCATTTTGCACTTTTATGTGGACTCTTTCAGGAAACCTAATTCACCAGAACATATAAGTAGTTTTCTTTGTACCTCTTCTGATGTAGACAGATAGGATACTCTGAGAAAACAAGTGCCATTGTTTATCTCCCTCTTCCATGGAGACCTAAGCAGTAACTCCTATTTTTATATTTCCTTTATCTGTTTATCCCACCATTACACAGTAGAAGCTCTGAGTATCATCAGCACTTACCAGCCTTCATTAGATCATAGCAGCACAAGGATGTAGTTTACATTCTCCAGTTATTTTAGGAGTCGCTTGACTTGCTGAATGCGCCTCACTTCGTACATCCAGCATGGGAATCATCCAATCTGATGTAAGCATCTGCCATACACATCTGTCTATGCCTGAGACAGAAGTGTATATTCTCTTTATAGCCAAAGGAGAGAAACAAGTGTTTCTAGAATGCAGCTCACCACCGCTTAATGCAGATTTCCAAATTAGGTCAGATGAATCACACCTTAAAAATTGATGTACCTCTCTGTTGTCTGTTAAGCAATTGTTTGGTGACTGGTTCAGATACAGATAAATGGTAAGCTCTAGTCTCTTCCCAAATGTACCAAGGCTTGTTTACCTTCTTATTTGGAAAAAAAAAAAAAAAAAAAAACTGTGGATCTAATTTTTTATTTTATTTTGTAAAATAAATTAGTGTTTGTTAATGACATTTAAATTGCTGACTGTCTGTTAAGACTGGTCATTGTTTTAGGTCCAGGGTTGATACATGGGAAGAAAGATGTTCAACAGGCAATTTCATAGTCTAATTAAAGACATAAATAGTTATAAATTAGAGTGTAAGTCTATAAATATTCCTTGACGGGCCCTCTCCTGAGAGTACTGCTTTCACTGGGATAGCAGCTTCCAACTAACTTTTTCTGGTATAAAATTTTCCCTTTAAAAAGAAATAAATTACATCACGACAATATCATTGTTTTAAAAATAATTTAGAATTTAGGTACATAACTGGTTAGATTGAATAAGGTCTTTGAAAACCCTCAGATTAAAAAGAAAATTGAATCTGGGTGCTCAAAGTAATAGATTATTTGGTATCGGATAATGGATATTGCTATTTTTTAGAAAAACAGAGAACAGTAAAAATAGGTTAAAATGTTATTGCCTATTCTTATTCCTGGCACATGTAATTGAGGAGCCAACAAGGAAGGGATCTCTCCTGGACCTGATACTTACAAACAGGGAAGAGTTGGTTAGCATGTGAAAGTCAGAGACAGCCTTGATTACAGTGCTGAAGCTCAAGATCCTAAAAGGAAGGAGTAGTGCAAAAGGCAGGTCTGCAATCCTGGCTTTTTGGAGAGAAGACTTTGGTCTCCTCAGGGACCTGATTGAGAATCCCATTGCACACAGTCTGAGAGAGAAAAGAGGTTCAGGAGAGCTGGCTGGTATTCAAGGGTCACTTCCTCCAAACTTAAGAAAGAGTCATACAGACAAGTAGGAAATAAAGGCAGCATGTGGGCTGAAAGGATGAGCAAGGGGCTTTTAACGAACTTGCAATATCAGAGTTGAACCCAGGGGCAGGTGACCTGGAGGAGCTGAGAGCTGCTGTCCAGTCTTGTACGGATAGGGCCTGGGAAGCCAAGAGCTGGCTTTCCTGGAGCTGAATCTAGCAAAGCCAACAAGAAAGGATTCTACAAGTACAGAAACAGCAAAAGGGAAAACAATACCCCTCTGCTGAATGGGGCATGGAATTTGGTGACAGATAACATGGAACATACTGAGGTACTCAAATGCTTTTCTGACCCCATCTTTATCAGTAAGAACTGCATTCAGGAGCAAAAAGAACCTAAGATCACAGGGAAAGTCTGGAGTAAAGAAGACTTCCTTACCCTCAGTGAAAAAGGACATCAGGGAGTACTTAAACTAACTGGATATAAATTGGAGGCTGTGAAGTCTCTGTTCAAGAAGATATTAAAAATCTGATTGGACATGTTCAACTTGCTCCAAATGAACCCTCTTGAGAAGAGGTTTGGGCTGGATGATCTCAAGAGATGCCTTCCTACCTAAACAAGTCCATGATTCTGTTATTCCAGCTATAAACATCAGATTTTAGGGAAGGCGGATAAAATAAACTTATGTTTGAACTACAGCTGAACTGGTAATGCAAAGAGTTCAGACTTGCACAAAGCTACATCTAGACATAATAGCTTATGTAAATTTGCTGCACCTCACTTGTGTAGGTTTCTGACACAGTCAATGCAAAGGCAATCTTCTTCAGAGATAATTCAGTGTGGAAAATCAGTTGAAAGTATTGTGACTCCCTTCTGGAAGGATTCTCTTTCTTCTGTGGCAAAAAGGACTTTTAAGAAAACATACAAACCTGTGGAGGTTATACAGCTGCTCCCAATCAGGGATTTTCAGCTGATACTTTAGACCTCATTGTTAAATCTCACCGAGCTCCACTTCAGGTCCTTCTTTTGGATCTAACCCAGAAAACTTTCTTCAAAGCTTGAATGGCAGATGAGAGAAAGTCTTTGAGCACAGTTTTCTCATTAAGCACCAAGCTGACTGAGTTTAAGTTCAGAAATATTAGTCTAATGTTCTTTTATCTGCATAAATACATTTTTACAGGACATTTGGCCTTTTTCATTCCCACAGTTCTCAAATAAATATTGAACTTCACAGGAACAGTGAAGGGCTGTTCTGATTGTAAGAAAAGAGTGATACTGAGAGAGTAACTCTATAAATAGAATCTCTCTGACTCAGATTGTTTTATATATATATGATATCAGGAGCAGAATGATTGACTTTGAAAAAGAGAAAAATATTGAAACAACTTCCGAATATCATAACACTCGCTATTTTAAATTATATGAAAACTCTTGCTTAAGTAAGAAACATGCTTCAATTTTAAAGGTATGCAGTGAAAATGATTACAAATCAGAAGTCATTTTGCAATTGTTTCACCAATTTAAAAATATTTTCATTTTTCATTACTATTTCTTTTCATTACTATTTCGCTTTTCATTACTATTATAGCTGGCTTTTCTTATTGGGCAGAAAAAAAGACAAGAAAACTTGGACATATTCCTTTGCTTTGAGGATTTCCGAAACAATTCTGCAGTGAAACATGCATCCATCAACTTTATACTTTTGCAGTCATAATCATCCTGCTAGTCCACATTATTATGGTGCCTTGATGCAGTAGTCCATGTACATATTTTTTGTTTAAAATTATAATTTTTTTTTCCTATAACAGATCTCAAATTATTTTAATTTCCCAGTTTATCTTTTTTCATCTTTTGCATTTTGTGGGGCAGGATTTACTTGCCCAGTGACAGTGGTAGAGCTGAATAGGGAGTTTAAGCAGTTTAAAATTGAACCCATAAGTTAGCTGTGAGGAAGAAAATGAAGTTGAGGAAAGCATGAGTATCTTTAATTCTTTAATGGATTTGGTTTTGACCTCTTTGATATAGCAGACATGGATTTTTTTAAAGAATGAGAGTGCTTCATACTGACTCTTATAAAGAAGATAATTAAACCAGAGAAGAAAGCAAACCAGTATTCATAAATGCGAAATTTACTTGGTGGTCTATTGCTGGCTGGCAGTCAAGAACGCCCACAGCCTAGTTTCCACTGCACTGGCATGGCTCCTCCAGAGAATGTATTTCCTTTGGGGTTTATTCCTGGACTGAGGCCCCTCTTGGAGTGTTACCCGTTCCACTACAGATCACCTCCTACAGCTCTGGTTGCAGTGATACTTTTAATTGGTGCTCTCTCTTTTCCTAAATATGTTTCCACAGAGGTGCCACCAGCCTGACAGATGGGCTCAGCTGTATCCTGTGGTGCATTCATTGAAAGTGGCTGGAACCAACTGCAAAAGTAAGAGCCCAGTCAGTAACTGATACTGAGTTACAGAATTTAATAGTCAGAAGGGGATGGATCACAACAAGGTGCAGTAAGAAGAGAGGGAAGATGGAGTAGAAATCATATGAGAGAATAAAAAGACACTAGGAAGAAATTATTTACTGTGAAGGTAGTGAAGCACTGGAAAAAGTGGCTGCCCCATCCCTGAAAGTGTTCAAGGCCAGGTTGGATGGGGCTCTGAGCAACATCTGATCTGGTGGAAAGGTGTACGTGCCCATTGTGGGAGGGTTTGAAGTAGATGATCTTTATGGTTCCTTCCAACCCAAGCCTTTCTATGACATGTGATCTATAAATGCTGCTGAGCCTAACTCCTAATCCTTCCAAAAGGAAGTAGTTGTATATAGAGCTTCATAAATAACTGTGCAACATGGCCAGAGGGCTTCTGAGCTAGGCACAGAATGAAATACTGTGGAGGTAATGTACGAAAGATTCCTCTGTTTAGTCCATTTGTGGAGTTGGGTGTCTCTGAATCATGTTGCAGATTATCAGCATGCTGGTGAATAGCTGCCTAGAGATTCCCCATTGCAAATACACAGAATTGGATTTTATCAGTAAAGGTCTGGGTGCCTCCATCCTCTTGAAGTCCAGTGTCCATTAATCCTCCTAAATCTGAGAACCTGAAAAACCAGAAGAGACCCCAATGTAAGGAAGATATAATATCACCTTTTGTATTATTAGAAGCACAGGTCCCATAGCTTACATGCTGGAATAGCAGGTATTCAGACTGCTATCTCATTTTTAGAGAAAATGCAGTCTAATCAAACTGCTGCTTTTTCAACACTGCCACTGAATCTGTGTCACTCTGCAGTAAAGAACACATGCTGCACAGACAGAGCTGGTGCCTCAGAGGGACATCCCAGCATGGTTGGACATTGAAGAGCAAGGCGTCAAGCAAGAAGGATTTACTGCATAAGCCAGATAGGATATAGGATACTAAGAAAGGTCTCCTGAGAATAAAAGTGTGTTTTAGGTGCAGTATTTCAGAATCACTTAATGTCAGACACAAAGATAACTTCTAATTATTAATGCTTGTGTTGGTAATTTTCAATTGTTGAGAAAAAAATTTATTGTTTAAAACTTCTTCACATACCCTGTTTTTTTAAAAGTGTTTCAACTCTGATGAGGCATTATGCTTCTCCCTTATTTTAACTTCACTTTAATTTATGGCTAGACAATGTTCAGAACATGCTCAGAATCATGGTGTCTGACAGAGCTTTGCATTCCTTAGTAGGTGAGCTCCACAAAATCAGTTGTAAAGTCTAGTAGTAACTTCTGATATGACCCTGTGTCATATCAGAAGCTACACAACAAAACAACCACTCCACATGCTGTTCATAATACCCTCTCAAACATAACACTCAGCACAGAGCTTAAAATAAAGATTTGTATATCATGGAAAGCGCCTGAATTGTTTTGTGTTTGCTTTTGAATCAAGTTGTCAAGATGGCAAAAAGTACTTCTCTTTTTTTCCTACCATATCTAGTAATGTCGATTGTAAACTTAAAAAACTAGTAGAAATTACCACTTTCCACAATAATTTCTCCTCAATCTTCTGCCTATGCTGTACTAATCAGGTCACTGCACAGAATACTACAATGTTTCTACCATGCATCAAGTTAATAAAGGCAGAGTTGGAACAACAACTCCTATGTTTACCTCAGACGAACCTATGAAAATGTTCCAGTGTTGTGTAACCATTTTAGACTGGCTAAAAACCCAAAAACCTTAGGAGTTGTGCGAATACATATTCCCCCTATTAGCGTTTAAGCACAGCAATGATACACCAAAGATGCAGAGGACAAATGTTATGCTAAGCAGCTTCAAATGCATGTTCAAGAACTCTTTTGAAAGCCTCTTATGCAGCTGCACAGTTTAGAAAAGTAATACAATTAAGTAGAGCAACTGAAGTTTTTCAGTCTGTCTACCAAATTTTACTTTTCAGAATTAAGATGCCATAAAAGTGCTTGAAATCTCAAAAATTTAATGTTTTGCCAATTACCAAATGAAAATGACAAATAGCTAAGTAGAACTATTTAAATGTCCTCAACTGACAGGCTAAATTTCGGTCTGAAGCTGCAGAAATATTAACGTCATCTGAAGAGCATTAATGAAGAGAATGTCAGTGGAATTTCAGCTAGAGTGGTGGTATCAACAGCAGTTTAAAGATTTTTCTAATGTGGCCATTTCAGAAGTAATACTACTGTAATTTTAATTAATGTAGTTTCAGATTTGTTTTTAAAATTTATTTAAGAGAGTATAATTTGAAAACCCCTTATAGCTATACCTTAAAATATTATTTTGTTAAATGTTTCTAGGTCACTTTTCTTCCACAGTCTCTACTGCATTAAGTGCAAGAAATTTCATTGTTTCTTTTTCATTATCACATGTCAAATGTCTATGGATGGTACTCTATTGATTTTAAGCAGTTTTGCACCTTTGACTAAATTTTCCTCTTGTTCAAAATGCAATTTTCTTTTCTCCATTACTGATGAACAGTTTTACCTTTCAGAGATGGAGAATGGAATAAAGTTGAGATTGTAGCACTGACAAAGAAAATGGTTAAATGTTTGTGTTATCATACATAAGGTGTGTCCACCTTGAGAAAATATTAGGTTTTTGTAGTGAAAAAACAGATGACTAGAGCAACTCAGCCTTCTGAAAAAAAAGGCAATTCCTTCCATATTTATTTTCTGTGTTGACCTTCAATGCAGTTGAGGTTAGGCAGGCAGGTCCTATCTGTCTTATAGGAAGAATATTCTGGGAGGCTTACTGTCTTTTTATAGTCTATAAAATAACTCCTCCCCATTATAGTTGCAAATATTCCTGATATAGTCCAAAGCACACTCACCACTGTGTAAATAATTTGTAAAATGCTGTGGAATAACTTTGGATAAATTTCACCCTGTAAGCTTGTTGTCCCTTTTCCCCTTCATTTTCTGCTCAGTATTTTTCTTCATGGCAATTTCTTTTGTAGCTTTTTACTAGTCTGCTTTCACTATTAAAGTACTGGAACTATACCAGGCTGGTTTCTAAACTTATCTGTCATACCCAGTCCTGCAGCTTTATCAGCTGAAGTGTCTCTATTACAAAGTACACTAGCAGCTCATTGGCACTTGCAGGAAAACTAATCTCAGCCTTGAGTGAACACACCTAGTGATACACAAAACTCTGAAAGAAAAATGTAGATTGTACAAAAAAAGAGACAAGCACCAGAAAGCCTACATAGTTGTAACTCTTTTCTAAGCAGTATGCTTAATTTCTGAGACAGTTTATTTTTAAGTAGGATTTGTAGGAGTCTTGGTTTGGTTCGGGTAATAGGTCACAGCTGGATATCTCACTGCCTGCCACAAGTTGTCATCAGCCCTGAGATTCCCATTATTGTCTCCACATCTGTTGGCCAGGCCATCTTTGCCTGTGGCCTGTCACAGCTCAGGCTCAGCACAGCAAGTGGCTGACACCACTCCACACCACCTTGGGGCACACTTGTGCTTAGTGACGCTGACCTTTTATGACAGACACTGAGGAAGAAGGGATTTAACTCTCTTCTACACTGGAAAGTCCCACAATGATGTTAACAGGGTTGGTCAACGGCAGCTATTAACAATTTCCATTGTCTTCAGATGAAGTTGGCTCATATTTAGTATCATATGCTTACTCCTTCCAGGCACCAGACCAATGAATCCATCTCAAAGGACCTTACTTCCAATTACCTGTTTCTATATTACCATACTTGTGAAGAATTCTCCCTTATGGGAATTCTTCAATAATTGTTGGTTGGGATCTATCAATCTTTCTTCTCTGCAGTGTTATCCTAAATTTTATTATCCTGCTGAGCCTTAACATAAGCAAACAATGCACTTTGATGTATCTATATTTGGCCATATTCCTCAGTATCCTCCACATCAAAGTTCTTTGCTATTCTCTTATCAGATTCTACTACAATGTGAATAAATCCTGTAATAATTTTAACTTGTGTGGTTTTTTATTATTTGATTTAATAGATTTGTTAGAAATACCCTCCTAACATGCCGATTTTTGTCCTTTTCCATCACTTCCCTTCTACAATTTTATTTACATCTTCTTTGTTTTTAGTCTCCCTTGCCTTCTCCAGATCATTTTCATTATTCATAGTTTTAATACCTTAAATAATTTTACCTGCTTTCCTAGAAATATGACATTTTAGTACACTCTATGTCCCTCTTTTCGATTACTAACTTGAGTTTTGCTTGTAGCTTCTGATGTAATACAAATTTTCAATCTTTCTCATAAATTGTAGCTCCTCACAGAGCTATCTCCCTTAACCTTAAATTTCTTTCAAAATTTGATTTTCTAAAGAGAAATATTTTTTGTTGTTGAATCTCTAAGAAATTCATTGTGCTGAAGACTGAGGGGTAGGAAGGGTATGTATCAGAGGTGGGCATGTAATGATCAGTTTATGTGATTAAAGGAGCCCAGAGGAGCAATGACAGTTGGGGGAACTTCAATCAGAGCAAAGGGATACACTGAGATGGCTCCTTGCCAGGAGGGTCACAGGGGAGCCTCAGCCCATGGCCCCAGGGTGGCCACCAACCTAATCCTTCTATCAGAGGGAGGTGATAACAGCCTTTGGAGATATGGGAGGCATTACTAGATGTCAGGAGCAGCCTTCTGCAATCAAAGGCAAGGAAAGTTTCAAAGAATCTGTCTTGTCCTCTCATTACACTCCATTTCTAACTATTTTCCCAGGTGCAGGGATCTCTGTCCCATGTACACGTGCCTGGGGATTTGAGTGTAGCAGCAGGAGACTCGGGGCTGCATGTCTGGGGTGGGAGCAACTGGAGAGATCACAAAAGGGGTTCATTGTGTTCAGGTGTGTGCTTCAGTGTGTAATCACTGGTGTACATCAAGAGCCAGTAAGTAGAAGAGGTTCAGCAGCTGGGTATCAGAGTGGCCCCAGAGTCTGGGCTGGATCCTGGCAAGACCAGGGAGTCTGAAAGTTGGCTACCTCAGGGACTGGAGGGTCCCTACCAGGTACTGGAGAAACCGCAGAGTTTGAGGTGGCCACAGTTTAACACCAAGGTGGGTTCATAGTTTTGAACCAGGCAGTACAGCATGGCTTTCATGTCTGTGTGAGAGGCAGCTGGGCCAGGGGTCTAGGGCCAGCTAATGAACAGGCTGAGTGTGCAAGGATGGTTACTGGAGCAATCTGTACAGTGTGTGGGAATGTGTCAGCATGTCTTTGCATGCAGGCTGGAGTACCAACAACTGGAGTGGGGCTGTGGTCTTGGAGACCACAATGTTCAGGTGCCAGCAGCTGGGAAGGCTGGGATCCAGGGCAGCTACCAGGCAGCCTGAGTGCTTGAGCCCAGCTTCTGGAGGGCTCATTCCACATGCCCATTTCCTACTAACTGGCTTTCATTGTGATTAGCCAGAAAGGGGGACAGGATGAGTCATTCTGTACTGTTTATGATTTCCTGGGTACTGTGGTTTCTGTCTGTTTTGATCTGCATGTACATGGGTGCATACATGTGTGCATGTCCTGGGTACATGTGTGTATGTGTGCCTGTTGGGAAGCTGGTCTTGGAAGCACAAAACTGCAGCATCTTCCCTCTGTCAGGCTGCCAGATTAGGCAGCTCCTCAAACTATCGTCTGAGAACAGCATGTTCTGAGTAGGATTTGCAAAACCTCTTAGTGCATGGTTGAATGAATGGGAGATTTATCATTTGCTTCAACAGGCATGGATTCTAACAAAGGAAGTCTTAAGAGCATAAACATTCCCTGAATCAAATAATTTTTCAAAACACTTTTTTTTTTTAAAAAAACCACCTGTCTGTGAAAATATACTGTGTTCCAGCTGTTCAGTCTCTCAAATTTACACCCTGTTCTGTTACACTAGTTTGGACTTTCCTCTCAGACCTATTTTACAAGCTGTATATAACAGAAAAATTCTTTCCTTACCCCAGCATATCTATGAAAACAATCAGTTCCTCTGTATTTTCCATTGACTCTTGACAAATGTGTATACTAATTAAACAGGACAATAACAGGAGCTTAGTTTTCTGTGTTTTTAACAGGAATTTTGATATTATTTACACTGTGTTTATGCCATATGAATACCACTAGTATTCTCAGATGTTCCAAGTTATATATTTTCCTTTACTTTGTTTTTATCAGCACTAGAGGATATATTGAGAAATGAAACAATGCTTTTTTTCAGCAAAGATTAAAAAATAATTTCTCTCCATTCTCTGGAAAACATGAGAATTCTCTATTGAATCATAGGATCATAAAATATTTCAAATTTTAAGGGACTCATAAGGATAATGAAGTTCAACTCCCTGCTCCTCTCAGGACTGTTTCAAACTATAAACTAAAAGCATCATCCATTTGCTCCTTGAACTCTGGCAGGCTTGCTGCCATGACCACTTTCCTGGGAAGCTTGTTCCAGTGACTAAACAATCCTCAGAGGTGTTGGCATTGCTCAGTGCATCTATAGATGTCAATCTAAACGTGGAAAATCAAATTATATATTAATCAGATCTTTTACAGTGTTGAATATTGCAACACTCAGTTTGTCATTACTGACGGTTTTAAGAGATACCTCTCTCTCTCTCTTCATGCACATATATATGCATGTATTCCCCTTGAGGATTATGGTACCCCAAATTTTTAAATTCCTTATTTAAGATGTTGGTCTAGTTACAGGCATTCTTGGAGACTTCCATTTTCTGTCAGCGTGGCAGAGGCTTGGTATGTGAAAAAAATTCCTAGTTCTAGAACCTCAGAAATATAAGTTCAGAACAACTGTTTTGTTTACAGGTTGTTTATGCTTTCCATTTATACTTTGAAATATTTTGAAATATGTATATAACTACTGGTGTGTGTGTGTGCGTGTGTATTTTTGTTCATTACTGGGAGTAACTTTGCATGAAATAGTGATAAATCTGCAATTTAAAGTTTGAAGTGCTTGAGATATAGAATGCAATAATTAATAATTTCTAACTGTAGTCTCAGAAGCAACAAATAGTGTTCTACACTTTGAGTTACATTAGTTTAAGTTCCCCCAAGAGACTTCAGGAATATTTTATTGAATATTATTTTTTATTTATGTATTTGTTTTTTAAAGACAGCCTATATTGAACATGTTTTGGTTATGTCCAATGTCTTTGCATTTGATTTACTTCTTATATTTTTAAGAATATATTTTTGAGTTCTACATTTGCAAATTACATATCTAGTAAGAAGTTCTGCATTTCAATATAACAGAGTTAATATTTTCATTGTTGTAGCAACTTGACAATCAATGTTTATTAAAAATGTATATTATTTGAGAAAATAGTTATTCATTAATGTTCAGAAGGTTCTCTAACTTCAAAAGTGTTATATCTCTCAGAACATTCTAATGCCTCTTGAACTGAAAATGAAAAAATACTTTTTGCATAAATCACTCTCCTCAAAATCAAAACAAAGGTAACAAAATCCTGGCTGTTAATTTCTGACCTGAATAGTCAGCTGAAGAAGTTCTTCCTTAGTTGCAATGGAAACTTGTTCCAAAGCTCTCAAATGTTCAGCTAATTCCACAGACCCATGTTAACTGAGAAGATCAGGTCACGTTATCAATACGCAGCTTTCTCTGTGGCACCCTTCACTTCCTCACTTTCAATCTGTGTATCCTGCTCACCAGAAGCAATCCAACTGCAGCAGCACAGATCTCCATGGTGTGTAATCTATGCCCAGGAAGGCACACTCAGGCACCTTTGGCTCACAGCACAGCAGAAGGGAGCTGGACCCAGTTAGCTGCAGCTGGAACCAAAACATTACGTGAGAAATATTCCACTGAGCAATAGGTACTGAGCAAGCCTCTCCCAGGCAGACTCAGCAGACTGACTTCACACCTGACTTCTATTTAACTCATGTCCAGGGAGCATGCGCAATCAGGAGTGCTGCCATCAGACCTGACAACTCATGCAAGGCAATTAATGCAGGGATTATTATGGGATGGAGTGCACAGGGGGCCAGAGCCACTACTCAGTGCTAGCCAGTGCAGGGATGATGGTGAGATGCCAAAGGATGCTATCCTGCAGTCTGTGGCATGTCAGAGGCCTGATTCCAGACTGCTCTCACAGAGTGGTGTTAAGGAGTAGCAAAAACCACAGATTTTTACTGCCAAGGGCATATAGGTGCATACTGCAAAAGTAAGTTTAACAGCTACTCTATATACTTTAAATTTAGATGTAAGATGAAGAATTTGGAATAGGAAGGGTTCTCTTGAAGCATGAAGACCAGTCCCAGCTGTTATAGCAATTGCTTCATCACAGTTCCTTTAACTAGCTTCAAGATAGAACTTAATCAGACTTAATCAGTTTATTAGGTTTGAATTCCCTCCCCCGCACCCCCCCCCACCCTTTCTCCCCACTAAATGTCACTCCTCTGATGGTTAGACCTGTTATAATTTACAACCTAATTTAATTTATGGGCAAATTAAATTCATCATTTTCTTATGTAAACACCATCCTTTACCTAAAATAAGGCTTTTTTTTACACTTAATTTATGCATATAATGTGGGCTGTGGGAAAGTGATTTATCACCTCAGTTGTATTTTTTTTTTATCCTTTGCTTTGCAGGTAAAAGAAGGAAAAGCATTTTTCTTTTTCAAAATAGTCAGCCTTTTCACCACATGTTTCTAGAATCATTATTGTGTCAAATCTACTTCAGTATGAGTAAGTATTTTCAAAACATGGGTGGCCAGTACTGCATACATCACTAGTGCTTTCTGCATATACTTTTTTTTACACTTGCCTCATCTGAAAATGCCTTTCCTGGCTGCCATACATACAAAACATAGATATTTTTAAATAGTGCTGAAAATTAGAGCAGATTGTTGTGGCAATCTGCCATTCTCTTTGGTAATCCCTGCCTAAATGTACTTTATAATCCTTGTCTTTTCCAGCTTGCATCCATTCTTTCTGAAAATAAGAATTCCTAAATTTGTTTATGAAATGTCATGTGAAACAATGCCAAAAGCCTCACTAACATCAAGATATTTGATATCCACTGCTCTTCCAGGATTCACAATATGTGTTACCCTGTCACAAAAACGAGTGAGATGGGTTTGACACCTCCTCATTTAGGCAGATCCATGTATGCTCTCACTCATCATCCTTGTTCTCTTCTAGGAATTTACTGAATTGTTTGATAACTTACACAAGTATTTTTTCTAGGAGCTGAAGTTCAGCTGTGGATTTATAAATACCCAGATCCTTCTATTTTTTGCTTTCAATATATGGGTACCACACATTTGCCTCTCACTCCACTGTTAAAAGCTGCAAAGTCATTACATACAGTTTCTGTTTCATCTTTACTGCCATCAAAGAAATAAACTTGTTGCCAGGACAGATATATTTAGAATCTGGTGCAAAACTACCTGCCTGATAACACTGGCAAATGGGAGAGAGAAGTTAACAGAAAAGCAAAAGATTTATTCAAGGACAGAGATTTCAGAAATGAGAGGTGTATGGCAAAAATGTTAATTATTTTCCTTAAAATTACTATACAGGGAGAATTTGTAGCAAAACATTGTTTCAAATGGGGTGCCAGCATCTTTCACATACATGATGAAATCAGTGTACCCCTGAAAATGTTAACTGTAAATGAAAATATTAATCCTGTTAGGACAAGACTAATAAACCTTAAATGTTATTACTGAAAGACACAACATCTTAGCAAATCATCAGCAGTGCAATATAAAAATATTCTTACACTTGAAATAAGAAATAGCAGGCAGAGGTACGTGTTAGATTGTTAATCACAAAGTCCTGAGAAGACATATGAGGTGGACAGGAAACCTAACAATCTCATACAGCAGTGGACACTTAATATCTTGCTTCACAGAGGTGAGTGGTGACTGGCTTAGTGTTATACACCATGTGGTGAGCCAGTCAGCAACTGCTGTAATCACTAAAACATAGACTGCTAGAGTATGGTGCAATTGAAAATTTAGAAAAACGGATAGCAGGATCAAAACTTTCTGAAATGTCTGTGGGCTCATGTCTCACAACATTCTTGAAAAGTCAGTTGAGATATTTTATTCCAAGAACTAATAACTGGATATAAGAAAGACTTCTAGAGCACCTAAATTCTACCATTTAAGTGGTTTTTAGCTGCTCTAAAAGTCAACCCAGCCTTATGATTGTTGTGTTTTGTGTTAATGAATCACTGGATAAAGTCCACAAACCAGATTAGATAGAAATTTGTGTCCATGATTCACTATTCCTTTGAAAGAATCCAAACTACTTGTTTACCAACTCATACTACCTCTGACTTAGTGAATTTTAGATGATTTTCTTTTCTTATGGTATTTCAAAGAAGAAAAATGTTTAATCCTTTTATCATAGCTGTAGGACAGGACTAGACTTTGAATATTCTTGGCAGGAAATTTGAGTTTGTTGTTTCTTGGGAAGATGAGCTACCCACAGTCATCTATGAAAGGCTGATGCCATACACACAAATTTTTATTGAAAACACTGTCTGCAATTTCATCCATGTTTACTACTC
Organism: Onychostruthus taczanowskii; assembly: GCF_017590055.1. Classification (NCBI taxonomy): domain Eukaryota; kingdom Metazoa; phylum Chordata; class Aves; order Passeriformes; family Passeridae; genus Onychostruthus; species Onychostruthus taczanowskii. The sequence continues at coordinate 702,839 of NW_024504566.1, forward strand.
ACACTCAGAGAATGTTCAACAGGTCAGTTCCCTCAAGAAACCTGTGGCAAAAAAAAAAAACCCTAGTATCTGGATCTAACTCTGATAGGGTTCAGTTGTGAGGAAAATGGTGGTGCTGTGCGCAGAGGCTCAATTCTGAGTATTGACATGGGTAACTTAGGGCTGATGGCAGCAAAACAAAGGTCTTTTTCTGATTTGCAGTTGGTGTTTATCATTGAAATTAAATTTTAGAAGTCATATTGTGTGTAACCTTTATTGAAAATAATCTACCTTTCACTTACATTCTTCTACATATAAAAAGTTTAAGGTTGCCTACAATCAACAGAGTTCACTAGCTTTGATGTAAGACTAATATCCCACTAAAAAATTAATTTAGGCCAGCTGTGTTTCTGTGACCAGCAACTGGAGTGGGGCAATGACTCAAGGCATACCTGTCAAGGTGCTGACAACTGGAAATATTGGAACCCAGGATCAGCTACAGGTAGTCACAGACTGAAATGTTATGGTTCGTGGCTCAAACATTGTTATGAAGGACTTTTGTCCATTATGGCAAAACTGTATAAAGAAGTTGCAACCACCAAAGCTCACCCCTCCCTGACGATGCCTCCAAACCGAAACTTTGGGTTATGAATTAAGCTATGTAAGGGAACTTGAGATAAGATAAATGTGATACTATTGTTCAATCATCTCAGGTCTAGGGAGAAGGAAACAAGGCTGAGGGAGAGGAATACATCCACAAAAAAGCCAAACCCAGCAGTAGTCCTGAAAGTCATCCCTGCCTGGGTTTGGGGTGGGGAAGGCCATAGACCACAGGCCCATCTGCTGGGGCCATGTTTGCATCGCTCCCCCACAACCTAGGGGAGAGGAGGAGAGTTTTGGGTGTGTGGCACAACTTCTAGTCAGAGGGAGTGAACAGCCATCCTCCCTTACACAGAGTCTGTTACAAGAGACTGTGTAAAACTGCCCCCACCCCAGGGGACGTGCCTGGGCATTCCCACTTGCCCAAATGTATATTAATTCACTGGACTCTGGTTTTGCGGGGGCACCCTCACCACCAAGAAAACCTGATCAGAGAGGATCAATAGGATGCTGTTAGGATCCACAGAGTGGCTATATTTTCTACTTAATCTGTCTCTGTCACTACCTTTATCTCCCCCATCTCTTTTCTATCCCTTTCACACACAGTCTGTCTCTTTCAAATTTACTGTTAAATAAAATTAATACTATTGACTTCGGCGTATAGTCTTGTTTGCACCTTAATTCAGGCAGAGGCATCTCTCTAAAAATTTTAATAACTTTAACTCAACACTGGGCAGGCCAAGTGAATGCAGCAGCTGGATGTACAATCTAGATTGTACATATGGATATATATTTCTTATCACTGGACCTCCATCCTGTCCAGCCAGAGGGGGAAGGAGGGTGCTGGTGCACCTTGTTCTCATGTGGGTGCTCTGTGAATATATATGTGTATATATATATGTATGTAAATAGCTATGTATGAATGTATATGTAGGACATCTACGGGCTCTGTGTGTGTGCATACCTGCTTAGAAACTTCAGCCTTGCCACTGTTTGGACATAACAGCGCTGTAATGAAATAATTTTGTTTATTGCCTGTATGTTTAAATTGTTTTTCTTTTTAATAGGCCAGTTAATTATGGTTACATTGCTCGCCTAACTATTTTGTTACCTAAGGCAAAGAAAGTAAGTAACAAAACCAACAGAGCTTCAACTCTGGATCTGCATTAAGAGAGCTGTTAAAATTTGTTTTATTTCTTATTTTTTCAGACCAGTAAATTTGGGAACAAAGTATTGCTTGGCACCCAACAAAAACTTTTCATCTCTTCCTTTTAAGCCCATCCTAAAGATTGTCTGTGCCTTTGTAACACAAGGAGGGAGAGAAAGAGTCCTTCACTTAGCTCGTTTTTCAGCTGCATAAGTCAGTTTGACTTGTAATGATATTGTTATTGAATAAGAAAACCAATCTTTGAATTATGCTGATGAGAAATTATATTTTGCTACATTTTCCACATGATATTTTTCCCCCTTGGTTATGCAGAACTAATAGAATTTAAGTAGAGGTCAATTATTTTCCAGTTTACTTCCATTATTTTGGAATATATGTTTTTGTTGAAAAAAAAATCTGAATCATTTGATATAATTATTTTCCCAGTAAATGAATGAAAATTCTTAATGATATATGAGACTGCAGATCAAATATTACAGGTCACTATGTTCATTCCTACAGCTGTTTTAATTTGTATGCGCAATGATCACAATAGATTATATGGGAAGAGCAGAGACTGTATGGAATTCTCTGAACAAACTCAGATCACAAAGATGTCCCAATTTGAGAGCCCAAGAGAACCAGTGCTGTAAGAAGAACTCAAGGAATAATGTATTATTACAGTAGCAAGTACATTCAAATTAAATTGGTGCTTGATACAGCCACATGCCTTCACAGAGCTGCATGAACCAGGGCTGACGATGTCTCAGCAGCCAGGAGGAACCAAGAAATTCCCTGAAAGAAAGCCCTTAAAACCATCCCACGTTTCACATGTCCTTCTACAAACTGTTGGTAGGTTTCAGCTATTTTTCATGCTAGTTTACTCATATTAACATATTCTGGTTTTTCAGGATAATTTCCTATATAATTATCCTTCCTTGGTTCAAAAATCAAATATTTTTCTTATATTCTCTATACATGTACCTAATTTACTTTTTTTTTTGCTCATCTGAACAGTTCATGATCTCAAGCTAATTGTTCATAAGCAAACCTTAATTGCCTCATTTGTCAAGCCATTGCTTAGCATTGCATTTAAAAAGAGATATCCATCTTCTGTATTCTGCTCAGTTTCCCTCTCTGAAAAAAAAATGTTAACTCTGTAACATATCTGATTTTATACAAATCTGAACAGGCATGTTGCAAAAAATCTGTAAGCACTTCAATGTTTTCATTACCTGTTGAGAAACAATTTTCTTAATGAACACCACCACCTTTCTGTTGTTTGATTTCAAAGGATGTGTCAAGCATTGTTACCCAATACAACAATAAACTAATTTTCTGTTCTTCATGGCAATAGATAGTGTCACTTATCTGCAAATAAAGTACAGTAAATCTGGTTCGAAACCAGTTTCTTGTATCCATATGTATTTAAAGGAATCAAGCAGATAAGGGGTTTTGACTCCTTATTCTCCCAGAATTCTGAGACAAGGCTCTCTGCATCTTCTCAAGGACTTTGCGTATCACTTTGCACTGGATGCATGTGGTGAGATGCTGGCCAGGGAGCTGCAGGGCAGTGCCTGTGAGGAGGGGCTGGGGCTGCCCAAGGTGCACATGGATGGCTCCAGCCAGCACCAGCCAACACACACGGGGCATAGAAGAGCCTCTCGGCCACAGTGACAGCTCCTCTGTGATACTGTATGTGAAAAAGGGCAGAACACCAAACAGGGAGGGGAGGAAGTAGTAAAAGTAGTGTAAAACAGCACAAGAAACACCGAACTCAGATGAGCGGGGTGAGGAGCTGCTCCATGGCAGAGTGGTCATTCCCTTCCACTGAAGGAAAACCTCCTCTAGAGAAGCAGGCTGCAGCCAGTGGAAGAACTCACAATGAAGCAGAGGAAAGGTGTGAGAAGATGGGAATGTCAGAAAAAACAGCTAAGTATAGACCATAGGGTGTCCTTCCTCATTTTTTACTTGCTGAAGGGAGCCTGCAGGGATAAAGAGAGGGTTTGAAAATAAGGGGTGAAGTTAAACCTGGCAGTGCAGGAGAAAAGGATTTGTGACCTTTTGCATGGCCTTATTGGACCTTATGAGTTTTCCATTGGCCCACTTCTTGAGCTAGTCTAGGTCCCTCTGTCTTCCTATCCTTTGGGCATATCAGTTATACAACTCAACTTAGTGATACCAATCCATCCATATGTGAATTTGATAGGAAAGGGGAGACATCTTTCTAAGTGTGTTTGTGAAGTCTGGCACAGTGTTTGCATCTGAGTTATCTGAAATTAGGTTTTTTTACATAAAAACATTTTTATTCAATTAAAATTTATATTTTAATACAATTAAAATTACAAAAAAATCTTATTCTTATAAAGTACTTTCTAAAATTATCAAAGGATGTATCATTTTACTTCAGAGGCTGGGGAAAAAAAATGTGAACTCCCTCCCTCCCTCCCAATCACCCTTAGCTAGTATAGATCTCTCCAGGGAGTCACTCCTACCTCTAAAATAGTTCAACCCCTACCCTGAAAAATGGAAAGAATAGGATAACTGTCATCCTAGAAACCTTTTCTATTCACAGATGGGCTAGATTTGCCCTTCCACAAATTTTTCATCCTTGATGTCAATGCAGTTAATCATTCTCCTACCCACTATTGCAAGACCCAAGTTATTTTTAATGGGTTGTACTTCCTACTTCTTAGTAGTAACTATTAAAAAAAATTTGTCCCTTGAAGTACTTAGAATTTCTAGCAGTAAGTGGAAGATTCAAGAACAGGACTTGTCTTACCCAATAATCTGAAACAATGTCTTTTTTCTTCTCCTACTTCTTTTTATTTTGACAAACACACAGTTTATCATAGTTACATGTTACTGAAATGGTAATTAGCTAGCAGTTAGTTCCTGTATTTGGGAGTTGAGCTAAAGGTCTTTGGACTAAATGAAAATGTACAATTAATGTCAATGAACAAAGAGCCATTGCATAGAGCAGAGGCAAAAGACAAGTCTGACAAACATACTAAAATTTAAAGAAATCCAGCTTGGTTGCTATGCTTTGTCTACCAGGCAAACAGAATTTATTCCACTGATGTCAGTTTCGCATTTTGTAGGGCTGTTTTGTTGACTTCTGAAAATGAAAAAGAAGAAAATATATTTTAATGAGTGTCTGCTACGTTGTTAAATTAGAGGTAGTAATCTTATAATGGAATTTGTATTATTTTGGTAATGGTCATCATTTAATTTCTGTTACTCATCTTTCTACATGTTGCTTCTATAAGTATTTTTGACATACATCCAAGAGGACCATGTTCTGGAAAGTCCTCTAAAACTAAATACAGATTTAATTTCCATTGAAGAGAATTAAATATAGGTTGGAAAGAAAACCTCAACATGCCAACAAAACACGTTAGTCCTTCCAGAAGAACATGTAATTATTATGCATCTGAAAAAGGAATAAGGATCATTACTGAAGAACTCACTCATACAACAGGTCTCTTACAGCAAGAAAATAAGCATATGCTAGAATAAATTTCTGCATAAACTGTGACAATAATTTGAGGTCTGATGACTAAAGAATTGGGAGAAACCTAATAATTACAGGGCATTCATAGTAAATGAACACATAGATAGTAAAGACAGATGTATTTTATTCAAACAATTTTTTTTTCAAAATTTTAAGATTTTTGAAAACATTTAGAGGAAATAGAGAAATTGATGGTACATATTTACCAGGAAATTTGTAATACCATAACACTGAATCAGCTACCTCAATACATACCTGATCAAGCTGGCTTCTGCAAACTTACCAGGGCTAGGCATCTGTAGGTTCATGGGCACAATCATGGTCTGCAGCCACTGTCAAGCACCTGTTCCCAGCAGATGACACTCTCTGTGCTAGCCATCCACATCCTGATGCCATCTCCTCCTCTGCCAGTTCTGATGCAAAGTAGTTCTTTCCTGCTTTCAGAGCGCCACCAAAATGTGATTCTGAAGATTATTTTTAAAGTACTCTCAAGGACAATACAGCAAAGATATAAAGATAAGACCAGAGTAGTCAAAAGATATCTAAACAACCACAGATAACTCCTAGAGAAACTCAGGAAGTACATTGCCTTTTGGAAAAGCAATAAAAGTTTCCACTCAAAATCTAGTCTCAAAACATCTACATTAAATTGTATTCAGTCCTTTCAAGATCTTTGGGTCTTTGCAGAGTCCTTCCTTCTACGCTCTTTCATTTTTGCAAGTATCATTGTGACGGCTTTCCTTTTGTAAAGTTCTGGATTTCTCAGTCAAGTGATTACTGACAGACTTGAGAGACTTGAAGTCTTTCAGCAGGTGTTCTGTTGCTACAACATAATTTTCCCTGAGAAAACCCTGTTTCTGCTTCCAGCTTAGTCATTGAGATAAGGGGCTGCAATTTCAGAAGGAACAACAATGTTTTGTTATTAGCTCTCTGCTAATAATCTCTCAAACCCCAGAGAAAAATAGCAAACAGACAAATATCCTCAGTGGAAATCGTTCTATACCCCAATGAAAACAATTTATATACAGAATGCATACACATAAAAAAAGGAAAGATAGTATGCATATATTAGGGTCTATCATGTAATCTATTAAAAACTCATCAAAATACAAATTCTGAGTTCTTCCATAAAAATTTTCCAACACAAAATCTGGAAAATATAGATAGCAAACATTCTGTCATACTTGTTCTAAGAAAACCAATACATAAATCAGAGAGGAAAAAACCTTTAAGTTTGATCAAATTTCCTAACAGAGGGTAATACAAACTGACTTCATACTTTACCTGTCATATCTATGGCATTTCAAAAATCTTAAATAAATTATTTTAAGTAGTGTCATGATTTTGTAAACATATAAATCAGCTACAAATTTTGACAGACACAAAACCATCAATGCTAGAAGTCTTTTTAGAAAAAGCACTAGTGAGTGTAGTAGAATGATTATTTTTTTCAGAATTTCAATTATTTAAAGCCAAGGTAGTCCCATGAGATGCAGAATGAGTGACAGCCAATTTCCTCCACACTATATTTAGGTCTCCTTAATAAGTCCTGTGGTGCAATACTGGCCTAGCTGTGTCTTTTATTTTTTAGTGTTCCTGTGTCAGGATGCATTACTGGTACCTCAGAGAATATACGTGTTGATTTTCTTCTTGGCATTATTCGGTGGGCCAAATTCATGCCTGCTTTTCCTTATTTTGGTCTCTATCCTCTACTCACCTTGAAAATTCCAGAAAAGGCATAAAAATCTTTTGTCTCTGAGATTTCTATCTCTTGATTTGCTTAGAAATTGCCCAATTAAATTATATAGGGAGATACACAGTCAGCACAACCCAATATACTTAATTTTCTTAATAAATTGGGCATCAAAACTCCGCATCTGTTCCTGTACAAAACATTGCCTCACATTGTGGGGTTCTGAATTTCAGTTTATCCAGAATAAGGACCCAAAAAAGAGACCAAGAACAACTTGCTGTTTGAGAACTGTGGCAAATAGTACTGCTCTTTTGTATGTTTTTGTTGTTCAGAGAATTTTACCTTTTTTTTAAACTCCACCCATTCCCTCCACTGTGGTTCCATTTTGGTTAATTTATGTGGAAAGATACCAGATATTCCAGAAGCAATTTGGATTTTTGCAGGATGACCTGGCATTTCTGATGGCTATATTAAGAAAAACAGATCTCAATTCGAAGATACAAAATCATTTCTTCAGTGCTTTCAAATTATTTCCTTCTAAGTGTAGTTTGAGTATAAGAGAACACAAACTCAGCTCAGTTTAGTGCTACTACATGTTCTGTGCATTCTATCTTGTGCAATATCTAGGCAAAGTACTTCAATAAAAGTTCAAACATGTTGGAAAAAATGAAAAATTTGCTAGAATTGGCAAATTAATTTTCAAAGGAAAATTTGGAAATAGCCTTGGAAAAAAACCCAACAGTGGTGTGTGGCTCATGTGTGGTATGAAATAAAAGCAAAAGTTGACCTTAAATGATCATAAATTGTGTAAGTAAAACTGGAATAGGCAGAATTTTAAAGTGAGTCTTTGTAATGCAGAGCTTGCTCATCCATTTTTCTAAGCAGGATTTTAACTTTCATATTCATATACCTTTCCAATACTGAGCACCTTTGGAAATGCGGCTGATTCTGTGCTCTGCAGATTAGCATATTTTGTATTAAGAAACCTACTTACAGTCTTTTTGGGCCATTCTCTCTAATTCATGTTCATCTCTTTCATAGAGCTTTGAGGACAGAATGGCAGAAAGACAGCTAATGCTATGTGTCTTTTCTCTTTTTTCTTTTGAAAAAGAATCAGTGTTTGAAAGAAAGAATTCTTGGTCCCTCATTTAGATACTTGCTTGTCATTTCTCTGTGTCTGTTTTCAGGAAGTACTGTACAGACTTGTAATCTTTATAATCTTCAGAATAATGAGGATTTAAAGGATTGTTCTACATTTAAAGTCTAGATAACATGCTCTTTTTTTTTTTTTTCTTTCTGGCAGAAAAAGAAACAGAGATAAAAAAAGAGTGAAGATTTTATCTGAATAGTCCTTTAATCTTCTCTTTATGAAGAAGAAGAAGAAGAAAAAAACACCTTAATTACTTTTGTCTCCTTTTTTTTTATCTCAGGAAGAAAAAATGACTATAAAATCCTACCATTCAAAAGGTACTTTCACATATTTAAGAAGCCTAAAAGGGCAATCTATACAATATTCCTTTCTAGCAATCTACACTGTGAAATGTTAATTTTTTTTTTTTTTTTATTTGAAAGATGATGTTTGCTTTCTACTCTTGTAAGATGGAGTAAACATAGTTAAAATGGGATTGTCATTACAGGCTTTCTTGACTGCCCCTCAATATCATTGCCTTCCCATCATGTCTTGAGATACAGAAAATCGTGATCCCCCTTCACCACACTTTCTAGCATAAATTCTGCACTAAGTTTTCCTTGTATTGAGGTTTGTATGAATAAGAGAACAATATGGTTCCTATACTTGCATTATCTCACTAAACACTCTTTGAACCTTGTCCCTGTGATATCTGAGTGTACAAACATGTGAGTGTCATTGTATTAAATAATATCTGTTCAAATATTTCAATAGCTGAACCTTAGGAGGGGGTAAAAATTCTGGTTTTCCACATCTAAGGCCTGATGATGTACAACACATTCAATGCTGATCTGAAATTACATTTTTTTAACTTCCTGGGGTGCACCTCTTCATCTCAGCTCACATGCTCAGATGATTCCATGAGCCAAGCTTGGTAGGAGGCCATAATGAGGACAGTCACCTTAACTATGTACTATTAAACCAACAAAAGTTGTTACTTCTGAAAGAATCACAAATATTGTATGCTGCGTGAGTTATCAGACTTAGAAAAACTGCTTTTTTCAACTTTCAGCCTGTTGGAGTTATATAGATAAAAATTTTAAGAGTAAAATTCAAGACATGGTATCTTAGCTAATCTTTGCCCACAGTTCTCCAGTGGTCACGACCGCATACCTTCACCCTTCCATCAGACTTGAACTAAATCACTGTCAGGAGTTCTGAAAAGTGTCAAACAATAATTAATTTTGTGCTGATATGTAATCAATTTTGCTATGAAATCAAGTTAGTGCACCAAGCGGTTTTTGGGGCCTGTGAGACAACAGCATTGACACAGTAGGCATTGCAATGTTTTTCCACGAATATAAAAGAAAATTTATTACAGTTTATGATATGAAAATTCATTATGGGAAATTATGAAAAATATTACTCTCATAACTCCTGTATGCAATAGAAAAATATTTTATTTTTGGATATTTTTGTTTCACTGAATTGGGAAGAACTTTTGGTTTTGGTAAAAGACTAGATAAATTCACTAAATGATTGGCTTTAAATAGCTAACATTGGTTAAATTCTAAATTATTTTTTCTTTTCATCATAATAGCAATAATTTAAGATTTAAGGAAGTTAGTATGTAAATTAAATAAAACTTTAAAATCTTTACCTCTAGTAAAGAGGGCATCATTATGCCCTATTATAGCAGAAGACATAGATAAAAGAATCAAAGAAGTAGCATTTATTTCATGTGCCTTTATCTAATCTCATCTCATGAAATCTGGTCTAAAATATTCATAATTAAAGGCTATGGATAACTTTTAACATAGGACTAGCACTTGATAGACTCCATTGCAGAATACTTTTCTTCTTGATAGATCCAAATGCTGTATTTGTAACTCTGTTTTTTCAGAGTGATTTGAATGTGGATTTGTTAAATAAAGTGAACAAATATGTGCAAAGAGTAAAAATAAATAAAAAAAGGATGGTGCACATGAAGGACACTACTACAGCAGTTTCCTCTCAAGGTCCATATTAAGACTGAGCATTCCATGAAGTCTAAAATAAAAGAATAGCTGCTCACATGTATTTGACCTTAAGAGGAATCTGCAAACGCAGATGATAAAAATCGTATAAAATATGTAATAGTCTTAATGAATGAGATGTTAAATGAACCAGGAGATACTAAAGATGAAATTCATCACATTGACATCAGCTTTAGGGTACCACCCCTAGAGTTCCATTTAGCTCAATAAGAAAGAAATTAATGATATGGATTAATATATAAAGAAAGTAAATTGAACTCTTACTCGTAAACACTTGCACCATTTGTTCTAATAACTTGCTTTCTACAATTAGAAAAGCCAATTTATGGAATTTTATCCACTCAAAAGCTCTAAATGAGACTTGTGAACAGGTATCTTTTCATTTGAAAATAATTAAAGAGGAAATTTATGTTTAAATGTATTTGTAAGACATGATTTTTGCAATTCCTGCTACTTCAACGTCTTTATATAGTATTACCTGTATAACCTGCATTAAAACTAAGATGATGCCTTTTGAATTTTGTTAGAGCTTCACTTATGAGACAGCAAATATCAGAAAGCTACAGAAAATGTACAGAAAAGTATGTGTTTCACATACTCCACCAATCCAATCTTGTTACAGTGGAATAAGCATGCTTGACTGCTGTGTGCTTTCTTCTTATGTCTTTCAAAAAACATGTAAGTACAGTTTCAGGAGTTTAGTTTTAATAAACAACTTTCATATTTCACTTTTACCTTGTGGTTTAACAATTTTTGGAGAGGAAGCTGAGATGACTATTAATGTAATGATTGCAAAATTCTACTGAATGATGAAGGATATTGTAATGTATTGAAGAGTTAATACAGAGGACTCCTGATTTAAAATCACAGATTAGATCCTCTGGTGAAATTGAATTATCAGCTTAAATGATGTTCCAGTTCAGATTCTTTTTAGCACATTTGTTTCTTGTGTGTGGAGTGGTACTGATCTTTTCAAGTTTAGTTCACCTAAAAGGCACAGTCTAGCCTAAGGTAACTGGACTCAGATCTTACACACACAGAAAAGAGAAAGGCACCCCAGCAGGTAATTAATTCTGTCTTAAAACAGAGCACTAAGGTAAGAGAAATGACAGTGTGATCTATAGGTGTGCCCCAGGGGATATTCTGTAATGAGACTAATAACCCAGCAGATCTCACAGTACTCCATGACGAGCTAGAGACTCCTGTAGAAAAACACTCAGAGCATTCAGGTTAGGCTGCAGAGGAGCATTCAGGTTAGGCTGCAGAGGAGCCTCTGCCTTTCCATTGGCTTCAGAGATATTAAAGAGCCAAAAATGGACTCCTGACAAATCCTCTCCTTTTCCACTCGTTTTATAAGATAGCCTTGGTGACCAATTAATAATAGATATTAATTTTTTTGAAAGCTAAAATTAAGAGGCATGAATCTTGACCACAGTTCACTCTTACAGAAAGTTTACATTCCAGCTGTTACTCTTTCCTATGTATAAACATCATAGAATGAAACCAAAGTTTTAAATTATAGCTTATATCTAAATTTAAATTCTGCCTAACTTACTAAAGCAAAAGAATCCACAAATTCAGCTTTCTGTTTCTTGGGCTGACCAGTGGTACCCCTGCAAGTGCCTGGAAGGCTAATATTGAAAACTGGTAACACCATGGAGTGAAAAGTGATAGCTCAAATGAAGTTTTAGGAAAATTATCCCTAGGAAGAAAAAGAAGCATCACTCTCTCTTCCTCCATTGGTCTAACCATCAGGATCTTGAATTATCCCTTCAGCTGCATCCTATATCCATCACATCACTGCTCTTCCTGCTTCTTTGAACTTTCCACCATTAAGTAAGTAAAAGAACACCTCAGCAATTTTAGGTGTTGCAAAATCTAACAGTGTGTGATAACATCATCCTCTGAGTTTTCTAATGTTATGAAAAAGAAATACAAGAAAACAATGTTTTAAATTACCACAAAGTAATGATTTGCAAAGGAGAGGAAAATAATGATCAATAGAAGACAAAGAGTCATGTGAAATATGGCTTTAAATATACCTTTCAAAGTCTTATAATCACTTGAAGGGTAAAGTGGTTTTTACTCCAATTAGCAGAGCTCACCTGGTACATGATTCTTTCTTGGTTGATGGAAAAACAAGAATAGATGTCAGTAATTCTATAAATGTGAATACAAGACAATCTTGATTCAAGTCGAAACGAAAGGCAAGAAACAGAATGAGATTTTATCTGATAGTTATGTTAATATGTATTAATACATGACTGCTACACTATTTGTATGATGGTTTCGTAATCTCATATCCTTTGTCATATCCCCATTTCAGAACAAAAAAATGAACCAAAATCAACATCCCAGCTGTCTTTACATATTTCATTGGTTTCATATTTATGCTATATTAAGAAATAAAGAAGAAGAAGTTGGACTGATCCTAATATACCTTAATGAAATCAATGTATTCAGTTAATTACATTTTTATGGCATTGTTCATGTAATTTTCACATAACTGGTATTGTATCCTGTTGTTCTTTTCTGATTTTATGCTCTATAATATATTCTCATAGTTTTCTCTTTAGAAGTTTGGCTCTATATGATTTTTTTTTGTTTGTATTAACTCGGCAGGCGGTTCTCCAAACTATGAATATGCAAAACCTGTGTAACACTTAAAGCACAGCTGGATATGGTCCCTTTTCATTGCTTCATGATACAGTTGCACTGTACATGACTGGGACAATAATCCCCTCTTTTTATTGTTGTTTTTTTAAATGAGAAAGAGTGAGAAAATGCACTGCAGGAGAGCATTGTTGAAAAAATTAAATAAGAGAGATAAAATTAGTAAATGTAACTACATATAACTATTTTCTTTGAGGAATTAGATTACACAGTGATGTGTCCCAGCAGAGGAGCTGCCTCCTGGGTAGAAGTAGGTCTCTGGGTAGAAGGACGTCTCTGGAAATATGTATAGAAACCATAATTTATTTAAGCAGAAATAATGCATGGAAAATTCCAGTTTTAGCTTAATTAGACAGCACAAAGTTCTGAATCCTGCACAAAGAAAGGTCTTGTATTCTTTGATATTCAGGAATTGTTTTGAGTCTGTGGTTTTAACAATGGCCCCAATTCCAGTTGTTGTTTCCTAGCAGATTATAGCCTTCTATACATCCTTCTCTCAATTTCTTCTCATCCCTGCCTCCAGACTTTCTTTGTAAAATGAAGTAACTAAACAACACAATTTCTGTCCTTTCTTTCCCCAAGCAAAACTAACAAATGTTTTATATGACACACATTTTGATATGCATTTTTTCATACCAGTAAATAAATAATTTTAAAAATTGAACAAAACCTTCAGTTAATTCAGAATAGCCTTTCATTAACTGTATGTTATCTTGAAACATGGCTAAAAGACACTATAAAGTACAATTATTAAAATTCTTTGATGCCATGATACTTTATCATGGATCATTTATACTATAGCAGTTGGTAGCTGACAGATCTTCCCAGAAAAAAAAAGATAAACTTGACTATCTTCACTTGCAAAAGGTGAAATATTTTCAATAACTGTAGAATGTGGTCATAGCTGTTAGCTTCTAACGAGACAGAAGAGTAGTGTAATGTCATTAATTCATATTTATGGAAATCAGTCTTTGCTGCAGACATGCACTTCATTTGTACAGGGACAACAGGGCCCAAAAAAACTGGGGCAGCTATTTGTTCTGGTTTTTTTCAGTAATATTTTTCTATCACTTGCTCTTGAGTCTGAAAGCCTTGTGGATTTTATTCTCATGGTCTATTCTAAGGTGCAGAAGGATGACTTTGCATAGACTAGGGTTCAAATTATTAATCTTAGAATATTTGGTGTTTTATAGATCCTTATATTCCCAGAGAGAACAACCTATCCAGCTCTTATTTTTTTCAATACTTCTGTAGAGAAAAACTTCACACATTTTAAAATTTAAAATGCAAGGATTGTGCTGTTGGTAGTAGAAATCCTGTCTTCATGGTTCTTTTTGCATATGTTTCTCATGTTCCTATCTACGCTGATATACCTAGTTCAATAGATTAATAATGGTCATAAAAGCAACTCTATCATCTTCAAATTTTATCATTTTTTTCTTTGGCTTCCTAGAATTACTAAGAAAGTGACATGTTAGCAGAAGCTAAAGAGTTACCAGGTCTGAGAGTGTGTGGAATCATGACTACAGGTTCAAAGGATTCAGTCAGAAATGATCAATTTAAAATCCAATCTTTCTGATTAACTTTTCAACAGAAAGTTGGTACAGATTAACCAACTTTCTGTTCAGTTGTGGTCCAACATGGATGTGGCCCTTAAGGACTCCATGATCTTAAAGCTCTTTTTTATCCTTAGCAGTTCTATGAATCTATGATTGTATATTTTGTCATGTGGGTGGGGAGGGCACACAGAACTAAAAGAAAAGCACTTTCCCCAGTAGGATTGTTGTAGTCTTCTTGATGACACTGAACAAGCTGCCCTGGAGCAGTAAAACATACAGAATTAGATATCCATTACACTTTTTATAAACTCCTACTACACCCCACATTACCTTACTTGTGCTGTTTGATAGAGTGAGTAGGATACCTCTCATCTTAATTTAGCCATATGAGTTTTTAAACTGAAATAGAAAAGGTGGCTTCTGTGTCAAATAAGAGAGATAAACAAACCTGGAGAGAGACTTGGCCCATGTATAATCACTGCCTAAATTGAATATCTGGAATTCCTTTCTGGCTATGTGTGTCCTTCTATTGAATTTAGATTAAATGTAGTGTAATTTTCAACTTGCTGGAATCTCCTGGTTCTTATATAACTTTGGTAAGAAGTATTATATATGTTTTCTACCTTCATGATTTTGTGTTTTGTGTCATTTTACAGGTTGCTGTTGTTTTTGGTAATCTGAAACTCCCAGTCAAATTCACCTTGTCAAATGACACTGCTACTGTCTGTTCTTCATCAGCTCCCTTTTGGCCAACCTTCACTTGCTTGTAAAGCTGTCATTCAATTGTTAAAAGACAAATTGAGGTCTCACTGATTTTTTGTTTCCCATGTCTATTATGTTTGTGTTTCCTGTCAGATACTTAGATTTTTACTAGGCTATGTACCTCTAAATTTGTCTCCTGACCTGTGTGTGATTTCTCAGTAGCAATGCAATCTGGCTGCAGCCTGTGTCAAAAAGGACTGAATTTTCTGCCTGTCTATCAGATAGAACAAAATTCAGTTTCCATCTGAGCACTTTCTTCAAAACCCATCTTATATGGAGGATGTATATCTGAGTTAACATATACACTTTAATGTCAATTACAGGAAAAGTATAGAAAATAGAAAAGTGCAAGGAACTTTGTGAAATTCTGGAAGGATAAAAAGAAAAAAATAAAATCAACTGAAAAATGTAAAAAAAAATAGGCAACCTAGACAAACAGTTTGAAAGATGCAGTAAAAGTAAACTAAGTTTTATGTAAGTATTGAACTATACAATAGAAGAGTTCACTGAATATGTGTCCTGAGGACAATCGATGAAAATTTCTGCTTTGAATTTGAAACTTTTATGAACTTTTAATTCTACCCGTTGATGAGTCCGGATGATTGGCAGACCTAGTAGCATTATTGCATATAATTGTCTATTTTTTTTAAAACATGTAATACAATATACTGTTTATTGTATTACACCTCTTTAAAATCAAATTAAATTGCATTTGATCAATTAAATTTGGCTATCAAAGTATAGATGATATATATTTGATTTAAATTGTTTTTTTAAGTAATTTTTTGGGCAATATCTTACACTCAAGTTAACCCCTTGCTATTATTTATGATTGGCAATTATTGAAAACCAAAATCTACTCTTTGGTGACCAGTAAACAGCTTTCTAGCAGCTATTGTGAGAGTAGAGAGTAATTCTGTAGGACAAGCTTTGGCAATAACCTCCAAATGATACTTTTGTTTTGAAGTCATTTAGGAGCTTGAATCCTTTGTGTAGACCATAAATAGCAGTACTAAATGTTTCTTGTGATGTAGCTGTGAAGGGGTCAGTTAGCACATCTATTCATTTCAAATTGCTTCCACTGACACCAGACCTGTCCCTTCATCACCACAGAGGGAGATGAAGAGGAATAATGAATGAACTAAAAATAGAGGAGTGAATCTATTTGAGGATGACCTGATAGAAAGTCACAAAGAAAGGCAGAGAAAACCATCTGGATATTTTCTGAACAGTAACCTAGGGTGACATTTGTCTCTGTTGAAGACATGGAGTCTTTTAACTGTCCTCTCTATCCTTAGAATTTACCCTTTGCTTTCTCAAGTTTTGAATCCTTTTTCTTCTCCCCACCAATATCAACTTGATCTTTACTTCTCAGCATTCAAAATTTTAAAAAAACAAATTCAACAAAAGTATGACTTTTCCTAATATGAAAAGAGACAAGATTTTAGGTCCAAAAAAATCCTTATTTTGAAAGGCAAATACATGGTCCCAGTAAGGAAGTAGATAAAAGTTGTGGTGACAAAGCTATAACCCATATTTTAATCCGACATTGTTACTTAGATGGGGACAATATTGAAGGACAAAAGGATCATGGCTACGGGGCAAAGAGATTTGAGTTCAAATGTGATTTATTTTGGAAATTACAAATAAATCTAAAGCTAAAGAACGAAAGAAGTTTAAGAAGTTGGAATTTGATTTATCTTTTATAGCATTATTTAATCCTACTGAGAGTAAGAAGAAAGGGGAAATTGAATTTTTATTTATGGGTTAAAGCATTCCAAAAAGTTATTGAAAAAGGGACAAACCTCCTGCATAATTTCAGTTCAGTGTAATTAAATATTGGAGAGGCTCCGATTTCCAACAGGAATTATAATATAGAACTTTGAGACTTTCTTATGTACAGACATCTGGCAAGCATGTGAATAAGACGTGAAACTGAGAGGAAACACCAGAGGATGAGGGCAGGAACACCTGTCTCAAATGTCTTTTCATTCTTGTTAGAAATAATTTTTTAATCAGAGTTCATTTTGCTGCTGGCAACATTAAACACTCTCAGGGTGAGTGCATGGTCCAAGTACTGACTAAAATAAATATTAATGCACCAAGCCCCAAGAAACTGGTCATGAAATAGTGTCAAAAAGTGTCAAAAGTGTCAGGGAACCCAGCAGCCCAGCAGAGAGAAGGCAGCTGTGACTCCCTGCCCTTGGGTCCATGCTGAGCCAAGGGGAGAGATCACCTCCCTCCACCTAGTGCAACCCAGGATGATGCTAGCCTACACTACCATGTGAGTAGAAATAGAATTGAATTCTTGTTAGAGCTGAAATGATGCACTCCTGTAGTGTGTTGTACTTCAGCAGGAAATAAAAGTCCAGAGAACTGTTGTTAAGGAGGGTGGAAAGATGGAAAATTGAATGTACTGCTCAGGTTAATAGTCTGTCTCACAACTTATTTTTTAGCATACTTTTAAACATTGCTTTTCTAGCTCAATTTTTGTAATATTCTCTAAAAAAATTGATGGCAAATCTAGGAAATAAAAGGTAAATAGTCTTGGAGCAGAGAAAGAGAAATCTCTAAATGTTTAAACCACAATTAAGTGCCAAAAAAATGTGGGAGGAAGATCCCCTGTTCAAGGAAAACAAGGAATTGCTGGAGTGGTGTCAGTGAAGGATACAGATATGATTAGGGGACAGAAGCATCTCGCTTATGAGGAAAGGCTGAGGGTGCTGGGCCTGTTTAGCCTCAAGAGGAGATGACCAAGGGGGAAACTCACCAATGCACACAAGGTGGTGTCAAGAGGATGGAGCCAAACTCTTTGCAATAGTGCCCGGCATCAGGACAAATGGCAATGGGCACAAATTGAAACAGAGCAAGTTCCACCTGAATATGAGGAAAGGCTTCTTTACTTTGAGGGTTACAGAGACTGGAAGAGGCTGCCTAGGGTGCTTGTGTAGTCTCCTCCAGACTTAATCAAAACCCACGTCAACATAACCCTGTGCAGCCTGCTCTGGGTGAACCCGTTTTAGCAGCGGGGTTGACTAGATGATTTCCATAGGTCTCTTTCAACCTCAGCCATTCCACTGTTCTGTGAAAGCCTTTAAAACTGCTTGGAAGGCTTTCTAAAGTAATATTTTTAAATGTGCACATAATTTTTGTGGTGACTGGAAGGCTATAAAGCAACTCCAGTGCAAGCAAGTTTTTACTTCCATTACTAATATTTCTCCTGTGACACAGGAATAAATTGGGCCCAAAGTGTCAGCTTAAGTGTTTGTGACTAACATGGGAAATTTAAGAAATATAAAGCCTCTCAAACCATGGAAAAGAAAGCCTGGCTCTTGGGCAATGTATTTGATCTTTAATTTTGCTTTACTTTGCAGACAAGAGCAAAGACTATATTCTTTTTTCTTGGTTATGAATATTTTTTCAACAGAGGCAAGCTGTTATTACGGATTCTAAACAACAAAATAATGAAAAAAAAAAAAGAATGTAGTTTCTATTCTCCCTTCCTCTATTCTCTGATATCACAGAAGTGCAGAATCAGTTGTAGAGTTAGGAAAAGTTTGACTGGCTCAGAGCAGAAAATTGCTATTAGCTACTTGGCAATAAAGAAAAAGTGAAAGCACCCCATCAGCGCCCAAACCTTTCAGCTTCTAGAAATTGGTCCCATTGGAAGCATGCACTTGTTTGTTAAAAAATGACCTCTGTTACATGTTCTGAGGGAATGAAAAAGAAAAAAAAAACCAACTACTCAGGCAGTGTAGTTGGAGAAAAAAATATATATTCTGGTCCAAAAGGAGTTAACAAGCTTAATTTTGGAGATAAGAAAGGAGTGATTTGAACTCAGCCTAAACTAGTATCATTTTCCCATCCATCTGCACTTCAATATTTCTATCACTTATTTCTCAATTTTAATATTAATCTGTTTCCTTTTCATTTATAATTTCTTTAGTCATGACAATTTTATAGAACTGGTGATGTAAAATACTTGAATGCTAAGAGAGTAATTCACAGTGTCAGGGTTTGAGGTGAGATTTAGTCCCACTTTTAGAAAGCTGTGGGAAAAGAGTTTCAGATAAGTACTAATTCATTGCCAATTACATAAAAGATCATACTACATGTACAATTTTTAGTCAGAAGAGTAAAAACACGTTTCCAAAAGAAGTGAAAATACTGTCAGCCAGAATTTTGGAAAGTAAACTGGGAAGCCTGGTTGTAAGTATACTTTGAGAATCCAAAATTAGCAAAGATGACCTGCATGAATTATTTTTTCATCATGTTCTCTCTGGTATTTTAGTTACTTGTGGGCTATTCATGAACTGCATGAGCACACAGAAGTAAAAAGCTCTAAGGTTTAATACATCTTGACACATGCATCCTGTCACCATGAATGAAGAAGGTGTGCCGTAAATTACACCATGTGGTGGCCGCATTCGTCAAACAGCTCTAGGTGTCCTTCAGTTTGTGCAGAAGTTAAAGCTGATGTTCTTCATCAGGTTGGGAAAACGGCCATGAGATTATCAAAATGGCTATCAAGACTATGCAAATGTGCAACCATATGGGTCTGTCAAAATCATATTGGAGTTAATGAAAATAATTATATTTGAAAGACCCTGTTGAACCTTAACTATTGGAAATCATAACTGCCTACAGTTCCCTGCCTCTGTAAGTTCTTATTCACAAATCTTCAATAAATGCTTTGACATCAAAAAGAGTTTGTCTGGATAAAGACAGTGTCAAGCACTGCAAGGATGCAAATTATGAATTCTGTATTATAACTAAAAATCCTAATTTCAGTGTTACTGACATTCATTCCCACTAAGAAGAGTTAGCTTGCCAGATTTCTGTGCTAAAAGATTTAAAATGTATCTTTAGTAAACCCAGCCTTCTAAAACCACACTGCAATACAACAAAAGTAAATACTAATAATATCCAAATATTGTCAAAAGGAAAAGTATCCTTGCCAAATATTAAAACTAATCACATCTTGAACAAAGAAACAACCATGATGCTGTGCAATTACTGCAATGCTGTTCTCATTACTTGCTAATAAAATCTGTGCATCTACTTTTTACCCATAAATAAAGTGTCTGATCCAGAAAACAATACATAGTTTTGGGTTTGGGTTTTTTTTCTTGTGGATAAGATGTTGATAAACACTGGTAGCCTAACAGCCATATTTTCAGATTTCGACTAAGATCATAAATGAGGGAAATTTTTCTTTTGTATAAATTTTAAAAAGCTCGACGAGGACAATTAGAAGTATGAGTAACTCCGTTTAGTAGTCAGGGTTCTGTGTTTGGTTTGTCAGTTGTAATACATATTTGGGAGATTTATTTAGATTGTAAAGGTGCTTTGTTTTTTGTCCCCCAGTGTTATGTTCTGTTACACTAAGCATTTTAAGTGTTAGAGTAAGGATTAATCAGTGAAATTTTTTTCTCTGTCTCTATGATACAACTAAGAGGAAATGGTAGGGCAGTGCTCTCTTTAATTAGTACACACATTTTAAACATACTGAGACAGAACCATTTTACTATTGGCATCACTTCTTGGCTTAGGAGCTACACAGTCATAATTCTCAGGATAATACTGGTGGGCTTTGGCAGAGCTCTGCAGTACTGAGGCCTTCAGACCTTGCAGGGGACACGACCTTGCCATGGATCACCTCATCTTTCATTGTTGGAGCTAATGTATACAAGCAGAGGTCATAGCCCACATGTGAGATGTGTAATTGTTGAGCTGAATGAGGGCAGTGCAATGTCCACAATTTTTCCATGATGCCTATGGTTAAAACAAAAAACAATGCAAAAAATAGGCACATAAAGGACCTATTGATAAGACGAGCTCTTTTAGTTCCAGTGAGCAGCACCATTTATTTTACTGGCTAGAAATGGGATATAAAACAAAGAGTATTAGCTGTGTTTTAAAGGCTGAGGGGAAAGTGATAAGGAAAAGCCTGTGGTAGATCGTTTGAGATGAATAACTCAGCACTTTTAAGAATTTAGTGTCTGTTTTTCCCATTCCTCAGCTGGGAGCTCAGTGACTTCTAAATTATGATCAAGAGACCATTCAATTACAAAAAAGGTGAGATTAAAAAGTGTACATGGAGACATAATCCTGAAGACATGGAGCAGGTCAAAAAAGTAGGAAAGTCCCAAAAGGAAGTATTTTACCAATATGCTTGTACATGTACTACAGCATTCTGAACTCAAATATCTTTTGTACCTGCAGCAGAGATGTTGGGGAAGTAACAGTGATCACATTTTACAGTGACTGAAAGAAAAAATTTTGGGGTATTCAGATGTAGGTGTGGTATGAAAAAAATTGTACTGTGAGAATTGCTGAATGATGGGTTGTAGTCCAGAAGATTGTGAAGGAAGAAACGTAATAATTGCAATATCTTTATCCAGGTTTCTAACATCTTTATGATGGCATTTTTAAAGCTTCATATTTGCAAACAAATTATAATCTGTATTACATTTTACATTTAAAATAAATGTATGGTGATTTTTTTCTATGTTTGTATCTTTTAATTTGCACCACTTTGGAAGCTTCTACTGGATAAGAAAATGTCGGTATTTAGTCCATATTATTTTTATACCATTTGCTCTGGTGATAGATTCATAACACAAAGGGTATTTCTTTTTAACCAAAAACTTTCTGTTTAAAGTCACCATTTTAGCAGAGAAATGGGGGTTTTGTGTGTGCAAAGATATATCAATGTCTATGCTGTTGATCTTACTAATGAAAATATGTTGATACTCGAGCAAATGTATTTTAGCACACAGTATTACTTTGATCCTAATATGCTTACATTTACAGAACTCTTGCTGCAGAATCCTGTAAATACCTATCTTTTACCACCATTTCATTAGTTTTTTACATTGTCTGCATGTACATTATTCGCTTCTTAAACTCAAACTGAATTTTTTTCTTTTTTTTGTCTGTCTATTTAATAATTCCTTAGTGTTTTTTTTTTGTTTTTTTTTTTTAAATTAATGGTGTATATACTTATCATGTTATAGAGGACTGGGAAGACCAGAAGAGCAAAAAATTGACCTTTTTAATAAAAAAGGGTTCTTTTAATTCTTCTAACTATTTATAGATTAACATGCATACACAAGCATGGAAAAATCCATTTCAACAGGTATAAATATTTTTCCGCAGGGTCTTTGGTTTTATGAACTAGGTTTTCATTTTATGTAATCTAGGTTTTCAGATACCTAGTTTAAAGTGGGCTTATAGGATGTCTGAGTATGAACCTTATATACAAGATTCCGTGTCTAATATTGCATACAGTCAGGTTTTAAAAATAAAGATTTTAAGAGATTTCATTTTGATCTTCTTGTTAACATCTCAACAAAATGTACTTTTTCCTATGTTCCTACAAGGTTCCATTGAGGAAAAATATTTTCATTCATATTCCCCATTACCTGCAGAATTCAGTTTAATTAAGTTGGAAAGATCTTTCTTACAACAGGAGGCCAAAACCAAAATAAACCCTAACTACTTCTCTTGGTTCAACTCCCAGATTATATAAAATAAATATATAAATCATGATTTAAATATCAGCTGATTGTGAATAGAATGAGATTCAAAGATACACATTCTTGGAATATAGCTAGCTAACCTGCAGAAATGCAGGTTGTTTTCAGTCTGTCTAGAAGATGATTGGATCTATGGGACTCCAGACAGAAAAGACATTTGCAACAAGTTTATCTGTTTCTATTTGACATCACAGGATTTTACATGGGTCAGGGAAGATTTAGGTTGGATATTACAAGAAAGTTCTTCACCCAGAGGGTGTTTGTGCACTAGAGTAGGCTCCCCAGGGCAGTGGTCACAGCGCCAGCCTGACAGAGTTCAAGAAGCATTTGAACAATTCTCTTGGTCACACGGTGCAACTCTTGGGGATGGTTCTGTGCAGGGCAGGATTTGGACTGGATGATCCTTGGGGATCCCTTTCAATGCAGCACATTCTGTGATTCTGTGAGTTAGGAGTTGGAGGCAAAGCTCTATTAAGACTACAATTCAGACAACCCTGAACCTTAGCCATATAACAACATATATCTGAGATTGTGACCACACAGATCACTCTCCAGATCTGCCTGAAAAAAAAAAGAGTAACAACATCCATAGTCCAATAATGTGAGGTATTGTTCATATGACAAAAACATTCTGGTCTGGAAATAGAGTCTACTATCATCATTTATCCCATGTGGCAATCAAGAATTCTGTCACTTTCTACACAAATTTCCCCAAGGCAGGTACTCATAATGAAAGTGTAAAACCAGATGGATTTAAGACCAGAGGAAGAGAGAATAAAAGGTGCTATTCACAGGCCACCTAGTAATTTGGCAGTGACACCATAGGAGGTAGAGCTTCCTCACCCCCTTGTGAAGCCAGAGCTATTGTATCTGGACTGACATATCTGGTGCTGGAATCACCTCTTCCAGAAAAGGAGAGCTGATTCTTTGCACACTTCCTGAGAAAGCTGTCTTGCTGCCTGGCAGAAATGAAAAAGCCACACTGCCAACTACAAGAGACTAGATTTAGCAGACAGAGATGCCCTAAACTTCAGGCCTTTGGCCCTATTAACTTAATGTCTCATTTCTATTAATGTCTGCATGATGGTCAAAGGAAGGCTCTCAAAAAAACAAAAAACAAAAAAAAAAAAAAAAAAAAAAAAAAAAAATTCAAAAAAGCCCAAACCAATAAATAAACGCAAAACCCAAACAGGACTTTTGTATGACATTACAATAATAAACCAAGATTTCCTTTAAACTCTAGTTTTTACAAAATCCTCTGGCTTTTCCTGTGGACTTACTGCTTCTTAACCAACTTTCTATGTTTTTTTCCTATAAATTGTTAGTGTTTGTTAAAAAAAAAAAAAAGAATTTCTGTCTTGATTTGCAAATACATTGTTTCCACAGGTCCAAATATAATGCAAAAAGAAGACTTTGGAGAATGTGCTTTATTCATAGATGCTGATTGCCAATAACTTTGCCTTGTGATGCATTGTGTGAGACCATGCTGCACAGCAGGAGCTCATAAGTGATCAAGGGTATTTAATTGCATGAAGCTAGACATGCAGTAAACAAAAATATGTATTACATACAGGAATCAAGATCTGTGATGTGAATTTGCCTTGATTGTGACAGCTGAATGTTTCAGAAGCAAGTTTTTAAATTTCAAATAAAGCAGGTAAACACTTTTGTTGATTTGCTAAAAAGTCTGTAAAATCCAGAAAGCCTGTGAACCCCATTCATGTGACCTAAGTCAAGATGAAGTCTTGGTTAAAGATGTAATCTTACTTTTCTTACTTCTCAGGAATCTTACACAACATGAACAATTATATTTTATATAATTATATTTCACACTTGTGTTAAATGGATCCATGTATCTCTCAAATTTACATAGGACTGAAGTCTACATAGTTTACAGAGTTTACATTGGATTGAAGTTTTAGTGTCAAATGGCAAAAAATTGATTATTACATTAATCAAAAAAACCCCACAATTAGGAAGTTTCAAAATAATCTCCATCTGTTGTCCTTTATGTATGCTTTCACTGAAAGCATGTTGACGGAAGAAGAAGGGAGTGGAGAATGGCTTCTTTCTGTTCAAGGGCTCACAAGGAGAGAAATTTTTTCATGTTCAGGATTGCTTTGGGTAGTTCCAGGTATAACTATTTAATGAATTTGTGACCAACAAGTGTCAGCACATGAAATCAGTTACAAAGGAGAGCATTGTAAAGCTACTTGTATATTAACACCTCAAAAAATGGCCTGTGATTAAAGGTGGATAGCTTTAGTGGAGTGAGCTGAATAAGACAGTAGCAGCTAGCCAGCAGTTTAATCAATTAACTAGATTCCTAAAAATAACCTGACCTTTTAATCTTCCTTTTAATTGGGAAGATAATCCTTTGATATGAGAAATACAATTGGTCCGTGCCATGCATTTGAGCCTTGGCTTACAACGGCTTTAAAACCACTTATTCAAAAAGAGAAATTCATTGGAATTTGATTTTTACCCGGAATATAGTTCTCCATAAGTACAAGAAAACATATGTCACATGGTTACATTGCAACAGTTCAGAGTTTTGAAGTCTTTGTACAGTCTTCACTCAGGCCCCAGTGTCACTCACTCAGCTGTCTTGTACAGTCACCTATTTGGATTTCTGATAGTGCACTCTAAAATTAATGAACTCAAAAGAACTTTTTGAAAGTATTATTTAATATGTAGTACAAAAATATCAACAGACTGAGACAATTTCCATGTAGAACATTTCAGAATCTGATTACACCACAAATTAAACAGTAATTCAGCAAAAAATGGCTGATGTTTAAAAAGGATAGAAGTGAAGTGCTTTTTTAAAATCAGGTTACAATTATTTAGTTATGATTCTGTAATTAATATTAAAGTAAGGAACTTCACTTTTCCATTTTAAAGACTTGTTTTTAAAAAATTATACCTCTACATTAATTGGCCACTAATGGAATGTTAGCAGTGGCATAAAATATATTGCATGAAAACATCTGATGATTCCTATTGTATACTAGATACAAAATGTACTCTATTCATTCTAAGACAAAATGTAAGAGAAATAAAATTGTACAATTCTAATATTAGAAGGGAGCTTGAAAAATCACCTGAGTGATCATCTTACAGTGAAGACATCTTAATAAGTGTTTTCTAACTTGCTCTTGAAAACCACTGTGGAAACAGTTTTATAGCAACATGCAGTAATCTAGTCCTCTGTTTCATAACATTAGAAAGTTAATATCTTATATATAGCTTCTTCTTACAAGAGAAACTGATTTCTACTTGTCCTTTCCTATGATCTTCATTACTTCTTCATAGCAACCCATAATAATTAAGAGACTGTTGTTCCACTTCCTGCCTCCAGCAAAGGCAATTTGGTTATTTTTTGCTTCATGTACTTTCTAATATGCCTGCAGTATATGGCATCCTCTTCTGGGCTCTTTTTTTTCCCCTTAAACTGTGGTGCCTAAAACTGACTGTGGCATTGCAACCAAGGATCACCAGTGCTAAGTAGAGCTGAATAATTGTATTCCCTTTTGCAGAGGGATGAGAGAAAATTTCTGTCAAACAGTGGTTGATATCCAGTTGTCTGCTTCGCTCCACTGCCCCATTATGGTCAATGGTAGAGTACACTGTGTCCACATCCTAGCCTTTTGCACACGGAGATTTCTTTAGTTTGGTTTAAAGGCACTTTTCTTGAAAATTTAAGCTAAGGCTTTGATATTTAAATATTTACCTTAACTACTTTTTAATTATTTGGATGTAGAAGTGAGTTAACTAGAATTTTTTTTTTCTAGAACTTTTGTGGGACCAAAGCTGACCAGTTTTCAGCTCTTTTTTCTCTCCTTTTCTTTGCACTTTTGAAGACAGGTCCATGAATTTTCTTGTTCCATTTTCAGTCCTCTAAGTATTTCCTACACATAGCTATTTCTAAAAGTACCATTCAAGTTTCAAATTCTTCACACAGTGCCATAAACACTTTAATGTGATTTTGAGAAATCTCTGGAACCATTATCAATACATTTTTCTTTTCAGAATCAGACCATCTTCTTGTCAAATTATGTGTATGAATTCAGACTTGAACAAAGAATGAAGAGAAAGCTACAGTTGTTGTTTGTTCTTTTTTTCCAATTAGACTTGGATCAGTATTTCTTCTAGTTTTTCTCTTATGCAGTTTTAGGATCTCATATTTTGTTCTTTAATTTCACTTACTAATTGATACTCATGAGCTCAGTCCTTATTCTGGATTTATCCTTACAACTAGAAGGTTTCTTCTTTCTAATCTTCTCAATTATATGATCCACAACCATAGGATATTTTTATATGATTTCATTTTGCTTTTCAAGTCACTATGGACATCCTGAATAGTTAAAGTGTTCCTCTAAGTCTGCTTACTGTCGTCTTCTTGTATTAACTCATTTGACACTGTGCATTAATATTGCTTCTTTCAGTAACAGCCAGATACGCTGCATTTCTGTCTCTCTCAGGTTATCTTCCCAAATGATCTATCTTATGAGTTTCCTGAGTTCTCTATCAAAGCTTGACTCCTTAAACTATGCTGGCTTTAGTTCTTCTATCACTTATTTCCTTAGGGTAGTTCACTTTATCGTCTTGTGATTAGTTTCACCCCATACCACAATGCACTTTTTTCATTTCAATCAATTCTCCCTGTTAGGCAGAACTAAATCTAAGTTGGTCTCCTTCTAACCTCCTAAACACATTTTTTTTTCCCAGTACATTCCATGAGCATGATTGTCAGCCTATAGCCTGTTGTAGCATTATGTCACAGTAAAATTCTCTATTGCCACCAAAATCTAATATTTAAATAGGCTAAGAAATGCTCAACATTAAACTCCTCAATAAAGGTCTGTATGGTTTACTGCCATTACTCCATTCTTCTTGTTTAACCAGGATAAAAAAATATTACTTTCTCAATCTTAATAAAGTCTAGATATAAATATGACGGACAAATACAATATTTCTTTCTTTACCTTTCTTTCCTGGAATATCAACTCTCCAAAGAAAAAAAAAAATTATTCCCCAGAATTTCTGTGATATTATTCACGTCATATGAAGAGTTTTACTAAGATTTCTAAATATTCCAATCAATTTAGTGTTCTTGTATTTCATTTGCAAGATATGGCATCTTAGTATTTTACAATCAGCCTCAGGTTTGCTCTCTGAGTCTCTAAATTCTGTATTATAGTAGCAGCTGGTACATTGCTATTTACACAGGTGACATTTTTAGTGGAGACACCACCTCTACTGGAAATTCTTTAGCTGAGAGCCCCTTCATCATTTCCACAAGCCTTTTATCTTGGATAGAGGTTATTCATTGATAAAGAGGCCAGACAGGCAGATACTTCACTCTCCTAGCACAAAGGAAGAACATGAGTGCTTGCTGATGAAGATATTTAAGGGATATGACCTGAACTGTCAGATAGAATTTCTGGACTTTTGTGATAAATGAATGAACAATTCCTCATTTTGAAGAGTTATTGAAGAACAATTTGTGTCCTACTGTTAGCTGATGCAAATTATCATTCCTCAGTTTACTTCACAGATAAAATTAATTAATTAATTTCAAAATCTGTTGCATTATTTTTCATATTACATTTAAAGGTTTTCAATGGTATTGCATGGTAGTTGCTTGCCTAAATGAAAAGAATTTACTTGCATGCAATGTAGTGCTAGACAGCAGTGACCAGGACTGCAGTTTACTGATTTGAATAAACTCAAATTTAATCTGACAGGTCCCCATTAAGTATAATGTGAGTTGGATCAACTCTTTGTCACAAACAGCAAAGAAAAATACTCTTCAATAACATGTGGAGAGTTATGTCTTGTGATGAAATATGACTGTAACAAGAAATGAGCTGAAAAATCTACAACTAAAATGCTCACAAGAATGATTTAATAGTAATACTTTAGCAGAGGACCATATCCCTTCCTTTTCATACCCTAACCCTTGAACAAACTGGATAACTCAGCACCATCTTTGTGGGCCCTAGCAGGATACTTTTAAGTGAGTGTTCACTGATGTGAAAAACATCATCCTAAATGTGTCATCTCAGATATTTCGCAAATCAAAATGCTGTTTCCACACAGTAAGAGCTAATTCTAACTCTGTCATAAACCTCAGCTGTACATAACTGTGCCTCCTGAGATAGAAAGCAAGAAGCAGATTATAATTTTTACATACAAATCTATTTTCTCTTTCCTGAGGGGGGAAATAATCTGTGCTTGTCCTATGCTTGGCTCATGAAGATTGCTCAAAATGGCATCACAGAACCTGTGCTGGTGTTCAGACTCAGTGCTACCAATTTCTGTCTTCACTCTTCATTTCTTTAATCACTGGCATATATGCAGAAGTTGTGGTTTGAGAATGGCTAGTTTTCCTTCATTCAACTGCTACTGATATAAACAGCAGGAGCTGGGGAGGAAAGGTCTATGCAATCTCTTTCACACTTTAGTAGGTATTGACAACAGATCAAGCTGTTCAAGAAAACAGGTGAGTGCCAGATACAGAAAAAAAACCCCCAAACAATGCACAAAGAATCTTTTTTTCTGTAATCATAAACATTTTGAAACAAATTGACAACCAGACTGCAGAATCAGTTTTATGAAATACACAGCCAGTTCAGGTCTTTAATAATGGGACAAATTACAGCTGGTTGTGTTCAAATAGCTGTGATTCAGAATGTGTCAGCATTTCCATTGCAACCTCTCTTGTGGACTTATAGCTTAGCTGTACAGGTTGGAAACTTTTGCTGGTTTTGTTTTGCACTGAAGCTTAGCTTTCTTATGCACTTTCACCAATAAAATATTTAAGCTTATAAAATGTAGAGGTTTAGAAACTAGCTATAACACAATCAGTGTGGTTTGACTTTTTTCAGCTATACTGTGCTTTGAGCACAAGATAAGAGGTGAAATGTTGGTTTCAGACAATGTTAACTTGATAGTGAATGAAATTTTGCATATCTGTCAGTGCATTTTTACTTAAAGCATGTGTGATTTCAATTTAAGTGCATTTTAAGGTCTATTGTAATAGGACCAAAAGGTTGTGCTGAGCCAAGTTTTTATGCAGGTGTGCAGATGTCTAAAGCAGAATCACGGGCATCTTTTTAAAATGCTGATTTTTGAGGAAGAACATATAGAAATTAATGACTGATCAAGGTACCAATTTTCCAGACGGATAGCAGCAGACAGTTAAGAAAGCTGCTTATCTCCCTCACTTCAGCCAGTGCCCTGGCTGGCACTGAGTATGCCTTCTCCATTATGAGGCACGGCAGTAGTTGTGGAACTGTTCTCCTGTGGAGGCTGTAGAGAATCCTATGATCATCTGCAAGACTTATCTAATGGATTATGTATCAGCAAATTTATCCTGTATTCTAAAATACACATTTTTGGATACAGTTAATAGCTGTTTTGTCTGAAACCTGCATTCACTAAATGCGTGTGATAATTTGAATATTTTTTAAAGGTATTTCAGACCCTGAGATTGGCTCAGTTGATCTATATGGTGATATTAACACCAAGCTTGTGGGTTCAATCCCCCACCATCCCTTTATTTACTATTTGATTTTATTTTATGATTCTTGTGGGTCCCTTCTAATTCAGAATATTCTGCGTAACTGTAGTTTTATTAAAATATCTCAGTAGTAACATTCTGCACAGTATTGTGCAAGAATTGTGGTAAGAATAACAATTTACATTTGTATAGTTTCTTTTATCCTATGGGATGTCTGAGTTGTTTACAAGTATTAACACTACTTGGTTTAGTGGCTGTTTATTTTTGTTTATAAGGAACCTAATCACATGTTTGCATTACCTTGCATTAATTTTGTGCTTTGAGACATTTCTGGTTGCCTTGCTATTGCTAAAAATAACCTGTATAATTTGATTTAGTTCTGTTGCTGTTTGCCATAAGTAACTATTGTAAAAATAGTTTAAATCAAATACTTCCAATTATACAATATCTCTTGGTTTATGATTTATTTCCGTGCTAGCAGGAGCAGCAGTGGCAGCAGCAGTTCTTGTGGCATGCCAGGAAGACCAGGAGAATTGCGAGGTCTCTGGAGGCTGGGGGTCTGCATGACCAATTCAAACCACAGGAAGCTGCGTGGAACTGGCCTTTGGGGAGTGCAAATGACCAGGAATCACATGACCAGGTTGTACAAAAATAGAGAAATGCCTGGGAGGAGTGGCATGGAATTTCACTGTGCAGTTGGTGCCAGGAGGAGAGTGTGCTTTGACAGCTACCAGGCTGAGCCCCACTCTGCTCCTCCACAGCTGTAGGCTGCAGCCCTGACAGTCATCCCAGCCAGGTACTGCCTGCACAAGTCCACCCAGCTGCTTGAGGATTCCAGGGAAGTAGGAGGGCTGATTAGGCAGTGCTTTGACATCTTCGGAAGTATAATGGCAGAGAAAAAGCAAGGACTGTGCTCTGCAGCAACCTGGAGCCATCTGCTGGGACAGCTGGGAGCAATTGGAAGTTACCAGCAAGACAAAGCTTCCTGTGAGGGAAGCTGCTGCCCCTGTGGA
Source organism: Onychostruthus taczanowskii (assembly GCF_017590055.1). Taxonomy (NCBI): domain Eukaryota; kingdom Metazoa; phylum Chordata; class Aves; order Passeriformes; family Passeridae; genus Onychostruthus; species Onychostruthus taczanowskii. Next base: position 734,013 of record NW_024504566.1, read on the forward strand.
GCACTGCACACTACTCCATGGTTGGAGGGAGAGGGGAGTGCCAGCTCCAGATGTGCAAAGCCCTCAAGGAGGAGTCACTAAGGCTGAAGCTGGAAGAGACCATACCTGCTGCACATACTGAGATATTAGAAAAGAAGCAGAGAGTGTAGCTGTGGGTGACTCTCTGCTGATGCACCCATCTGATGGGCTTATATGCAGTCAACAGAAGTTTACTGCTTGGCCAGGAGCTGAAATCTGGGGTGTCACAGAGAGACTGCCACAACACATTAAAAGCACAGACTATGATCACCTAATGCTTTTCCATGTGGACACCAATGGCACAGTGCAAAACAACCCAGGCAAGTTCAATGAGGACTTCAGAGCCCTGGTGGCACAAGTGAAGAGGATGGGCCCCAAACAGTCTCATCTTGCCAGTTGGAGACAGAGGTGTGGGCAGAAGTGGACCTGTCATGCAAATCAACACCTGGCTTTGTGCCTGGTGTCGTCACCAGGGCATTGGCTTCTATGATCATGGAACATTTTTTTTATGAATACAAATTACTAAGGAGAGATGGGATACCCTTATCTAGAAGAGCAGGTGATCCTTCACTGGAAAATTCACCGACAGTGAATTGCACTATACACTAATGAGTTGGGGAGTGGGTTGCAAAGTCACAACCCTTGTGTACTCACAAGCAACAGAGTGGAAGAACACACCTACCACAGCAGTGACACACAGCCCCAAATCCTCCAAATAGGTTCCATGAAAAAGACGAGAGTCAACAGTCCAACCAATTGCATCTCTATACCAATGTACACAATATGGGTAACAAAAAAGAAGAGCTGGAAGACACAATGGAGCTGGAAATCTTTTATCGGATCACTATTGATGAAACTTGGTTGGATGAAATCACATGACTGGAATGCTGCAAATTGATGGCTATAAAATGTTCTTGAGGAACAGAGGCAGAGGGACTTTCTCTCAATCCATAGAAGATGGATTGATTGCACAGATCTTTCTTTGAAAAGCAGTAATGCACAGGTCAGGGGGTTATGAGTAAAAATTAGAGATCAAGACAATAAAGGAAACCTTGTGACTGGTATTTAACAAAGATCAAGGGGAGGATGTCAATGAAATGTTCTCACTTCAACTACAGGAAGCATCATGCCTGCAGGACCTGCTCCTGATAGAGTATTTCATCCACCCTGACATCTGCAGAAAAAGCAGCACAGCAATCTGCAAGCAGTTCAGGTAACTTTAGGAATGCATGGAGGACAACTTTCTAATACAGGTGATAGTAAGCCCAGCCAGAGGGGATGCATTAGATCTGTTTCTCACCAATACAGATGAACTTATTGGAAAGGCCAAGTTTGGTGGTATCCTGAGCTACAGAGATCATGCTCTTATGGAACTCATGATCTCAAGGGATATATATTAGTAATATCTAAAGCAAATAGTAAAGATCCTGAAATTTCTAAAAGTGAAATTTCAGTCTTCTAAAGGATCTGGTAGATGGGAACCCTGGGAAACTGCCTCCAGGGATAAAGACATTTTTATTAGAACTCAAGTATCAATTTCTATGTATAAGAAGTCAGGCAAAGAAGGCAAGAGATGAGCATAGCTGAGTAAGGACCTTCTAGCCCAACTGAAAGACAAGAAGGAAATACATAGGCAGTGGAAGCAGGGACACACATTCCAGGAAGAATGCAGAGACAGTGCCCAAGAGTGTAGGGATGGGATTCAGGAAAGCAAAGGCATAGCTGGATCTAAATCTGTCAAGTTTTGTGAAGGAAAAAGCTTCTACAGATATGTTAGTCAGAAAAGAAAGATGAAAGAGTACAGCCCCCACTCGCCAATAAATGAGGCAGAGGATCTAGTGGCAATGGACATGGGGAAGGCTAAGGTACTCTAGAACATTTTCCTCAGTTTTAGCCAGAAACTGTTCCCATGTCTCTTGAGTCCCTGGATATCAAGGCAGAGGGTTCCTGGAACCCAGGGTACTTGACAGTACGCAAATCCAGAGGACCTGGTTAGACGCATTCTAGGATCCTGAGGCACTTGACCAATGTGGTCTCAAAGCTAGCCTCCACCATACTTGAATCATGATCGCGTGAAGTCACCTGTGGCTGGAAAAATGGGAAATATCACACCAATATTTAAAAAGGATAAAAAAGAAGGACCCTGGAACTACTGATCAGTCAGCCTCGCCTCTGTACCCAGTAAGATCACAGAAGAGCTCCTCCTAGAAGCTGTGTCAAGGCATATAAATGACTGGAAGTGAATAGAGATGGCCAATATGTCTCCACCAAGGACAAATGGTGCTTGACTAATCTAGTGGATTTCTGCAACAGAGAAACTATGTTGATGAATAAGTTAGGTGCAGTTGTTGTCATCTATCTTAATTTCTGTAAGGCTTTTCACATGATCCCACATAACATTTTTGTTGCTAAATTGTAGAGATATGGGGTTAATGTATAAGAAATTGAATCAAAATCAAAAGTCTTAATCAAAAATGTTGCAATCAACAACTCAGTGTCCAAATGGAGATCGGTACTGAAGAGATGTCTCTCAGAAGACTGTACCAGGACTTGTACTGTTCAATATCTTTATTAAGGAGAAAGGGAAAATGGTTTAAAATTGAGAAAGTGTAGGTTTAGATTGGACACACAGAAGAAAGTATTTGCTATGAGGGGGCAAGATGCTGGAACAGGTTGTCCAGAGAAGTTGCAAATGGCCCATGACCTCACCTAGTGAAAGATGTCCCTCTTCAGACCAGGGGATTTGGAAGTAGGTTATCTCCTTAGATGGCTTTCCACCCAGCCCATTCTATGATTATGAATTTCTATGGTTCTGTGTTATGAGAACCTAAGAGCTAATATTGCCAGGAAACACCAGTATACACTGTGCTTCAACAAACTATTAGCAAAAAGTTCTTGGGCCTTAAACAGGAATTTTAGGTTTTGCTGAATCTGTGATTCTGTGATATTGTGTTTTAAGGTTGATACTACTGCTGTTGAAACAGCAGACTTTCACAACTGACTCTCATAGGAAGAAAATTGCATGTATAATTGCATGCAAAATTTAAGTAAAAGAGGATCTGGAACAGCACAATCTCTATGACACTGATTTCCACCAGCGCCCTTAATACTGAGGACTACTTTCTGTTCCCACTGAGTCCAGTTTTGCTTGTCTTAAATGTTAAGAAAACTCCTGAGATTTTAATATTTGACTAATTTAGATGACTGGTTTTTAGCTGATGCATGAGACTTTTGGTCTCGTCCTACTACAACTGTGAAGTAGTTCAAATCTATCAGACATACAAAGAATGTGCTATTTTATTCTGTAATGAAGTTTATGTCACTTACAATGCTCTGCTGAGATTACTTAAATTGGAGATATGCACTCTACTATTTATAATATTAACTATGTGGTTTAAAAGGAAAATGTCCATGCTGTGGTAAAGAAGGAGGAAAGGAAGCTCCCTGCAAATTACGACCCTATAGTGGTGACTCACAAAAGCAGTACTATGTATAATCTGTCCTTTGGGAGTCTCAGGGATTGATTCTACAGTTTCCACAGGAGGAAGATAATCTCATGTATACCCACACTATCCTATTCCTGCACATCTGAACTGTAAAGATTTTTACCTTTACTATTCTCACTCAAATCTTAAGGTATTCATCAAGGACTCACATACCTCCCAACACTAACAGCTGCTGTCCCCTTTCCAAACATTCACAAGTCTTGCAGTCTGACAAAAGTGAGCAATAGTATACAAATCAAAAATCTAAATCCGTGGCAGCCCTTTGGACTACCAATATAGTCCTTAGCTGTTGGGCTCTTCCTTCCATAGCTTATATAAGGATGGAAGATTGACAAGGCCACCTATGACTAAAATCATTATATACAGTCTGTTCATTGGCAAAATGTTAGAACTTATATGTTACAACTTTCAAATATATTCAATATTTTAATAATGTTCAGCACAATTTATACTAAACTCTAGTATGACTTTCACTAACCTTCCTGCTGAGAATTCCTTATAATGAATGTCACAAGCTGTTCAAACAAATTCTTTAAAGAGATCATCTTTGACAGGACCAATTTGTTAACTTAAGATGTGATGTAACACTTTGTTCTGCTGGCTGGATTCTTCTTCATTTTCTTCTCACTGAAATAATTATTCCTTCAGAAACACATCATTATAGTCTACACATTTACCTTAATGTGGAAAAGAAACACATCTGGAAACAACTTATCTGTTAGATATTTCCTTTTCAGCTGGCCCAGAGCATTTGTTGTATGGGGTTAATGGGCATAAAAGTGAAATCTGTAAAAGTGAAATTTCTGTTCATGAGGTTATCTTTCAGAAATGTCAGATGTTTTAAAAGATTGCCGTTTATTCAATTATTTTCAATTCAATCAATTTTTTTTTTTTTTTTTTAACAAACAATCATGGATACCACAAAACCAGAACAGGAGAGCTGCTTTTTAATGAAAAGTAGTTTTGAAGATCAATAACAGAAAGCAAAGATACATGAGCACAAAACCTTAGTTTTGCTACTAAACTGAGCCCTAGTACAGTTATTACATTTTACTATGTGTCCTGATAACAAAGTGGGATATTAGTTCTGCTTAGCCAGGGTATCTGATTAATTGATATGAATTGGATAATGTCTTGATTTTCCGTGTATTTAATAGCTGCTATTACAGGAAAGATTGGCTTGTTGTCAGCCAACAGCATTAGCTTTCCCTGAATTGCGGTTAAAGGTCATAAAACAGCACTTAGTTTGATTTATTTTATTAATCAAAGCCATACGTGTTTTATAAAGGTCTCATGATCTTGCATTTGATATCTGCAGTCTGATATGAATCCATCTCATCAGCCTTTAAAATTTTCAGCACCTTGAGGAAGTGTTCTTGGATATTGCTGGCATTCTCCTCAGAGAACACACTTTAAAGATACCCTTGAAATTTTGCAAGTAGAAGCAAAGCTTACTTAATTTCTAATAAAAGAAAGAATTATAAGCAATCTGTAAGGCTTTGCAGAGACATGGTATTGACAGAAAGTTGGAAAATGTGGACCTAAAGGTCCACTATTATATATCAACCAACCAACAGCATCACTGCTTAAATTTCCATTGACGTATGCACAACATTTTGTACCATTAAAAGGTTCAATTAAGTCCATTTTATTAAGATAAAAGGCATTTTTACTGAATTATAAAGAGCATAAAGTTTGCCCTGTACTTTTGTCCTGTACTTTTCCCTAAAGTCACACTAATATATCTCAAAAAAAAAAAAAAAAAGTCAAGGAATTAAAAAAAAACTTCTGTTCCTTGACTTAAACACAGAGATAATTGAGCAATAAGCCTATGGTTAGATAATACTGCTGAGTCACAAAGCTTTTTTTTAAGAATGGAACAATAGCCAAAGCTCTGAATTCAACAGACAGCTGTTAGAAAAGAGAAATTTACATGACATAATAGGAATTTAAAACAAAACCCCCAAAACTTACAGAAAGGAAGAAATAATTACCTCCAGCCTGTTATCTGAGATAAAATCTCCAATATGAGAATTAATAATTTTTAACATTCTTTTGCCCTTCGCAATAGTGATATCTGTAGTTTTTCTTCAGTCTGAAATGCAAAATACTAATTCAATCATGGTGATCTAGGAGAAGATCCTAAATGGTCTATGGGTAAGCAAGAATTGTAATTCTGATTTTGCAATTTCATTTCTTAAACAAGAAAACTGTATATTTATGGAGTTCTCAGATTTAAATGAAGTTATGCATTGATTGAATGGTTTCCTTTAGAGATAAATCTGTGGGACTGGAGTTTGCAGTAAGGAAAAAAGTAGGAATTCCCAGCTGCAGCATGAGACAATAATGAGTATGTCTACTAAAATATTTCATTTCTAATATTAAGGTAATAATACATTTCAAAACATTGAATGTTAATTACCTAATGCATAGCACTGAGAGAAAATAATAGTTACAGAAGTGCTAATTGTCTAAAAATATTAACTACATTTCAATTCTCACTCAGAAAACAGTCAGGAACCATTTAAACAATTATATTATATTTTAACCCTTGTTTACAAAAACAGGCAGTAGCATACATTTAACTAACATTTTAACATTTTATGATTTTGTAACAAAGATGTGATGTTCCTGAAGCTGAACAGTTATTTTGTGAAGGTGAAAAATTGAATATTTTGCAAATGACATTGCAAATATCAACAGTACTCAAAGTATTATATTCAGTGCTAATAAGAATAGTGTTAGTACAATTTCCAAGCCACCTGCTCAGAAAATGGCTTGCTACATGATGTCAGTTATGTCACTTTTAGTTTCAGTAGTTAGTCAGACAAAAGGCAAAGAAGAAAAGCAATTTCCTTTACAAACTTTGAATTTGTAAGTGGTTTTGTTTCCAGAAGGTAAGTAGAGCTGACAGAAGGAATCAACTATCTGAGTTCTAAGAAATTTGTTGCCTAAGTAATGACATTACATTTTAGAGCAATACGTTCGCTTCTGTGAGACTATAATTTCTCTAGACAGAGGAAACTTATTGATCCTTTTGAATGTGTTCAGTCTTATCTAACTACTCACTTGTTTGACCCACATCGATGTAAGCAGTCTATAAAAATGTTGACACTTTCTCAAGTTTTACATTCAAATTTATCATAGATTATATCAATATAGAAAAATTAATACAGAGGTGTGAGGAACAGATTATGTGAAAAGATTAAAAGATTTGCTTTGCTGTGGAACGCTGCTGTGCCAGGACAACAACTAGGATGGGAGTAAATGAAGAGGGGGAAAAAAGCAAACTCAAGCATATCAACACAAAATGTACTCCGTTTGACTGGGATGCAGTTAGTTTTCTTCAACTCTGTCCCTATGGTGCTGTTTAGACAGGTGAGCAATGTTTTCCCTATTGCTGAACAGTCCTTGCCCAGTGTCCAGGCTGTCTGCTGCTCCCTCCACCCCTCAGCAACAGGGCTCGGAGGGAGCAAGAACCTGGGAGTGGACACAGATGGGACCGCTGACCAAAACTGACCAGAGATACCCCATGCCATGTAATATCATGTTCAGAAATCAAGTATCTGTCTTTGTATTTCAAAAGAGAGCCACTGCATGAGGACTGGATGGACATTGGTCTGGTCATGGTGACTGAATTTTTTGCAGCCCTTGTTGGGGGAATTCTTCCTCACTTACTAAACTATCCTTTTCTTGACCCATGAGTTTTCTTGCTTTTTGGTCTCTTAATACTCTCCCTCATTTGAAAGGGAAATGGAGGGTTGTGGTGCACAAGTGACTCAGTGGAGATTTAGATTAGCCACCTGGAGTTAACCCACAACACCAAAGTAAGAGCAACTGCAAAGCAAGAATAGGCAACCATCAATGTAATTTTTTCTTCTCTGTCTTTTAAAAAGGGATGGAAGTCAATGAAAGACAACCACACCTGAGTTCTAGAGCTATTACTCAGTAACTATCCATGCTGTTAGATCTAAACCTTTAATTTAAAGACTGAAGGACTTGTCTGCCAATATAGGGCGACATTACAGATTACATTTTAAAAATGTGGATGTGATGGAGACTGGATTCCTGGCAATTTCATTATGCTTAATTCCATTGACAGATAATATTAAAGCATGGTTTCAGTTACCAAATCTATATCACTAAAAAAGAAAAAAGAACATGCTTCAGCTTTGGGATACTGGTTATTCACACTATTTAAATTATTTCTGTGTTGGTTTCACTTTGGCTGCTTGCAAAGCTTTTATTACCAGAAACAATTTCCTTCTCCTTCCTCAGTTTCTAGCTTTGCTGTATCACTTATTAAACTACCTGCCAACTTGTATAAGATAAAGCCATTACAGAGATCTTAGATCCCGTATCTCAGTATCAGTGCCCCCTTTTTCTCAGATTCTCAGTTGGTCTGTGATGTGTCTGGTTCTGTTTTTTTTAATGCAGGTGGTTAAAAATTTCACTGTTCATATTGTTTACTGATTGATTTAATTGTGTTAGTGATTTGTAAAAGAGAATAATAGTCTTACACCTTAAATGCCAGTTTTCAGTAACAGAATAAAAGTGGTTTCTCGCAAGAAAATCAAGAGCTATTATTCAAGTACTTTGAATAATAATATATTATTATGATGATAGTTTCAAGTGGTTGTTTACCTAAGGGTTTGTTTGAATTGATATCCTCTTGAAAATTCTTTTTGTAGAATGTGGGGAGTGTTTTGTAATAGTAAGTGCTTCTATTTATGTATAGAACTATATAGCACAACCAGCAGGAAATTGCTAGTAAAGGGCCTGTCAGACCTAGATCAGACTTGACTCCACTCAAGTTTTGATAGATGTGAACTCTATTTGAAAGCCTAGTGACTGTGCTCACAATAAACAGAAAGCAGAAACTGATTTCTCAGATGCCCTGATACCCATGTGGTTTGGGAGTGCCTGAAATATGAGCGACCCTTGCAAAAATCTTTATTTTACTGAATTTTAGAAGGAAGTAGCCCTACAAGTCTCCTATGCAACTGCATCATTTCTCATTCTCTTGTGCTGAACCTGGTCCACCATGTAAAACAACTTAATATTGATTTAGAGTATGGACTTTTATCATTTCACATGGTTTCATAATCACAACTGAATTGCAGCATTTGCCTGCCCTGGTGAATATTTAGGTTATGTAATATGGAGTAACATCACCTGGAAAGGCTTAGAACAAACTGCTCCAGAAAGGCCTATGGTTAGGGCACACTTGCTACAAAAGACTGTATTTCAAAGTCCTCCTTTAAATTAGATAGAATCAGATGCACATGGAAATGACTCTAGAATGAACATGAAAAAAAAACAAGTCTCACACCAAACAAGTGGAATGCAGTAACCAGGGGGTAACATGCGTAACCAGATGAGGTGTGAATGACATATCCCTAGAAAGAAGAATGGGTGAAAAGATTGTCAAATGTGGAAATCTGGAAGTATCCAAGTTATTTAATTTATTTAGTGTCTTTGGGAATCTGATTGTAAAGTAGATGGAGAATAGCATAATTGTAACCACATAGAACATTTTACTGGTAGAAAGTCAAATTTGCTACAATAAAATACAAAAATCATTATATGTATATGGGTTGGAAGTATTCAAAAGTGATGAAGTGATTAGAAAAATTGTCCAGGAACATTCAAGTTCAAATCCTCAATCTAACCTGAAAGAAGCATTATTGAAACTTCTGACTCCTATATCCAAGGTGAATAGAACAAACATGTTTACCAGTCATGCTGAATTTGCTTATGTTTTTTTATTTCATTATGACTGTTTGATACGTGTTATTTCTGACACATTTTTTCCATATGTTTATGCTTTTATTCATCCAGCACTGTGTCTGCAAAATCATTACTCTCTCTCTAATACTGATGTAATATGTAAAATACCAGATATAATTATTAACTTATCTTCTTCATGGAGTCAAAACTAGAGTAGATTTTAATATTGCAATTATATTTCAAATTGGTGAAACCTGAGGAAAGCAGGTTTATGAACTGTGCTACTTGCATTCTTTGATTCCACTACAAGATGTCAGCTTACGCTTCAATTCACAAACAAGCACAATGGAAATTGTTACATGGCCCTTTCTGCTGTCTTCCAATGTGGTCTGAATACCAATAAAATCACACAAGGTGAAATAGTAGTTTTGAAACCCTCAGAAGCAAAAGTGTTAGCTTTGTGGTATTACAGATAAGTCTCCCTATTCATTTGTTTGCAATCTTCTATCAATTGAATTTCTTTACTCCAAAACCAAAGAAAATAAAATAATAAGGAAATTTAAAAAAAGAAAATAAATCTTTCATCTTACAATTTTTTAGAAGTTCAAAAAAAATATAAAACTTCATTCTCTTTCATTTCCACAATAAAATATGTTGAGAAGATTCAGAAATCAATTTACACATTTTTCTTTTGAGAAAGTTGTCTTTTTTATTAAGAATACTCTTCTTGTTTTCTTCTGGCTCTTCAGTGGCTGTTCTGTAACTCAGGGAGGGTAACTGGACTGGGGGAGCACATACGGAAAACTTGTATTTGCTGCCTAAGCAAGATTTATGAATGCAGGAGATTGATTCAGTATTAGAAGCAGGTTAGGAGATTAATCTTTGAAATATATAAAAAAATATCATTAGCGAGAGGGAAAAGAATAGCATAAAATATTTTTGTTATGTACATTTTATGAAAAGGCTTATCAGTTATTTTCATTTTTACTGTAAGGGGGAAGCTGCAGAAGGGCAGATGGCTCAGGTCGATTCAACATCCTGCTCAAAAGAGGGCAGCCCAGGGTCTTGACAAGTTGCATTTTGGAAATCACTAGGGGGAGAGATTCCTCCACCTCTTTGTGCAGCCTTTTCCAGTGCCTGAACTCTTTCACAGTGAATAATATACCCAAGTAGAATTTTTCATATTCATGAGTTTGGCTTCTAGCCCTTGATTTTCTGTTGTACCCATCCAAGAAAAAAATCGGGTTCTGTCTTTACTGTAACTCCTTTTAAGTAATGAAACACTGAAGTTATATTCCTCCCTAACCTTGTTTTCTCCACGCTAAGCTGTTTCAACAGCCTTTCCTGATGTTCTTTAGCCTTTCTAATCATTCTGGTGGTTCTTGACTAGATTCTGTTTGTTGATATATCTCTTTTACCAGGTGTCCAAAACCAGACACAGTACTCCAGATACACTCATTGAATTCAAAATCACTGGATGAAGAAGAATAACCATTTGCTTCAATCTGCTAGCTACACCCTCAATCTGCTGATTACACTCTTGCTAATACAGCCCAGTAGGCATTTGGTCTTCATTGTTTTAAACATATCTTGATCCCAGGTCAGTTCTTAAAGACAGTCTGTTCCCAGCCTGGACTGATGATAGACTTTCTGCATGCCAAGTAGAAGACTACTTTGTATTTATTGACCATTAGGAGATACTTATTAGTTCATTTTTTTAACTTGTTTATTCTTTCATCATCAAAAAAAGCCTAGCTCTGTAATTCTGCCAGGTACTGAGGCTGACTCTTCTGTTGGCCTAAGAATAAATTTTGGATGTGCTTACCTTCTGATGCCTCTAAGATAGGAAGTGAAGTAATTTTAATTTAGGTGACTAAATTTTAGTGTCTTTGCATGCATGTCAGCTACCTATCTTTCTTACTATAGCCAATGGAGGATCCAGATACCTAAAAGAATCTAGTGTCACTGGAGAAACCTTAGGATGCCTGAGGCAGACTCACTAAATGAGAAGATATGACCCATGACCTGCAGAACAATCATACTTTCCCACAAAAGTTGAAGATCAGGGAAGATATTGCAAACAATAACAGATGGACATAAATGCATGTGCTTAACAAACTGAATCATTCCATGGACAACTGTTACAAATCTGAATCACCCTCTTGTCTTACACTATTGTTATTAACTTAATCTCTATAGCTTGTGATAGAAGCATAAGTTATGTTTGTAGCATAAATTAAAACACAGTCTTTTGAACTAAATTTTACCCCCTGTTGTCTGTACCTAGTTTTCACTTCCACAGCATTGATTAACAGGGTGTCCAAGGAGAAATGAATTGTAAAATATTGGGTTTCAAGTAGGTGGTAGAGCCTTGCTGCTTGTGTATTACAAAGATGTGTATAAAATGGAAGATTTCTCCTTGTTCAGGATGATGGGAACTCAAATCGATATGAATTGCACAGAGAGACCTTCTCAGATTTCTTTGTGCCAACAAATACTCCCAAACTGCTTGTTTTCTTACTGAATGCACCTCCACTGTACAAAGAGTTTTTGTTAAGAACATTAGGAAATCAATGAGGGTCACTTCACTGATAAATTGCATTATTTATTCACAGCTCTATGAAAAAGGAAAAGAAAAAGTGTTCTGAAGTTTCCCATTTATTAATAACATGAATACTGTATCATTTAGAGCATTTATGTTATTGTTTTGTTGTTAAGTGGGTTTTTCCCCCTTTTCCTTATCCTTTTTTATTTTGTCTGAAATCTATATACTGGAATTTTAAAAAGTACGTAAGTACACATGAGACCTGTAGAATGTCCTTGAAAAAGCAAGTGTGAAAAGTTATGTATGGAAGAACTAAAGTACAACAGTCATTTCTGCATCTGGTACAGTATACCAAAGTTTGCAAATTTCCTAAGTCATTCTAGGACAATGGTTAATGTTACCAAATCCTGCATCTCATCTGTACAAATGTATAGTAAAAATAGATACTAATTGACTCAGTTCTGCCATTAATTTAATTGGGGTTGTAACCATAACTAACCTGCACTACACCACTTGGAGTATTCTTAATAATCAACCTACTTTCTCACAACAGATGACTATTGTGATAACTTGTACAACAGATGCCTATGGTAATAACTTGTACTACACTACTTAGATAATTTCTATGAAACTCTTTTTATTATAGCAACTAAGAATTTGCATTATGTTTTTATCAAATCAAAACAGGGATTAAAAAATTCACCACTGTATAAAAAGTCACTGTTTACTTTGTGAAGTGCAGTTCTGTTAGAAAAGAATAGTGATTTCCATCCTAAATAAAGTCCTAGATTTCCTCTGAAAAAAAAAGGAACAAGATGATTTGCAATTTGAAATTAAAAAAATATCAAGAAAACAATAAGTTGAAAATTATTCAGAAACTTCATTTCAGAGACAAGAACTTGAGCAGTTTTTGAAATCCTAGCAATTCATTGAGACAAAGTAAAATGTCACTAAAAAATAACAAAAAAAATTTAAAAATTAATGTTTCTGGATGCTAGCTTTTACGATTTTGCTCGCTGCTAAATAATAAGGAATTCTGAAGCAAGCAAAACTAGCAATGTTTATGAATTAAGAAAGGGAGTGGAGGAAAGGAAAAAGAAGTATATTTCTGAATCGCACAAAATGTTCAGTGTTTTTGTTGATCTGGTTCTGATAAAAAAACATGAAATGCCAGTTCTGTGATAATTAGCAGCTAAACAGAAAACTTCTTTCCATTTCATTTTAAAGATGATACAGTGTGAATAGATCTACATATCACAAGTCATCCCTCTGAATTTAATAGGCGTCCTTGTACAAATAATGTTCTCTGTGGCAGACTAAGTATCAGAATTTTGTTTTCAAGGTCTGACTCTGCTTGGTTCAGTCCTACAGATGAATATAATTCCATCTTTTCAAATCTACATTTAATTGCTTTAGGAGCAAGAGAAGAGAGAAAAGAAGATTTGTTCCTAGCATGAAACAAACATATTTCAAGACTCTTATAACTAACTGCCTTCTATCCAAATTGAAATGAGACACTATGAAAATGACACAATTAATTTTTATCTTCTGCTAATCTCAAATAGATACAAATTGAGAACTGAACAATATGTTGTCACTCTTCTTCACAGTTCAAAAATACAGCACTGATGATGAGCTGAAATCCTGGGCCATACTGAAGAACATTTGAAGCCAAAATTAGATGTTTCTTCAAAAATGGAATATCAAATAAATTCTCAAAATATACATAGGCAGCAAGCATGATACTTCTGTCATTAATGACTCATTAGGAAGAGGTGGGTGTGTGAAGGGTAGTGGTGTATGTGTGTGTATTTATTATTGAATTGTGAATTACTGGCAGCAATTGCTAGCAGCCACTGTTTCCAAATTTAGCTATTAAATCTCTTGGGAAACAATTTTCCATGAGCACACAATTTCTAGAACCCTTTCAAGTTTAACTTCTGGGATTTCCTTGTCAGAAGCTTGAAAACTGTGTTTGGTTTCCATGACGAGGCTTTGGGAGCAGTGAGCCTACAGGAGTGGCTTCTGTGAGGAGCTGCTTCCTCCATGTCTGGCAGAGCCAGTTCCTGGCAGCTCCAAAGATAAATAAGGTGCTGGTCAAAGCTGGCAATTAGAAATAGTGTTAGCTCCATGATAACATATTTAAGAAAGATATTGCACGGATGTAATGATGGACGGGGAAAAGTGGGCTGATAATATGTGAGAGGAACAACTCTGCAGAAACTAAGGTCAGTGCAGAAGGAGGAGGAGGAGGAGCTGACCCAGGTGCTGGAGCTGAGGTTTCTCTGCAGGCCATGGTGAAGCAGCTGTGCCCTGAAGCCCTTGGCATGGGGATGCAGAGGTCCATCTACAGCCCCTAGAGGAGCCCCACGCTGGAACAGGTAGATGCCTGAAAGAAGCTGAGACACCATGGGAGACCTGGGCTGGAACAGGAGCCTGGCAGGGACCTGCAGACCCGTGTGGAGAGGAGCCCATGCTGCAGCAGGTTTCCTGGTAGAACTGGAGACCACATAGAGGACCCACTTTGGAGCAGGCTGTGCCTGAAGGACTGCACTGCATGCAAAAGGATCCACACTGGAGCAGTTCATGGAGAACTGTTGCGTGTGGTATGGACTCATGTTGGAGAAGATAATGGAGAGCTGTCTCCCATGGGGGAGAGACCCCAAAGTGGAGCAAGGCAACAACTCCTCTCCCTGAGCAGAGGGAGAAACATGTGGTGAACTGACCATAACCCCCATTCCCTGTTTCTCTGCACCACTGGGGGAGGAGGTAGGGCTGGACAGAGGAAGGTCTGTTAAGGTCTTATTTTAATTCTCATTATTGTGCTTTGGTTTTGTTAGTAATAAATTAAATTATGTCTGATTCTAGCCTGTTTTATCAATACTTGGTGAGTGATCTCTCATGGTCCTTAACTCATGACCCCTTTGTTCCCCTGTCCAGCTGCGGAGGGAAGTGATAGAGAGGCTTTGGTGAGAGCCTGGCCTCCAACCAGCATCAACCCACTACAAAAACACATATGACATTGATAAAACACTAAGATTTACCCACTGAATTACATGTAGAAAACTCTCCAGGTGTAATGCAGTTTGAGACAGATAAGTGCTGTTCATAATTAGTAGTGTAAACTGTTGAAAGAAACTCTTGCTTCTTGTTTTCCAAGAAACTGCTGTCGGCTTCTCAGATATCACAGAAAATTTCATCAATCAAAATCATTCATCAAATCAAAGCAAACACATTTTAAAAAAATGTGTACATTCACTCGTGTGACAGGCAAGCACTTCCATTACAATAGGATTCATTACTAATTCCAGTTAATTTTAGGTGTTTTCTTCAAGTTTAGTTAAGCTTGTATTTCCACATTCCACTTTACTGTGAGCTGCATAGCTCACTGTATTTTTAAAAATAATCTACGTTTCATCAGTCTCGTTTCATATATAGTTAATAAGTAGAAAATCCTCTTCGGAAATTAAAGAACCCTTTTACATTATCTTTATAATTAACTCACTATTGAATTAATAATGGAGACACAGTAAAACTTTAAATTGAAGCTTTGAAATACAGAATTACAAATAGCTAATCTAAAGAAAACTACAGATGAAAGAAATATGAGAAATAAGCCCACTTCAGGAGAAAGTATCATGAAACTACATCAGTGAATTTTGTGTGTATGTGTTTACAAATAATCTTTGAGCTATCAATATTTCTGAATTCAGGCTACAAATATATTGTGCTACACTTGCAAGTTATAATGCCTAAGAAATTATGAATATTGTATTTCACATGTAACCTGATTCTGCTCCAAGGGAGTAGATGAAATTGGAGTGTCCCATTAGAGGCATCTTCTAATACTTTTTATTCTGACAGAATAAAGATTTAATCTCCAGGTAGTCTCAGCAAGTCTGAGTGTGTCAAAGAGCCCACTCAAAGAGCAAGACTGGCAAATTCTTGGAGCCCTTTCTGACTCTCATATATAGATATGGATTTTGCTCCAATTGAATTCACTGCCCCAATCTGGAGAAAGATGAAATGATATATTCCCTGGGTTTGTTATTGCACAGCTGTGGATCATGACAGCTGTGGCATGCATCCATACAGATGAACTGTAAGCCTCATTCCTCAAAATAGGTGTTCTCACCAATCTTGTCCTTACCTCTATTTTTGCCAGAGTGGAACTCTTCACATTATTGATGACCCAAAAGATCAGAATCAGCTAATTTTTCCAGATGACTTTCCTAATACTGAATAATATAAATTATTACTTTTATAATTTGTTTCCTAGTAATATTTACAATATTGGCATCAATCCTGAGAAAATAGCATTTTATTCTATGAGTAATTTTTACAACAAACCATCTCTTAACCTTTGTTTGCCAATACTGCAATACTCGTACTACTAAGATGTCATCTATGTTTTGAATTATTATGTTCAATTTTTTTTTTCCTTTCCTGTATGTCAGTAAAGCTGGAACAGTTTTCAGATCTTGTCTAGGTAGAATGCTAATCCAAGCTTTAAAAGGAATTCTATAACAAAAGAGGAAAAACCTACAACATATCCAGAGAGAATTAATTCACTTCTTTCTAACAGAATAAACAAATCTCTGCATGAATAAAAATGTATTATATTTCTAAATGAAAAGTCAAAATCCAAACCCACAACTTATCAAAACCAATTCCTCAGAAAAACTCAATTGTGAATGTAAATTGCATGCATAGTAGCAACATTTTTCAAATCTACATCATCACCTATTTCCTCTTAATACATATCAGTCTTATTTTTTTTCTCTTGCCAAGTGAAAGGATTGTATAAACTTTTCAATGGAAAAGGAAGAATTTAAAAGTGAAAGGAAAGCATAATTTGAATGTAAATGAGAGAATTTAAACACATTTCTGAGGGATGCCTTTGATACTTGAAAGACTTTACAAAATGAGATTTAACTTGATACTAACCATGTGTGACTGGAATGTAAAGGTTTAAGGATGTTCATTTGCCATTGACAGGATAGCAGAAATAGGCCCAGAAAAAACTGCCTGAAGACTTAGGGTTTCAATTATGATTAGCAATAGTAACTGCTATTATAATTACTGTAGTTGTTATGAGAGACCATAAAATTATGTTTCAGTAAGGAAACTAAAAAATTAGATTATTTAGAATGAACTTTACAGAAACTGCCAGTAATCAAACATCAACCCAACTGACTTTTACACCTAGGTCCCTTGATAGTTCTTTCTTGAATCATGGCTCCTTCCACAGAATCTTCTAACTCTTTGAGTAATATTTTACAATGCAAAAATGCCTAGAAGTCTCTCAAGGTCCTGGTCTTTTATGCATAGTTCCACTTGCAGAGGCCTTATTACCTCAGACAAGAGTCCATTGTTGAGGGAAGAACAGGGTCAGATAGAGGAGAATGATCTGTACACGCTCATCTAGTTTAGCCTCACTTAGGTTAAGACCTAATGTGCCAGGAATGAGGCAGAAGTTGTTGTAAACTCCGTCTGTTTTCACCGGGAAGAGAGAGACATCTTCTCCTCATCTTGGATTGCTGAACCCTCACTTACCAGGAGACCACGGGGAGAAAGTTTTCCTAGCAGGATCTTTAATATCAACCTGTTTCAGTTTTCATTATTTCACATTGTGTGTGTACACAAATAAACATTATCTTGGGATTATTTATGCTAATTATTCCAGTGCAAGGGAAATTTGAAAAAAGAGAAATTGTACATTCTGTTCACCTGACTGCCAAGTGAAAGGTACTTTGCATACCCCAAGCTACTCATGGGACATAAATTGAAACTCAGATGCTTCTTGCAAAGGGATGATTTAAAAGCTGCTATAATAAAACTCAAAAAGTAAATAGGAGCAGAAGAAATAATAAGGTACAATGAAAGTTGAGTGGGTTAAAATGTCAAGCATAAGAGACAATTTTTTATATTTCATACTTGCTCTCCAAACTGAAAAAAATCCCACCAGACAGATATAAAATGTCTTGTCTGAAAAAAAATTCTGTGTGATATAATTTTATAAATATACCTACAAATGTCACTGCAGTCATTATTTTCCCATTAATATGGTAGTGTCAGGCCATTATTAGAGAGTTACTGTACTGTAATTCACCTTTTTTTTAAATTCTAATTTCACAATTATTTTATTTAAGTTCCACTGCAGACAGTGCTTTACTCCTTCATAAGAAAACAGAATTTCAAGAAACCACAAAGTGGACAGAGAATGACATAATTCTGGGAAATGTGCTACATACAGGTTCAAATTCTGAAGTTGATAAATGCTTTATGTGACAGAAATATTGATAGAATTAAATATATGTAATATAATGTGTTGGTATTAGTCAGCAGAAAACAATATTTCTTTCAGAAAGAGATCTGGAAAGCTCCTATAAAAGCTAGTGCTTCATTTTGAGAAGAAAATAATTACTTAGATTGAACAGCATATAGTGTGTTGTGGTTTGAAAATCTGACAAATTTCTTTGTCAGATTTTTTTGTCAGAAGCCGTTTTTTTGTCAGAAGCCATAGATCTGATATTTATTTTGGGAGTGATAATCCTGAAAAGAAAGAAGGTAGAGGCGCTGCTGTATCATACTCAGTGCAATATTGTCAATAAAAATTTTCTCATGGAAAAACTCCTTGAAACAGGCTCATGCCTTAACTTTTATGAACACAATAAATTTTGTCCTACCTTCCTTGGTTTCTTTCTTTTACCAAAAAAAAGTTGCATGTATTCTACTTTCTGCTTACTTCAGTGGACAATATAGAATACTAGAATACTAAATGCAAGATACAAAATGCCCATGATATTTTTGGGCGTCACATTAACATTTAAAGAGATTTCTTCTAGATACTTGGCAAAGTTTAGTTTATCCTTCAGGTAATTTATAGTTTCAAGAACGAAGAGACCCTTTTGAAAATTGAAAAATAAATATATTGTTTCTGTATAAACCCTAGTACTGGAATCAGTGCAGTGAATTGTTAAGGGTCCTCATTATATAGTTAATGCCTCTTCATTTTAGCTTGCATCTGAAGTGCTTTGCTAAACTGACCATATAGAGAGAGCAGAACAGACATAGACAAAGATATAGAGTTAATATTTCTCCTTTTCTCATAGAACACTTGAATGCAGACCATTTTCTTTTAATAAGTTTCTAATCCTGATAAAGGGAATTACAGAAAAGAAAAATATTGCAGGAAATAAAAAAAGTATAAAATAAAAAAACATGTTGTAGAAATAAATATCTTCCTTTAAAATGCTAGTATCTAAAAAATTCCTAAGAGTAGACAAGTTGCATAGCTTAGTTCTTATGCGATTTTGTATTTGATGAAATATAATAAATTTTTACATTAAAAAAAGTATTACAGCAAAACAATTGCATGACAATATATACTTGTGTGTTGGGTTAACCCTGGCTGGATGCCAGGTGGTCACCAAAGCCTCTCAGTCATTCCTCCGGCTCAAGTGGACAGAGAGAGAAAATTAGGACAAATGGTTTGTAGGTCAGGATAAGGAGAGGGGGAGATCACTCACAAGTTATCATCACAGGCAAAACATACTTGACTTGGGGAAAAAATAATATAATTCTTTACCAATCAAATCAGAGTAGGGTAATAAGAAATAAAGACAAATTTATAACACTTTCCCCCACCTTTCCATTCTTTCTGGATTCACCTTTACTCCCAGCTTTCTCTACTTTTTTCCCCCATGTGATGCAGGAGGATGGGGAACAGAGGCTACCGTCAGTTCATCTCTTGTCTCTGCTACTCTTTCTTACTCAGGGGGAGGATTCCTCACACTCCTCCTCTGCTCCAGTGTGGTGTCCCTCCCACAGGAGGCAATGCTCCAGCGTGGGTTCATCCCATAGGCTACAGTTCCACAAATTGCTCCAGCATGGATCCCTTACTTGTGTTCTTTCTACAGGGTGCCATCCTTGAAGAACAGAGTGCTTCAATCATGCCTTCCCACAGGGTCACAGCCCCTTCAGTGCCACCACCTGCTCTGCCATGGGGTCCTCCAGGACTGCAGGGGCACAGCCTGTCACCCTGTGATCTGCACCACCGGCTGTATAAATGTAAAGGAGAAATCTTGGATCCTGCAAATAAACTGCTCTTTGTCCTTTTTATAATGTGCTGAGTTTTAGGAAGGCAAGATGAGCTTTCAAAAGTGTATTTTGAGTGGAATATTATTGAGTAAAACAGTTGAACATTTAAGGAATCTTTTTGAGTCTCACAAGAATTCTGTTAACTAGGGTCTAGTGCATAAAGAAAATTGTTTACTCATTTTTTGTCTTCAGAGAGCTCATTTTTAAAACCCAAATATAATCTAAGTTGGAATAAAAACTGATATGGTAACAACAATCTTATTAGACAAAATCTTTAAATGTATAATTTTGATAGTAAAATGTTTTATTGTGGAACTTCAGCTTTTGGAACTTTGGAACATCTGAATTTAAGTTAGTGCTTTTAAATTGTACAGCAGAGACTATATGGTGTAAGAGAGGTGAGCTCCATTAAAGAAGAGACAAAAGTTAGGTTCATGGTACTAAGAGCTCAGTGTGACATTTATCTAATGAAGCTTCAGACGTCGTCTGGAGAGACATCTGTTCTTGCTGTCATCATAGGATCTACCTCCATATGTCTAATGGAAAGGAACCAACACTTTTATGCTCTTACACTCACAACCTGTTTGCAATTACTTCTTTAGTGACATGAATCATACATGTCCTCTTCAGAACTTAAAAAAGTTTTGTGAGGTATCTGAGATGTATTTCTGTATCCTGCAGTATTTTGGAGAGTGGAGGATTCTTTTTGGAAGATATAGGAATCCTTCTTTTATAAGTATTAATGACAAAGTCATCTGTGGCTGAGAGAGAGATGGAACTGATGACTGATGCTGTTTCATGGGTAATGTCTATACAAGTAAAAAAAATGGTTCAGAACATGAGCTTGTAACAGTCTGTGATTGTGGGCACTCTCTAAATTTTAGCACAGTTTTAGTCCGTGGAATGGTTTGTGCCAAACAGGCTCCCAGACAGTTGCTGCACTGTCAAGGTAACTGCATGTTTCAGGGACCATTCTCAGTTTGGATCTGGCCACCCTCTTTTGAGGGGAAAAAAGTGCCTAATGATACACTATTTAACATGATCTTACTTGCTAGAGGGTTTCCATTGCATGGATCAATTTCTACTGTAGGCATTTCCTTTCAGTCCCTACAGTATTACAAGACTAATGGCAAAGCAAAGACAAAATGGTTCCATTTCTTCTAAACCATTTGGGTACAGATCTTCCCAGGAACTGCTAGAAATCTCAGGTCTTGTATAATGTCACATAAATTTTACAATTTATTTTATGCAATCTCTAACAATTTCATGGCATTTCTGTCTTGTATCTGAAGAGGAAATATGAAATTCTTTTGCAGGTGAAGCTCCTATAAACTCCACTGAGAATTCCACCAATGGATATGAAGAAGAATTAGTTCACTAGTGATTTCCTGTGACATAATTAAACTTTATATCATCAAAACCCTGTGGGTCTAATCAACTTCTAACTTTAAAGCTGTAAGGAGACATGTAAACAACCCCTCGGGAACACATTTAAAAGGGAATGGTGATTTTTTGGATACAGTCGAAAATGCAGCGGTAGCCCTTTTTTTTTTTTTTTTTTTTTTTTTCCCAAATAACAGAACACATCAAACAGCAAAGGAGAAAGATAGAAGGGGAAAAAAAAATCAATAATTTTGGAAACAACAAATATTTTTTCCCACAAGAAAAGAAGGAAAATGTTGTGAGAATGGAAATGTCTCTAGCTGGAGTGTAAACCCCAAAACTAATAATTTTTTTTATCATGCATGCAGAAACTGACAAAATGTAGTGATATTTTAAGAAGGAATGAAAAATTAATATATGTCATTTAAATTGTTAAGCAAAGTGTTACATTACTTTATGAAATTAAATGTTTTGCACGTTACGATGTTATCTGTAAAATATACTATAAAGAAGTAAAGAAAATATACCAGCAGAAAATATGGCCCATCCTGATGTTGGCTAACTGCCTGAAACCATGATTTGCATCCAAGGAAATCTAAACTGCATAAGCTAGCTCTGCAATTGACCGTGTCATTCCCTACATTGCTTTTATTATTACTTAAAGTATATCAGAATCTCAGTGAGTAGTGTTTCAGTTGAGAATTGACAGTCTTCTACCTTAACATAAAATCAGCTGGTACACAGAAATCAAGGTGGTGTTGCAGTAAAGAAATTGTATTCAGAAAGGCAAATTTACTAAGCAATGAAGAGGAGAAGGAGTGCAAAAATGTCTGATTCATTACAATAAAATTGATCTCAGCAAGATCCAGCATGAACTTAATCTCCTGCTTTCTTTTGTATGCATATTTCCTGGTGAAAAGATTCTGACATATCTCTTCTGGAAATGACATATATTGTTTAATTTCCAAAATAAATTCATGGTTAATGTGAAGGTATATATTCTTTCATTTCAGTAGTACACTGTAGTTTAAGCACACTTCCTCTGTCTTTTGTGCTGTACCCCATGTTGACACATTTACATTTTTTTTCTTGAGATTACTAAAACAATAATGAATATTCTTGAGGTTAATCTCCGCCAGTTGCGTGACATCCCCTCCTCAACAGGACGGAGGAAGAAAATAAGATGAAAAAGCTCATGGGTTGAGATAAAGGCAAGGAAATAATTTGCCAATTACTCTCACAGTCATAACTGACTCAGAAAAAATGAAAACACCTTAAACCTACCCATGTCCCTTTTAATCAGTCTCAACTGATAAAATTCTCATTTTCTCTACCACCTTCCCTTCTAGCCCCTGACAGTATAAGGGAGAAAGAATGGGGAGTGGCAGCCAGCTTATAACAATTTCTTCCTCCTCACACTTCCCTGCTCCAGCTTTCCATGGCTTTCCGTGGTCAGGTGACCTGTCATGTATGTGTTTATTTAGCTGGACCTCAAATGCAGAATTGTTACAAAGAGGCTTCTCTATATCCCAAATAAACACAGAGATATAGCCTATCTGACTGGCACCTCTCCTACCACCCTCTGCAGGACCATGTATCAAAGGTTTCTCTCCTTTCAACTTTTTTATGTTTTGATATTTTGATACCCATATATATTTCCAGACCCTCTATTAAGGATAACAGCACAGTAATTCAATACTATATTTTTTGCAAGAAAAGGTGACTGAAAGATAGCTTTCAAGCCTTTTGAGTTTTGCCATTAGTGGTAAAGATTTTGCTTATAAGAAAGCTGATGTTTGCATATGTACCATGTGGTCTCCTTTATCCCAAACCATATGGGCCTGATGTATTCTGGGGGGGTTGATCTGATTTAGTGCCAACAGAGCCAGGCTGAGAAGTCTGCAATCCACTCCCCAATGCATTTGGCTCTTGAAGAAGTTATGAGATCTGACAGAGTACCACAATACTGGATAGATGAAAATGGCAGTGACCGTGTGATGGTCTGCCTGAGCAAATGAGTCTTCGCAGAACTGATTGTGCCAAGATATCTGAGCTGTTTTTCTCTGGTGCCAAATCAAGTTTGACAGGGTTCATTAGCTTCAAGGTCATTACCATGATCAAGGTTATGGTAATATAGCTATTTTGCTTTAGCTTCGATTCTTAGTTTGAGAATTGTGCCTGATCTAATAAATTCTGTAGAATTTAACTGATTCTTCATAATGCCAGCTTGGCTGCCTGATCTGTTTTACATTGCTTTGTTATGCTCTGTTTTGAAGCTTGATAATTCACAAATTTTAAAGAGATGATTCATGGTTGGATCTCTTTGACTATAACTCACATAGTTTTGATCAGGCAGAAACAAGAAACTGCTTTTAAGAAAACAAATGCTTACTGGTAGCAAAGGGATCTACTTCTCTTGATTTCTCCTTTTTTGCTTTTCCCCGCTTCAATAAATCAGGCTGAAAAAAGCCAAAAATCTCTATTTTTAAACATCCTAAAACATGAAGTAAGTAGATATTTACTTTCTCTTCACAGTCAAAGGTGCACATAGCAGCTTTGGTTCTTACCTTTAGTATTCCCTCTTGTATATAGAGTTTAAATTCTCGAAATCAGTAATTCAGCCAACACTTCTGACATGAGTTACTGCTTACTACTGCTTGCTTGAGGCAGAAAATTACCACAAGTTATTATGGAAAGCCAAGAATCAAATAATCATATTACATAGTTAAGAAATAATTATTACCTTTCTATGTAAAAATAAATCTCCTCCCACAATTCCTATTTCATCAAACATGCTTATTATACTAAAAATATGCCCTAGAATTTGTGGAAATTATTCTTCTAGCAATTTGTTCTAAAGTTTAGGGTTTTTAAATGCAAAAACTTTTGCAAGGATGCACAGAAAAAGGGTGTTTTCTAGTTCTATGACTGTCTCTAAGAATTGGGCATTTGAGGTATTAATAGCAATGATTAGAGACATAGAAATTGTCTGCCTTTCATATCTTGCAGTATCAGCTTAAAATGTACTCCTTCAGCAAATAATGATGGCAGTAAACTCAGCTGTGAGAAAAGATGAAGAACTGCTTTGGTTTAACTGGGCAGACATGCAGCTCACTCTGCCCCAGGAGGATGAGGAAGAGAATTTGAAAAGATAATAAAACTAGGTGATTAAGATAAAGATAGTTTAAAAGGACAGAAAAGGAACAGCTTTCAATGCTAATCTGCTAATTCCTCCTGCTCACACTTCACTATCAAATTGTTGTGTTGGAGAAGGTAATAGTTGCATGGTAGATATGAAAAAAACTTTTAGTGGAAATCAGTTAAATCAATCAAACAAACTAGAATTCTGAAAAAAAACTCCAACTCTATTAGTCCCAGGGTTTGTTAGTCTACTGACTTTATGAGGTATTATTTCTCAGGAGGAACTCAGAGGCACAGACAACTTAGAAATAACTTGCACAAAGAAATGAAATCAGGATCAGTTTGTTTAGCTCTCAAGCTGCTAAAATGCTTCCCATGTTATTTTCCATACTGGGGTATAAAAAAGCCTTTTTCTTTCATTCCATACATTATCACTGAGGGTCTTTCCTCTAAGTTTTTGCTTAATAGTACAGTAGAGGTGCATCAACAGCAGTTACTTTTGCAGACAAATCTAGAGATAGTATTTTTTATTTGATAGGTGATCAATAACAGTAATTATAATAATATGAGGCAATTGAACCTATTTCCTGGACATTCTGATAGTGCTTTATGATCATAAGTTGGAACCAATAATCAGATGTAGACCACTTTTGTTTTATTAATATAAAACAGTCTCACCATTCATTATTCATTAAAACTGTGGTAGAATATCTAGTTGGTGCAGGAACTGATTTGTTGCAGCTTGCTGCAGGAAATTTAATTGATGGACAGTCTGTTTCTGAAACATTTGCTGAACCATGAACCTATTGACCAACTCCAAAGGTAAGGGTATCAATTACCCTAAAACTGGACCGGGGTTATTTCCCTGCACAGCAAGTAGCCTGAATGTATCAGATTCACAGAATGTTCTGAGTTGAAAAGTACCCACAAGGATCATCCAGTCCAGCTCCTAAGTGAACAGGCCATATGGGGATCAAACCCCCAATGTTGGTGTTATCAGCACCATGCTCTGAACAAGTGAGCTAATCTAGAATCTAATGGTTTTACCAGCTTTGTATTTCACTAGAAATATCCTCAATAACCTCTCTTAGATTACACTACTAAAATTATTTCTGTTTAAAAGCACAGCTTCACTTTCTTACTAGAATTCAGAACAACCAATGGAAAGAGTAGGCAAATGAAAAAGTACAAAGGAATCTATATTTGGAAAGCAGCACTGGAGTATGCCTATAATTTTTTAGCTATGCCCTTAATGTGAAAATCTGTGACCATTTTAGCCTAGCTGGATGACAGTGAGAGAGAAAAAATTCTGTTATACTCATCCCTGTGAAACACCTGGAGACAAGAAAACATTTTAATAACTTCTTGGAACTCTTGCATTTTGCAAAGACAGGCAGATCTCATGTAACATGCTTCTTTGTATGTATAGAATTTTTAAAATACATTAATGTCTTTGATTTAAATGCAGGCATTGGGTTTTGAATATTTGCTCTTTGATAAGACCAGTAAAATTATGAATTATGTCAGTGGTGAATTTAACTGTGAGCCAAAGTCTCAATAATTCAGTCTGGGACATACAGAGAAAGGATATGGAGAGAAGAAGCAAATGTGAATAATTTAGAAATCATATACAAGTGGAAAAAAGTTTATAGCTCATACAGCTGTGGTTCATTGCAGCATATTTTTCAGTATCTTATGGCACTGACTCTTAGGAGAGGCGCAATGGGATTTTTTTTTATGATTTAGTTTAAGTTGCCTGACGTCTAAAAGTCTATGTTCCTAAGTCCACCTCCAAAAACCTCCTTCTCTCTCTGCCATGTGTTGAGGCTGTAAAAACCTTTTGTCCAAGTTCAGCATCCCTAGTCAGTCCAGTCTACCAGAAATCCTGGTTGCAAGGGGACCCCTTCCTATTTCCTGAAGCTGCACAGAAAATATGTATTGCAAGTCATTTACCTCCCTTACACTGTGAAAGCTGGAGACAAAAGGTGACCTTCAAGTTGTTTCTAGCAAGATGATAAGACAGCAAACGCTTGCTTATAGTCAGATGGTAGCTATAGTAAAATCTGATACAAGAAAACTGAGATTTTCTCAGATATAATATCCATCAGCAGTTTGGATCCTAAAAGGGGAAGTTCACTATCTTAAAGAGATGGTTTCAGAATGTTTTCTTCACATTTTATAGATTTTCATTGCTTCTTCTTGTATGCCAAAATGACGGAAAAAATATGAAAAGAGAATCAATATAGAACACAGTATTTTGTGATTTAGAGATTGTGAGCTTTGTCAAAAATAGCTTATTCCGGTATACATTACTTGAATTTAAGTGCATTTTATCCTACTGATTTAGAATGGAGATAAAAAACTTGTTGTTGCTATATCTTTCCCACTGCTTTATGTCACTTTTTCATGAGTAAGTTTGAGAAGGTCCTTTCTGCATTACAGTGATCTCCTATAATTCATTTAGCAGTTAGAGAAATTGCAATGACAGAGCAAATCAGTAAGATATAATGTTTAGATCTGACTCGTTGCCAGCTCTGAACACCCTGATCAAATGCTTTAAATTTAATATTTAATGAATAATGGCTAAAATAAGAAACTAAATGACCTGAAAAAAGAGCAAATGAAAACCACTCAGGAGAACTTGCATGTTAGAAGGAAAAATGGAGTAGAGACAACTTTAAAAGTTTTACTTTCCACTTCCTGAGTTGCTTGAAATGTCAATACATGATGTCTTAATCATAATCTCAAATGCAGCACCTGCCCACTAGGATGCAAATTTAATAGCTGGCAGTGCTAACCTAGGAGCTAGCAGGTTAGCCTGAGTCTGTTGTCAAAAGAGGTTTGAAAAACCAAACTTTCAAGTTTAAGTACAAAAACTCCTGATTACCAGAAAAGAAAAAATGTAAAAAAAGCACCATCACTGGACTTTTATCATGCAAACATGGTGAAGGAGTTATTTCACCATATTCTCATTCTGAGTATTGAATTAAAAATGCCATTTTACCTCATTTCAGGATTTGTTTATGTTGTATCAACTTGACATGTCTTTTACGACTCTGATTTTTAGTGTTTTGGCATTCTGTACCTTTCCACCTGTGTTTTCCCCTTCACTGAAATGCAATGACCCCTTGAGTCAGTGCTATCTCCCTGCGTGCTACATGAGAATTCCAATCTTTCAAGGGCTTTGACCACAGTACAGTTTCCACTGGTGGTGTATTTCAAAGGAGGAAATTCTTTGCCATCCTAGAGAATTTTGCTTGTACTTCCATCCACATATCTTGAGCATATTTAATACTGCCAGTTTATATTCCAGTCTTGATATGACACTGATATATATCAGTGTGACATTATTGACCTGAATGTATTCTGCTTCCATTTTTGTTCATCATGAACTGATGTAGTTTAACTGGTTTCACTGTGTGTCAGAATTAGATACAGCCCAGCAGGATTATTCACAGTACCACAAATATGCACATTCATTCTCTATCAATTTGATAGAGAAGTTCCTTAGAAACACAATCCACAAAATCTGTGTGTGATGACAGAAAGCCACTCAGAGCAGGTATAAAATATAGTGGTGACTGAGAGCTCCAGACCCTCCCACCAGCTTTGATGAGTGACTCAGGACTTGTACTTTTAAGCTCTTGGATCATTTGAAAGCTAAGATAGGCATACTCTTTTTAAAACCAGAGAAGCAGCATTAGGTCCCTTATTTAAAAAAAAAAAAAAAAAAAAAAAAAAAAAAAAAAAAAAAAAAAAAAAAAAAAAACCAAAAAAACCAAACCACTTTTGGAATCCAAGTAGTCTTCCCAAAAGCATGGAATGAAGGTTCTTTTCCATTGACAGCCAGAAATTATTCAGATGCACTCTGCTACTTCCGAGAGGAGTTTCCAAACTTCCAGATAGGATGTGTCATCCCAGCAGGCAGGCCCAGAGAGGGATATCTGGTTGGTGTTTGTAATGTGTGTGTCCTCCATAGTGAGGTTCAGACTTCAAGTCTCCAGATAAGGATATAAAGACAGATGCATTGGGAACCTCTAGGACAAACAAGAGTCAGATCTGGTAAATCCTGACAGCTGCCTGAGTTGAGTGCTAATATCAAAGTGGTGTCTCCTCCCACATAACAAGCAATAGGGCAAGAGCAAATGGCCCCAGGCTATTCCAGGGGAGATTTAGATAGGATCTGAGGAAAAATTTCTTCACTGAAAGGGTTTTCAAGCATTAAAATAGGCTTCCTAGAGAATTGGATATCATCCCTGGAGGTGTTTAAAAGACATGTAAGTTTAGCACTTAATGGCATGGTTTAGTGGTGGACTTGACAGTGTTAGGTTAATGGTTGAACTCAATTTCAGTGGCCTTTTTCAACCTCAGTGATTCTATTGTATTCTTTTCAGATATGAGACATACTGTATAAGCAATGTGAAAGCTATTGACAATACAAGTGCTAACCTACTCAGGGAATTTAAAAGTTTCACAAATTAGCTGGCTCTGACATGTCTCACAAGCTCTGAATGCTTCTACTTAGAAATGCATTTCTGTGGCTTCTCATCCACACTACTGTATGAGACTATCAATTTCTGATGCAACAGACAGCAATGTGCTGCTCCTCAGTGGAAACATTCACAGCTCAGGATTCACTAAAGCAGACAATGAACATTTGTCAGTTTGTCATTCACTGTGCTTCTCTGCTCACACAAATTCTTCTATGTCCGTCAAGAAAAAAGACAGAATTCTTAGTCCAAGACAATAAAACATTTTGTATACCACCACTTCTTAAGAAGTAGAGGAGGACTCGAGGATCTCAGACTTACAAAATGAAACTTGGTGTTTAGGTTATTTTCAGAAATGTCACAGTTCCTATTTTAAAATGCCTGAAGTATTCAACTACTTGATATAAAGAAAGTGACCTAGGTCCTCCTCAGTCCCACACAAATGATGCAAGTCATAATAGAGAACGACTCAAGTCATGCCACATATGTAACTTGTCTGGATCTCATGCACTGAAATTGTAACAAGACAAATTTGGAGACTATCTGTCTCCAAAGCCTGATCTGTTACCTCCACTTTGATGTGAGAGCACTCATTTTCCATTACAACGGTTTTGTTGTTCTGTTTACAAATGAAAACAGTTGGAAGTCAGGAAAAATGCTGTTTAACTGACAAGCCACTCTGTCAGAGGTCTGACACAATAGTAAAGTGTTCCTCTATCCTTGACTTCTGAGCAGAACAATAACCTTCCTTTGCTTCAGATAAGTTTTACATGGAGCTCTGATACTTGTTGCCTGAACTCAGAATTTAGATAACTATAACATGGTGTGTGAAATTACAGTCAAGACTATGGCACAGAAAATTTCTTAATAATGTAGACAGTATGCTGCAGCATAAATTTAGCAGACTCTGTAAAGCAAGGCACCTTTCTAAATATTTAATCCTCTTAATGTATTTTTGCAGCTAGATGCTCTGTAGAAATAACCAAATATATACTGCTCCATACACACCTGAAAATGCACCGAATATAATTTAATAATAATATTTCCGTCTGGTACACATGAATCTTTAGAATTCCCCTCTGTCACAATATCACAACATTAAAAAGCATGTTATTAAAATACATTGACTTGATGTTTCTCTTATTGGCTTCCATACATTTTTTGTTAAGGGAAACAGTAAAACTCCTGAGCTTAAATTTGATTTACATTTTCAGTAGAGGCATGGAAAATTATAATACCAGGTGCTTCTTCTCTGTTAGATTTATTTTGTCAACATGCTCAGTGCATGAGGGAAATACTTAATTATATTAGCTGCAAAAGGACAGTACCCAGAAATGTCATAGCACAGCAGGACAGAGCCACCCTACCATTCTCAGGAAGATGACTTTTACTTAGCAGCCGCCAAGGAGAGGAAACTGCTTTGGCACTGGAGCAATAATATTTAGCCTTTCACTTGCCATATAAACATGTCTAGGAGTGTATCTGGCCAAACCCCAACTACACTGCAGTGTTTGGGACCTTTTCATCAATAGTGCTTTTGATAAAAGAGTGAAATGGATGCCTGCTATATTTTGCTTTCACAAAGGTCCTCGTAGCAGAGCTAATATTAGAGATTCACTGATAAACTTTGCAAGAGCCAGATCTGAAAGTTACAGACTAAGTGAATTTATCAAGTTTTTCAGGATCTAGTCGTACACAAATAGAGAGTGCACTGCTGAAACATTCATTCCTTCCCTGGTTGTTTACTCTGGTCCACATGACAGCAAAATCATATGCCCAGTGACTTGTGGAAAGGAGCTGAAAGCACAATTGAAAAAAAAAATCCAATTTGTTGCTACCAAAAAAGGCCATTAAAACAACAGATAAGTAAACAAAGCACTCTTTTTTACATTTTTAATATATTTTCAAGATGATGTACAGCATGCTGCCTAGAAGTTTAAATTAAGACACAATAAAAAAAGACACCTCAAGACACACCAGGCCTACAATATATGCAGGAATATAACCACCAAATATGTTTCTATGGGAATTAGATCCAATAGCCTCTATGTATATATTATTTTATTCTGCATATTTGTTTAAATATTTCACCAATGAAAACTTCAAATCTACTCAATAAACTTATGCAACTGTAAGTGCTCAAATTCAATACCAAATTATTAGCTTAAGTATTAGAAACAAATTTTTTTCTCCTTTTGTCTTCTGCTATGTGAAACTTGAAGCATAGCTCTTGACTGCTCGGGGCGAGGTTGGGTAGGCAGAAGACCACTACATTCTCAAGTAATTATAATTTGAGATATAGCAATATTTTGCATAATACAGTTGGATTATATGAATAAAAGTGAACCTAGTCAAATCCAGTAATTTCAAAAATCTAACTAATGAGAGAAAACCTTTCCATATTGATCAGATGCATTAGAACAAAGCAAAACATTACTAAAATTTCAGGATCTTTTTATTTCCCTCTTTTTCTACTTCTTTGCCAGGTCATTGCAAGAGTCTGTGCTTCAGTTTGTTAAAAAGAAAGGGTTGGATAAACCTGGGTCAAACATATATGACATCGCTTTTACTATATGCATTCAATATAGATCATAGATACCAGGCCACAGAATTAAATTGAATTTACCTTCACCTAATTTCAATGCTATTGTCATTGATCAAACACTGCCTTGGGGTGGATCATTTCTTTTCTGAAAGTGACTGCAACTAAAAAAATGAGAAATTTTTTCTAGTAACTTGTGTTCACCGCTTCAAATTTTGAGGTAACATCTGGTGTGAAAAATTATGTCAATAATCTGGTGCCATCTGAAAGTTAATTTTCTTAAGAACAACAATGTATGCTCTAGCCTACCCACATATATGGTAATTTCTGAATAAATTGTAAGATTCCTCAGATTCTGCAATTAATAAGGGACTTTCATATTACAGACTAAACCATTTTCTCAGCTTTTAAGATACCTTGTAAGAAATTTCTAAAATTAAGATTAGATTATTATGTTTACAGGATCTTCTATGAATATATATACCCAAATATTCACATAAGAAACTTTATTTTTTCTCAAAACAAATGAGACATGTATAAGAATACAAACCTCAGTACGGTCCACAAAAAATGTATCTTAATAAAATATAACTTACTAAATACTTCAAAACAACTCATATTAAATGCTCTTGATATATAAGGAAATAAATGTTGGCACAAAATTTCGCCCTTCAGAGATTAACAGATGTGAATTTCCAAATCTGTGAAATGTTTCTTCAGCAAGAAGATTGTTTTCGCTTTGGATCAAATATTTGTTCAACTGTGAAAGTATTTAATTGTTAAATTATTGAAATATTTTTCCTCTTTTACAGGTCTGTTTATAACTTTATAATTTTATGCAAAATATTGTCAAATTCAATGGTTATTGAATGTCAAAGGTAAGTATTTCCATGGTACAGACTAGAAGCTTACAGCTTTATTAAAGGTAATGGATATGAATATTTATGCTACCTCAAGATCACACCCTCTGATTCTTTTTCAGATAATGGGACATATATATAAATGATACATATACACCACTCTCCCCAACATCACGATAAATTATTATGGTAAAAACAATTCAAGCAGGCCATGACAGATCAGCACTAGAGGAGAGACTCCAAGAATGCCACAGCAATTATACACATTATTAGGCAGTTAAAATTAACATGTCAGATTCAGAATTGAATCATTTGTCCTTAAAATTTGCAAAAAAAACAAACACTCACTGCAGACTGTGGTTTTTTGGTTTTTTTTATTTAGAAAGACTTTGATAACAAGTAGGAAGTAGGGTGTCAATAAATGCTGTCATAAAGTAAAAAAATATATATGGCTTTTTCTATTTTTTAATTTAGAGTGAACTTACTGCTCCTTGTTACTTGGAATGCAAAAAACCCACAAAGTTGTGATGATTTTGTGATAAATTTTGAGTTTTACTGAAAGAACTCTTTCTTCCCCTTGTAAAATTTTGGAGTATTAATAGTAGGAACAATGGCAACTCTGCTAATACAGTCTAACTCTTTTGGAAAGAAAAAAGTATATTTTACTAAAATTAGATTTGATAGAGGAAGGGGGAAACAAAGCTGTTGCAGCATATAATGTATTCAAGGGAGCTCAAACTGAAAAATAGGAATTGCTGAAATATACCTAGGCATTCATAATGGCATGAACTCTCTCTTTAAAAAGTGGTACTTCAACTGCTGGCAGAAAAACCAGTAACATGAGTCTTGATAACAATATTTTCTGAATTATTGCTGCCATTCAGAGAGATAGATTTTCCATTGACTGCTATCATTCTGAGCCCCTATATCTCATCTTAATTTGAGTAGCTGCCTGATGGAAGTCATGTGTAGACTGAAAAATTGGCCTTTTCTATCACAATGTTTGGGTGAAAGAAGGATTGCTGTTTACTGTAATGTGTCTGGAGTCTAGACAGGAAGAATGCTTTGTAGCAGTGCTAATATTAAAATCTTATCCTCGGAGGGTTAATGTAGCTCTTTATGGTCAAAGAACCTTGTATCTGTGTGTGTGTGTGCATGTGCATGCATTTTGAGGTTGTGGATTCATTTTACCTAAGTTTAACTATTTAATTACGGTTCCCAAGTTAGTAAGAGGAAAGGGTTGCATCTGGTCCAAACTAGATCTTTGAACTGAACAGGATTAATCAAGTAACCAGAACTAACAAACCCCATCTTTTTTACAGGCAGTAATTAAAGAGTTTCAGAATAGAGATCATTTGACCTCTAATGGAGGTCATGCATGTCACAAGTGTCCACTTTCTATATTGACTGTAGAGATAGTCTAGATGACTGGATGATTTCATTGAGTCAGAGTCATCTTTTTCTCTAAAAGTGCACCATTATTATCTAATAGAGTAATAGCAACAGTGCAGAACTACCAAATGCAGGTACCAAGTTTGGTCAGTCCCGATCCTTCCAATCCATTATGGTGAAAAAGGAAATGAAAAATAGTGTCTGCAGAGTCCATAGTCCTGTCAACAAAACAGTCTCTTGAGAAGGCCTATTGATGACTAATACAGACGAAAACTATTGATGAGTGGGTAATGACTGTTGTGTACCTGTGAGACAATCATTTTCTGCTTGTAAATTGGGATCTCAGAATGCCATGTATGACAAGTATAGCCTACATGACTGTGTGACTTCTCAGCCTTTGTACTTTGTGTCACGGTTTTTATTGGTTGTGTCAGGCCTTAGCTGAGAATAACAGGCATGGAAGAGTTCCTTAATTTTCGTATTTATCTGAATTCAAGATAATTAAATTGTTTACAGAAAAGAACTGGCACAACCCGAAGTGTTTTCTTCTCACTGTGGATTTCTGTTACACAAGCCCCTAGAGTGAGTGAATATTCTGCTAATGGGAATGTAAAAGTAATGAATCACTGGAATCTATGCCTTTGTCACAGAACAAAGATGAATCAGCTGAACTATTACCCCAAAGATTAGAAGTCTAGAATGATGGTTATCATTAGCAAAGTTAAAGGTTTCACTGTCTGATTTGTATACTGTAACTCTCAAACCTCACAGCACTGCCTACAGTGGAGTTCTCTGGGGTCCAGTAAATAATTCTGACTATCTCACTAGCTTGTTGACAGCTACTTGCTGAAGGTCATATTCTGATGAAGCAGATAATTTTAAATACTCCTTTTGCCTTTTGAGACTTAGTCTAAAATACTTCTGAGAGAAAGATGCTCTAATGCTTGTTTTTCTTCGTGTATGCATTTGAGAGAAAGTATTATAAAAAGTAATGATATTTTCACACTGAAATTTTACTCAGATATCTGAAATCTGAAAGTAAATAGTTGTATGAATCTGGGCCAGGTGAACTTCACTGGAATGAAAAGAAAAATGCATTCTGTGTCCTTGAAGATTTTGTCATCTCTTTTATTTGATTACTACCACATACTAAGAATTTTGATTTAAGAAGGAGCAGAGGGTTTTCTTAGCCTTTTTCACCATTTGTAAGATGAAATTATTCCCTATTTCAATGTGAGGAAAAATGGAAAGACAATGGAGAAGTATGAGCCCACCAATGGAAACATCTACTCTTGTAAAATTTGAATAAAACTCAAGAACGAGCTCTAAGCTACATTTCCAGTCTCATATACTACAGGTTGTTGTGGGCTGATCTTAGCTGGCTGATTGATACCTTCTCACTGTGTCTCTTCAGCAGAGAAGGAGGAGAAAATAAGATAGAAAAGTTTGTGGACAGATATAATAGTAGGGAGATAGCTTACCATCATGGAAAACAAACTTGACTTGGGAAATTTAATTCAATTTATTGAAAGAAAAAATTATTAGAATAGTAATGAGCTACTGAACTAAATGGCCTTTCTGCCTGCCTTTTCTTCCAAGGCTTCACTTCACTTTGTGATTCCCAACACTTGTACCTTCCACATACTGCCCCAGCACAGACCCTCTCAGGGGAGTGTAGTCCCTCAGGAACAGACCACTCCAGCATTGGTGCCCTGCAGGCTGCAGCTCCTGCCAGCAAGCAGCTCCTGCACGTGTTCCTCTGTGCAGGCCACAGCTCCAGCATGGATCCTTCAGGGGCTGCAAATTCATTCGGGGCATCTCCACCTGCTCCAGTGTGGAGTCCTGCAAGGCTGCTGGGCTGGTATCTTCTCCACAATGGTCATGTTGCAGGGGGACAAGGGTTTCTCTATGATTACTTCCAGTGGCTGCAGAAGGATTTTTACTCTAGTGCATGGAACACCTCCTGCCTCTCCTTCTTCTCTTACTTTGGTGTTTGCAGCATTGTTCCTCTCACATTTTCCTCACTTCTCCCTCTCCAAGCTGTGCAGTCATTTATTTTGCCCTTTCTTAAAAATCTTTTCTCGTTTGTGCCACTACCTTGGTCAAGAGTCAGCTCTGCCCTGTGGTGGCTCTGTCGGAGTTGGCTGGAAATTATTGTCTCTCACATGGAGCATCCCTATCTACTTCTCTCAGAGGGCACCCCTAAGCATCCCTTACAACCAAAAGTTTGCTAGAGACACTCAATAAAAAGTTTAGAGCAAATAAAAATCTGCATAACACCCTTGCATATGAGTAATAACAAGGTTTGGCCTAAAACTTTCAATAATAACATCTCAAAGGCATTTCCTGAGAGGAAAATCTAGCTAGCACATGACTGACAGACAGCCCTTGCCTTTTCCCTCTCCATGTGTAAAAGGACAGTCCATTCAGCTACAGCTTTGGGGTTACACAGCTTGTCCTGTTGCATGTACTTCTGTACCATATTTTAGACTCTACAAATTCAGCAGCTGGAATCCCTGTATCTTTAGATCTTTATTATTTTTCCTCACAACTGATCTGAGCATCAGATCTGCTCAGAGGAATAGAGTGGAATAGAGCGAATAACTTTGTGAAAAATGGGTAAGACCTAACACTTCAAAAAGTAGAGTTGACAGCTCTAAAAGAACCAGAAAGTCATGGTTAGTATGACTATACAAAGAGAGACTATAGAAAACTTTCCTCACAAACAACTGGTTTTGAACCTGAATGTCACTGGATAGCGTATGACTACATGGGAGTTATTTACTCATAGTATCATCTGATCCAGAACTATTATAGTGCAATCTGGTGTAAATAATTTGCAATGAGCACAATATCAACTATACAACTTTAAGGACTATCACCTGTACAAAACTGAGTGCAACATATTTTGAGTAGGACAGAGTTCCTTATAATCTCAGAATTAATGCTTATATGGTGTCGACTGTGCTATATATATTTTCACTATTTAATAAAATATGAAATCATTAAAACTCATAACAGAGTTCATCTATTGTCAATAGAGGTGTGTGTAATCGCACCAAAGTACTTTCATTTCAAAATACTTTATCCTGTATATTTTCTTAAGAGTCCAGATAAAAATGACTGGGAACATATATGGAAAGTTAGATAAGCACTATAATGTTTACGTTTTTTAAGAGTTTTTTTTTGTTTTGTTTTGTTTTTTGATTGTTCCCATGGTCTTTTGAATCATTCAAAAAAGTTAATTTTTTTGCTTCTAATGTAATTTAAAGCTCACAAAGAAAGCAGTGACTTTGAATACTGAATTTGGAAAAGAAATGTGTATTCAGTTTTTGTCTATTTTCTTTTAAGACATTGCTGCTGAAATATTTACAAAGAATAGTTCTAAGGTTAAAGGAAAAGTAGTGAACTCATTTCAGATAAACCATCAAAATATTTAGGGCCCTGGAGACAAAGGGGATGAATATATTGATCTGAGAGACAGCAGGCCTAGACTTCATAGAGGTTGCCAAAAAAAGTAAATTAATTAGAAGTGTTCATGAACCATAAATTTAATTCTCCAAAACTTACAAGAGCCTTGGAAAGAATTTTCATTTAAAAATTTTTGAACCTTACATTGGAGTTAGACAATGCAATTTAGAGAATACAACAAAATTTCAGATATAATTTTTTTATTGGAGTTGAACAGCAATTAATAACATGGGTCCTGATGTTCAATAGAATAATGTGTTCGTGAATGTATATGTAGGCTAGGACAAGTGAAAACATACAGGTCTTTATTATGAATTAACAGAAAAATGGTAGATAAAGAAAAATGGGGGCAAATGGAGATGTGTTTATGTTTCCAAAAGATTCTTTAAAAATGTCCAAAAAGTAATGCAGAACTTAAGCAGCCATCATCAGTAAATAACCTGTACACTAATTTAACATAAATCCTAGGAGAGACAATGGAAAAGGTAGAAGTAAGTATATACTATACTGTCTCTGAGGGGCAGTATCAAGTCAGGGTTTTCAGGAAAAAAGTAATATATTTATTATACCTACCAGTGTAACTGAGGAGGGGAAAAATCAGATATAAGAAGATGCTGTTCAGTTTCATATTTCAGTAGTGTAGAGTAGAGTAAAAAAGCATATATGCTCCATATGGATTTTTCAGATCTGGGTTGTCTGCCACAAAGTATGACTGTGGTTTCCATTTGCTATATAGTAGATTTTAACTCTATCTGTAGTTCTTGTTTCAGTTTTTTATTATGGCATAATGAATACCCTTGGGAAGCTTAAGTTTCCATAAACATTTCAATAAAGGATGAGACTGAAGTCCTGCTAAAATGTGGCAAAATATTTTAGTTATGCAGAAGCAGCAGACCCTGAAAAACCAGCAGAACCTTTAGAAACTTTAGGGAAATTGACATTATTTGACTAATGAAAAGGAATGCAAGAAGAAAAATTGCATACATGCTCAAAAAAAAAGGTTCTGCAGGAAAGCAAATTTTACTAACATATTTGCTTGGAAAAGAGGGAGTCAACATTATCTAGGGAAAAGAACATGCACATCAAGGATATCAGTTATCTTAAATTACAGGATATCAGTTATCTTAAATTACTTCTTCTTTTTCAAAAGTGGAAAAAAATACACATTGAAAAATATTTGAAAATTTGTGTCTGTTAACAAACTTGTTTATACAAACTGTGTGTTCTGGCTTGGAAACTTATTGCCAAAGATTTTGAGGTCAAGAAATTTTCAAACTCAATGTGTATAAATTGCATGATGTGAGATTTTTCCTGCCGTTTTAAGAATGGATTTTAACTCCTGTGCTTTGGGACTTACAGGAAATTCTGATAATTGAAAAAGACCTAAGACTGAGGCAGAATAGTCTGCTGTGAGTTCTGTGCATATACTTTTCTTAGAAGAGGTAGTATGGGAAACTTTTAGACAAAATACTCAGGCAAACAAATGAAAGATCTGATATACCATAGGAATTCTTACAAACTGAGAGATGCAATAGAAAGCTCTCAATATCACTTCTTGCTGTCTAGCTGAGTGCAAATGCTTTCATGCATTCAGATGCATGCAGCCAGCATTACCTTGCCTTTCTAGCTCCAACTCCTTAAAATATAATTTGCTTCTCTTTTCATTTTCCAGATCTTCTTGTACTTCAATCTTTTATGAAAATATTTACCTTTTCTTATAGGATTTTTAGTACTATAATTAAGGTCTTTCTCTGCTTGAAAGCTCATTATTATATTACCAGTTGAAATGATCATCTGTCGATATTTTTGTTCATTTCATGATTGTCTTAATTTCTTTGACCTCACATTTCCTTGCACTTAGACTTTCTATCAAGATTGAAATATAAATTCAGAAAAAAAAAAAAAAAAGAGAAGAAAATCCATGTGAAAGCAGCATGATCTCTTTACTTGCAGTCTCAGACTTTTAGAATGCAGACTGCATCAGGACAAGAGAAAAAAATGACATTAAGATACTTGGAGAGTGAAGAGGTACACATGCAAAGTAAAGTATAATCAGATAGGAGTATAGAGAGAGATATACAAAGCTGGAAAGAGACAGATATGGAGACAGCAAAATGATAACCACATATTCAGCCATAATTACTTTGAGGTTTGATATGTACACTGTAGTGTCAGCAACTAGCATTGTCTACTGGAAAATATTTACATATATTATTTACTGCATAAGAGAAGAGTTTAAGAAGATCGGACAATCAGATGACTCCATATTTATAATGTGACTGGAATAATTTCCTCAGGTTTTTCATAGTGAATTTCTATTCATATGTAATGTTAGATGCTGACCTTTAGATTTCTAACTGCATATCCTTCTTATTTCTGTCAGTTTCTACAAAATACGTAAAATGTATTTACCTACAAGAATAGCAGTAGAAGCTGAGATTTGAAAATCACTGTTTTGGTCTTCTGTCATATGGTAGATGGGCATAACTGCCCAATAACAACACGGAACAGCATCTTTAGGAAATCCACCTACTTTTTTCCTGTATTTCCAATGAATTCTTAAATTAGTCAGTTGCATATAATGCATGAAAATAACTGTTAAAGGCAGCCAAGAAGTTTTTGACTTGTTTTCTACCACTAGGAAATGCAGATTTTTTTTCAAGTTATGTCAAAAAAAGCATTGTTATCTGCTGCAAAGTTGCCTATTGTTATAAGTATTAGGAACTAAGGAGCTTTGTCTTATGCCAGTGTTTATTTGGAGGAGAAAAAGGTCTGAGTTTTGGGAGCTGTAAGGACTTTCAAAGTTTTTGTTCCTGAAACTTAGAATGTCACATGGAGATTTGAGCAGTTAGGGCAAACCATCATGATTATTTAAGAAAAAGGTTAAAATATACTAGGTTAATTTTTATCAATAAAAGGTGTGAATGCTTTATAGTATTCAATATATTTCAAAACAACAAATTTTAATTTTGGTGTTTAAAGATGCTTAGCTCTATCTATAAATAGAGAAATACTTTCCTCTAAGTGCAAATTTCATTTTTCATGCAGCCATCATTTCTCTCTTTTGGATCACAATTCCTCACTCTAATTAGCTATCTCACAATACTGACATAGAGGAAAAGTGCAAGAAGCAAACAATGCTGGTTCCACTAAGAGTTTTCCTTCTCTTCCCCCAGTCCTTGCTTTTATAGAAAATACTGTAGAAATCCTATTTGGACAAGAGTAGAATAAAGGTCTTGTAAAATTATTATTTCAAAATGTGTATAGCTTATGAGTGAAAGTTAACTGGTTTCAACCACACTTATTCTTTGATCTGCTCTGTTATGTTATG
Organism: Onychostruthus taczanowskii; assembly: GCF_017590055.1. Lineage (NCBI taxonomy): Eukaryota > Metazoa > Chordata > Aves > Passeriformes > Passeridae > Onychostruthus > Onychostruthus taczanowskii. The sequence goes on from NW_024504566.1 coordinate 774,525, forward strand.
ATCAGTTGCGTAAGTAATCCCCAAGTTAAGGGTTCCAAAGTACATCTAATTACGTATTGCACTAAGATAACTAAGACAGCAGAAGTCTTAGTTATCTTATGCAAGTCTAGTCACAGGAGAAGGTGAATTTCTCTTGAGAGGTTGTGACCATTCTTGCAATAAAAATACCGTATTTCCTTCTGATGTGCTTTTGTCAGTATGGTAACGCTATCCTAAGTCATTGGTGAATCCTCAGGTCCTTACAGAACTTTTTGAGAGCACCTTTCTGAAACTGATGTAGGTTGGGATCCAATCAAATATCACACTTCAAAGAATTTTCTGAAAGGTGTCTGTCTTCAGAAACAGCATCACACTAATTTCAACTTTCACTAATAACACCAATCATGAATGAAGATATTCATTAAGAATTGTTCCCATGCTATATATTTTGCTCATTTGAGTTTTTAAACTAAAATTTATTTAGCAGTATTCAGTTATCATTAAACACAAGGCACTCATATGTTTGGAGATTTATTTATAGTATTCAGAAAGCCTGTGTAAATTTCACTGTGTTTATCCCTAAGCATGTCTATTTACAACTTACATACTGGCATAATAAACAGATCATTTTTAGCTTTGCAGAAAATTACATGGAACAAAAGAACCAAACAAATCTTATTCAGCTCAGTATTGCAATTAGCTTTGAAGAAATTTCAGGTAGAACAATGTAAATGAACTCACAACTTTGGTCCAGAGTAAAAAGCTGCACAATGTAAATACCAAGACAAGAGGTCTTAATAATCTAAAGAAATTCTGGAAAGTACCTACAAATACAAAGTGTTTGCTGGAAATACATAGTCACATGTGTCTCTCATGAGCTTTAAAATGAATAAGAAATTTTGCAGTAAGAATGCTGACCAAGGTCAACAGGATTTTCCAGAGATTAATGATATTATGGGAACATTTGTTCTCTAGAGGTGCCTGATAACTCAGCCCTCATCAGGGTAGGCAATGGTATCCCCATATCTCCCAAAGGTTATGTATTTTCTTCCCTATTTCACAGTGAAAATAAGTAAGTTTAAAAAAATCAATTTTGTTTGGAGTTTCTAATATAATCCTTCAGAATAATGCTGTAACACATCATGCAAAAGAAAACTGAAAGGACAATGAACAATGCCAGATGCTAGTAATATTAGCAATGATCTCTGAAAGATTCTCACACGTAATCGAATGTGAAGGTTTCTCTGCTGACTAATCCCAGCACTTATTTCAAACGTGGATAATTGATAGATATTTGGTCTTTCACTTTTTCTGGACCTTCTCCAGTGTGAAACTGTTGCCTGTGTTGCACTGTTGCTACAAGAGGAACAGAGTTATGAATGAATTATGATGTCACTGGAGCAGCTTTGATGAATATTCTTTTGCAAAATTAAAGATTATCAGTGCCTCAGGTCTTGATCAGCATTCCATTATAAGACCATTATGCTACTGGTGCAAAGTGTATATGCTTTCTCCAAGCCAAATTCAACTCTATGTCACTCTGAATCTGAAATAACTCTACTAAATTCAGTAGAAATTTATTTCTGCATATAAATGTCTAGTATAGCTGCAGGCAGAAAAGTAACTATATTTGATATAGCTGTCCTATATAGATCTATCTGACTGGACCTCCTGTTTATTACTTAATAGTTACCATTTCCAAGAAGTTTCAGTATGTCAGAAGTTTTTTGATATTTTCACAAGACAAATAAATCTATCAATAAAGGTGCCTTCCATTTAAAAAACAATACAGCCTCTCACTTTTGTGTGCTATAGGAAGTATATAATGGTTTCCAGTGGAATATAAATTCCATTTAAATGAAAAATGCCTTTGGTATTTGCATGTATTTATGAAACTGTGAAAACGGGGTTGTGCTCAGCATTGCACAGTAATCCACTGAAGGATTATTCCAAGACACAAGATAAGTACAAGTGCTTAAAGTAATCTGGGCATGTGAAATAAAAACAGCCTGAGGAAAATGAAAGTACTAATAACAGTTCCTGTTTCTTTATATTCCTTTCAATTTTGATTAACTGCATAGTTTGACAAAAAAAATCACCTCTCAATATTGGTAGAAAGCATTTTGATCAAAAAATAATTTATAAAAATGGAGAGTTTTTAAAAAAAATTTTGAGCATTGTAATTTTTATTTCTTGGTAGTCTAACTTATTTTTGTACAGTTTTATTTATAATTTTATTTTCCATAATTGGAAACCAAACAGATAGTTTTAAGGAAAACATCCAGGCAGAATTTTGTGTTCTTCTATTATAATTTCTCTTGGAAACCTTATAAATTAACTTTTGGGTTTTTTTGTTTTTTTGTTTTTTTTTTTTCTATGAATGAGTTATTTAAGGACAGGTTTAACTTTTTATTTATGTAGTGATCTCAGGTTGGGGTCTCTCAAGAGTTTTACAAAACTCTGGATACGAGTGAATTTCTCACTGGATATTTGTTGTAGCAATTATAGAATGTTGGTGTTGATGTAACTGATGATCTGTATTTACATTACTGGGTTACTATATTTCTTGGATTATAGGAATAAAGATTTTTTAAGAGAATTCCAAGAGAAGAAATTGCCAAGACCATGTATTTAGATTCAAGCAGCAGTTCAAACACACTCACATATTTATAGGACCATAGTCTTCTGCAAATATTAGTTCAAACAATAGTAATCTTTGTCTTATTGAGAGCTGGATATCACAGGCTGAATGATGTTATTGAAAATAGTATTTCCACATGTGAAATCAGTACATCAGTCATCCATACCAGGACTTAAGGATAACCACATTAGTTGTCTAAATAAAACTATTTTTATGGTAGATTTTTAATTATGTATTGCTAAATCCTGTCCTTCCTTATTGATTTCTAGCAATGGAAATGTCAAATGAAGTTTTAAATACACTTTTTTATCAATGCTTCTATATTTCCTTCCCTCCATAATGCAGCTGCCCATGAAAGAAGAGACAGCCAATATTCTTATATCTAGCATGAGGAGAGATGCAACATTGTGGAGTAAGGAAAGCTGCTCTCTCCATTGGAAACATCACACTGAAAACTGTGATGACTGCGTGAAACCAAGTGTTACAATAGTCACACAGATTTGGAGCCACAAGAGAAAGAAGAAAGTTAAGAACAAAGGAATGGCTTCCCACATTTGCAACAGGAAAAAGACCTTAAAAAATTAACAACAAATATTGTTCTACAGACTTTTTAGGTAAGATGTAGGAATGAGTCTATACTGAAAGTTGAGGATTTGGAACCCTTGTGATACTATTCCTGTTTTCATTTATTGGTTTTTTCTTCCCTCTGATTCATATTGCACATCACTGAACCCTCTGGAGAGTTGCAAACAGAGAATCATGGAATGTCCTAAGTCAGGAAGGATCCACAAGGATCATCAAAAGTCCAGTTCCTGGGTCTGAGGAGGATCACATGAAGAATCACCATGTTCCTGAAAGCATTATCCAAGTACTTCTTGATCTCTGTCAGGCTTGGTGCTGTGACCATTTCCCTGGGAAGCCTGTTCCAATGCCTGAAAACTCTCTGGGTGAAGAACCTCTTCCTAGTTTCTAACCTAAACTTGCCCTGATACAGTTTCCCATGTGTCCTAATGCTGGTCCCCAGAAAGAAGTGCCCACCCCTCTTTTTCCCCTCATGAGGAAGCTGTAGACCACAAAGCTGTTTTCCCTCAGTCTCCCCTCCTTTCAGCTGAACAAGTCAAGTGACATCAGCCATGCATCTTAAAGCTTCCTCTCATCCCATCACCATGGGTGACCCAGATTAGAAACATGCAAAAATTTAGCTCTGTCCTATCAAAAACCGGGACAAGGAAGAAGGAAAAGAAAGGGTGAATGTTGGGAGTTATGGTATCCGTCTTCCCAAGACACCTCTATGCATTATGGATCTCTGTGTATGTGGGGAGTGCCAGACATCTGCCTGCTCATGGGAAGTGGTGAAGATTCCTTATTTTGCTTTGCTTGTGCACAGAGTTTTTGGTTTATGTATTTAAACTGTCTTTATCTCAATCACAAACTTTATCAGGTTTACCTTTCTGATTGTGTCCCCCATCCCAATGCAGGGGAAGTGAGTGAGAGGCCAGATGGGGCTTGGTGCTGAATGGGATTTAACCATGACAACCATGAACAAAGTCCACATGAATGTCACATTACCTGTTGTGAGGACTCTTTAGGATTACTAAATTAGTTGCTACTTCATTTGTTAATTTGAAAGCTGGGCTACAACACATGATAAGTTGCAGTTATTGGTGCATTGTTCTGTCAAAGAGAGGAGGAAATAATAAAATGGTTAAAGTCAATGATATAAAAAATATCCTTGATTTGGGACTGACCACAAAAGGTAAGACTAGATATGTGATCCCAGATGTGGGGAACAAACATCCCAGATGTAAGTACTACATGAAATTTAACTGAATGAGACTGGAGGCCACCTTCAGATGTGTTCCAAAATTTATGCTATTCAAATAACTTCTAAAAAGGAAAAGGCAATAATACAGTGCAAGTTTTATCTCATTTGTTTCTTTAGAGAGCATGCAACTTTAATTTTCACTCCCTTTTAATACTTTCCCCTCTAAAGATATGTTTGATGATTGAACTGGGAGAAAGAAATTGTCATTTGCAGTAGAATTTTATTTTAAAACATGCACTGTTTGTCAAAGGCACATCCACAATCAGGAGAGAAATATAAGAAAATAAAATAATATTCTCAAAAGCATGTTTTATACTTTACAGATATTGTTTATAGCAACATAAATCCATGGATCAGAAACATAAATTTTGCACAGTGTACCCATTATCAAAACATTCAAAGCAGATGTATAAGAAGTTTGAAGTGAATGATCTAGTAAATGGTCATGGAAACGACATGAATTTTAGGGAACAAAAAAAAGTACATTCAACATAAACATCTGTAATATACCTCAACTCTCCAGTCCAAGATCCTATCTCAGAGAAAGTTATCTTCATAGCTGTATTTCTGTAATTAAAGCAGTGATAGAAGATATAAAATTGACCTGCTGCTGGCTAAGGATGCTTGGCGTTTGGAGTGTTTTTTGGTTTGGAACTGGACAGCAGTGATAGTACAAGTTTTAGCTGATCTTGATATAGACTTTCATATATTTGACATAATATTGAACAAAGTTCCTTTGTAAGTATTCTTCATAATACTTTGTACAGAATTACAGAAAATTGACTATTTGGTTTGTAAGTACCGGCACTGAAATGTGGTAGCTCTCTTTATTCTTTGATCTGCAGCTGAAATAATAAAAAAAAATTCTAAAACCAAATTAGAACTCATCAAAGGATATATCTGAATTAAGCTGTATCTTCTTCATTTTCAAAAAATACTTTTCATAAATAAAGAAAAAACCTGGATTCTTTTTGTTTGTAAACTTTCTAATGAGTAAGTTAGTTAATGTATCAAGCTACATTTTTTTGAGTTTCTATATCTTTCCTGTAAAAAATATATATGTATATATGCATTACTCAGTGTTTATTTGCCACAATAATTACTTGCTTTGAATGTTTTCTTTTCATAATTCTTTTATTGCATTCATTACTCCTAAATAAATTTTTATTTCATGAACATACTGATTTCTTTGCTTTGCCTTCAAAGCAGACATATACAGTTCCAAGTAAGTATCAGTCTTAAGAACTATTTGTTTAAAATTTTCATTTATAGCACAATAAAGATTGATAGACAGCAACTCACTGTGTGATTATGGCTGTGTGTGAATTTCTCCAGATATGCTTCTTTGAGCAGTACCACAACAAATATTCTTTTGTGATTGCATATTGCCTCTGTCTTCTCACAGCAGCCATTAAAAAATTGGACCACTGAGATCCAGTGAAGTTGTAAGACATCTTTAATGCTCATTTGCTATACCCAAACAATATTTAGAAATGCAACTGTTGAATCAATATGTAATTATTTCTTGCTTTTTTCTAGGGGAGCAATGACTACCTTTGTAAACCAATAAAACAATGTACCTCTATGGCATGCACGTTGATCAATGTGACCAAATGCTCAGTCAAAATTTCTGCGTTACCATACGACTCAGTAGGCTTCCTCATGCTTCCAAAGCATTTGAAAACATTTTGCAAAGGATTGTTTTTATAAATTCAGAATGAAATTTTAACTTTAAAATAAACTAATAAATGCTACTAAAAATAACTACTACATACTACTAAAATAAGAGACTAGAAAAATCCAGTAAATGTCAATTCAATAGTTATCAAGACAAGTATTAAGGTTTCTTATTTGTTAACATACAAAAACATTTCAATAGCTGTAAATATTTAGTGAACTTGCCATATGTTATCAAAGAATAAAATATGAGTTTAAACATGTGAAGAAGTATTACATTAAAAAAAACACTCGCTGCTGAAGTAGGAAGCAGCTTACAAAGAAATTAATTTTTTTCCTAAGAATAACAGGTAGCCTAGGAGAATAAATACAAAACTTTTGACATAAAAGCTAAACATGTATTTTTTAAAATAAATGTAATTAAGGGTAATTTAGGTGCTTTTAAAGTTGCTGACTAGGAGAAGTATAATAAAACCCCTCAACTATGACAAATTAGGCACATAAAATATATAAATTAAGTATTTGTGGTTTCATTCTATATGGTAAATACAGTTTTACTCAAGCCCAGATTCATGTACTTAGTAGAAAAAGCAAATAATTATTATATCTTTTTTAGTAAATATATAAAATGGAGATTGAAATGTTTAAGAAGACTCATCAATTTCACAAGAATGAAACATTTTAAACTGGAAGATCTATTCGAAAATATTTACTAAAACTGTTATTACAAATGAAAGAAATGCCCTAATTTACTTTGTTAACAAAATAATTGTACAATCCAATCCAGTACTTGTGGTAACTATACAACAATTAAAACAGCAAAGAAATTATAAACAAAACCACAATGAAAACATAAAATTGAATTCATCAAAAGTTTATATCCAGGATTTTGAAACCATAACATAATTAAAGTGGAGGATCTCTTTCTACAGGAGTCCAGTGTCATGATTGTAACCTCTGACAGAAGCCAGCAAGAACTTCAAGCGATGGCATCTAGATGAGAATAAAAACCTGCACTTTGTTAGGTGATGTAGGTATTTTAAGACTTTTCTCATTTACTGTATCTAACAGTCTGCTCAATGGCTGGTAAACCCAGGCCCAGATAAACAGTTCATAGAATCAGGGAATATCTCTAGTAGGAAAGGACCCATAAGTATCATCGAGTTCAACTCCTTCCAAATTGCCAGACAGCCTAAATCTAAAATATATTATTAAAAGCATCATCCAGATATGTCTTGAACTCTAGTAAGCTTGGGGCTGTTCAGTGAGTAACTTCCAGTGAAGAATCTTTTCCTTGTGTCCAGTCTGAATTCTCCCTGATGCAGATTCATTTCATTCACTTGTGTTCTAATGCTGTCCCTCTCGAGGAAGTCATAGATGATGATGAGGCATCCCCCACCTTCTTTTCCCCAGGCTGAACACCTGAGTGACCTCTGGCACTCCTCATAAGTCTTGTCCTCAAGATATTTCACCATCTTGGCCACTCTCTTCTAGGCACTCTACTAATCTGATGACCTTCCCAAAATGAGATGCTCAAAACTTCTCCAGGGAGTGCCAAGGTGGAATCACACTAGTGCAGAGTACAGCAGGACAGTCACCTCCCTTGGCTGGCTGTTGATGGTGTGCCTGATGCACCCCAGGTCAGGGTTGGCCCTTTTGGCTATCAGGGCACACTGCTGACTCATATTCAACTTTCCATTGACCTGAACCCTGAGATCTCTCTGTGAGCCAATTTGCATACACTCACTCTTGTTAGATTTGATTCCCTCTTGACAGCAGTGATTATCAGTGTTTTTTTTTTTCCAATCCCTTCCTGAGTTTAACTCATGTACAAAATCACAAAATTTAAAAAACAAAAACAACAGTAAAAAAGAGAAAGAGCTTCATCCCCTAAAAATTGTCTAGTGTTTTTAGGAACAGTAGAAAAAACAATAGTATACTAAATCTGGAATTTACTTTGAATTCATTATGAATTAAGCCCTGTAGGGAGTGTTCTGCTCTTGGATGTGAAAGGCAGAGCTTGATCACTGAAGTTTACATTTTCTGCATGCATAAAACTTCCTTTAATATTTTATATAATTGTATATACTTTGTATTTTGAAATAAAGCCTTTAAAAATAATTTCTAAGCAGCAGGGGAAAAAGGTGCATTACCAGATATAGACTGCAGAACAGCAGTATTAATTTATAGAAAATGCTGGATAGTTTGAAATGATAACTGTTTTCCATGAAAAAAATAGGAAAGATATGGAGGAAAAAATGGCAGGGAGAGACAGAAATAGATAAGCAAACTTCTCATATTCAATAGATTCTGTACAAAAGCAATCCTGCAACAAGGAGTTGAAGATCAGTTGCAGAGATCTGCACTGGGAGTTCACCTAGAATAAAGACATTTCAGATACAAACAGTGGTTAAAACCACAAGCACGCCACTTTTAAATGCAGATCATCCATCAGCTTTCAGTTTGTACTGATGAGCTAAAGATATCTCTTCACATAACATGTCTTTCTGAATTATTGCTGGGCACAGCCTCGTGATGCTAATCTGCCAATTTAACCTTTGATTTGACTGCAAGTTTTGTTTTCCTCTTATGTTTTTCTTTTTTTCTTTGTTACTATCTTCTTTGTGTTTGTGCAATTGAGTTCTTTCAATGTTTCCGTTTCAAAACAACCAGTATGTTTTCTCGTCTTTAATCTCCCATCCTCTTACCTTTAATCCCACCCACTCCTGTTGGTTCTGTGTTGTTTCTTGCTATTCAGGAATGAGATAATTGAAAGGGAAACTGCTATTCTTATAAACTAATGAAAATGGTTTTAACTTGTTTTTCTTTAGGAACAGTATTTTTATTTTTACAGTCCTACTACATAAAGACAAAATTTATTAACTCAGATTACCCTGATAATTAATATTTTTAAGATTAAATTTCAAGTATACAAGTTGGTTACAGAAATGAAACATCAATTCATCAGATGTATTGACTAATTCAATTTCAGAGACTGGTTATTTAACACTGGTTATACCCACAAAATGTGAATATGAAGGAAGTAATTTTGTTTCTCATCTTCAGAACAAAATTAGTGGTGATTGAAATATTAAAAATCTTTCCTTTGTACCAAAATCATTTGTCAAAAGGACTTTGAGAAAAAAGGTCTAGATTATATTTAATTTAAAATTATATAATTTCTGGAAAACACAGTCAAACATATCATAACTACGATTATTTTTTTCATTAGAAAAAACATGGGAAGTGGAAAATGGAGACACTTCCAATCAGTAGAACTGTGCCATCTTTTCTTTTACCTTAGCACTGTCCCTTGTCATCTCACAGCATTATTTAAACACACCATTCATCAGAACAAAAGATCTTGAGCTCTGCTCAAATATAAGGACTTGCAGATATTACCAGTGAGTTGGTATCAACAGCTATGCTTCCAAGGAACTTTCTTGCCTTTGATGTAGCTCTGAATGATACAGTACTGCTGGACACACACAGAGCTTTCATGAGTGTAATTTATGTTGTTATACACTTGGCTTCTGAAAGAGTTGAATGAGGTACTTTTTCACTGCTAAGTCACACAAACCTAACAAAACCATAGATTTTCTGAGAGACTACAAGGTTTTCTCATCACACTGTTTTCAGATAAATTCCCACTATCTCTCCTCATGGGACTGGCCAGTTGTAAAACCAAGACTTTTGGCACTGCCTCTCCTTCTCAGGTAAGGACACTTAGGTGCTACTGAATCACATAAAACCTCAGCCTCTCTACTTCTGAGGACATGCAGTTTTCACCTTTTCTCATTACTCGAATAGAAGGCAGTAGAAGAGCAAGAGCCTTCATATTTTGGGATATGAGCATAGCCTACACATGGGAACAAGGTAGAAATGAGAAGGCAGAGTGAGACATCAAGAGGAATTATCTTGACACAAACATGGGTGATGTGACATTTGCAGTCTAGTGACACAAGGCCCACAGGGACTTAGCAGCAGCACTCTATTTTCTACATCTAAGAACAATTCTTTATTAGTTTAAGCAACACCATATTATGTGAATAACATTTAAATATCCACATGTTTGTTCTCAAACACTGGCAAGTAGCTTAGCACAAGATAATATTTTATATCCTGAAAGTGCTTAAGTATTGAGCATTTTTGGAAGTTTATGAAAACAGAGCACTGTGAACTGAAATTTTTTTTCTTGTTTTCCCTGTATTACAGTGATACTCATAATAAGAAAGAAAACAAACTCCTAATTATATTATATTATATTATATTATATTATATTATATTATATTATATTACTTATCTTATGAATTTTTCATGTGCCTCAGGTGGCTGGGGAAGTAAAATGTTATTATATTATATTATATTATATTATATTATATTATATTACTTATCTTATGAATTTTTCATGTGCCTCAGGTGGCTGGGGAAGTAAAATGTTATAGACACTTTTGAGATTTATTCTTTCAGTACTCTTATTTGCAACAGGGTCTATAAATAGAATTGCTAAAAAACCGTGCAAGAAAGCTTTTATGTGTGTTTTCCAACTGATTTTTTCATATGAGAAATTCACAGAAATTTCACAGAATCAAAGAATGGATAAGGTTGGAAGGGTGCTTTTTCTGCTCCGACTTCACTGCTCAAGAGAGGGTCATCCCTCCCATCAGCACACAGCAGAGGATTGTGTCCAGATGATTCTTGAATATCTCCAGTGAGGGAGACTCCACAGCCTCTCTGGGCAAACTTTTCCAGTGCTTGGTCACCCACGCAGTAAAAAAGTTCTGCTTCATATGTAGGTGGAACCTCCTGTGCATCAGCGTCTGCCAGTTTCTTCTTGTTCTATGGGTTGGCAACACCAAGTTGAGCCTGGGTATCTCCTGTTGACACCTACTCTACAGATATTTATATTCATTGATTTTAGATATTTATACTCATTGATGAGGCTCCCTTTCAGTGGCCTCTTCTTGAGGTTGTACAGACCCAACTCCCTCAGACTTTCACAATAAGAGAGATTTTCCAGACCCTTGCCCATCTTTGTAGCTCTTCATTATGCACCCCAGGATTCCATGGGCCTTTTTGGCCACAAGGTCACTGCTGGCTCATGGACAGTTTGTTGTCCACCAGCGCCCCAGGTGCTTCTCTGCAGAGCTGCTTTCCAGCAGGTCGGCTCCCAGTCTGCTGGTGCATGTTGTAGATTCCCACCAGTTGCAGGACCCTGCATTTGCCCTTGATAAATTTCAGAAGGTTCTTCTCTGCCCATCTCTACAACTTATTAAGGACCTTCTGAAGGATCATACAATCCTCTGGGATATTGGCTGCTCTTCCCAGTTTTCTATCATCAGCAAACTTCCTGAATTTGTACTTTATCTACATCATTGATGAACAAATTGAACACTGATCCCAGTAAAGAAGCCTGGAGGACTCCATGAGTGATAGGCCTTCAGCTAGACTCCATACCACTGATCACAGTCCTCTGAGATCTGGCAATCAGCTAGCTCTCAATCCATCCCACTCTTCACTCATCCAACCTACTTTTTTTTTTTTTTTTATTTTTTTTGCCTGTGAGGATTTCATGAGAAACAGCATTGAAGGACTTGCTGAAGTCAAGGTAGATAATATTAACTCCTCTCCCTTCATTCATCCCCGTAATTGTTTCATCGTAGAAGGCAATCAGGTCGGTCAAACATAACTTACCTTAAGTGAATGAATGCTGATTAGTCCTGATCACCTTCTTGTCTTCCTTGTTTGTAGAGATGTATTTGACCGAGTAAAAAATTTCATATTCATCTGAACCCCAAATTTTTGATGATTCCATTTCATTTTTCAGAGAACATCAGTAGCATGGTCAATAAGGTATAGAATATTTATTGCTAAGTTTTGTTTTTCTTTGTTCTTCCTTTTTCCCCATCTTCTGTATAAAGCCAAGAAACAAACAAAAATCAAAAGAAAAAAAAACCAAAAACAACAAACCTCAAAATAAATCATGTCATATTGGCCTGTATATGTATGTCATAGTGTGCTTCACACATTGAAGGTTTTATGAAGTAATTTAGATAAGTCTTTCTGGGCCTTGTCATTTGGACAAGAGGTGAGCTCTCCTATCAGACACTGGCATATAGAAGGACTTTATCTTTATACTAGATTCTAATAAATACTTTAATTTAAGCAACTCTAAAGGAACGAGGACACTCTTCTCCTTGTAAGGCGGGTCAGAGAAAGTAGTTTCCCATTTCTTCAATATTTTCACACATTTTAATCACTTCCTCCACCAAAAAAATAAATTAATTAAGTGAAAGCCGTAATTTCCTTTTAAGCAAACAAACTCACTACAGACTATCTGCTCGGTGTAATTAAGACGATTTTTCTTACTGTCATTCTAAACTCTATATATGGATGTTTTAACAGACTTTTATTTACCCTTATACAGATCCATCCATTGTTTTTTTCCTACCATTTGTATTTCAAACCACTATTCTAGTATGAGGGAAAAAAGTTTATCAGAAGGTTAAGGGAACTCTAGTCTCTCTCTGATCATTTTTATCTGGGCAAAAGGCAGAATCCTTTTGGCGTGCAGAATACTTGTCCTGCCCTGCAGTAGCAACCCTCCTTCTGTGTAGTTCCTTATTTCCTTCCACACCCACATCACAGTTGGTTTGGTAAGACGTGCCAGTTTGTAGTGCCAGAAGCAGCCTCCCGACTAGCAGACTAGCAGGAGCCTCTCATTTTGGCTGACAAATATAACTGTCCAAATCCTGAAAAAAATATAGGCAAGCCTCAAGTCAGGAGTCAACTCAGCCCTTAATAGTGTTGAAAGTGTTAAATTAATGCATTATGTAATTGACTATAAAAAGGCAAAAAGGTGATTAACATGTTTTGTCTCAAAACTTTCAAGTATCCAGAAACAGGTATGTACAATGAGTTAGACACAATGTGGAACAGATCTTCTTAATGGGTTTCTGCATTCTTTTATGTATTACAAGAATTTCTAGGAATCTTCAGTATTGTTGCCCCAGAATAACTTTCTTGTGGTCAGGTATGTATCTAAATCCTGCCTATGCGCTGCTACAATCAGACACCTGGAAGACCAGCATCTGTGTCCTTTAAGGTACCCATGCAAGAGGTGTGCTCAGATCGCAGATAAAGTAAATTAGAGCATGAAGTTATTAGTACTGTATACAAACATAGACACCATCCATAAAACAACATTATAGTATGTTAATCACCCATGAAGTTGTCTTCCCAACTTGACAGACTCAAACCTACACTCTTACAACTGGAATGCCCTTAAACAAATTGAAACTATTTGTATATATGTAGCAAGGAAGGTAGACGGTGCTGGTTGCTACCAAACCTTTGTCTGGTGAAGCTGTGCAAAATCCATAAACTCATTAAGTCATTGTTCTAATTGAAGAATTCTATTTTTGTAATCTAAAATTTTTTAGCTAAAAAGTATTGTATTCTGCTTTCTGCAATGTTTTTATGTTGGATGATAAATGCTCACGCATCCAAAACTAACTGCTGGACACTGATAGAGCATGGAAACACAGACACACCTGCTCTGCCTGATCCATGTTTTCAGGTTCCATTTAAAAGAAAACTGTTTGACAACACAAAAAGAGACTTGTCTCCTAAATAGACAGACATCTTGAATGTAGGCATCATAGGTCTGGAGATGACTAAAGAACAAAGAGGCCACTATATTAGCACTTCCTACTACAGCTGAACTTTAAAGTGCTTTTGGAGATTGTGTGTTTGGACTGTTAATAGTTGATGACTCAATTGACCACTTAACCATCCAGGTGCAGAGGGTGAGCACACCATCACCAGAGGCTACAGATGGGTGTTGGAAAAGACAAGGGAAGAGGGAAATCTTTCCAGGTGGGGTAGGTTTTTTTTATTATGACAAAGTCCTCACACTAGTAACTCAGCTGTGAAAACTCCACTTCAAAGGAATGGGACATTCACACATAGCCTGAAGGTATTCATCCCTGCTGGTGGGCCATAATTGAGTCAACTTCACTGATTTAGGAGTCAGTGTAACCTCTTAAAAGAGGTCATAAACCATTACATCATTTAGTGTAAAACTCCCAACCTGGGCATTCCCAATTGAACCTGAGAGGATGCAAACCCAGTTTGGTGGGCTTCTCTAACTCCTAACAAATCAAGATAGTGGCCATGACTTTGACAAGACTGGGACCCTCATAAGACTGGAATAAGCGGATTAATGGGATTCTGTCAGGATCCACTGAGTGGTGATAATTTATCTACTTAATCTGTCTCTCTGGCACTTTTTTTCTCTCTCTCCTGCTTTGTTTTCCTATTTATATCTTTCCTTCTCTACATCATGTTTACTGTTAAATAAAAATCCATTGTATTGACTTTGACATATAATCTCATTTGCATCTTAATTTGGGCAGAGATATCTCTCTAGCAATTTTAATAACAGGATTTTAACTGGAATTAGAATTCATACTGAAAACCAGGCTTCTGCAACTTCAGCACTGTGATATCTAGAATTTTTATTCCCTGGAGTTCTCTTGTTATTTTTCAATACATAAATTTTAAAAAATCTGTAAATACCAATTTCACAAATTTGCCTTGTATTCTGAGACAAATAGCTTTCTCTATACCATTATTAAGAAAAGTTCTGCAAATTATATTAGAAGCTTAATGTCATTGGTCAAACCCCAAAAACTGTAAATGTACTAGAAACGTAGCAGAGAGTGTTGCTCCTCAATATGGAGACGTAAGATTCAAGAATACATATTTAAGTTGAAGTTTTTGAGTTTGGGACTGATTCTTAGAAGGAGCACATGCACAGATATGTAAAATACTCAAACCCCTAAAAGTTATAGGAATCCTAGGATTAATTTCTTGGCTAAATGTAATTTTTAGGTTTTAATTTCAGCTGTTAGATAACCTAAAGAAATGCTTTTGTCTTTCCAGCCTACAAAGTGGAGGTTTTGACATTAGGAGCAGAAATTTGGATTTGGGTCTATTATTAAGTTCTGCTAGCAGGAAGTTGTTTAGGAAATAAAAGGAGCTGTTTAATAGCTTAGTAACAATATAACAAAGTTATATTAATAATCCGCAGGTGAGATGAAAATGTGCTTACTGCTATTAGTGCGTTTGGAAAAAATAGGATAAACTATTACTCAGAGCTTATTACAGCTGATTTTCCAGAAAATTTCATGTCATATCTCTTTTTCCCCCCAACTTAGTAAAATAAAGGCTGGATTAGATTAATTGCAGTTAATAAAATTTTGATAACAGAGCTTGTCAAAGTTAATAAATACCTGCCATAATCATTCTTTGTTACCAAACTGACTGTGAAGTGACACCAATGTTCACTTCCAAATTGTTGGGTTTAGTTATCCTGTGAGTAGTTTCAATAAATAATTTCCAGTGACAGGATAGCAGTGAATGACTATTTTTTATATGTCATCATGCAAAGTCTGCGGTGGTAGTTCTGCTCTTCAATTGATGGCTGAAGCATTTTAAATAGGATAATAAGAGCTACTATCTTGTGTATTAACAGTAATTTTGTCAACAATCTTTATTATTTTGTTACATTTTGCAAATAAAACATGAGGGCCTAATAGTAACTGTAAAGAAAAATTATCATGAAAGACAAATCTTGAACTCAAGAGAGTCTTCATAAAGCTGTTCAACTGATGATCAGATAGGAGATGAGAAAATAAAAAGGATCAACTTTACAAAATAGGTTTTAAAACCAAAGCTGGAATGCACTTTGTTGATTAAAAGTTCATGCAGTTAGTTTGGTCCTTCACCTAACAAACATATTGATTTTACTGAAGTGAGGATAAAGACCAAAACATCCAGTCTCACTTTTGGTCTCGAAATACTTGAATTTTTGATCCAAAGATAATGCAAATAAACGGGAGACTTTAACTGTTTTTTCAAGGACTTTTTGGCATTTGTACATTTATCAATTGTGAAAATAACTCTAAGGCAAGAAAATTTTGAATGTAAATATCAGATATTTTAGAAGCAATCTTGCAAAGTAGAACTTTTGCAAATTTGCATGCATGTCAGACAAAGTAAATGAAAGTACTTCAAAGAAATACTATCAGAGTCCTGTAAAAATAGACATAGGGATTTATGACCAGAAAATATGAAGACGAAAACTATTATGAGGTTATCTTTGATGTTAATTTATCTTGTGAACTGTGTCTTTGAAAGATTTGTACTGATAAGGACAGAAAATTATTGTATTGACCTGAGAATATTATTGCAATATTTAAGAAAAAATAAGATTCTAAACTTTTTAAAATAACAGGAAATTGTCCATTATTCAAAAATATTTTTGCCCCATCTGAAATCAGAATTACACTGTTAACATTACAGTGACCCCATATAAGAGAAAGGTAGAAATATAATCTGCAGTATAAAATTAGTTATTCACATAGCAATTGAAAAAAAGGTAAGTAGGTCCTCTATACACATTGTGGTTGCTTCAGAAGATAATTGCCTTAATTCCAAATGCCCCCTTTCTTCTTTTTCCTACTTTTTATTGCTAAGAAAATGTCACATGGTATGGAATATCCCTTTGGTGAATTTGGATCATCTGTCCTGGCTATGGCCCACCCTAAACTCTTGTCCCTCACCAGCCTTTTCTTTTTGGAGGGATGGGGAGGTGATTTGAAGAGACATCCTCTAAGTTTGGGACTACTGCTCAGTAGTAGTAAAAACATTGGTGTGTTATCAACACAGTTCTAGATACAGATACAATGTACATTACTATGAGATCTGCTGTGGGAAGAGTTAACTCCATCCCAGCCAGGTCAAAGAAAAGAAGGAAAACTTGTGTGAAATGAAGTAATTCTAAAACTGGCATATGAAGCTGTTGACAGGGCTGCTCACTACCAATGAATTTTTTTATACTTTGACAAATCTGCATAATGTTGGGGATCTATTGTCCTCATGCATTTAATACATCATATCTAGGATAACTATAGCATCATGGTCCTCTTCAATATCTATCCTTAATTTGCTATGAACTGTGTTCAGGTTACCATCACAGTTCTTACCATCAGTAATATCTGGAAGTCAAATCTTTGTATTAAAATATGATTTGTATTTTAAATACAAGATAAAAAAATAAGTCATTAAATGAACACAAACAATAAGATCGGGTAAAAATTTTTTGCGTAAAAATATTTTCTGCCTTTCTAGATAATGGTTACATTTTTGCAGGACTGTAACATATGGATGTTGTAGAGGTCATGTTGACAGCCACAATTCTCATGTACAAAGGATTAACCAGCTTCCTAAAAGCATTAACATCTGGGCAGCAGGTCATGCTTTCATCCCTTTTGTAAGGGTCAAAACATATAGTACGGACTGAGGCATCAAAAATAAAACTTTTACAGAGACAGTTTTCTTCCAGATTGCAGGTCTGGGGACGGTTCTAAGGTACCATATATAAGAATCTTCATCATCCATAGACTTTTTACTTTGAGCTCACACTCTCTATTCCCATTTTATCAGATTAATGCATCACATAAAAAGATCAGTCATGCTTATGAACCTCCTCTTTTGTGTGACATAATGAACACTATCTCCTAATTTTGGCAGGGTACTCCAAAGTTTAATTACGGAAATACCCTGCTCAAAGCATGATCACTACTGAAGTGTTGTTGATGACAAACGTTTGTTTGTGCTTTGTTAGCAATGGTGCAGGGGTAAAGTTTATTAAATTTGTAGCCCTTTTACTTGCCTTTTCTTATGCTTGCTGCATGGTGGATACAATTTCTTTTGGATGCTTTCCCATCATGACAGAAATTGTTGGGTTCCTTCCTTCTGAGACAGCAGAAAACAAATGATAGGCTTATGCTTTATGATACATCTGTGTATCAGACAAACTTTTCTCTGTCTCTTCTCTTCTGTTAGGAGCTGCAGTAACTAGTACCAGTACACCACAGTGCAAGGCCTCCCATTTCACTTGAGCAATGTTCTTTGCTTCTCCCTTCAACATGGTGTAGGGCTTCTTGCTACATTCCCAAACATTATGCCTTCTTGCAGATCAGAAGAGAGTTCTCAACTAATCTGCTCTTCAGCTTCAAAGTTTCTTTCCTCTGCAGTAAACTTTTAAGCATTTGAGGGCTGTAATCATGTTGTCTCTTCATTTTTGTTTTTCAGAACAATTAGTCTGTTTATCCTTCTCTTACAGTTCATGTCTCCTTGATCTTGGATGAAACATTTTACTCTCCACCAGACATTCTCCAACCACTCCACATATTTTTTGATTTAGGGACTCAAAACTGGATTCAAGCCTCAAGCTATGTTTTCCTCTTGTTTATCAGTTTTCCAAGTAGACAAATACTAGGTCACAGGATGAGATGACTTTTCATTAGCTGACACTTAAAACATGGGAGATTAGCACTGGGAACAGATATACTGGCAGACATTCATGTCAATGTTCACATGTATAGTTGCATCTTTTCTATTGGAAAGAAACTTATACTTTTATCTTAAGTTTTTCTCTGGAACAAGCATCCAGCCCAACATCCATTCAGTGCATGCTCCCTAACATCACTATTGAATGGCTTTAAACAATCCATTTACAGGAGAAAGCTGGTGGCCAGACACTTTTTTACCCTGGGGAACAGTAGTTTGACAAGTGACCCTGAATTTCTTCCAGTAATGTATAGAGCAAAAAAAGAGCTGGCCCAAACCCAGCTGTCGGGCTTTGATTCAGGAACGAAGACTTTCCAAGGCAGGAGTTATCTATCAAAACGGCAGCCCCATACTCAGGGAAATATATCTGATCTAAAGCTGATAGAGTGTGAAATCAAAGGTTGTGAATGGCTACTCAAGGGGAACCAAATACATTTCTGTGGGGTTGCAGTACAAATGGTGTTGGTAATAGGTTGTGTCAGGACAAAGAGCAGCTGAATTAAATATCAAGATGTAGCACATTAGCTTTACTGGATCAAGTGTAAGATGGCACACTGACATTCGGAAAATTATATCTTTAACTTTTCTGTACTAAGTCAGTGATTATTACTTTACTTTGTCTTCATCTCATCAATTTATCTGATAGAAAGAGTTCATCCAAGAAATACCAGTAGGAAGCTCTGACTATATAATTATTCTGGATGAAGACTCTTCTAACAAATTCATACCATGAAGGACTAATTCCTTTAAAGCAAATGCTGTCATCCAAGTAGCAGGTTAAGTACTGAAAATTGTTCCTTTTACTTATGGTTTTTGAAGACCTTGAATTTAAAATAATATACTCTGTTTAGTGATATCTTTAAAACATTGAGTGTAATGGAAGACAATAGCATGTTTGCAGTGGTGATGATAAGTAATCAGTATTTTTCATATGAATATTTCAAACATAGATTTTGAAGAAAAGTGGATATCTTTCTAGGTTAATGCTAAATAAGGCTTAAAGTTATAAAATTTATATTTAATTTAAAAAATTATTTTATTAAATTTTTCTTGGATTTTATGTTTGGGTTTTGTCAGGTTTTTTTTTTGTTTTGTTTTGTTGGGGGTGGTTTTTTGGTTTTTTTTTTGGTTTTTTTTTTTTTTGTTTGTTTGTTTGTTTGATGGTTGGGGCTTTTTTGGTTTTTTTTTTTTTTTTTTCAGACACTGAGATCACTATTCACAAAATTCTGGCCCAGAAGTAGCAATTTCAAAACCAATTGCTTTAGCTAAATATATTAATAATTGAGCCTATGTGTATGCAAGTAAAAGAACTGCTCTATATCACTCAAAGTGGAGAAAAATATTTCTTCTTCTTACATTTCTTATTAAACTCATGTATTGTAAATAGGTTGAAATACTTCTGTACATCTCTCAGGTATAAAAGTCAGTACTTGCTTTTCCTATCATCCATTTAGAGAGCAAGGAAAGGAATTTCTAAAATATTGCTGTTGAAAAATCAATGCAGTTGCATAGCAGCTGCATTAAATCTCTATTTTAAATCATTATTTTATGTGTCCTAATTAAATATACTATAAATTAATTGTGTTTAAATATCTAAAATATTGCACAGGTACTTCATTTTCTTTAATACAGTAAATCAAAATAAATAATGCCAAATGACTACTAAAATTTTGTGGTTCAATACAATAATAAGGACATTGTTTTAATAAACAAATTTCAGTGGGACACTAAAAGTGCAATGTTTATCAAATCATTTAAATATTAATGTACAGACTGTGAAGAACCTGGGAAGGGACTATTACAGAATAAATACAAGATGTTCTTGCTATATGGTGTTTTAGAGTAAGTTTAACACATTACTGGATGATAGTAATTGTACAACGTATGCACCATCCAGTGCAGCACTGTTAGTATTCAAAATCGCTGCCACAAAGTTACTTTTGTAATGATGGGATAGAAGCTCTTACAATGATGACAATATAATACCCATTATTATTACTTTCTCTTTTTTTTTTCCATTATCATTTAAATCAATATTGCAAATTCAAAACAGCATTGGGAGACCCATACAAACTGATAATACAAACATTTCTGAATGAGATTTGATTACATTTCTGTTAAAGAAAATGTCAGCATTTAAACGATCTTTCCTGTAGTCATCTTTGCAATTTTCAGAAGGTGAAATAATGCATCATTTACTGATGAGGTGTTAGATCATAGTGTCTGCAGGATTTTATGTATTATTCACTATGTTATGTTCCATTATTCTGAGGCAAATGCAGAATAAATAAAAAGGTACCAAAGGAAAGATGAAATAGTGCCCATGAAGCTTTGTTTAATTGAAACTTTTTGGGAAAACAAATAAAGGAATAATGATGCATCAAGTTAATAAAATTCTTTTTCCATTGACTCCTGCAAAATAATGCCATCTTCAAAATCATGTCATTTAAATAAATTCCAAATAAAGAACCATAAAAAGCCCAGTATTTTTGTATTAAATGAAAATATAATCTTAGCATTATTTTACCCATTTTTTTCAGCTGTCTTGGATCTTGAATAATGAAAAAACTTTTTTGAGTTTCACACAAAAAAAATATTTCAGTTATTCAATTTATGATCCACTACTCATTTTTCTCCCAACTCCTGCTTTTAGCAGTAAAATAATAAAAGCTTTATGAGGACTCCAAATGATTCTCTTACTGCAAGTACAGTACAGTACTTACAGTACTTCTCTTATAGAACGTACTGTACTAAGAGACAGTATCTGTAAACTTGAGCAGCACACCGACCACAGCACAACTGGCTAAGCAGAACTTCAGGAAGACCATCTTCTAGCCCTGAGCAGCCTATTAATATGAAATCATGCTGGAGACTAAGTTATTTCAGATCTTTACTGCTTCTACTCTTTGACTGGCTTTTTACGCCTCTGGAGTTTATTTTTAACAGCTCTTTTAGACATTTTGTAGAACATCTTGGCCCTAATATTTGGTTCTCTGAGTGCCATCCTTTCACAAACAGCAATAATGGTATTATTATAGCTACTATGAGTAGGAGTAGCAATTGTGAGTATGTGGTATTCTGATTTCTTCTTGTTGTCTTTGTAATAACTACTTAAAGGATGGTTTCTGTAGCATCTATATTTTTTAAGGGTGGCATGGAGGTAAATCTTCTGGAAAGAAAAAATTCCTTGGTACTGCTGCATAAAGAATATTTTCTTTCCTGAATGCTCAAATATTTGATGGGTGAAATCTAATTTCTAGTAGTTGAGTGTAGCATGTTTTGTCTTCTGATTTTTGACTATGCCCAGAGATTTAATGGAAGGGATCATTTATTCTTACAAATCAGTCAGAATAGTACCTGGCATGTTTCCTATAGAAGGCCTGAATACTTTACCTACTTCTTTTGGGACTCAGTCCCAAATTTTTCTCACTCCATTCCAGAATTTTTTGTACTATTGGCATTTTCTGGTGTAATAGCAAATAATAATAATTCCTTGCACACTGGAATTCAAGAATCTCTGCTTATCATTTAGGGAATGCTTTGCAATTTCACATTCCTTGTCAGCCTTGAAAAAAAACAGGTAAAAGCTAATTCTTCACCCCTCACACACACATACTGCACAAACATTTCACAAATATTTCCCTGGCAATGTGAAGGCATAACCTATTGTGTTAAAGCATGTGTCTTCTGAAGTGGCTTATTACTGAACAGAACTGGTGCCACTTCTAGACCCAGTGGACTATCACTATGCAGTGCTCTGCTAGCAGCATATTTTGAAGATAAATAAAAAAAAATAAAAAATATACAGAAAAATCAGTCTCTAGAAAAGCTATAGACTGCACAAACCAGAAAAATATCCCTAGAAAAATAGTGAGAGTTTAAGATAATGTAGTATTTGTGCTTACAAGCACAGATTCTACAAGTGATTCCCTAATGCTACAGATGAATTATATTTCAAAAACTGAAAATATTATTTAATGTAATAAAAATGTTAGTTTTTAATTGTGTTATTATGGTGCTCTTTTGCATAAAGACAATGAACATGTTTCCAAAATAAAATCTATTGTATGATGTTAAGATAGCAGATCCAGATTTACTGTGAAATAGTGTGTGATAAACCTGAATAAAGATATAATTGTAATGATATTTAATGCCCCTAGGTTATTGAATGCTTTTCAATATTCTAGTTAATCCATTTTATAAAGTGCACTAATCCCAGAAATTTCTGAATCTCTACAATTGCTTTTCAACATATATCACCTTTTTTGCAAAATTAGTACAAGCTATTCACAGATCAATTTGAGGACAAAAATTGAAGTATACTCAGTTAATTTGTTTTAATGATTTAAGATAGTGAATTTTATTATACTAAAAATTGGATGTTTGAAGTATTTGTTTTCATCCCAGAATAACATTTAGGGAAAAGGGAGGCTTGTGGGTTTCTGTAGGGTGGAAAAAAAAGCATTTATAAATGTTAGTCACAGATAAGTTTTCTGATTAAATATAAATTAGTTACCATAGTCTTAGAAAAGTAGTAGGAAGACTTCTACAATACTGTGTAGATAAAATGGGGTTTTTTTAGGATACATGATAGTACAGAATGATCACAAATATAAATTTTTAAACTAGTTTCAGAAAAGAAATTGTATTCTCATACCCTTAGATTATATTTGTCTAGGTTTTAATATTGAATCTCATAAGCATAAAGAGCTGAAAAAGAAATTTAGAATTTTTTTATTGGAATAAATGGGATTTTACTTATCCAAATATATCCACTTATCCAAAGCACAGACTCTAGAATAAGGAAGATTTAATCTAGAAAGACGAATTCATGTTTAATGTTACTATTTATGCTACCAGCACCAGCCCTTAATTTTTTTTTTGTATTGCATTATCATTCTCAGTTGTGTGTCTCTGGTTCTATGCTACACTCAACTACTAGAAATTAGATTTCACCCATCAAGTCATTGATTTGCCTTGTCTTGAAATATGTTTCTGGGAATCACTGCTATCCAGGCACAGCAGTTCTGGGAATTAAACTGAAAAGCAGCAGGTCAAATAAGAATATATGAATAGGACCAGAATCCATATCCAGAGCAATGAGTGGTTCTGTCTTATTTTGTAGACGACATCTATTCTGAAGGTCCTTGGACAATCAGGATCTAATGATCAGCTTGCAAATATGTATGCAGCAAAACTTCAAGCTTCTTCTAAAGTATAACCAAATCAATCTATAAACTAATGTAATGAGGATTGTACAACAGCAGAAAATGCATCACATGTAGGACAAATGTTTTTTAAATAAGGGTGCCAGAGTCTCTAAGTCCACAACCAGAGACAGGAAGGATGCACACATTGCCTGTTTCTGATCACTAACCTGTCTGACTCTTGGCATAGGCATAGTTTTCTTTGGTTATTATAGAGTCAATCATATGTGCTCTCCAGGCACACAGAATGAGAAATGCTTTCAGTTTTAAGGATATATTTGCTTTGTATTATGGATGGGAAAGAAAGACATTAAGATTAATTTTCTTGTGGCCAGCATTACTTCTGCTCTTTTCTATATTCATTTTATGACATCCAGGTTCAGCATTTTTTCCCTCCAAAACTTTTGAAGGTATGTCTTTTTTTAGCTTCATCTGCAATTATCTCTAACAGTACTATTTTTGTATAATATAGTTTATATATTCTCACTTCATATTATGTTCAGCTCTATGAAATCAAATCAGGCTTGGTTGGTATGTGATCATGTTGTGTTTGCCTATATTCTGTCTCCCACATTATTTCTACAGCCTTTTAACTCTAATACTCTGCAACAGTGCTTCTAAACCACTTTATCCCAAAATCAAATTACAAGAAAAAGCTGGAGAAGAAAAACCCTTCCCATTCTCCTAGATTATTCTATTTGCTTTTCCTTATAATGTGTGTCAATTTTTTTAATGTAGTTCATAGATTTTATAGCTTAGCTGTGTTTCTTATAAATAATGCAGATGAAAAGTCGTGTATGAATGTCATAGTGTAATTGTGCATTTAGAGAAACACAAATTAAGAATCCAAGAGATAAGCTTCTCATAGGAAAAGGAATCCATTTACTCTGCACTTTTATAATATTTGTGATTCAACAAATAGATAAATAAATAAAATTAAAGACTTTCAAAGGATTTAGGATATCAAGTAATTTTATGGCTCACTTATTAAAAGTTCATAACAAATTCAGTTCCCATGGAACACTGTAAGTTTAGCATTGGTACTGATATGACTATGAAAGTGTCCCAACACATCTACCAGGTTGCAAGTAATATCTTTATCTTGCAGGGCAGACTGTGTTGTAAGACATGTTACATGAGATAAAACTTGCACACAGGAATAAAAAAATGTTGGAACGATATTAAAATATCTGTAGTAAAAAGGCGAGAATATGCATAATGGTTTATGTGTGCATTGCACATTTATTTAAACACTTCAGTATTTAATGAAACATAATACAGAATCTATGCATATATATGTGCATAAGTACATATATTTGCTTGCTTTCCAATGTTTTGCAAAAATATTACATGATTCAGGATTTGTTAAAATTAGATATCTTCAGTTATTCTGAGAACATTATTTCTCTCCTGTATTATTTATTTAGACAGGCTTTCTGAAGGATTTTTTTCTTTGTGCTTCAAATGCAAATTCAGATGCAAATTGTCTCAACAACATGCCAAGATTAGCAGCAACCCCACACAGATTGTGCAGAGGGAATGAAACATTTTCCCAAATTCCTTAATAAAACCACCAAAAAACAAGCTTCTGGGCTGAATTTTAATCCCAGATGAGAATTCTCAAGTCATTTGCAGTAACAGATCAAAAGATTTGTCTGAGTTATGTTCCCTGTTTTGATTCCACCACCCTTCAAATTCTGGATATCTTGCTCAGTGATGCAGAAGATAGCATAAAGTAATTCAAACTTCCATTACAACTTACACCATCTTCTTTCTTTGCTTCCATGAGTGGGTACTCATCATTCAGCTGTGCAATTCTGAGATCCCTCATGCTGCATAAAACTGCAATATATCTTTGATAATATGAAGTAGCAGAGAAACTCACATGTAAAACTACTACCATCCTTTTGCTTTCGTATTACTGCCTGGCACCACCTCTAAGCCATGGCTTCAGATGTGCAACTAAAGACTCTGTCTATATCACGGAGAAAAGGCATGTACAAGTCATTGGTTCTTTTGACTAATAACACAAACTTATTAAATCAGGGACATCTCACATTGTGGTCTTGCCCATAACTTCATTTTTGTTTTTCTTAATGCACCCACATGAATCCAGTTAATGGCTTTTAAGCGTCCGCTGCAAAATTCATGAATATTTAAGTGACGGCAAAATGCCACAACATCAACACTGTTTTGAATGTGTTTGGCCAAATCCCTGATTTTAGGTTTTTCTATTTCCTCCAGGCTGCTTGTGATGTAAGGGAGAGGATGCAAGGGGAACAAGACTTCCTAGCCAGATGGGTTCTTGTGGAATGCTAGCTCCATTTTAGGTGGTTTTTAGTTACTCAAGAAAAAAATAAACATACAACCAAGGGAAAAATAAAACAATCAAACCCAAAACCAGAACAAAACCCCAACACATTTATCCTTTAAGATGTTGTTCCACTTTATTCTTCCTCATTCTTCTGCAACTTAAAATCAGTTGTTGAATATTTCTGAAAGCCATGGGAGGTTAGAAATTTGTAAAATATAAATTCTTAAGCATATATTTAGAACACATCAGAACATTATAGGTTATACATCAATTTAAAACAAACAGAAGCTGTTGCCCACAACTGCCTAGTGTGGTTTTCGATATAAAATTTAAAAATGTGTTTTAAAAAAGTAAAAGTTTCTTTTATATATGATTGAATTATTTTCTATTTGAATATTATTGAGGTTCAAAGTTTGTACATGCATGACTGTCAAAGTAGGTGATTTATGTTAATATGGATTTAGTTTTGTACATATAATAAGTGTATAATTACTTGAAGCAGAATATTTGTTCATTGCTGTAGGAATACAGTAATTTAAATGTAATTGTGTTGTACAGACCCTGTTTCCCCCAAAGTCAATTGAGTCAGTAGTAGTTGAGTATGATGGTTGGATCTGGTCCAGTTATGTGAAGATAATAAGGGGTGAAAGTAACCCCTGCAGTCTGGAGAGAATGAGAACCTCAGATCGCAGTGCTTTCAGTCACCATTTTGGACACTCCACAGCACTGAACATCAGGCTGCTGATAATTCATTTACTTAGTGGCACTGTCTAGTGTGAACTGCACAGTGATGTGAGCTTGGTTTTAGAACAAAATTTGCACTGCAACCACAAAAATGTCTTTTACAAGTGCACCAAAGTGTTACTCTTTACAAAACAGCATTTACCCATGGAATCAGCATTATTTTCACTGGTCCTTTTACAAGTTGAAAGTATTTTATTTTCTTCTCTTTTTTTCCTAATATGATAACTCTGAAAATTAATTTTTTTCCTGCTCTCTCTACTCTTTTTTTTTTTTTTAATTTTATTTGAGTCCTTTAATTATTTTAATTCTTTCCTCTCTTGCAAAGATGAGTAAATGCATGGAAAACATAACTCCTAGTGCCAAGACAGGAGAGATTAACAAGTCAGAAGAGATAAAACAACCCAATGGTTTGGATTCAGATATTGACCTTTTCAGCCTTTGAAACATATGCTTTGTAGAACATAACCATCTACAGAATGCTAGGTTTACCAATTGCTCTCTATTGTAAAATGAAGACACAATATTCAACAATCTTGCTATACAAAGTATCAAGTTCTTCCCTGATTTTTACTGGATATTCCTTTTCTGTATCTTCAAAGACCTCATTATTATTTTTGGCCAGAACACAGCACTAGAAGCCTTTATTTGGGACAAAAATAAACTATGCTTACTAATTTCTTGTCCAAGTCAATGCTCTCCTGGAACCTTCTACTCTATATCTCTAAAAATGTATTTTTTCTTCTTGTGTATTTTTTCTCGCATTTGATAAGACTATACAATATTTTTCAGATTTAGGTGTGAATTGTGTGCTTCTTTCCAATATTATATAGAATGGAGGATACATGGATACATCCCCATGTTGCTTTTTTTTCAGTTACAGAACAGTAATCATTATTGGATTATCTGAGGAGTTAGGCATATCCAACTGTATTGTTATCTGTATATAATTAAGAGGTCATCTTAGTATATTCAGGAGCAAAGCTTCTCTTTGTTAAGTGAGATAAAATACATATTTGGGGTGAATAGTTCTGGTTTAATTATGAAAATACACAGTGCTTCCTGGACTCTGGAAACAGAAATGTCCAGTTAATAATCATCCCACAGAGTGCACAGTAACATCTAACAGTTACCCCAGAGATTTAAAGCTGTTCACCAGAGGACTCTGAAGAAGGGCTCAGGTCTCTTGACTTCTGTTTTCTATGAAATATGTATTAACAAAATTTATAGGTAATTATGCTGCTGTTAAGAGGACCAGTTAAGATACAATGTGAATATATGTCTATATGCTCTTTGAATTTTTGATCTAACCACTCTTACCATGAGTCCTAGGAATTAAATACATTCTTAGAAAATAAATCCCATCACACAGTTCAATATTATCTTTGAAGTCTAACACATTAAGAGGAGTTTTAGAAGAACGATAAACCCTCAGATTTTTTGTTCTCTTCATACAATTTATTCAGCTTGACAGTTTTAACTTTTTTCCCTCGTATTTATCTGTTGTTTCAAATGCAATAGAAATAGAGAAAGATAGATGGAAAGATGGGGGAAGAGAGAAATCCTTTCTATGAGAGCTAAACAGAGGGGTGGATCACCTAATTATGCAGCCATTGCACTTAGGCATTGAGAATGTTCTCTGTCCTACTAAACAGGATGAACCACCAAATCCCCACCCCTATATCATGTACATATTCATACTGAAATTGCAA
Organism: Onychostruthus taczanowskii; assembly: GCF_017590055.1. NCBI lineage: Eukaryota > Metazoa > Chordata > Aves > Passeriformes > Passeridae > Onychostruthus > Onychostruthus taczanowskii. The sequence continues at coordinate 803,041 of NW_024504566.1, forward strand.
AATAAACATACAGCAGTGCAGCCCTGGACAGATTTGGGAAAGTTAGAGGAGGATGTGCTCTGTGGGAGAAAACAAAGCTGACTCAGGCAGCAGTTCTCCAACACTACTGGGAAAACTCTTTATGCAAGTTAATTCTGTTGGCCAGCAGGTATGCACAGTAAGTTTGTCCCATGCTGGAGCTGTTGCTGCCAGAAATTCTACAGACTGCAGTGGGTGTAGTGGGTGTATTCCTTTTCCTCCAGCACTGTCAGAAAAATCCATTCCCCTCCATGTTTTCCAACACACAAGGGCCCAGCTGTAAGAGGTTGTAATTAGAAGGGAGAAATGAGGGCAGCACCCTTATTCTGATCCTCTAGTGAGAATGTTTTCCACTAAGTAATTTACTGATTTCAATACTACTGGAGTTAAAGCAAGGAAAGCTCTGGTTGTCTGGTTACATAAAAACTTATTTCATCAGGTAAACTGTTAAGATAGGGAGGACACGTCATGCGAAATTATAAAGTTATCTATTTCTTAATAATAGACAATATGAATTTTACATTTTATCTACTTGGTTATCCTGCAACTGTCAAAGAAATTACAAATGTATCAAATGTTATGCTGGCTATAAACTGTCAAAATATTACTGCAGACCATTACTGCTTCTGAAGAATCCAAGAAAAAATCAGTCATGAAGAAAAGTCCTTCTGAGATTTGTTTCTTCAGACAAAAATAGAATTGATTTTTAAATAATTTAGACAAAAAAAAAAGCTAAAAATATTGCTTGTTACCAAATGATCACATGTTTGATAGAAATACAGTCTTGAATAAGGAAATAACACTTTAGGCAGCTTGCAAAGAACATATTAGTCATGCTTCAATAAAATCTGTATTTCATGTTTATTAATTTTACAGTTAACTTTGGGGTCCTAATGAAATTCTTTGGTATTTAATTTTAAATGGGAACTGAATTTTCAGAATTACACAGAATTTTATGATGTTAAAAAGTTGGCTTTGTAAAGCATTCACTCTGATTTTAAAGCTTCAATCAAGTTCCACTTTGAGCATCATTTTAGTTACATTTACTGACATGTTTGCAATTACAAATGCTTGCCATATAGATTATGTCTGAGAAAGGGCCATTGTAAGATATTTTTGCCCATGCAAAGACATCATATTTCAATAACCTAACAGCAGACTGTAACTTATTAAGAGTAATGCCATAAAGACCTTGGCCATTAATAGGTAGAGACAAATTGTTCTATCATTTCAGAGCACCACATCAATTTCTTGCCTCAAAAATAATTTCTTTGCTATACACTGCAAACAGAAGCATGTGCTTTGGCAAGCCTGGCAATCTGTGCAGGACTGAAACACCAGAAGATTTGTGATATTGTCCAAGGAACTTTTCTGTTTATACCTGGATGTCAGGTGGACTAGCTGACAAATTAAGCACTGCTCATATTGAAAAAAAATCTTGGATAAAAAAGGATTATATACATTAGCAAACAAAGTAATAAAAAGGATGGTATTGTAGTGACATATTTTCAGTACTGCTAATGAGAGATCCATCTGCCCACAAAAAGGCCTGCCACAGGCTTTGAAACTAAATCCGGCGATTTCAGTGGGAATCAATTGGGCACTTTTTGGTCCATGTCCCTGCACTTCATGGCATCCCAAGCCTTTTGATGGCTTTGTCTTTGTTGGAGGGTTGGTTTTTTTTTCCAGTATTTATGCCACGGCTCTCATATCTTTCCCGCAAAATTGTGTCTTCCTCCATGATTTTTCCCCCTGACTCTGCAGCATCTGTGCGGTTCGTTTTATCATGTTTTGGTCCTTTGCATTGCACCTCTTTTCCTCCCAGACCATTGTCTTGTAGTCGCTAAATGTCCCAATTTTCTGGGATTTTTGGCTTTTTTTCAGGTGCATTTCTTTTGATCTTATCTCCTTTCCATAGTGTTTGTAAGTCTTTCTTTTCTGGGTCACAAGATTTCGTTTCCCATCCCAAAATATATCTACTTCCCTCTTGTTCTGCATGCATTTTGAGTTGCTCACTAGATGCTTGGTAAATGTAACAAAATTATTTTTTTGTTACAGAGTTTTCCTGAGTTTGAATTTTTTCTTTTCTTCCTATACTCTTTCTTAGGGCTTTTTTCCCAAGAGGTTTTTGTGTGCGTTGCATGGATATTTGCAGGAAGAACCTTTTATGTGGGTCTTCCAAGTTTTTACATACAGTAAAGCAGTATCCATACAGTACAAGTATCCATACAGTACAAGCACAGTAGTGTTCAATGAATATATTTTATGTAATGCCGTAAACGACTTCAGAAAACAGTGTCCTTTTTTCCATACAGTACAAGCACAGTAGTGTTCGAATGAATCACAATGGACAGGCTGGTGAAAGTACGTGTAATTATACTTCATGAATGAGAAGAGAGAAAATAAATCCCATCATTTCAGGCATGTTGCTTCAGGGAAATCTAGAAGTAGTAAAGTCTTACTGGATTTTCAATCTGTCACCACTTCCTATGTCAATTTTTCTCTGTGGCAGACTTAAATTCTTAGTGATTTAAGTACTCATTTCTCCTGTTATAGTCAAGCTTCTGTAATTTGAGATCAGACATCATGCAATGTGACCTCATGCAGTGGCCAGTCACAACTGAATAATTTATCTCAGCTTTCTATCACCTACTGTTGAAAATTCCTAATAAGCCATACATATTATCTCATAAACTATACTAGAAGTTACAGAGACAAATATTTGCTATCCATTTCTCAATCTTCTCTTTACCTGAATACTCTACTCATCTCTACTCTACTCAAGCGTACCCTTGCCTTTGCTGAAAAAGAAATCACTAGCTCAGAGAAATCACTTTTAATTAGATGGAGGAGGGAAGAGTCCAAGAACAGATGACAGAAGACTAGAAATAAGATTGGCAATAAGCAAAAAAATACAAGTGATAACCTTCAGGAGAAAGAAATACATGACGTACTTGTTATAATAGAATCAAGCTAGAAAAAACATACTGTTAAAATAGGTTGGAAATTAATGAGTAGCAATAAGACCTGGGTTTTCATTAGAGAATATATTAAATAACATATCAAAATATCAGTGTGATCAAGTGATCACTGCGATCCAGGGATGGTGTGATGTTGAAAAAAGAGTGGAAACTGCTGTCTGTTATCTGTTCACTAAATCTAGTAGTATAGGTTTTGTCTTAAATGTTAAGTCTTATTTGAAGAGTAGTGAGCCTTTTTTCCTACAAATTGTAATTTTATTTTCTTTCAGATATCTTCTGCTAGAAATCTTTCACTAAAATCCATGTTAAGCTTTCCTAAAGACAGACATCTTTTTCCTAATCTTCCTCATACCTCCTAATCCATGTCTCTGTTCTGTATGTCTGAAATTTCTGGATGAAGCTTTAATTGACACAGTACAGACCTACAAATTTTCTAGTACTTTGGAGAATGAATTTCTGAACTAAAACATCAATTCTACTAGTATTTATCACACAAACAAGAAATACCCATGTGATGAAGGGGTGGGGTTTATTTTATTTCCAACATATTTGCACAGCCCATTAGTGATGTCTTCTTTAATGTAATTTAAATCCCTTGTCTGTTTAATCCTTTCAAAATAAATGGTTGCTTATTTTTCTACTTATTACTCAGCAGTCTAGAATAAAAGCCACTGAGCATTCTTCTTTTACACCTAGATTATCTAATATACTGGTTGACTTGGGGCTGGTTGCCTTCTGATACCCAGAACAGAGTTGTAAAACTCCTAGATTAATGCTGAAGTGTTACAGGAAGTAATTCCTTTATGTATTGTTTATTTTAACAAATAAGCTTCCTGGTATTCAGACTTTCTATCTGTACCATATCTTCTTTGGTTTCCTTTCTAATATTCACATACCATTTGCTAACTTTTAAAATACCTCAAAATCTAGCTCAGAATTTTGAAATCACCTCCCAGATTTTGAGCTGCAAACCTAAATATTTCTTTTTCATATTTTCTTTTCTTTTCTCCATATGTATAACAATGAAACAATAGAGCGCCTTGAATTTACAGAAAAAGTAAACTTTCAAGAATGCAGAGTTCACCATTTTGTAAAAATGCATAATTTGTCTGTAATCCAGAAGACAGCTAACATGAACATATCAGCACAGTCTATTTGATAGAATTTGTTCTATTTTTACCACACAAATATTTGTACGTACTTGCCAATCATTGCTCAATGTTCCAGTCTGTGAAGACAGACTACTGAGATCCCATATTTTTGAGAGATTCTTATCCCACTGTAACAAAAAAAATGCTTTGGCTTTTACTCAGCTTGGTCATTAGAAGTTGCCTGCCTTAACTTTAATGTCAGTGTTACTTTCATGACTCCAGGCATTTCATGAAAACTGGTAAAATCCTTATGTCTTCCCTAAGACAGTTGGAAACACAGTTATCACAGGTGTACAAGGGCAGGGAAATGACAGAACTAGAGTGTGCAAAAATTGGTAAAATCCTTATGTCTTCCGTAACAGTTGGAAACACAGTTATCACAGGTGTACAAGGGCAGGGAAATGACAGAACTAGAGTGTGCACCCTCTTGGTTTCCTCCATCATGTGAATTAATAACCCAAGAACTGCATCTTACAAATGTAGCCCCCAGCACACTTAATTCATGTAGCGTCTAATCTTTACTAGGGGTCTAAAGCAGAATGGTATATTGAGAATGATAATGTTTTCTAGCCTAAAAAAGGTATGTCACTGACTTAATTTAATTTAATCACTGACTTTTGCTGTGTAGATTCCAATAGACAAAGATTTTTCTCCATCAAGTGTTCCTGTTAAATGGAGATAAAATCTGTCTAGGGAAGATCAGCTTGCTCTATGAGCAGTTCAGAAATCTGCTGAAACAGTCTGGGAGCCACAGCAGACTGTATATATGCAGGAAAATGGAGAAGCTCTTTGCATGCATGATTTCACCTATCTTCCAATATCAGATGTATTTGCTAAAACCTCTGTCTTCGGTAATTGTCCCCAGACTGGTAAACCCAGACTTTCTGGTTGGTTGAAAAACATGAAAAACATGATTTGACATACTAATATGATTGATAGTCATACTGTAATTTTTACTCAACTTGTGGCTCTCCCAACGCAAGCATCAAGGAGTGGGGCATTTAAGGATGTGTAATCTGAATGGACAAATTGGGGACAAGAGGAATATTCATCAGATTTCGACTGTATCATGGCTTGTGATGAACTGTGAAACCCAACCAGTGCTTATAGCTACTTAATAGTGCTTCTATTTCATTGCCTGCCTGCTCAAATAAATATTGGTTTAATATTTTTGTGGGCTGATTTTACTTGGAGAACAGGGTTGCAGTAAGTAACCAAGTCAGTTTAACCCTGGGATTATATCTGCACATGCTTGTTTAGCTGGCAGCCTTTCGGTGTATGCACATATCATCTCTATCCAATCTTTTCCAGCCCTAAAAATGTTAAATATGTTTTCTTTATGACAGTTTGATCTTGATAGTGATGAAATAGCTATCAGGTAGAGTAAAAAGATGAAATATTTGTCTTTTCAGACAGTTAGGGTTCTTCAGGGGGAGAATTAACTTCTGTACTCCAGTGTGAAATAGCCTGCTATCATACATATTCATGGATTTGAAGTGCTCAGAGCACTTGATCTTGCAGACTGCTTTGTACTGACAACTCCCAATGAAGTCAGTAGGAACTGAAATACATGAGGGAGCTCAGATATACAATATTTAGGATATGGTTAAGTTTTGAATATTGAAATATATAACCTGAGTGCAGGAGTTAAATATCCTACAGCAGGCTGCATCCTCTATCAACAAGGATACATCCTCCTGTCAATTAGGTTCACTTCTATTATGCATCACATACAAACACATGATCACATACATCCATGAGAACATACATATTTCTTGCTTGCCTTACATGTAATTTAAATATTTTCCCAATAGCTTATGGTTTCTTTCACAGACCCTCTTTTACTGCGGTTTGCAAATTTGCAGTTTAACTAGGCAAAGGTAATACAACTCAACATTTTGTGGTTTCTTAGGTTAGATTTCTGAGAAATGTGGGAATACTGTTTTTCAAATGTGATAAAATCTCCAAAAACTACATAACCTTCTGCTTATTAACAAATCAAGCAAAGAGCACATGGATAAAATGTTAATTGTCTCAAGTTCTTTTGCTAATTTTTTTTTCTGAATGCTTTGTTCCTGTTCTGCAAAAGTCACCTGGAATGTTAGACAGGGAGAATGTATTATTGATACTTATTTCTTAGGTTCTAATAGAAGAAATCCAAAGATTCTCCACAGGAAAAGAACCCAAATCCTGGATCTCAAGGTCAGACCAAAACTCTGTGTTGGCAGATGCTGAAAAGATCTCTGTAATCCCTGGTTGAAGAAAGGCAAAAGGAGTCTTCAAACTCAGTAAAGGCTAGATTTTCTGGAATAGAAGGTTTCTTTTAGAGGTTTGAGAATGGAGAAATAATCAAGATGACTGCCTTATGCTCTATCTGTCAAAAACTTTCATCTTTTTGACTGAATCTTTTCACAGTGTTCTGCATGCTCTGAAATGAGTTCAGCTAATACAAAAGGAAAATGCTGTTGAATGCATATGCTAGTTTTTGCCCGTGAGCAGTTATTTCAACAGAATTTCACAAGCCCTCCATTAACCACCTTTCAAAATTCATACTGGCGCCTCTGAAGAAAGTCACTTTTTCATGTTTCAGCTATAAAAATAAATTTATTCAATACAGAACACAGACATAAAATAATAACAAGAAGAACAGCTTCCAGTATATTTGTGTAATTCATACCACATGTTTGAGTTGTAGCAGAAGTTTAAGTTAATGTGTATCATCAGAGACCAAATGCCATTTTAGTGTCAATTGGTCTGATTATTTCTACTGCTCCATTTCTTCATGCTTATCTCTTCATATACTTTGCCCATCCTTTGAAATATCTTGCACATTCCACATAAATACTTATCTTTACTACCGTGTAAGCATGTCTTCTTAAAACATCAATTAGATATGCTAATGTTTAAATTCATACATACGCATATCTATATATATACACATACACATAGTAGCCTAATGACATTTTCTAAATGCCGTCAAAAACATATGTCCTCAGGTACTCAGGTGATTGTCTGGCAGGATTATCTATGTTTATATATACATATAAAATATAAAATAAAATATTATAAAATATACATTTATATACAATATATTTAAGAAATATATATTTATAATATATTATATAAATATCATTATATACAATATATTTAAGAAATGAACATCAAGCAATCACAGACCAGTATGAAAATATGTGGGTTATGTGGTTTAACAATATGGCAGCTCCCTGCCATGAAATGGTGGCCAAAAGTAAACGGTGTCCTCATGCATAGGTTGGAGAAGGCCTCCTGTGTCTGGTGTTCCAGGTAAAGTGACAGGGGTGGCTGGTTCAGGCAGTCATGACAGACAATGTCAGCAGGGGAAATGAGTGACTGCTGCAGCAAATGGCCTGTGAGCTTGGCGGGAGTGGGCTGGACTTCTGTCAGATGCTGGGGAGAGGACACCGTCACTTCTTGCCCAGTTATCAGTGATATCTCTCCTGCTGGCCAACATGCAGAGAAAACAAGCAAAATATCCAGATTAGGGAAAAGATTTTAGGGATTTTTCTTTTTCTAAAAAAGCTACATTTTTGTTGAAGACTGCAAAATCTTCTGTATCATGGCTCATTCTTGTCTTTATCTCAACTCATTTTGCTTTCTCCATCTGTCAATAATTCCATAAGCTGTCCAGTTTTGAATAATGTTTTACTAGGTTCAGGATTAAATCAGAAAAAGTTTATCAAAGTATTTATTTTGTTTCTTCCACATATAAAATACATTGCTCACTTATCACAATAAAATCATTGCTTAGTGATATAAAAGTTTTTGAAGTCTGAAATAACAGACATTTCTGACATTTTTTGTGGAAGCAGAAATATTTTTTAAATAATTTCTATTCTTTCACAGTATTTGCCATCAGTAAACATATACAAAAGTATATATAATATATATAATAATATATAATATATAATATATATAATATATATATAATATACATAATATACAAAAGTAATGAAATTATCAACAAATAAAATATACTTACATATTTTCATCTTCCAAGACTCTGACACTTCACTTTAATTTTTGTTAAAGAGGTAACTTGTATATAATTGTATATTTAGACTGCATATTATATTTTTAACCATATCTCCCTCTAAACACAGGGATATTCTAAAACTAGAATTCTAACACTAATCCTATTTCTGACTTCTGTATGTGATGCCATTAAAATTTATTCTCATTAAGCCAGCTGAAGAATCTAAATAGGCTCAGGTTTACAGAAATAAACCCTCATAAAAATAAGAGAGTCTCCTCTGCAAATCCTATAAAAATGCCACTCCTTGTAACACCCCTTCACTATCCATCTATATTTTTTAATTTTTTTTAAAGAAAAAATAGAAAATCTGAAACTTGAATCCCAAATTTATTATATATTATACTTGCATCACAGCATGTCTGAAATAGTTCTCAAAATTCTTTTTCATTCTTCAATACTTCTCAAAAAATAATTACTCTTCATTTTTTATCCATTCTACAAACATTGCATGTTATCTGTTACTCAGTTATATAATTCTATAATCTACTATTTCATTTTACGTCTTACAGCATGTTGGTTTGGACTACTTTTAAGAAGTACTTGGCTGCTACCAAAAGTAGTATTGAGTGCTTGCTTTATGTTCTCAATAAATCTACCAATCTGCAAGATAAAATGACAAGAAGGAAGTGACATCTAATACAATACTGTTGCTACATCATCTTTCTCAGGCAGTGTTTTGCTACTGGGATATCTATGTTCAAAACACAAGTATGAGGCCCATTTATGCCAGCACTATACCACCAACAACAATGAACTCTCAAAAGCATGCTAAAAGCCTCCTTCATGGAAGAGAATAACAAAATATTAGGAAACACCTGCTGACACCCACATCAATTCAGCCTAAACAGACCCAAACCACAGAGACTGATGCATTTTCTCATGTACAAATATGAGAACTGCCTCTGGCACTCTTTGCAAGTCCTCTCCATTCAGAAGGGGGAGAAGGTCTTGGACAGCACTGAGCTTGGAGGGAGAGGTGAGGTCCTTCTGGGCTCCAGCAATTTTCTCTTCTGTCTTGTTATGAACAGCTCAGTTAACAGTCATACAGATTCATGCACCACTTGGAAGGCTCAAAAAAATCAAAGTTTGTTGCTTTAGAGAAGTCTCTGACTACAGCAATACTGATGAAAAAGATCTCTTGATTATTTGAGTAAAAAAAAATAATCTGAAGATTTAGAGATAAGGGAGATAGATAAATGAGAAGAAAGAAGGAGAAACAGACTTCTGAGTACAGAACTCCCTTGAGTGATACATCTGGGATTATATTGCTTTTTGTTCTATGACATTAAAACAACTGGGCCCATATCTGCCAATCTGGTGTAAAAAAGTAATTTGCCTGTTACTCCAGTTACAATAAAGGTATCTCAAGAGAAAAATAAGCATGCCATCGACTTACCTTCAGGTTCACTTCAGGTTTTTTTAACTTATCCAGCTCAGTTAAAAATAATAGAATAAACAAAACATCCATTACCATTATCTAAATATTTTAAGCTCTTATTCATATGTAGCACATAAAGAAAGTATTTGGAGAACAGAATGTTAAATTGTTGCAAAAATAAACTCTTTGAAATCTAGTCAGACACTCTTCATCTATTTTTCAGATCTGAAAATTAATGTAGTTTCTAATTTGAAAGATTCTCAAGTGAGAATATCCAGCTGGGCTTTTATTTCCATAAGTAATTTTTGTTCTATGATAAGGTAGTAAATAAACAAGTACAATAAATTTCCAACAAGCATATATCTGACATTTTAAACATTTTAAAGCTTGACTAGCACCTAGTGGGAATAATCAAATTCCTTAAACAATTAGATATAAAAAGCAGTGCATTTTGGGCCTGTTTTAGTATACCTCGGGTAGAGGAATAAAATATTAGACTCAAGACCCAAGTGACTCTAGTTTAATGTGAAGTTTAATAATGGTCCTGAAATGCACAATGCCTAGAGCAGATTATTGTCATTATAATTTAGAATTCATGCAGAAAAACAATGGAGTCTCACTAGACTCTTTTGATAAGGGTTTGACATTAGAATCAGAAAGTTAAATCTGGAAATGTACATTAATTTTGCAGTAAAGGCTTCATTCATGGTCAGATCTCCCTTTGTCTTTCTCTTGATACCGGCTTAGTTGTGATTTTTGTCAAACAGAAATGCTTCTGTTCTGGGCAATCACACAGCAGTTGGTTGACAACTGGAGCAGAATCTGAAGTTTTGCACAGTCCTTTATGGAAGAATAGCTCAGATATGTTTGTATTGTCACTGGTTATAATTTCAAAAATAGTATTTTAATCAATGCAAATATACAACAATAGCAAGCTCTTTTAGAACAGAATGCTTTGTGGCTCATGTTGTTTACTCCCTTTAGCCAAAATTCTGGATGAAACCCCTTAAGTACTGTCTTCAATATAATGCAAAAGGAAATAACAGTCAGTTAACCTTATTTAGCTCTTCTTTACAGGCCTAGCAAAAACATCTACAAACTTTTGCCTTGTTGCTGCAAATGGATCCCAAGAATCACTCGAAGTTGTTACCTCTTTACACTTGTCATAAAAGACAGCAGCACAAATCATGTTGTTTAATAAATATTAAATACATATATAATATTTATTATACAAAATATTTGTGTAGTTTTTATCTGTGCTTCATAGCACCATTAGCAATTTGCATGAATATGTTTTCCACAGATTCTGAACTACTGATAGAATTAATCAGCCATTCATTATTTGTAGGAAATAGCATGTGAGATTAGACTTGCTGAAATAAAACTTTTCTGGAATTGGATGCTTGGAATTTTAAGAATGAGTCATAAAGATTTTACCATTGTAGAAGTATTAGGATAATAAAATAAATAATTAAAAATAACTTGTCTTGCACCATGGTGTCTTGCAGCAATGTTTTGGCATTTGGTGTGTCTTACTGAGGAAATTAAAAGCCTTTAGAAAAAGCTATTATATCGTTACAAAATCCTTTTTTAAGGTAGTGACAGAATTAGGTAAGAGGTATTCACAGGAAATTATACATTCATATTTTTCATTACAGACATGCTTAACTCTTTTTTCCTCTACATAGTGCCTTGTCTTTCAATAGAAGAGCGCTGTTGCACTTTTGTACCTTTAAAACAGTCTTCAGAAACTGTTTCCAAAAGGCAGAAATTACAATTTGTGAGGAAGACTTGTGTATAAGCAAACAGTGGAAATTATTAGAAAAAGGATTATGTTGCTGACTGAGCAAATAAGAATTCTCAACTATCAGAAGAATTAGATATATATCATCCATGTCAAACAAATATCTGTCAGCATTGCTGTTGCTTTGGTTAGAGAATGATGCTGCCTTTCTACTAAATTATGTTTCCTTCATTAATGAGAGAATTTCCAGACAGATAGGCTGTATATATGTGTTTGTAGTCATCACTCCAGCAAGGTCATATCTATAGAGTCTGAAAACCAATTTTCACTGAAAAGGAAAGTGCATTTGGGTAGTCTATGTTAACTTTAGTGCAGATCTCTGAATTGGGAAAATGGAACAATGGAAAGAAATGGAACAATGGTGTCCTGTATTTTCTGTTGAGAGGAGGGGCCTCTCGCAAGCTGAAGTTTTCCTATCTGAGACAATGGTCTTTCACTTAGTAAAAAGCATTAGGAAAATTAATCTTGCAAAAAACACTTCAAGGAGAAAATATTTTATTCTGTTATTTACAAGGTTTTATATGATTGAGTTCATAGTCAAATACTAGAAATATACATTGGACATTTCCAATTTTAAAATTATTTATGAGGAAATTACCAACATACCAGTTTATTACATATATACATTTTATATTTATATATATATATATATATATATACACACACACATACACAGAGATATGAATCTGTACTATTCAGAAAAATAATCATTTTCAGACCAAACATGGGAAACTATAGACTTTTCATTGTAGTTTGTGAGTTCTAGTCAGCAAATTGTGAAGAATGAACTTGGGACCAGGAGAAAGGTCTCTATGGAAACCTCTGCACTGAGGGGCATTCATTATCTGTGATCAGTCCTACCAATTCATCTACTGTCAAGAGTCTCCTGCCAAACTTCAGTTTTTTCCTGCAGGCCTTGCTTCATCTCAAGGTAAGCCAAAGCTTGGGGGAGAAATTGCCTGTCTCAGCCTGGCACATGTTTTGGACTCAGCAAGAAACTGAAATTGAGCCCTGGAGCTAGGAGACAGTCTTATGAAGCAATCTGTGAAAATAGTACCCTCTCCACATTATTATATCTCTATGTCAACTGGTTTTAAAAATTCTGAGCACACATTACCATACCAATAGGTATTTCTCCCAGCATTTCCAAACTGACTTTTATTTCAGTCCGCTAAAAAGTAGGTTCTGCTTCAGTGTTCAGAACTGGATCCAGTGCATAGCAAAAGATAAGTGGTCAAACATGGATTTTGCTTACTTCAGATACAAGCTAATCATAGCCAGCATTGCACAGCTGTTGCTGCATAGCCTATGAAAGCAAGTTACAGTCAATTTAGCTTTCTTTATGCAGTAAAATTGCAAATGGAGTTTAGTATTCTGAAACAATATCCTTGGTAAAAAGTGGTTTGATATATGAACCAAGAGAAAAACCTTGCTTTTTTTCTCTGGTAAATGGAAAAGAAAGGGCTGGAAATCTTTTGTTTTCACACGCAGACTTAAAAAATTAAGAATAACCAATGAAGAATGAAAATATACAGAAAGTAAATAGTTCTACAGCAACCTTTCCTATCATATTTTCATGTTAATAATGGTTAATGAATAAAAAATAAAGTAGACTTTCACAAGGGAAAGTTTTCAACAGTGTTTCAGTTTTTATTTTCACTGGCAAATACTCAAAGCCAAATCTTCACCAGGATAAATTTCTGTTTTGGTTGCATACAAGGACTGAAACAGAATATATCCCATAGTATTAAAACTCAGTTAAACTAAAGGATTGAGTTTACCTGAAAAAAGGTATCACAGCCGATATTCTAATACTGCTTTGACTATTTTCTAAAGAAATTAACTTCTTCAAATTTCTGCATTTGTTATTTATTTATTTGTTTGTGACAGTTTTTTTGTTTGCTTCATATTTCAGTTGAATTAGAAAACTTCAATAATCCCAAGAAGATGAAGAACTGAACTAATAAAATTTCATTGCTAGAATAGTGTTTGCTCTTCTTCAATGATCTGTATCAGCCCTTCTCTTCTTTCCTCCCTACTTAGTACTGCCACAATGGTTGGTATCAACATGGGCATGTGATTTTCTGAAATTATTCGCCTGAGACAATACAGCAGGTATCTGAATAAATGCAGTACAAGCCTTTGTTCCAGTTTTTTCTTCCATCACAGAAATATTACACAGGGTGTTCTGTTTCAAGATCCATTTTCTAGCTATGCCTTCTGCTGCTGTGGTGGATGTCTCTGCTCCTTTGTGTGACTTATCAGAAAAAAAGATCTTAACGATTATACATTGACATATCTCATTGCCAGCACCCAGCTTATTACATCTCAGCTTTAACAAGGCATGCATAATTGTCTCTATGCCTAGGTTTTCTGCTTCTGAAAGTTTCAGCCATAAAACAACACACAAAAAGCAGATCCGATCAGATCTCAACTCAGTGTTTGTCCTTCAGAACACACGAGTGGTTTCTGTACCAACCTTCCAGTTTGGTATCTAATCAGGGACAGGCGATATCTGTTAATTAATGTTTTCAGTTATTTACACGATAAAATTATTTTGAAATCCATCAGCTGACATAAAAAAAAAATAAAAAAGCAATCTTAAGGATAATTAATTGAGCACAAAAAGGAAAACATGAGTATGACAGTGGTACCCATCAGTTCTCCATCACAGATACATGCTGAGCAAAAACTCTTCCTTTGTCACTGCCCCAAAAGCTCCAAAGAGAACTAGCAAATTTGCAGAGGATTAAAATAGATGACCAAAACTGTAGAAGCACAAGGGAAAATTTAATAAACATCAGATTTTAAAAAGTGAAAATGCAAAAGAGAACATATGAAATGGCATTGCATGTGGTTATACTGTTGTCTGTACTCCTATTTAGAACACACTTTTGAAGTGAAACTTCTGATCATCAGCATTTTGTGCATTTAAAATTTAGACACGCTTCTGTTTCTGTTTGCAGGTCCAGCCAGTAGCAGCATGAATTTCACACATGCATATACACACACACACACACTCTCTCAGGTTCACTCGTTAAATATCCAGACAACCCAGTCTATAGCTGCTGTCACTTAGACTTTGCAACTCATGCACACATAGAAAAGAGAATGGCATTAAAAAACTAAAGTAGTGAAGCTCAGTCATACAGGTGTACTGACCACCCATTTGCTCACATGCAAAAAAGCCTCCTCCCCTCTTTGTTTTTCATAGTTTTATTTCTCTTCCATCCACCTTGATCCTTCCTTTCTACATCTTTATCTGCTCCTAAATAGTGTACATGTAATTAGGTAATTATTTTTGTCTGATGGTTTTTGTCAGTTTTGCTGCATCCTTCTCAAAATTTGGTAGTACTATGCTTGGTCATCTAAGCCTTACCTCATATGACCAATATGGTTACTTAGGTGCTCCTCCCCCAGAGGGTTCCAATACTACTCACAATTATCTGTGAATCTTGGCTGTTTCTCACATGTCTCCTCCTTAGCCATCTGTGCAATCCAGCCATTCCTCTCAGCACTAGCTGTAATTTCTGCCAGCTTCACACTGTGTTATTTATGGTGTTCAGCAATTTCTCACGTCACGTTCTGTAGCTTCTCAGAGTCTGTTTGGATAGCTAAACCTCATGCCAGGGCTGCATATCTTAACACCCAGCACCAACAATTTTGCTTTATGGTCCTGCTCTTCTTGAATGACATTGCTTAGTAACATTGATGTAGGTGCTACAATCATTAAGTGCCCCAGGAAAAGGAAAAAGAGAACTCACATAGTACATTCTTGCACCTGTATCCATTGAGGGTAGTATAGGGTTCAGTTAACCACTGAGTAATGCAACTTTTCCATCAAAATTAATTTAATTGAATGGAGGGGAAGATGTGCAGAGACTGAAGAAATGCATACAAGGACAAGAAATGCATGCATGTCTGGATATGTTTGATGTGAAAAATACTTTAAATTGTCAGTGCTAACAGACAGCAGCCATGTAATTTTTAACTACAAAGGAGTTCATCCTGACTAAATTGCAACAAATACAAAATGTTTTCCCATCATTAGTAAACCTGAAATAATTGAACAAGTTCTTTAAGAGTTTGTGAACATGCCTTTTAAATGGTAGAAAGGCAAAGGAGGTTTAACACTGTATTTTTCATTCCATTCTCCAGTAGAGACTCTAAGTTACTGTGTGATTCACAACATAATAGGACACGTAGATAGAGTTACATGAGACTGGTGCTATATCTTCTTTTGTTAGACCTGAGTAACCTTTAATTTTTCAATGAGAAGCTTGGTCACTGAATGTACATTGTCATATGCCATTTCTGCATTTCTGAGGAGATGAGGGCACCAATTAATACTTTAATGATCTTCTAATACTCAGTGCCTGAAATTGTCCTTGTTGTTGGTCACAAACTAAAAGAAATTCTATCCACAATTATCATAAATAATGATAAGCATTAAAGAGTGCTCTCATACATTCTGCAAGAATATAAGATGCGATGGCAACATGGGAATAATTTTAAAAAAATTGTAGCTTCATGGTAATTTGCAACTCAAACTAAAATCAAAACATTAGAACAAGAAAAAGGGTGGATGTAATTGATTTACAGCAACATTTTCCATAAATTCTCTTAACAAAACTTAAAAATTCTCCAAAGTCTAAGATGGGACATGAAAAACAGATGATGAATACTGGATGGATTATTGACAGGACAACAATACAAATATGTTTCTACATAATACATTGTAGTTCTGCAGAAAACATCCACTAAAAATCACAAACTTATTACAGCATTTGGTCTTTTCTGGAAATGTGAGGGTGTATTTTAATGCCTTCATTCTGTTTTTAATTATGAAACCTCCTATTTTCTTAAGAAGAAAATAATCCTTCTATCTTAAGAAAATCACCCAAATAAAAATTAGACAAGGGAATCAGAGCTATACATATCAATAAAAATTTTGAAATTTACCTTCCTGAGATTAGACTAAGCACATTTTCATCTGTTGTGTGAAAAGAAGGGGCTGAGCAAAGAAGACAAAAATCTATGTAAAGTAAGCACCGAACTGGACAAATGCCTCATCTTCAGACTGTAAAATGGAAATTCTAATGTGACATTTAACATGGTAAAAAAGATAAATTAATTTTATTAGAACACTAAACTGAACCCATCTTTTCTTTTCTTTTCTTTTCTTTTCTTTTCTTTTCTTTTCTTTTCTTTTCTTTTCTTTTCTTTTCTTTTCTTTTCTTTTTTCCCTTTGTAAATTAGCATCAACAGTGGTTTATTATCTAGACAGTCTGTTGGACTCCTCCAGGTGAGGGTCCACACAGCATGGGAATCATCAGCTGACATTCTGACATCAAGAAACTAATGTGTGGATGAAAGGACAAGGCATGTAGAAGTATCAGGGATGAGAGGATCTAGGGAACTAGTATATCTCTTGTTTTTTCAGTTCACAAAAAGAGCTGACTCCCTTTATAGGTATAATAATTACTTGGTAGGATAATAATGACTCATATTATTTCTAGAATGCCATAAAAATCAGGAGTGGATAAATGTGTAAGTACATGACACTTAATCATTAACGTAAAATAATATAATTGCCCATTTTCCTTTGATGAATCAGGATTAATAGTCAAATATTGCTTAGAAGTCAACATGCTACTGTATCTAAGAATATCTTATAAATTTAGTGCTCCCTTATTCTACCCACTGTTATGCTTTTTAATGAGTTTGTTTATGGAGAGCAAGAATTTTGTTACTTCACAATGTCATCTTCACCATTACAGCCTTGTAAATGACATATGGACATTTTCTCCATCTCATTTGGTGTGGAACTTTTTGGCTAAAGCAATCAAAGGGATTGTTAAATGAGTGCCTTTTTTCTCCCAGAAACTACATTACATGAGTATTTATATTCATTAAGGCTTGGCATCTTTTATTTAATTCTAATAAAATGAGAAAATACTATATAACTCCTCATACCCACTCCAACAATAGCAATTCACTTGGGCTTAATTTCAAACTGTTGAAGATCCATTAATTCATTTTTATTTCCTTAGAAAAATGTCTTACAGTGGCTTTTTTACCATTGTTTTTCATTTAGTCCCAGAAGTATTATTTAATTGTCTATACAGTAATTTATATCTTGGCTTCATAACCTCAGAACTCAAGCAAGCAATTAAAAACTTCAAGAAAAAAAGCACATGTATAGTACTAAACCCTGCTTCTCTTAGAAATCTTTTTCCTTATATCTTTTGCTTTCCCTAAGGTTTTGATTAGAGTAAAATTAAAATTATCCATCTGTCATATTCAGTGGTCATTTTTGTAGGTTAATAGTCTTTCTGGAAAAGCAGCTACAGAGTACACAAACCTGAATTACTTTTTTAAACTTTTCTATTTACAGGTAATTATGATATGTCGTGATACACCTCTTCCAAAAAAAGTCAAGGTGGGCTAAATTTTCCAAAGTCCTGTCCATGCCTGTATTCACAGAAATTTAAATCATGTAGAGACATGTTTTTTTCTTCACAGTATCTTGGTAATGGGAAACAATATTAATAGTTATCTAAGTAAGTTTAAGACATTCTACATAGTATTTTACAAAAAAGTCTTGACTTAGAAACCTGAAGACTCTTACTAATGATATTGTCTATGAGCAATGAAAGTATAATACTTAATGTATGCTCTTTCTCTGAGAGACAGGGGGCTTGAGTGGGGCAAACCTATTGTCAAAAGATTTCATATTCTCTGTACTGATACTCAGAAAAATAGACTCCAGCTTGAGGAGGGTTTCTGATGTCTTCTAAGAACACATTTCCTGAACATCCAGTATTCCTGGAACTGAAGCTTTGTGGATGAAGCCAGCAAAAAAGCCCTATTGAGAGCACAAGGGACCTCAGACTGAGACAACCAATGTGGTCTGAGAGGTGTATGACGCAGTGGAAGGAGGAGCTGCCAGTTTGATAAGAATTATTTTTGTTCATTATATTATATCATCAGTATTCAGCTTTAGGGCTTCTTCAGAAAGCCTTCTGGAACATTGAGCTGCTAGTTGTTTTTCTCTCTCCTTTACTTTTGAACTATTTTTCTCTGAACCCATGAGTTTTCTTGTTTTTCCTCTTCTTATTCTCCTCCCTGTTCTCTGGGGCAGGGCAGGGTGACAGAGTAGCTATGTAGGGACTTAAATTTCTGGCTCAGGTCAACCCACCACACCAATACCAAAATATGATATGTCCCTTCAGCTTCCCACTTCGGCATCTGCAAGTCCATGTGTGGGCACACAGTCTTGTCTATAACAGCTGAGCTCTGTTCTTCAGCCAGAAGTCTGTATCAGAATGAATGGACCTGACTTTAAACTCACCTTTGCAGGAAAAAATGGAAAATGATGTGCCAGCTTAGTCTAAAGCTAAAGGCTGACTAAAAATATATTCATGAGGAGAAGGAAGAGAAAAACTACATGATGTGCATAAATCCAGTGTCTCTGCTTATAGTCTAATAGTGTATCAAAAATTCATTAAGGAAAAATAAGTAGAGCTAAAAAGAAATAATTTCTTTTTCTATAAATTCAGCAACAGAACTGCTGCAGGCCAGTGTTAGCTGTCAGGCCAGCATGTTTGATTTGACATTAAGGAATAATAGGCATCTGGGCCCCCCTATATATACACATCAGAACAGGAAATAAGAGAAGTGTGAAAACCTGAAAAAAGATAATTTTATTAATAAAGGAAAAAAATATATGCTGCTGCTTCTTCCTGCCTACTTGCTTCTGCTCATTTTTGTTCTGTACCCTTTCTTTATCTTATAAACATCCAAGTCAAGGTCAAGTTTCATTTAGTTATCAGAAAGATGTGATCAAGTGGAACTGAACTGTAGCATATGATATTGCCCTTCTTTTTTCCCTAAATAGTCCCAGGTTCCAGGAATGAAGCCTAACAAAATGTAGCAAAGTAAATAGTTCATACCTTAAAAATGCATTACTGGATTTGGATTGCTATGAAGCAGTGTGCAGATGCCCCTGAACAGGCTGGCTGCTCAGACCATCAGTCATTCACTGTCTAGCAGTGCTCTTTCAGTAACTTGTTCAGGGCATCATCCTGCAACTAAGACAACTAAGACAATTTTTAGAGATAAAAATCTGTTTTTTAATCTTATGTGTTCTGTCAAATTAAATTCTTGGTGAAAGAAGATACAAACCAGCTACATTCTCCTTTAAATCCTCCTCCCTTTTACCTATTTCATCTATGAGACCCCTCCATGGTGCTTTCCTTATACACTGTTTCTCAATTATCTGGGCATGTCACTGCAAAGTGGCATTCATCAACAAGAAATAAACAATTTCTTCTGCAGCGCATAAGAATTTAAAGCAGCAGTGCTAGCAAGTCTCTTATAGTCTTAAAAGTGTACAAAAGCTTTGAAAATGGGAAAAACTGTTTTTAAAAAGTCATTAGTTCTGTTTTTGTGAGAGCAACAAGAACTGAGGGATAGGCTTCTTGAGTTATATGGGTACTGTCTCAAGAACTCACGGTGTGAAATGAAGCTTACTCCTTACAAGAAGTCAGAAAATTGAATTTTGCTGTCTAACTTAATAGAATGTCAGTAAATCATTGCTTCTCACAGAAGAATTACAGTTTTCTATACTGACTGTCTACTTATTAGACTAGGAATTAGCAAAGTGGTTCAGATAAGAAAGGACAGGAAGTCTGTGTTCTTACTAACATGAATTCCTGAAGTTTCTCTAAATCTGTGAGAAAAGGCAAACTGACTACTTTCCTCTTTTTGTGTCCAGTTAGTCAAAATCCTGTTTATACAAAGGTCATCTGAACTTTCAAAAAAATAAAAGCTGGGATAGCACTTCACTGCTTGTCATCTGTATATATAGTGTATGATGTAAGAGACACCACAGATTAATGCAATCTGCATCTGAAAGGAAATAAAATTTTGATTCTCTCAGATTCCTTTTAAAAACATACTTTTGGGAAAGATGATCATTATAATATAGGGGACTTTTCTTGATATGTGCATTTAATTGGCATGTGGTTAGCAGCACAAATATTTCTTCTGTTCAGTTTGCTGAATCACATCCTAAATGACATGGAGTAAGCCAGTCGAGACACAGAGTAAAGAAGCTGAGAATAGCATCAAAGTGAGAATGAAGAATATAATCAAAATTAGAGGGAACTGAGGATTTTTTGCAGGCTTCAGGAATGTAGGATTTAGCACGGAAATTTTAATCTTAATATTGCAGGAAATAAGCCAATTGTTTGCTAAGCAGTATTTAGAAAGAAAGAACATGCTCACCTACACTGATTTTTCAAACATTTTTCACTGTCGAGGGTTTTTTTGCTTCTTCTGAGGCATCTGGTTCTGGCCACTATTAAAGATACATTGTCTGCAAAGGACAAATTAACTAAATTAGGCTGGCAGTGCTTACATTCCTATGACATCTGGTGTTTCTGCCATGTTACTGATATGTCATTTTGACAAATTATGTTACATCATGTGATAGTAATGAGCAACATCATAGAATCTAAGCAATGCAATCTGCAATGACTCCAACAATTTAAAACAATCTGGGTTTTTTTCCAACTGTCTGCTACCAATTTAGATGTTGAGAGGAATAAAACAAGAGGTTAATTTAAGTCCACATCTAACCTCCAAAATATATTATTGCTTCTACTCCAATAGGTTTACTTCTATAAATACAGATCTGAAGTGCAAGCCATGAATGATGATTTAAAGATATCTAAACAGAATGTAAAATTCTTCATGAAGCAAAAAAACTGGGAGAAATTAATTTCCTAGCAGCTTAAACATATTGACTGCATTCATAATTTCAGTTCTGTTCATGATTCAGTGCAGAGAATGAGATCAGACAATTCTCTGAATGCCTAACACATTATTTAAACATTCAAAACTGATTCACCTGAATGATTTTGGAGTCTTGTTGCTTATTTCCTAAGATGACAACATATTAAGAATGAAGATATTAAGCCAAACAGCTGGGTTTTTAATTACGAAGGTGTGACATTGTAGCAGTGTGGGGTTTATTGAACGAAAAGACCTTTATTTACTAAAGTGCTTTTTCTGCCATGACCTATTCCAAGCACATTTGAAGATTCACATTCCTTTACTTTTCAGTTGTAGATTTTTAAGTAGCTAGTTGATTTAGAACTGATTTTATGGTAAAGTATATCCACAGATGTCAAATTACTTTTGAGGATGACTGTGGAGATGTCTGGAGCCTATGAGTGCTTTGCGTTTCTAGTAATCCATCTAGGGATGGATTTCTTGGAGGAATGTAGTTGAAATGGAAAAGAATGACTTTGACTTCTATAGTGAGTGGTCAACAGCTGAGCTGTAAAATAAACCTACTGTCATCATAGTACTATCTAGTCCTGAGTTTTTGTGAATACCTAGACAACAGTGACTAAACAAACACCTCTATCAAGCACATATAATGAAATAAATTAAAATATGTGAACAAAGCAAATATTTCTCCATTTTGGATTTTAAAACAACAGCTGAACTTAGCACCAGATAAAGACACCCACTGATTGTCTTTTGTGCTAAACCACTTTCCAAATAGGATGCATGGGAAAATCCACCCCTATTTTTATTAATCAGTGATATTATCTGATATTTGAAACAGCCTGAATGGAGAAAAAATTTTCAATTTCAAATTTTTAAGAAGCAATTAAACTCTCCCAATTACATGATGGTATTTTGTGAGTGGCCTCTACTGGTCCTTATCTCAACTCATGGACCTTTATTTATATTTTCTCTCCCCTGTCCAGTTGTGGAGGGCAGTGATAGAGAGGCTTTGCTGGCTGCCTGGAACACAGACAGCTTCAAGCCATCACACCATCCAAAACAGATGTAAAGCAGGGAGATAGTAATGAAAGCCAAAAACAGAAGTTAGAAAAGAGTTTTTAAAAACATGAACAAATACAAATATGTATATTTTTTGTGTTCTTTAAAGAAGGTGAATCCCACAGTTTCTGCAGAGTGGCCGTTCTTTTGGTACAACAGTAAAATGAAAGCTGAAAAATCTGTCTGAGAGCTTTTACAAGAGCTCTAGAACAGTGAGATTCAAGACTATACAATCATGTATAATTAGTTGTTTGACTGTTTGGATTCACAAGACTGGGTATTATTCCAAAGGTTTGGAAAAGGCATGTTGGTGATTTTGCCCTGTAGTTGATTCATATTAGAGCAGAGTATTTACATTAAATTAATTTTTCTTCATCATTTCTGAAATTATGTCTAAACAGTTATAAATAGTACATTGCAGTGTTTGTAAATATATAAAATAATGATAAAATAATTTATATTTTTATAAGAATAAATTCATCCACATAGCTAATTGTATAAAAATAGTAATTCTGTTTATTTTCTTATAATGAATAACCAGCATTTACAAAATTGTTATAGACATCAAAATAATATTTTATCATCTGATTTGCTTCTCAGTTTCTCATTTGAAAACCCATTTAGAACTGCAGTACTTTAGGAGAATTACAGAATCATATAATGTGTGAGGTTGGAAGGGAATTCTCAACTCCTTTCATTTCATAAATTTCTACAATAACAACCTCCAATCCTTCATTACCTTTTTGATATGGATGAAATATTTTGCCTCCATCTTTGCCAAAAATTTTGTTTGTTTCTGAAAGAGAGGAAGTTAAGAGAAAAAACAGTGTTATGAGGTTTACGGAACATTACAAATAATATTCCTTAAAAATCTTAAGAGTGTCTATATCGCAAAGCCCTCTACACAGGCCCTATACAGGCCTACCTGAAATTCAGAAACTTTCTTCAAATATTTTAAAAGGCTTGAAGTTCATTACCTATTTACATGATTGACACTGAGAAGATTTATACTGGACTACGCAGAATTGCAATTTATTAGAATCTAGAAATACCTAGACAAAAGCATGAAATTTAAGAATTATTTTATTCCACTGTTTATATTTAATGGCTCATTCATTACTCAGTGCAAAATTCTGTATGAAGACATGTAACTAAACTGCCTATTAAACCCATTAAGAATCATGTCTACAAATCTAAAGCAGAATTTGAGGCAATGCTAATTCAATATATAAAATTATTATGTAGTAATGATAAGTTAAACTGAAAAACAACACAGTTATACTGAGCTCTCGCCTCTGTGTGAGCAGATGATTCAAGACGAAAAAAAAAACATTCCTCCATATTAAGCTCCTATTAACAATTCATTTGATGAGAGGATTTTTGGGCATCAAACAATTATTCTAAGGAAGCACAGAAGAGGGCTTTCAGTCTAACTGAATTAAAGAAATGAAAGGATGAAGCAATAAAAGCAAAATCCAGGTTTGAATCCAAGTTGCATATAAAGAGGTTCATGTCTTCTTTGCTCCTGAACAGAAACTCATTTTCTGTGGCTGCCAGTAGAAGCCATAATTTATTCCAGCCTTTGCTAGGAACTGACTGGCTGACACATCTGGAAAAGGCAGCTTGTTCTGAATCCCTCCTCTTACAACCCCAGGTTTAATCTCAACACTTCAGTAAAAATTCCAGGAGTACAAAATAAATGCCTTCCATTTACCCTTCAAATTCCACCTGCATATGAGGAAGCCTATCAGCACTAAGAATGGAAGTAAGCAGAGGATTAGTTTGGGTCAATGAAGTGCTTGTTGCTGCAAATTACCTACATGTAGCATTGCAGGAAATGTCCCTCTGAAACACTCATGCATATGGATTGCATTTACCCAGCTACTGTCCAGGAGTCCCCAGGCTTACATGTGGGACTCAGCTCTGAGGTCCAGTTGTCTGTAGGATGCCTGATCACAAGGAGCTTTATGGATCAGACATTCGCACTTTGGAAGATTCATCAAAGACTGAGATGCTATAAATGCCTGTCATCCTGGAGAATCAGCATAGTGCATAAATAAATCCATAATAACAAGAAATGCAAAGTTTCCAGTGTGCTGTGCAGCCATTTTGAGTGAACATATTTCAGGGGCAGCAACCTGAGAAAAAATCATGACAGGATTGATGAGCACAGGTAGACCTACATTAGTCTCAGAAATTTTGAGGTGTTAGAGTTTAGTAAATGTGCCTACATGTATCAGATATTTAAAATAAATTGCTCCTGACTTAACAGAAGCCCAAGTATCCATCAATTATGTTGCCTCTGTAATTTCAAATGATACCAAAAAAATTCAGAAAAATGTGAAATCTTCCAGAACCATGCCCAAGCATAGGAAAAAGTTAAATCCCTCAAAGGAAATATTTATTACAAACTGTCAGATTACTAAAACAATTTTTTCCAACTGCATATCTCTTTAGATTTTTGCACTTCTTTTAATACAAGGCTGTCTACTAACATGTTTATTTTTTCTTTAAAAATAAATCCAGAAACCAAAATGAGGGGGCTGAGAAAGATGTTGATTATAAGCACAGTGAATCAGGTAGAAGGTAAAAATATCATACATATATTCTTCTTTTACTTGTTCAGTACTTCAAGTATGGAATTTCTATGTTTTTTTCTAGTTGTTATCATTGAAATTTTTTATAATTTGTGTTGTTCTCTGGACACTAGGAATACAAGAAATCTATTTCTTTCAAGAACCAAACTGCTCTGTAAAATCAAAAACTTTAAAAGAATTACTGGAGGGCTTATGCATCTCAGTGCAATGCCTACAGAAGTGGGAAAGAAGTTTGCTAAGCTAACTTAAAGCACCTCAGGATTTTATCTGTAGATATTGTGCATAATGAAATAAGGGAGTTACAGGGCATGTCATTCTCAATTTGTGAGAAAAACGACATTAAATATTGTTTGAATTGTCATAGTGAATATGTTGTTCATTTAGAAAATCTCCACATGGTTCATTTATATTTATGGCAGTTGTAAGATGTTAAAAATAAAAATATTGGAACATAAAAGTACTGTGAGAAATAATGACATAAACTCCACAGTATTACATCATTTTAATGACATAAACTGCACAGTATTACATCATTTTAATAGTATGAAATTTTTGGTGTTCCTAATGTAGTTTCAATTGCAATAGATCATGCAATGTAATTAAAGAGACAAGGTAATGGATAAAAGAAGACCAGGACAGAAACAGGCTTTTTGGATTTATAATTTTGAAATCAGTTCCTGAATTTGAAATGAATGAAGAAATGGAATTATACATGCATTAAGAAAGTAGATGAAAAGGGAAATGTTGAATATTGCTGAAAAAAGACAGGACTCTGCTGAAGCTCAAAAAGAACAGTTCTTTCATGTCATACCAAGAGATTACAATTTCCAGTATTCTACATCCAAAAGCAGGCAGTAGAGAAGGCCTGTGGAAGAAGGCTGGGTCAGACTGAGCAGGAATTCTTGGTACTCTGCAAGTCTCTCTCCCAGATCCCTGACATTCCTATCTCAAGAACTTTCTGCTTCAGAGCTGGAATACATTACTCTCAGTGATCTTCCCCATCCCTGTTCATCCATCTGGATTTTGCATCCTTGTAAATGATTTTGTCCCTATACCAGAGAGTCGTCAAATATAAATAAATGAGTGAAGAAATATCTTTTTTTCTCTTGTTTTAAATGCCAGCTGCCACTTGATATGATCACCTCTAGACATTTTGTTAGATGGAGGGGATTGTCCTGCTCTGCTCTGCACTGGGGGAGCCCCACCTTAAACATTGTGTGCAGTTTTGGGTGCCACAGTGTAAGAAAAATATAAAGCTATTAAGAGAGCATCCAAAGGAGGGCAATGAAAATGGTGAAAGCTGTAAAGGAGAAACTGTGTGAGAGTCTGAGGTCACTTGTTCAGCCTGGAAAACAGGAGCCTGAGGACAGAACACATTACAGTGCACAGCTTCGTCACAAAGGGATGAGGAGGGGCAGGTTACCAGTGACAGGACCCAAGGGAACAACATGAACATGTCAGGGGAGATTTAGGGGGGAGATTGGGAAATGCTCTTCACCATTAGGTTACCTATGGCAGTAACACAACAATATTCTGAAGCCAAATATAAGAAAATAAAATGGAACTGTATTTACAAATCCAGTTGCCCTCTCCACAGCTATGGACCTTATGTCTGACAGAACTGTAATTTTTTTCAGGACTTCTCAAATCCTGTGACTTTCTGTACCAGCATTGCTGCCAGGAACTGGTTACTTAACTCAATGAAAACTGAACCTCAGATCATGTTTCACTATTTAAATAAACACCCTCCTTTTCAAGACTGTCTGTCATTTGTGCTGTCTGTGCTTAGAGTTAACTTTGACCAAAAAAGTCACCTTGAAACTCATTCAGCTCACTCTTAAAGGAGCATGGCATGCCCAATTCCATAATTCGTTCTTAACATGGATAGTGTTTTATATCCAATATGACTCATGCCCAGATCAGCTGTCACCAACTGCTAGATGCTATTACAATCACTGGAAACCAAGGGAATTTTTACCATAAAATAATTTAAAGGATTTAACAGCCTAACATCTATAAGTGTTCATTTAGGAAATAAACAGCTTGTCTGATCTTGGTTAAACTGATTTACTGACAGTATGCAAATAAATGCCAGTTTTGTTTTCCTCATGGTATGGCCATTTCTAGTAGAGTCTGCTTCCTGCTGTGTGAAGTGCAGGTGGTAAAATTCTACATTCTAAGAACAGTCTGTGTTAGAAGTACACCAGGATTTAATGAGAGGCTATTGAATTGAAGAACTAAAAGAAACAATGCCATGGCATCAAATGTTAACTAGCACTGCAGTAAGCTTCCTTATGCAGGTCATCTCAATGAAGAACAAATGTAATATCTGTAACAGCAAGAAAAGGAATTAGGAACTGTGAAACACAAACCTTTAAAATTACAAGAGTGTTTATGCACTGGGTAATGCTACAATTATGCAATTACAATGCTGCTTTTTCCAATGGTGAGCTAAACAGAAGGAAGGAAATACAGAGGGACCAACTAGATACTGTCACATCTAGGTTCTAGAAAAAAAAAGACAACTGATCCTTCTTCAATGTTAAACTTCCCCATTACCACTAGGGACAGAGAAGCCAGATATCCCTCTTTACCACACAAGTGCGTTGCACTTGCCATTTTACTTTGCCATTGTCATTATTTAAGAGCAATTATAGCTATGCTTACTAGGACAGTTCTATTGCAATCCTTGTTTTCCAGGAGTTTATAACTCGGTGAATTTAATTCCCCTGGAATGGAATGCAATTTACAACCTGGTTAACCTGGTCACATTTTGTTACTACAAGGCTTACTCAAAATGATTAAGCCATATTATATGTCATTGCAATCCAAAATAGGAGTTCTTTTCACAGATTTTAAATTCCAGCTACACAATTTTAAGAAACTGTAACCAACTAGCCATAAGCCTTCAAATGAGAAGTTCTAGTATTCTTCTATACTGAAAGACTTCAAGGAGCAGATTTATTCATCCTTAAAAAGAAGTTACTCCAGATATGCATACACTACACATGTGTGAGCCAATTGTTACATAGACACTACATAAACAGATCAATTCTCTAATTAGAAATGTTTCAATGTTGAAACCTTGAAACAAGTGAAGTTCACCTGATCGTGGAGCTATAGTACAGACTAGGCCAGTACAGTAAGGTCAGCGTGTCCTTCAGAGACCTTGCTCCTATATTCTCTATTGTCTTGGAATAACTTTTTCCACTTTGCAGCTGATTCAGCCACCTTTGAATGCAGTTGGATTTCAAAGCCATTTGGAGGTTTCTTTGAAAGGGAAAGAAACATGTAAGTAAGCCAAGAAATATTAAAAGAGAAAAGAAATTGAAAACAATACCTAATATAATTGCCCCATTTTGCAGAGCTGTAAATATAATGAAGTACAGTGTCCTCCTACAGTCTTTTAGAAACAGTTTTTGCTCTCAGCAAGACCAACATAATTGCTCTTCAAATAATCCACTGCATGAATGTTCTGAAATATAATCACTTCAGTCTTGTTCACCAAATCTCTGGTTTATATTCCTGTATCATCTATCATTAACCTGTATTTCTTACCCTGTGGGGGAAAAAAAAAAAAAAAAAGAAAAAAAGAAAAAAAGAAGAAAATATTATCAGGTAATTAAGTAAAAGAATTATGTAGAATGTTTAAGAATTGTCAGCTTCAGGGCTGTGTCATTACTTTCTGTTTGTGTAAACTGATGTGTCAGAAACAGCAAGAAGTTTGTGGCTCGAAGAAGAAAAGCACCACTGTTACAAAAAAAAGTCTGTAGAATGTAACAGATAGTAGATAGATAGATAGATAGATAGATAGATAGATAGATAGATAGATAGATAGATAGATATAACAGAATAAATAGTAACAGTTTTGGAAAAAAAAACCAACAAAAACCGAACCCCGAAACACTTGATGTAACAGGGAAGGAACCAAAAGATAGCGTAGAGGGAAAGCTGAACAAGAAGCCAATCTCTCAATGGGATCTGGAATCCCTAGGATGTTATTAGAGGTAACTCAGCTGCTCTTAATTTAGGTAGTTTGGGATTCTGTAAGAGCATAGCCATGCTGATGCAGTGTTTAATAGGTCTACATTTCACTTTTCATCTGTAATGATGCATTTGGTTCCACGTCCTTCTGGCATATTCTCCCTGGATCCTGAAGCCTATCACTGCCCTTACTTTGCTTTATTAAGTTGCACAATTTCTTTTTTGGTAATCCTTCTCCCCTTCTTATATATTTTGTAAATGTTGAAATCAGGAGGGACATGTTAGTCTCAAAACAGAGTATAAGAGAAGACATAAATAAATAATAAAAAAGATGCCAAAAGCGAAAAGGTAGAATAACAAGAAGTTCAATGGAAGCTAATGATGGCACTGCCTACCTCAGTTTGTCACTGCCACAAGCATTAAATTCACCTTGAACCTGAAATCCAACATTTTCTCACTTCAAGACAGCAAATTAGAGTGAGAAAGTCACAAACTGGGTGGTAATGACACCCTCCAAGGCTGAGTGACATCTCCTCTCACACTTCCATATAGACTTTCCTCATTAGTTCAGTGTGTTGAAACTTACAGGAATCACATTATATTACGTTAAAAGGTACTTACCTACTTTTGGAATCTAAAGTGAGTAGTATGAAATGAGCTGAGGAAATAAAGACATTATCATTGTTAAAACCAAGCTGTAGAAATTCAATATTGAATCTACATGAAACTTGAGGAAATGCTGTCTTAATATCATGATAATAAAACAGCGTATTGTTTATTCTACAGCAGATCCACTGGAATCTTTTGATTTGATATTTTTGAAGGGAATTGAGCAGTCATTTTCAGAATAAAATACATAGAATCATAAGAATGAGGAGACAAAGAGTAGTGGGTCCTCTTAGACTATTGTACAACGTTTTCTTGAAAAGAATTAGCCAATGTCTAAAGCAATCTAGAGTCGAATTTTAAATATTTAGGCATCCACACAATCAGTTAAGAAACATGAACATTAGACAACAAGTCTCAGACAAAAGAATTGGGAGGAATGAAGGAGGAAATAATTCCCCCTAAGTGATCTTAAGGTCAGCCAAAATTTATTAAAATATACAGCAAAGAGAACTAGGTAAAGTTAGTAACAGAAATCTTCAAATCACTATCATGAAAAAAAAAAACAAAAACCAAACCAGAACCAACTTGTCCTTGTTGAGGAAAACTTATGACTCAATGCCACAAAATAAAGGAGAATAAGAAAATTGTTTTTATAGTGTCTTTACCAATATGTGATATAGATTGAAAACTGTTACATCAGATATAACATTTTGTTTTTAACAATATTACATGGAATTTATTCTAAGATTAAATACCTTTCTCCAAATACTGAAAGCAGCCACTGCTATAAGCTATGGTACTAAAAAAATAAGAAAAAACCCAAACAATTGATGTTGTGTGTGCTGTGAATGGACATATATAACATGATAGTTATTTAAAGAAAAAAATACTCCTTTCATATTCATGAAAATAAAAAAAAATCCCATGAGAGGGGAGGGAAGGAGAGTGTTTTTGATCCCATAATGCTCTGCAGCTTTTGGTGATGCAGGTGGCAGATGCTGTGTGTTCCAACACTGAAGGATAAACACTGACCATATGTGTATATATATGCAGAACACTACTCTTAAGCACAGAGTTAGCATTAACAATATTTAGAAGTTTAATGGGGCCATTTTATGTTTTTTTGAAAAATGGGAATGAATTCAGAAAAGGACATTAACAATAGTGATCTGGGTCCTGGAAAATGCATCATATCATAAAATAATTTATGAAACATTAAGCTCAACTTGTGTAATTTATAAAAGAGTAGGGGGCAGGTAGTAGTGTTAATATGCACACTGGGAAGAGATTTCTGACACTGTTTTTCAAATGGGAAGAAAGTGGTATAGGAAGGCAAACTGAAGGAAAGTTTTAGGCAGGTCAGCTAAGAAAAAAAATAAGGCATTGTGATTTGTTTGTTTCTTGGGATTTTTAATCATATTGACTAGAGCTATTGGGTAATCTGATAGGCTCACTGGACTTTGAATCACTTGAAGTACTTATATAAAAATGGAATAAATTTCTGGGGGAAAACCCCCAAGTTTCAAATAGAAATTATGCCTATTAAGACTGAAATATTTTAGCCTATTTTATGTAAGAGATCAAATGACATGACACAGTAATCACAGTAATCTTTTTGTACATGTACATCAACACCAGTTTTAATTTCATTATCAAATTCTTTTGGTTTTTCATGGTTCTTAGTAAGGTTGCAACATTTGAAGCTGCAAAGTAATAGTGAAGCCATAATAAATATATTTGCTCTGAACTCTTTATACAATTCTTATTTTCTCTTAATTCCCAGGTATTATCTGGATTAGGTTTAGGGCTAGGGCTAGGGTTAGGGTTAGGGTTAGGGTTTAGGGTTAGGCTTTGGGGTTAGGGTTAGGGTTAGGGTTAGGATTAGCGTTAGGGTAAGGGGTTAGGATTAGGGTTAGTTTTAGGTTTAGATTAGGGTTAGGATTAGGATTAGGATTACGGTTATTTCATGTCTTCTATTTTTTTATTTGCAATAATTTCATGGACAAGATACAGAATGGTGAAATTCAAATTTATAGAGACATTGAATGCAGTCTGGAGACTTTACATTCCGGCACCATCTAAGTTTTGGTATATGTCTCCTAAGCATTATGATCGGTGGTGTCCACATGGCTGCCTGGCATTCACTTTGCAGGCTGAGGATGTGTGGACCACACAGCATGCCTGAATAAACAGGTCTTTACAAAATCAATGAAACTGGTGGTGAGTTGGACCTCTTCTTCTATATGTATTTTTATTAATTTCTTTGATGTGACTATCCAGTGTACACAGATTTTCCCCAAGGGCCCAAATTTATCTGAACTTGGCATCCATTAACTCTCTTACCATGCATGGTTTCATTTTGTCAATTACTTTCTCATGGTAGCAGGATTCTTCTCTCTCTAGCTGTTGAACTTCGTAAGATCTGGTGGGTTTGTAGACATCAGTTTTGCTGACTTCAGGGGATGGTTATGTGAGCTTCATTACATGTATTGATCTCCCCTAAAAGGAGAATTTAAAAAAAAAAAAAAATCTGTTAGTAGTTGATTTTTGTGCTGAGTATGAAGATTTCTCTATTTTTATTTATCCCAATGTAAATGCACATGTTGTCATTGCTCATTTTAGTTATAAAGTCTTGTTGCAGTGTGTTCTTCATACACACTGATGTGATTTTAAAAACTCATTCTCTTTCATTGAATATGCCTCCATTTTTTGTGCTCTAAAAAAAAGAAGGTGGTGGGCTGAACTTGTATTTTGAGGTTCATTTCTTTCTGTTTGTACTTTCAAGAGTAAATCTGTGTAGTTGGAATTAATGTAGGAAAGTATACAATGTGCTCAGAGGAAAACACTATTATAGTATGGATACAGAAAAGAAGCAATTATGCATTTTTAAATTCAGCAAAAAAAAAAAAAAAAAGAGATTAGGTCATGAACTAATCCTTAATATATTTGTCTAACTTTATTTTTTGTGATGCAATTAGATTTGACATCCTCTTTAACCTCTTCAATCTTTGTTTTTACCACTGTTGCAACTCAGTACATCTCTATTAGAAAGCTTGCTTTTTAGAAGCAAGCTTCCTTTATAGTCAGAAAACTATATATTTGCAGCTGACCCTATAAGCATTTAACTTGTATTATAGTATCACAGACTCAGAGAATATGGGTATCTATACCTAAATATATGTCTAAATATGCTTAATTATGCCTAAAGAAAAAATAAATCAGAACTGAAAGTCAGATCCTACAGAAATTTTAAAGAAAATATATAAAATTTGTACCTCAGAAAATCCTTGCAACCTTCTGTAGGCTGCTTTCAGACTGGATTCACATGGATAAAATTCTCTCACACAGTTCTGAAATAGTTTGTCTGTGAAGCATGTGACATAACTCTGGTGGTATACAGTACTTTATTTGTCTTTTCTATAGGAGAACCTGCCTGAATCACAATTCATGTAATTGACTATCAGCACTAACAAACTGATAAAACCTTTAGTATTGTACTAAGGGTTTGCACTGCTATGAATTTTTCTATTCCCTGTAAAGTTAATAATTAAATGTCATTCATGATTGTTCTGTTTCTGGCTGAGCTGAAGTTCATTTTCCCACAGTGCTGTGCTTTGCATTGGTAGCTGGAAAGGTGCTGACAACACACCAGTGCTTTGGCTACAGCTGAGAAGCACCAGCACAGCACCAGTGCTCTCTCCACATCCCACATCCATCGGGGGCTGGGGGCGGGCAGGGCCCAGGGAGGGAACACAGCTGGGCATGCTGACCCACACTGACCAGAGGGAAATGCCACACCATGTCACATCAGCTCAGGTAAAAGAGCTAAGGAGAGGAGGAATGGTGGGTGTTTGTCATTTACAACGTTTGTCTTCTGGAGCACAATGCTATGTGTGCTGAAGACCTGCTTCCTGGGAAGTACCTCAACATTTTCTGCTGATGGGGAGTAGAGAATAAACTTTTTTTTTTTTTTGTTTGCTTGTTCATGCAAACTTTTGTTTTTGCTTTAACAAACTGGCTTTTTATAACCTACAAGTAATTTTCCATCTTATTTTCTTTCCTTGTCCATCTGGGAAGGGGAGTGATAGAGCTGTGCAGTAAGACCTGGTGTGCAGTCAAGGCCAATTCTTCATGATAATATCTCTAGTAGTGCTATAAGTATGATTTTTTTGCTGTAACTCATCAAACATACAAACAACAAAAAAACCCCACAAACAAACAAAAAACCAAACCAACAAACAAACAAAAAAACCAAACAAAAACAAAAAATCCAAAAATAAAACCCTAAAGCTAGAGAAAGAAACTACAAAAATTTTTGCTTTTTTTCCTTTTCACCAAAAATAAATAATAGTAAAAGAATGATTATTATATATTTCCACAGAAAGCAAGTCTTTTTATCTGCAATAATACCTCCATACCAAGGACTTGTGAAAGAAACAAATTCAATAAATCACTAGCATCACCAAAAAGCAAAATGAGTAATTCTTCTTTTATTCAGAAGCAAAGTGTCTAGGGATATTTATCAAGGATAAACAGAACTATACTTCAATTCTTGTCTCTACCTGAGGAGCTTTTGAACTCATCTGTCATATTTGAAACACCTGACTAGGCAATATTTTTCCAGGTAAATATATTGTTAATTATTGTCATCCACTATTCCTTTCTTTGGAAAAGAATGTTGGTAAGAATAATTGTTCTCTCTTGTTCCACTCCACCAAAAGCTGTTGATGCCAGAAAACTAAGTTTTTTTTTTTCCTATACCTCACCAGAACCTCTTAAGATGCCTTATATATTCAATTCTAATAGGACTATTAGAAAAGCATCTGAATCTATTTCTTATGTTCAGGAAAATATTTAAATTGTATGATTATTTTCTTTGATCCTTATTCCTCTTGACAGTATATGCAAGCATCACAAAGCTATTAAACCTTTATATCTGGAAATTTCCGTTAATGAAAAATTCAATCAGACATTTATGATATCTCAAAAAAAAAAAAATGTTTAGGCCTATATACTTTTCTGGTTTCAAGATCCTGGGAAGATATAGAAGAACATGATATACAGGCAACCTGATGCACATTTAGTCACACCTTACAGACCTCCTTACTTATATGTACCATGCAAAATCATAGAATCCTCTTATAGGCCCTTGCATATCTTATGCTGCAATTCCCTCAGAAATATCAGTGATGTTTAATGTGGTTTAATGAACTCCAGAGAGACCTTAACTGAACAAATAAAGAGGCACAGAGGCACTTAATGAGGTATGGAATCTAGCATCATCACAGAAGGGAGAAATACCCAGCAGCAGAGAGTGCAGAAAAGGCTGTAATGTTATATATTATAAACACCAGTGGATGAAAAAAGAAGTAAAAAAATTCTATACTATCTTCTCCTACTCATATTCTTGAGCACTGCCAATAAACCTTAAAAAATGCAAAACTCTTATAATGTAACAATTTCTACACTTGTGTTACATGAACTGCTTCTTGGTCATAACATTTTTATTTAATTATGTCTGTAAGCATCATAACTTATATTGATGAACACGGATTGGCATAGTTGTTTAAGCCTATAATGAACTAAATGTTATACAGAATACAATTTTCCTCTTCATTTACTTTAATTATTCTAGTTGTAAATGCTGTTGCCTTCCATGATTACTGAATAAATCTCACTGTATGATCAATTACTACAGTTTAAGAATTAGACTTAAGAGTTGTTTTGTAATTATGTACAGTTTTTTTGCCATTAGATTTCAGCATTATTCTTC
Source organism: Onychostruthus taczanowskii (assembly GCF_017590055.1). Classification (NCBI taxonomy): domain Eukaryota; kingdom Metazoa; phylum Chordata; class Aves; order Passeriformes; family Passeridae; genus Onychostruthus; species Onychostruthus taczanowskii. The sequence continues at coordinate 838,271 of NW_024504566.1, forward strand.
CTAAAATATTTGGAGACCTAATGTCATTGAGAGTCATAAAAACATTAGTGTCAATGTCCCAGAACAATTAAATACTGAACTTTTGTAAGCATTTCATTACTTAACAGAACCATATTTTTTAAAATTTGGCCTCTTTAATGTTTTAAATGAAAATACTGGTAAATTAAATCAAGTTTTGCTAATTTGTGCCAAAGAATAAAAACATCAATAAACTCAGGTGGTAGAGACAGATTCATAAATATCGTGTAGTTCTACCTTGCAGAAGGGAACAGTGACCTAAATCTTTTTTTATAATAGTTTTAGAGAGTTTCTGAATAGTTCCTGTAGAAATGGACTAATAGAATGTTATACCTCTGCTGGAGGTATAACACTGAAGCAGAAAGAAGCAATTCATTAAAAATCTACTAACTAGATTTGGAAATTTGTTGACAGCTGAAAGCTATTATGCAAACTAAAGAATTCAATGGCATACTGAACTGATCCTAATTCATGGTGCAATCAATGATTGCACTAATGACCCTATTAGTGTTTAATCTCTTATCACAAAATACAAGGTTAGGACCTCAAGTTTTCTCAGTTGATATACAATCCCAACTAAATGAAAGACTGATTCAGGAACATTGTGACAAATTACCATATTGATATATATGCAAATCTGCTCTGCTATCCCGTTATAGATGTTCTGAAATTAAAGCTTTCATCCCTCATTTTATTCTGTAGAAAAAGATCAAGAAAAACGACCCCACTTCTGTTAACATCAGCTGTTATGAACAAGCAAAATTTGAAAGATGAAATAAAAAATCATTCCTGAGCCAGTGACCAAATTCATAGATGGAATTATAAATTAACCCAAATAATTCTAAGTGAAACTACTGAAAAATATAAATTGGCATATTTACATGTTTCTTACGTGCCACTTACTGTACAATTTATAACTGCTTAAGCACTGTCCAATTTCATTTAGTATTTCTTTTCTCATTTTAATTTCCTTAAACTGACCAATAAAGGCCTAATTTGGAGATGGTGTGTGAGCTGACTTCCTGTGTTATTGTTTACATCCAATTGCTCTTGTCTACAGGTGTTACATCTGATGTTACCCACCAAGAAACAAGGGGAGGGGAATTATGTCTCAGTAGAGTGCTTTTACATTCATACATTTTTGCATCTTTTAGTAAGCAGAGGTGACTTATAAAATATTAAATTCTTTGCACACAAGCAATACAGCTGGTGTTGTCTCGTGGGTTACCAAAAGCTGTCCAAAAGTTGCTAAGGGCCCAACTCATCACTGAGCATTTCATAAAATGCTACAGAATGAAATAAAAAATTATATATATATATATATATACACATATATATATAAAAAGGTAAAAAGAAAGAAAGAAAGAAAGAAAGAAAGAAAGAAAGAAAGAAAGAAAGAAAGAAAGAAAGAAAGAAAGAAAGAAAGAAAGAACACTGAGCAGCTGAGTATCACTACATCTGTTCTACTGACCCAGGTCTTGGTCTAGCCTGTAGGCAAATACTTAATTTATTTAATTTTGCAACTAAAATACAAATAACTCTCTTTGGACTTTTATAGAATGGTTTAACATGATTAAATGTATTAATTGGGGAATTAGATCTCCTTCTGCATCACCAGTGCAAAATTGAATATGCTTATGACAGTGTTTTAGTTTGCAATATATCTTTAAATTAATTTCACCAGCCATCCTCAGTGTTATCCTGTGTAACAGGAAAATGGATGGACAAGGACAATCTGTTCTTTTGCCTCAATAACATCTGTAGATAGTACTGTACCAAAGAAACCACCTAGATGAACTTCCACCGGGAGCTAAAGGAAAAGAAATTTAGCAGCCTGTTAGGCTGACAGTCAGATTTGTGGGAGAAAAGAAAGTCAATCTGCTTTTTCCATTTTACCCCTGTAAAGTCCAATACCTGTATGAAGCAGAATGTTTTTAAAGGACCCTTTGTTCATATTTCACCAGCTCTGCATTGCCCTGACAAACTTTCCAAACCACTGTGCAACGAAAAGCAAATATTCTCTCTGTATTTCAGGACAACACAATAATTTTGAACAGAGGCCAGTTTAACATATAGTAGATAATGAGGAAAAAATTCACTTCAGTCAGTTAAGTAATAGCACTTAAAATTATTTCATAAGATATCAAGATCATATAACAGGATATGATTAGTTTCTTTCTTCTTGATTTTTGAATGGATATTCAGCATATATGATGTTAATCTTTTCACTTGAATATTTGCCAATTTACTAGTTCCAATTTATTGTTATAAAAAATTGTTTTTTCTAATCTAGAAAAAATATTTCTATGAAAAACATAAAATAATCTTTGTTTTATTTAAAAGCAGAGTTTCTTCTGGGAGTTCAAATAGTGGCTCTAAATTCTATCTAGTGAACTAGGTGCATTTGAACTTGAACACTTAGAAGTGTATTTGCCCCGATTCCAGTTTTAGTCAGAGTGAAATTATGAACAGCTTCAGAGTATTTGAAGGTCCCCCAATGGGAATTGCTTTTGGGGGAATCTTGTCTTTTTCATTGACTGTAGTGAAAATTTAGGACTTCTACAGGAAAACCTAATTTGCTTCAATCCTGCTGATATTGGGTTGTTCATGCATTCCGTATTGCTGCACAATACTACTGGCCTCTGGATGAACTGAAGACCTTTATATACATTTCATATACATACATGTATACTATTCTTCATTAAACTTATAGAGGTTCTGATTTTTTTCTCATTTTCTTTTCCATCTTCTCATATAAATTCATTACACTTCCTTGTCAAATTAATTGAATTTTTCCATGTTTTTGGAACTCGGCACCTAAGCAGATTCAGAAACATAAAAGTAATGTCTACAAACACAGATATGCATAATGGACATCCCCAAAAAGTCAGTACTGCAGGAAATCAAAGAAAATATCCCAAAGATGGGATAACTTATAACACCTACAAAGAACAATATTCCAACCTTAGATTTTAGCTATATTGAAAATTAGTCCTATCACAATTTTAGAAATATGATTGAAATATTTTAGAGCCCAGATGACTCACAAAAATGAAAAAATATATTATGTCAATTTGAGTTGTCTTTTGAAATACACCTTATCTGACATTTGGTGTAAGTTGCTGGTTAGCTGGATGAAGAATTAGTGGTAATACTGTTGCTAGAGTTACCTGATATCAAAATATAAAGAGACCTTTACAGTCTGACTACCAAATTAAAAAAAGCAATGGTCACATCATCCTCTCAGTTTTGTAGCCTTCTCTCATGTCATTAATGAGCTCTGCTTTGATAGAGCAATAATGCCCAAAAGTAATGTTGAATACTTTCATCACTACAGGTCTCCAAATTAGGGAAATGTCTTTGAGCAGTTTAAACTTGTGATGGAGAGCATTTAAGCATTTAAATGCCCCCAGCTTGATTGCTTTCTTAGAATAGGGTTTAAATGTTTTGCCCCACTGTATTAGTGAAAAATGGCCATCAACACAGAATAACCTGAGGTGGGCCATTCAGCAGGTATTGAAAAGAGTACATGTATTACTATTATGCTGTCCAATAATTGCACCTTAACAAAAAATGCAAATCATTTCCTACAAATGTTGATTCATTTTCAATATCTGAGGGCAATAATAGGAACTAGAAATGTGTTCCAATGAATAATAGATTATGAAAGACTATCTTGCATCATTTAATAATTTTTCCCTTGAGAAAAAAAATAGTCATGCTTTTGAAATCCTAATGTTTCTTGCCTATTTGAGGAACAATTATGCACTCCACAGGAATAGTGATATTTTAATTTATTTTGCTTTCCAAATTAGTAAAACTGTAGACTATTCTAGACACAGCCCCAGAATCTGGAGTTTTGGAATGTTAAGTCTTTCCTATAAGTCTCTATACACATAATACCTCATTTTTATACATCAGGATTAAGTTTTAGAAAATTCTCCCAAAGCAGAGTTGTTGCAGTCTTTTTAGAAAATACTGAATGGGAATCATTTAGGGTACGTTAATGGAGAATATTCTTGCCATACAGCTAGGCACACATGAAAAATTAAAGAAAAATTTATCTTTCACAATGACCTTTTTGGCAAAATTTTGTAATAAGGTCAAAATATTTTCACATATGGAGAGAAGATTTATTTATCAATTGCAAACATTGGTGTAATAATTCAGTCCTGTAACAGTTCTGCTTTCAAGGGTACCAAGTGGTAGACTAGTACTGTCAGTACCTAAATGTCCAGAGTAATTTGCTTTACCAGTATAAACTTTCCATTCTTATATTTCAAATCTCCTAAGGATCTCACCCATTGGACTTACACACTATAATGGAGGACAATAATTTAATGTAACTTAGAGAAACCTACTAGAGCCTGACATGCTTCTGTTGTGCACCCAGATGATACTTTTAGGGAATCTCTGCCTGTGGGGAATAGAAGTTTCTGCCTGATTCTTTTGTGTATTTTCCCTACAGACATATTCTGATGAGCTTTGTTTGCCAAATAATACCAAATTGAGTGTCTTTTTATTCAACATGAGCTAGTGACTTCTGTTTTTTGAAATATCATTCCAGAAACTGAGCCCTATCTCTGTAACTTGTACTGGTTTATTATTGTCTCCACTTTTTTTGCCTTTACTTGCTAATTATTTTGTATAACTTTATTCCAGTTAGGATTAAGAGGTGTTTTGAGTGAGTATGGTGTCAAGATAAATAGCTTTAGACCTTCTTAACTTCACAAACCCAAAAACATAGGCATATCAGCTACACTGTCAGAGATCCATACCTTTATTTAGTGAACCACCTTATGCAGCTGTACAACACAAGCTATTAATTAACTTTTTAGAAACCTTTACTCAAAGAAACATTTCTCCCTCATTTAGCTCTAGAGGAATGGACCACAAAAGGTCAATCTAATGAGAAGAATGACATAAATGTTGGCTAACAGATTCATCTATGAAAGTGTATGGTCCACACACACAAATGGACACTCAGCACCAACCTGTACCTGCCTCCACACTTAATGACCGGGTCTGATGAGCTGATGGGTCTCTTATGGGCAAACTGTTCAGATTTGAATACTTCTGCACAATGCTTTTCAGAAAATATTTTGTCTGCACTAAGGAAAAAAAGGAGCAATAAGTGAGCATGACACCCGCATTATAGCAGATTGCAGCTAAGAGGTTTGCAGATTCATTATACTTTAAGACTGCAACCAGTTAGGTATTAGTGAGGTAGAAAAATAAAAGGAGGAAACTTCATGGTAACTTCTAACAAATAAAGTTAAGAGCATATAAAGGTTGAGATAAGAGGACTTCCCCTATCACTTAGACAAAAATAAGAAGTTTCTTTTCAAAGAAAGGGTAAGACTCCTAAACTGATGATGATTAACACAGTGGGATAATTGTCCAAACTGTGTTGTTTGGTTTTATTTAAGTCATGTTCAGGAGTAATGGCAACCATGGCTCTAGTAAGCAACTGCATTCAGGCAAATAAAGTACTATCTAGAAAGGAGATGCAGAGGTGAAGCTTGCAAGAAATAGCAATACCTGCTCTGGGGAAGACAATAAAAAGTAACTCAGTGGAAAGATACCCAAGGAATATGAAAATAAAAAAGACATCCCAGTCTACTCATGTATGAACATGAATATATGTGTGTGAATTAATGTTCCTTCTGGGTGCCGTGTTTATTCTGCAATTCCAAATAATATTGTGAAACTGGTATAAGATTAGAGTACTAGTACTGCTCAGTCAACTGAAAAGAGAGTTTTGACTTGGATCAGCCTCATAACTCATGTCTGCATTCATTGATTTGGGATGCTATATATCTCCCTGTATCTCAGTATGAAATAGTATGGGGTTTTTTTTCTATTAACAAACCAAACCATCTATTTTGAAAGGTACAGTATTAATCTTCTTGGAAATTTTGCAGTATCTAAGAGCATTATCACTCTATATACTGGCATTTATAGTAATGTAGAAAAAAAAAAAAAAAAAAAAAAGAAAAATTTACGAGAAAAAAAAAGCCTTCTTATCTAGCAGAAAATATTAGTAAAATGTTTTTTGCATTTACAGTGAGAGCAAAAAAGCTTGAAATAGATTAGTTGTTTACCACCAATGGTGGCTGTTTCCTGAATTAGTATGCAGAACATATGAGCAATCTTCACCAAGCAAAACAGCAATGGGTGCATAGTAATTATGTTAGAGGAATGTAGACATTATTTAGGAAGACAAAACTGGAAATGCATTTGTGGGGGCTGGATGATATATGAAACAGAAATTCAAGTTCTGCATGTGAGTGAATACATGTGCACAGCTTTATTCAGCCATTCATGTTCTAGCACGTTTAGGAAATAACCTTCAGTTTTCATCCATGCCACACAAAGAGATAGACTATTACTTTCAGCTTATAAGATTGCAAAGAATACAAAAGCAGATCAAAAATCATGTCGCTGATTAAATAAATAAAAGAATATTCAATAGGTATAAAATACTTGTAATTGTGTTTCAAAATATTTGAAAATTATTGAACATTGTGTTCTTCATTTTGTCATCTATGTATTTCTCCAAAATTCATTTCAGCTATATTTTTTGTGCATTACTTTTAAGCTTTTCAGTTCATTAATTTGTTATCTAATTATATGTAATTACTCTTTCAAAGCAGTATACCTACTTTTCAAGAACTACAAAATTTGTACTGTCAAATGTTCTGAGAATTTTTTCAATCCACAACATTGTTTCACTTCATTTAAGCTCCAACACACTAATTTAGGAAAAAACTGGACCAGCATTTTCTTATCTATGAAAATAATATCATCGTCTTAACAAAATCTTCTTATTGTCTTACTCCATTTCTGGTACTTTATGGAAATTAAGCAACAAATAGGACATTTGTCCTTGATTAGAATGAACAGATTTTTTACTTAATTCTATTAAAAATTAAGACCATAAGTACTTAACCTGTTTGAGAAGTAAGATCACACCCACATCTGTTCTCTGGCATCTCTTTTATATCTAAGAAAACATACTGTGCTTGGCGAAACTTCAAAATTTAAGACTTGCATTGTCTTTGTTTCTGGGATTTTACACGTTTGCAAAATCTTTTATTATCTTTCTTATTCTAAAGGAGGGCCAGGATGGCTTTCAACTTACCTCTCTGTTGCTGGTTGCTGTCTAGAGACATATGATTTATTGAGTTGGAATTCTTTCAGTTGAGTTTTGTTCTCAAAAGAAAGGGAACTTTAAACAGAAATTTGGTAGTATGTGCATCTTTGGTAAGTGTATTCTGTAAAGTTACAGAAAGTGTTTCTGTTGTAAAAAAAATAAATTTCACCTTTGTGTTTAACTGTGCTGTCAGACCCAGGAACAATTCTTCACAGTTCATGTGTTGATCACAAACTGGCAAATCCAAATTTTTTTTTTTTTTCACAGAGAGCAGCCTGAACATACAAGCCACTATTTTCTGTTGAAAGATAAAGCACTGTTCTTGCAAGAGTTTATCTGAAGAGAACAGCAAAATTTTATCATCCTTGCTTTCCTAAAGTAGGTTTGTATCTTATAAGCCTATGGAGGTACGTATTGGTCTTGTAGCTTGTTGGAATCTGGAGAGCTGGTGAATTCAGAGGCTTATATTCACTGACTTTTGAAGTAAATCTTGGAAGCAAAAGAAAGAGAATTTTCAGTTGTGCCATCTTGATACATTCTCTAAATTAGGTTTTTATAGTTAAACATTGTTTTTCTTGGACAGGACAAAAAAAAATAAGAGGACTTTCTGATCCTTACACTTTCACATTGCAGCTGGAAGTCCAAAGAAAAGTTACCAAAGAGAACTCACAGTTAAATCAGGCTCTGTTTTACATAATCTTCACATGATCTCTGGAAAAGGATAAACTGTCCCATATAATTATTGTCTTCCCTAAAATGTAGATAGAGGATGACATCAGTGCTTAAGAATGGAATATTCACAGCTGTATCCAAAAAAGTATTGTCCTCCATTTGGTCAGTTAAGTCCTTGTTTGTTTTCAAACTGAATATGCATACGTTAGCCCAGTAAAAGCCAAAAATTTGAGATAATTTTTTGGAAAGACCTTCAGAAAGCTTACTGTTCAAATATCTTTATGACCCAGCTGGATACAGTCACAGAAATTTTTCCAAAATAGGCTTAGCCAGAGCAAGAGGCTTCCCATCTATCTGAGGAACTGCCATCTCTAAAAGTAGCAGAGGGAAAAAGGGAAGTAGATTCTAGTGCAAATATGTTGCTGACAGCATCTGAATGGGAGTTTATGAAGGATTGCCTTTTATCAATTCCCATAAATTCAGAAGGGATTAGATATCGGGGAGGTTTAGTTATCTGAATATAGGCATTGCTACAATATGAGCTGTTCTGTAGCTTCTCAGCTGGCCAGCAGCTTTTGTTTCAGAAAACCAAGATTCTGCTGAAGAACCTTGTATATATTTTCCAGACACATGCAGATACTTGACGTACCTAAATTGATTTAATAGACATGGGTTTTGGGAACTGAATTCTACCCTAAAAGTTTATCAGTTAATATTCTGCCATTTGAATAGCAGTTAATATTTGCCATTTGAATACCAGGTTCCTTCTAAACACAACGGAACTGTAGAATTGTGACTTAACAAGAAATCTGAAGGAATGCAATCACTTGCAGACATCTCCACTGAAAACAATATTATAGCCATTACTCTAATAATATGCTGTAGGAAAATTATGGATGACCAGTGAACAGAAAGTCAGCAAGAAGCTTAATTAATTTATTTGTTACAGAGATTCTATGGTCCAGGCAGTAATTAAGATTTGGCAGGCTCCCAAGCCCATCGCCATATACTCAGACTGCTGCCTGTAAGACATGCAGTGGGTTTTAGTAGCAGATTCTTAACAGCAGTACAAACTTTAGCAACTGTTGTGCTGTTGGGTTTGGGACCCTGTAAGGAACGGCCCTAGTCTGCTCCTTTGCCACATAATAAAGTTATCTGGACTTGGCCTGGCACAGCCAGAGGCTGCCACGTTATTTCTATGGTTTTGTAAACCTGGTGATGGAGCCAAAGCTCCTCTGTTCAGTGTTGTTCAGTGGTTCTACCTAAATCATTACCAATTTTTAAAGAGCTACTACTACCACCAAAAAAGTCTTCAAATACATTTCCCAAGTAACATGGAAATTAAAAATACAGAAAACAGAATGCAAAAAAACAAGATTATCAAACAAGACCCTCATTTGATGACAGGTGTAGGAGATTTAAATATTATCATATAATACAAAAAATATAATCATATAATAAAAAATTATAGCTTTATAAGATTAAGTGATTTTCACATTACTATTGCATCAGTCCACCTCTCAGAAGAATATATTGAAGAGCACAACAGAACAAAGAAGCTAGGTCAAACTGCGGTTAACAGTGGGGTAACATTTTTAATGCTCTTATCAATAGGACAGAATGTTATTAACATAAGAGAACTTGCTCGCAAATTAATGTTTTAAGTTTTATTCTTTCCAGGGGCAGAGTGAATGCTCATTGATGACACTTGCTATCCCAGGATGTATCAGAGCTGCCTTCCTTCAAAAATCCACATTCTTCTACATGTTTACCAGACAAAACAGACAACACTTTTCAGTGTTTGGAGTCCAACATAATTATCAGTAGTAGACTGGATTAGAAGAGTGTCTAAGTAAATGAGTGCTGGTAAATGAGCATTCACTTTTAGTGCTGATTTGTAAAGTTCTACTGAATTAGATAGGATAATTAACTCATTTCTAAATGGCTGAAAATTCTTAGGACAGCATAGGGTTTTGGTTTATGCATTTCAATCTTAACTGTATGACTGCAGAGATAAAACATGCATTAAACACCAGTATCATTGTGTTTGTGCCTTGGAAACACTGCTCACATCTGTATTTCCCAGTGAAACAATGTATAATTTACTAGCTCTGGTGACTTTTATCCCTCCAAGGAGTTCAAAGACTTTCTGTGCTAGGTAGTATAAAAACACACACTTGTAATGGTAAATACAATATATTAACTAGCATCTCACATTGCATTGGATGAAAAATTAAGTCTCAGAGGTGTTTCTGGTATTTGGAATAAGAGTTCTCATCACTTTTTGACATGGGATTATTCCTCTGGGCCTCCTTTTCAGAGCAGTGTTTCTTATTGTGATGCAACAATATGGTAAATACCCAGTGGTGGATATTGCTCCTTTATACATGCCTGGAGGAGTTTAAGTACTGTCTTGTCAATGTCACACAGTATATCCACCATAAGTCCTCTATAGACTTCCCAAGTTTTTTTTCTGCAAAAAGAGAAGAACCCATGCATTAAGTCATTTCATGGAAAAAATAAAAGAACTGCGTCATTTGACCCTGAAGAGATTGTAACACTACCAGAAACTAGAAATGTGAATTAAAATAGCTCATGTGAAACTTATTCAGTAAGCACATTCAAAGCTGCAATGCATCACTCTAAGCCTCTGTCCCTCATCTGCAAGACTTTACTCCATATCCATGACCAACAATATTCCCAAATTAAGAATAAATTTCAGAATAGGTCTATTAAGCCATGTCAGATGTGAGGCTACACAATCTCAGGAAGATGATACAGAAATACAAATAATTATGGTATTACAGAAATACAAGCAATTATGGCCCAGCCGTGAAGGAGTAAGAGACTGGATATAACTCTGGGTCAGGTTCAGTATGAGAAATACGACAGCTTTGCATCTTTGAACTCTAGTGTCTCCAACAATGCAGGACCACAGTCTCATTACAATTATCCCAATTACTGACATCTTGATTGTAGAGATGAGCATTTGGAGACAAGACCACTTCAATTTCTGGACTCCATTACAGCTGACATACTTAGTCATGAAGATACATGAATCTAGAAAATAATGCTGCAGTGTTTCCATCAAAAGAGGAATTCATGTCATTTTCTTCACTTTTGGGCTGAATTCACAGCATGCAAAAAATGTTATCAAATCAAATGGGATAGGACTCCATGGCTTTGTACAAGAAGAAAAGCTGATGTTTCATATCAGATGATATAAAAATACAATTAATGGTGCATTGAAAAAGATGTTATTAGCAGAACATAACTTGCTGAAACCTCAAAGCTGTCTACTAGATTAACAACCAGATGATAAATTAATACTTAGTACCTAAGACCTTTGAGAAAACATAAGGGAGGAGTATTTATTTCTTAATTTTTACATATGGCTTTATTTAATATCTGAACTAAGAAAAAATGCTCTGTGGATATTTAAACACCTGAAAATAGTCAGGAAAATGGCATCAGCATCTAGAAACCCATCAATTTACCAAAATGGATTTTCTTCTTTCAAAACATATATTTTAATCAACATTCTTATTTGTTGTATCTTTTCGATCACAAACTGTTTCATTGCAACAATTTCTCTGTATTTATGAAGTTAATTTTTCATATTATGAGCACAACAATAACAAGAGTCAGAATATTTTTAAATTTAATGAAGAAAATATACATTGATTATATACTTGAAATTGCATTGGAAGATGATAATGTTTAGAGCAACTGTTAATCCAGGGTAGATAGAATTCAACACGTGTTTCACTTGTGCGCCTTTTTCTTCTGGGTTGTGGATGAATTTCTTTGGAAGAAACTCAGAGGAATTGTGTTTTTCATTGGGAATGAAGAACAGATGTGTGTAATGAGTACACAGAGTGAGAAGGAAATGTGTGCAGCTCCATATTACATCAGATTTTTTTCTATCATTCTCAATTAGCTCTGGAGAGCATTTACTACAATGTCACCAGCTGCTCTTTCAACTGATTGTTCAATTTTACTAAGTAAAATACACCCTATACAGTCAATTTTATTCCACTGCCTTGTTAAAAATTACAAGACAGATTATAGCAAGCCAATGTACTTGTGCTTTACCATGGCACATCACAGGAGACAAGAGTAACCCAGGTTCTTGTTAATAGATTCCTTGGGGTGGATTAGAGTGAAACACTGAATGATTGATGTTTGTAAATATATATACACACATATATAAAAATGTATTATAGTTTATTTTAGAACAATTTGGTTGCAAAGCAAGTGCGTAGCTGTTTTGATTGCTATTATCTATGCTAATAATATTAATAGTAATTAATAATAATAGTAATTAATAGTAATAATATTAAGGCATTGCAATATGAAAGTACAAAAAATATCACCCAAGGTTGTGTGTAAAGGAAAAGAGAGAGAGAGAGAGAATAAGAGTGTGAAATTCTCACCACCCTGTCAACCTTCCATGAGTCTTGATTGTTGCAGCTTAGATGTTCCTTGGTCAAAGTGATGGCACATCTGAGGTGGGGGTGGAGGGGGAAGCCTCTAAAACAGAAAGTCCAATGGGCTGAAAAACACTCAGTCTAGGTGGGAATGCCCAGGTATCCCCTCAGGGAGGAGCTTTCAGTCTTCTATTGGAAGGCCTCAGAAATGAGTGTAGGAGTGCTCTGGGAGCTTTTGATGGTTTATGACACTTCTAAGACATGACAGCTGCCTCTCAGTCTTCTGAGCCACGATGCCCTATCAGTCTTTCAATGGGATAGGGCAGGAGAGTGAGTTTTACAACCCAGGGGTTTGTGTAAGCATGACAAGAGACTCCTTTCTGTCTCCACAAGGTTTTCTTCTCTTATCTCACTCATAGCACTTATGAGAAAGAGCAAATTATTCACTTTCCATCTTAGAGGCTGACCATTACACACCCAAAAGATTCCTGCCTCTAAATTCAGCTCTAACAGAGCACTCTGATGCCTCCACAACTTTGGAATATTTTGAGTCATTAACCCATAAAGTCCACTCTCTTACATGCTTCTATCATTCTTCCATTTTTAACACCTTTTTTACTGTTGTTTTTATCAGCAACTAAACGAAAGGGAAGTACATGAAGTCCATGGGTATTACATATCCTGTATCTTGTCTTTCAACCTCTACAATTTATTTTTCTCAAAGGCTTAATCTGAAATGAAATTAAAGGATATGGAATATGTTATTTATTTTCTATGCATTGAGCTAAAATTGAGTTTGCACCAAGATGCCTACCCCTGGGTTAAACGAATGAGTAGAGCAATCTTCGTCAGAGAGGAAACCACTTCCTTCTTTACAGTACTGTATTGAAATAAGCTGAATTATTATACAAATATATTTGATTTGATGTACTTTGTCCACTTTATCAAGTAGGATCTCATTTGTAAACCAATGTCGTGTTTCAAAGGCAAATTCCTGAAAATCTTTGAATTTCATCTCAATCAATATACCCTTGTACTCTGCTTAGATTGAATTCCAGAAACACAAGATAAGATTCACAAAAGTTGTTTGATCTCTAACTCCTTTAGACTACTTAAGAGTTATATCTTCTTAAAGATTTATTTCAAACACAGAGACATGTGATAAATTTAGAAATTATTTTTAGAAAAATATATTTGTTTTTCTGATTATTTATATTATTGAAGACATTATACCACTTCAACATGTAAAGATTATTCAAGAATATATGAGAATAGATACAGACTAAATCTAACTTAGATTAGTCTAACTTAGATTCCTTTCTTAAATAACCTGAGTTTGGCCCTTACCTCTGTAGACACATCTTCTTTTATGTACCAACACAAGTGGGAACACTGGAACTATATGAGACCTTAATTTTTGAACTTTGTGAGCAGTGGTTACGTAAACATAGATTTTTACTCCATCTAGCAAGGGTAAACTCACAGTTCTGTGATGACTAAAAATTGAACAGAGCCACACAGCTGTGCGATAAACTGTCAAGCCAAGTCTGAACATGTGTTTGGCAGGTGTTTGGCACAGTGGGCAAGAGAAAATATTTCATCATGATTAAGAAGAAATGGTTCTTGTAGACATTAATTACTTAATTCCTTTCTTCAGGAATGCAATGTTTTTTTAAGCAGATAGTATGAATATGCTTTATGTAAGTGCATTGTTTCAAAGACACTGGAAGATAGGAAAGAGGATTTTTTTGGTGTGAAAACTCTTAGGGTCCAGGATAGCAATAAGATGTTATACATAAAAAATTATTTCATCTATCCTTTTATCAGGGCAGCCAGACCTCAGCAAATGTCTACCTAGTAATTCTGTGGCAACACAGATACACATTGCATGCATCATTTATCTAAGAAGTAGTGGTGGCCAAGTTTTATTGTGAGGCTGGAAAGAACATTCATGAAAGGGCATCTGATGACTTAAATGACATCCCTGAGTATTAAACTGCGACTTCCTCTAAGAGAAGAAAACCTCCTTCAGCAGATTGAATGTGAGATTTCTAAAATTACACTGTGAAAAAACACACAGCTAAGAATGTATCTAAAATAATTTACATCACCAAAGAAAACAGCTTGAACAAAGATTAGCCATTATTTCTGCTTAATTCATTATTTAAAATTGATTTATGCTGCGGTAGACACTGACAGCCTTATTCTTTGATTTTTCTCTCTGTGATTAAAACAGTGGATTCTTCACTTGTTAGGGCTGGATTTTATGACAGTGCGTAATAGTCAATCTCTTGCAATTTCTACAAGTGCCTCATCTAATACAATCAATAGTTTTTTCCTTGTTCCAGGTGTCATCTCTGTGATAAAATCTGTCTTTTATGTGGTTGTAAACTGATCATGGGTCATAAAATATAATGAGAGCATTTCACAAAGTGAACACATCATTACTCATTCTCAGTATTCACTGAATGTCCAAGTAAATGAAAGCAAGTTTTATCTTCATATATTGCCAAAACTTATATTCGATTAAAGGCTCACCTAGGTAATGGTCCGTATTCCATTCTTATCCATGTTTAATTTGACGAATTGTTAAAGCCAAATTTTTCCAAAGTTATAGGGTGTCAAATCACTCAAGGAATAGGATGACAAAATTTTGAGTGATCAATTACACGCTGAACAGAAGAAGACTGAAAAATCTGAATAAGGAAGCTTATGTGTTCCTGATAGTCTACTGATTTATGTCATTAAGACTTTTTGCCACCAGAAGAAACATAAGTCATTACACTATTTGAAACTGCTACTGACAATTCTAATTATTTTATTGGAAGATGTAGGTTTGTTTATATTAAGTAATGATGTTACTTCTTCCAGTTTATGGGCAAGTGAATAGCTATTAAGGAAAAAATATTTTTGTTTTATAGACAGGAGTGTAATTAAATATCTGACAATGGAAAAAATCTTAATAGATACTTGTACACATGAAGTGTTTAATATCTAGTATCAATTAAAATTCAGAATGGGAATACTTATCAGGGGGTTTTCAGTAACACATTTCAAGATAAAGTAAGTGAAATAATTTGATGGTAATGCGTAAAAACCTAGATTCACAAATCACTTTTTAACCTACAATGCTCAATGAATTATAATAAACCTCAGGAACATCCAGGATCCTACTAGGTCTGTAAGATTCCACAAGGAAATGTTATCTCATCACATCTTGCCTTACTGGATCTTCCTGTGTTTTAAACCATAGCCATCAACCCCTTTCTGAAAATAGGATTCAGAGATGAGTGTGCCAGATAACACAAAATTCTATATTCAGTGAACCACCAGATGGAAAATGTCCCAGAAGTCAGGAGATCCAAATTCAGCTTATTCTCTCAAGGACATGAATGTCAATGTACGCCTTCCAGAAGACCACAAATCTAGTATGATTTTCTATGGTGGGTCTTTCTCAGTCCTTACAACTGAATCCATTTGATTTTGAATGAATAAATATTAAGACAAAAAGGAACTAATTAAGAACCTGGAACTGAATATATACGGCTTAGCTTAAGCATCTAAAAATTATACCTGTTGTCTGTTCTTGACTCACATGGGTCTCTTTTTATAGTCCATGAAGAGAAATAGGCACCAGAGGGGCAATTGTCTTGTGCTGATATAGCCATATAAGACAGCCAAGATGAATTTCCTTTTTGGATGTTCCTGTTTCTCTTCTTTGACTGTGAGTGGAGCATAGGTGACTACCTTATAGTTGGATGTATAAATTTTATATGTCTAAAGTTATATGAAATAGATTCCAACCCCAGAGGCTAAGGCAGGGCGCTAGGACATGAAGTCGTAGAAAAAACAGTCATTGCTCAAATTGTCTGGAAGGATTTTTACAAACTAGAACTCCACTTTTCCAACCCCCTTTACAAAATCTGTAAGACTAAGCAGATAATCCAGTAGGGGCTAGAGACAGGAAAATATTTCTTCTGTGGAAAAAACATAATATCTTACATGGGATATCTGTGTATTTATCTTTTGTGATGTCTATGCCACCTTCTTAAAAGGAACTCTCACCTACCTGATATATATTTAACTAATGAAAAACACTTCGTTTGAATTAGTTTCCTCATCTAGATTTTCAATTTCATGTGGCACTCATTACTAGCAATTAAATAGGTTATCCCATAGAATCTTCCAACTGAGCAGTTGCAGTTAATATATCAGAAATTGGCAGCATTGTTAATAGCCACGCAATAAGACATATCTTTCACTCATTTCCTCGCCAAAAAGGCGAGGACCCTTTGTACAGCCTCTTTTTCTGCACCTTATAAATTTACATCTTGTGCTTGGTGAACTAGAAAGCAGCACACTGTAGAGTACCAAGCTAAGGAATTATAGACTAAAATATCCAAATCTATACTGATTTGCTATGCTGCCATGAATATATTGGATTTATAATAACTGATGTATAAGGTAAGTTATGTATATGCCTTGTGGTTTTTGTGTTTCACCATCACTGAAATGTAAGTGATAAAGCATTAACTTTTTCTGCGGTAAGTATATGCTCAGAAACCAAAATATGTAGCAGTCTAGTAGTTCACCTGTTGCTTGTTGAGTTTGACTAATATTTGCCCAAAACAATTGAAGACAAGCCTTATACTGTTTGGCTTTATTGGCAAGTAAAGTATTTGGCTTTATACAGACAAGTAAACACACCAGCTCTCATTCATATTTAATAATGTGACCTGTCTCAGCCAAGTTGAAGTTGCTGGTTGGTATCTTTCCTGGAATTATACATGTGCAAAGGCTGGGGCGGGGGGGCCTCTGATGAGACATGCCTTTTTAAACATCTTTTCTCTTCAGTCTGAGTCATTGTTTGTTACTTCTTCCTTTGCTTTTAGCACTTTGAATCTTTGCAATGGGGACACTTACCTCTGCTAAGTGTCAATAGATGTAGATACACGTGAAAAAGAGTAAGATACTGTTATTTGGGAAGCTGTGATTTTGGATATGACCTACACATGCCTAAAATTTCTCATCTGACTAGCATAAAATATTGATAAGTTGGTGTCCTGGTTTCAACTGGGATACAGTTAATTTCGTCTCCGTAGCTGATACAGTGCTGTGTTTTGGATTCCAAATAGAATGGTATTGATAACTTACTGATGATCTGGGGGTTTATCCTAAATTAAGGACTATGTTTTTGTGTGTGTCTTATGCTCTCCCAGTAAGAAGGGGTACAAAAAAAGAAACTGGGAGGGAGCATAGCTGGGACAGGTGATATTCCACACCCTATAATGCCATGCCCGGTATATAAAGTGGGGGAATAACCTTGAAGGATGGCCAACTTGGGTTTAAGAAGGAGTCTGGCATTGGTCAGGAGGTGCTGAGCAATTGCATTGTGCATCACTTGTTTGTGAGGTTTCTTTTTTTTAGATATTAAACTGTTATTATCTCAATGTACATGTTTTACTTTTGATGCCCTCTACATTCCACCAGGGTGGGGGAGAAAGAGAAAGGGATTGAGTGAGTGGCTGTGGCTGAGGGGAGCTTAATTTCCAGCTGGGCTAAACCACAACAGCTTTGTCATGACTCTGGCTCTTCAATCAGTCAGGAAGAGTACAGGGAGAAATACATTCAATATACTGTCAAGCACCAACAGGTGCTGTGGGATAACTTCTGAACCTCAGAGTAACCACAACCCACAGCTGCAGTTTACCAAAAAACCTGGGTGTCACTAGTTGGAATCTTCCCGTACTCACCTCAGTACTTATGCTAACTTAAAGAAATTCAGGTTAAAAAAGCTTGTATTTCTCATAAATGACTTGGTAAAAAAAAACCTTTAAATCTTCAATGAGCATTAGTTAAGGTCAGATGTGACTTTACTTGAAGTGATGACTACAGATGATATTTCACAGCTAGAATTTTGGATAGAACTTTCCTCATCTGGAGAAAGTTCTGGTCAGGAATATATATTACAACTACTAGGACCTGATTAATCATCTGCAGAAATATGGGGGGGAAATAGCTTCTTCACAGAACAGGGATTTTGCACAGGTGTGCGTGAGAATTCTCTAGGAATAATGCTGAGAACAAAACAACAATGCAATATGATTTCCAACAGAAATGAAGCTATTATTGTACTACAATGGGCAAATAGGAGTTAAATAAAAAACTAGTTATGTGAAGTAAATGGAGTTCACTCTCTTCAGTGTCAATAGGCCTCTGCTTATTCATAAGTTCATTTTTTTTTCCAGATCTGAATATTACCACCTTTTTTTGAAAAAGAAATATGTACAAGACAGTAAGAGCTAAAGAGTAAGAATGGTTCGAAAATTAAAAAGAATGGAGAGGAAAGATTATTTCACTGATTTTAGCAAGTGTAAATAGGAACTAACTGAAGGGAACAACTGTCTCCAGATGAATCCAGGATCACTGCAAAGACAGTAAAAATCTGTTCCATTACAGATAAAACAAGTAGTGATCTTAAACTGAGACAGCTATTCTAAGACATGA
Organism: Onychostruthus taczanowskii; assembly: GCF_017590055.1. Lineage (NCBI taxonomy): Eukaryota > Metazoa > Chordata > Aves > Passeriformes > Passeridae > Onychostruthus > Onychostruthus taczanowskii. The sequence continues at coordinate 857,054 of NW_024504566.1, forward strand.
GCACAAGGACCCTGACTTTTGACCACTTGCCTCCTTGAAAGTTTAATGTTCTTTTTGTATATTCAAAATGTTGTACTTAAGAGCACATATGAAAGAAAAGGATTTAGCCATTATGTTTCACTACTCTTTTTTGAATTAGTAGAAATATATATCATTGCTCTAACAAGTGCAGATTCTTCTTCTTAAAAAAGGTTCACTAATCCCATCTCCAAAATCCTAATTAGGTACTTTAGAGTGTTTTTAGCAGTAATACCAATTTTCTCAAGTTCTTTGAAGGAAATAGCTCTCTTTAGAATGCAATTTGTATTTTTTTTTCCTTTACAACAGCCCCAGAGGTGAACGTTATCTCATAGTAACACACACTTTATTTTGTATCTCATTGCCTGAACAAGCAAGGTATTTGTGAATAGAATTTTTAAAAAATCCTGCTTTCCATTTTGCTTTTACATTCAGAACACAATAAGATAAGCAAGGGGATTTTTCTATTCTTTGTGTTTCTCATAAAAACCTGTTTCCTCTTTGGTGCCAGTATGACCCTTAATTGTTATCATATGAATAACATTGGAAAAATTAAATCATATCACTCTACGTGGACTACACCAGACACTTTGAGTGGCAACAGTGTAAACTATGCTTCTGAATAGTCTGTTTAGTGTTCATGACAAAACGTGGCATAACAGTTCATTTCTTCAGTAAAACACATTAACAGTGTAGGATACTTACATATTTTACCTTTTCTGTGGCACTATTAAAATTTCAAATTTTAAGATATCAAAACAAGCTAAATGCATTTCTCAAAATGTCATTTTGCTTCATACCTGTATACATGGAACTAAATATACAGGTGTCTATTTAGTGCAATGAAATCACTTATCAGTAATACACAGACCCAATGTGTTAGGTGTGCTTTGCCCCCATTATCAAAAGGTTGTTTTTTTCAATATGCATCCAGGTCAGAAAATGGGGGTCTTTTGGCATTGGGAAGAATTAAAATTCATAATATATCATGGAATTTTATATCTAAGCTTCAGGGTAGGAAAAAATTATCAGTTAGTGCTGACTGAGGGCAGATACTTCTCTGAAGATTGCATTAATTGTCCTTGGAAACGTCTATTTCTTGTCTATTTTTTGCCTCTTCTTGATTGAAGAGGCAAACCAGGCAAACAGGTAACCCTAGATACCTTTTGGAAATAAATCATCCAGTGAGCTGAATTCTATCAGTGGGATCTTCACTCTCGAGTTTCTGACAATTTAGAAGTTTAATTTATATGGCCTGAAATCTAAGTGAAGTCAGTACTGCATCTGAGGGTTCAATTAATCTGGCAATACACATTTTGTGAATCCAGATTTTCCTCACAAGGCTACTGCAAAAAAAAAAAAAAATCAAAGGCTATTTTTGAAAGGACTATGCTCCAGCAGTTTTCTCCACATTACCATCTTCCAAATGCCTCAGCAACTAACCAGTAGCTTGCAATTTATTAAGTACTTTCACTTCTGAAATTCTGAAGCATTTTTGCAACTCCTGTCAGAGGACTTGTAAATCTTTAAGAAATTTAAGGATGAAAGTTTATTTGATGAGTAACTGTAAAAATGATAAGCAAAAGCCCCAATTACTGTAAATCAAATATTGAACTATAGGGTTTATGTGATTCTGAAATTACATTTGATACACACACATGCATATATACATATACATACAATAAATAAAAATACAAATTGAAAATCTTTTGTTAAAATGATTTCTACAGATGGCCAGAAGCAGCAACAAAGTTCAAACTTCCTCAGGAACGCCAGCCAAACTTTACAAAGGATAATTATTTTCTTGCCCTTTTTTCCTTTTTTCTCCCTACTCTGATTCCTTTTGCAGGATCCTGATGAGATACCTTCTAAGCCTTCTTACAGCCTGTGGGCCTGTTTCTTTCCATTTTGCCTTTGTTTGGTCATGTGAATGTCTACAGTGTCTTGTTCTTTGGTTTTTGTCAGATCAAGTTAGAATTAGCAAGTTGCAGCAAGAATGGTAGAGCCATTTATGCAAACAGGCACAAGGAAAGAAAGAGTATCACTGTAAGGATCCATTTTCCAATCTATGCTTACTCATGACAGAAATAGATGCATCTCCCTCTGGACTTCCATAACTCTAAATAAAGAGTCTAATTTTAGCTTGTTTTCTTCTACTTCCTCCATGTTCAGAATTTATAGCCTGGCAGCTTTTATCAATAAATTTATCCAGATGATATTAAATTTAGAGAAAGCCTAATTAGTACCATAATAAGTGGCACAAACTCAACACTGTGTAACAATTACACAGGAAAAAAATATGCCTTGACATGATTTGCTTCACTGAATGAAATGGTATGACAAGCCTGCATCTCACCAGACTTAAAGTGTGACAGCAGAATTGTAGCATCCCTACAATAGTCTCATACAGGATTTTGTCATCTCTCTTCTCAGTTTTCCCTTTGTATTTTCCTATTATTATATATTTTTAAATGGTTATAAAGTCACTGCACATGCAATATAATCAAATGACCAATCAGATTAGAAGCAAAACTTTAATATAATGTTCTGGTTTGAAACAAATCCTCATTAAAAATTCAAGTTTGAGGGAAAAGATAAGAAGAAATTAGTATCCCCCATGGTAGTCTAATTACTTTTTCCCCACCTACAGTGGAATGAAAAACATTGATTGATCCAGTAGATAATAAAATGGACTGAGAAACAGAAAAAGTGAGAAATACAGTGCCAGAATGCTAGAAACACTACCATTAGAAGGAGGAGCATCAAAGGATAATACTTTTTTTGTAAGGAAACACTTCCCATAGGATCTAAACCTGCAAGATTAACTCAGTATCTTATGTTGCCAGATACAATCTTCACCTTATGTGAGTTTCAGGGGAAACTTGGGGTTTCAAGAAGGGCTCAAAAAGAGCTCAGATTTTGGCAGAAATTGTCCCATATTAGTGTATGAAATCTTTAACATGAATAAACCTGACTAAATGGAAAGGTTTTATTCACTTAGGGTCAATGGAGGCTGTTGCCACATTTGCTTAATAGGCTATGTTCATGTTGAAATATTTTAGAAATATATATTTTACTTCCTGGACTAGTATGTGAGCAAATAAGATCTTGCATGAAAATAACTGCCAAATCTGTTTTTAAGGAAAAGGCAGGAATAGTGGCATCTTTTGTGAAGTCTAATATTACTCAATTTGATGTGTTTCTAATGTACCTCCTTTAAGGGACTAAGGTGAAAAAATTCTTATTTCTGCTTGATTGTATTCATGAATTAATGTAAATTGAGGTATTCAATGAGTAACAAAATCAGCAGCAAAGTCACAAAGTCATATGAAGACTCTTCATGGCCATGTGCATGTCCATAAAAATTCCAGATACAGAGCAAGGACAAAACAATTATTTACTCTAACACTCTGATGGAATTTTAATGATATATCCAAAGTGACTTAATGGGTATGCCCTGGAAGAGGGGTATTCACCACACTAAAAATGCCCTCATAATAAATAGTTTTATTGCATGACCCTCTAGAAAGGATGACAAGGGAGGAAATGAGTTCACAGTCAGCTACATTTGCCTCTGTCATGGTTTCAGACAATTTATAAGGCAGACTCCTCTCCCCACAAACAGCCAACAGTGGACAAGGACAAAACAAAAAGAAACCAAAAGAGTCCAAAACCGGTCAAATTCCCCTCGATCCATTTGCTCCGTGCCATCCAACAGGACAGTTCTCCCGACGGAAGCAGCTCCATCAACAATGGCAGATGGAACAGGGTCAGGGCTGCAACTTGGGCAGCATCTGGAACCATGAACTTGGGCAGTGGCTGGAGCTGGAACTGGGGCAGGGTAAAGCTGCAGCGTCAATTGCTCTGCTTCTCTTTCAGCCATCAGGACCCAGTTGGTGTTGGCACTGCAGTTCTGAGTTGGTTTTATGTTGTGAAAGGAAAGACGCAGACTCGCTGGGCACTGAAACCAGCAGCTCCCATTTGCAGAATTTGCTCTGAAACTGTTTAAGACTGAGAAATATACTTGGAGGCCCAAGGCAAGCAAGGAGCTCAGAGAGAAACAAAGGAAGGCTTCAGCTTTGGCTCATGAAGCAACTCTTTAGCAATCTGGCAAGAACGAAAAGACAAAGAGGCTCTGCATGAGTGTCCTCCAATACTTAAAGTGATCCTGACACCCCCATCCTACCTGAACCTAGGCCCAGACTACCTGGTTCTGCTTCTGGCCCCCGGGTGTTAGAGGAACAGTGACAATCTTGGGCATATAATGTAGCACAGATATGGAATACAGTACACATTTTTTGGGTTTCCAAGGATAGTCTCCTACTCAAGTCTCAAGTCAATAGTGCCTGAAAGCTTGCAAATCGACACCCTTAGCTCTGTATATAGTTTATTTTTTTAGGGGATTTTGATCAGGTATGTTTCCCAACTCAGAAACACCAAATTCATTAAAGAAATGTGGAAAGTAATTAACAATTACTGTGTTGCACCAGGAAATAATGGACAGATACAAAACAAACTGCTTGAAAATGGTTTTTGATATGCTTATATCATAGAGTTATCACAGACTTGATTCTGTAAACACTATAAAATAATTATTTAAATTAAAAGTATAATGTGCTTTATCTATTTACCAACAATTTCTGTGATCCTTATGCTTCTAACAGTACTTTAAAATAAGAGGTCCTGTCTAATCAATTAATAAGCAGAGAACACTGAGTCATAAGATGGCCCACCTTAAATATGGCTTATATTGTCCCTATTGCAAGAGTCCTTTAGTCTTTTATTGATCAAATCTCCAAAGTCTGTTTTCCTAATTTACATATATTAACATGGGCATGTCTTTAATTTTGCCCAGCATTTATTCATAATCAACATGAGGTCATTACCACCAAATTACAGGCGCAAAGCAATACAAGTTTTTGAAGGGGTTTTTAATCTAAAAAGAGGAGCAGAGAAATTAGGTGAACAGGTGAAGTGACATAGTTGAATGATCAGCAAAGATCTGCTTTCTCTCAGTAAAAACAATGAATTAATGGCAAAAATGGAGGATTGTAAATCTGGACCTAACTTGTAAAAGGTATCAGAGATAAATCAGTAGAATACCAGAGAGTTTGGCTTTAAGCCAGAACCACTGATTTGAAACTATAGGAAACATGGCAGGAGAGTTTTTTCAAAGGAAAATCCTACTTACTAAATTTTCTGTATTCTTTGAGCATATCAGTCACACGGAAGAACTGCAAGACATAGTACATGCTGTTTCCAAAAGATCTGAGCTATGTCCTCACTGGAGGTTATTTGGAAAGTAATGAGCCCAAATTATTTTATGAATATGGATGAGCAATGAAGGTAGAAAAAATGAATTCTCATGTTCACAAATGACAATTAACTGCACTTTTCTTACCTTTGGATCTATGTGTTTGTATGTTCAGTATATAGTTACCACTATAATTTTAGACATGCAGTAAAATTAATCCTATTTCCTTTGCAGTCAGTCAATTTGCTTGAATCTGTTGCTGTTTACTGTCAGGAACCTACATACACCTGTCAAAAGGCAGAATTTTGCTTCTGTGGAAGGTGTTGACACACTTAATTTATTTCAGGCTGCAGCAATTTACGAACACTCACTGTCATCAGTTAGGATCAGTTTGGAGTTTTGGTGTCACATTTTCCGTATCAAAAGAGACAGGACTGTTGTCTGTCAAAAAAGAGATTTATTTATGGACAAGAACATATGACTTGAGCAAGAAATTCAATGTATTAAAAAGAATCACCACGTTAATAAGAAATTTCTGTAGTCACCTGGTTTATTTGGTTTCAGGTGATACAAAGCCTGAGAGCATCTTCCATCCTTCAGTTTTAAGAGAAGTCGAACAATCTGACCTGTATTATTTCTCTGTTTGTAAGTCCTATTGCAGGAGTTCTGGATGCCTTTTTAGGTCTTCTTGTTACTGTCTATTAGTTCATTTGGTTAAATACAAGAAAAGCTCTTCTCAGTGGTGTCAAGCAATACGACAAGAGGTAGAGAGCAGAAACTGATGCACAGAAGCTCCGCCTGAGCATGAGAAAGAACTTCTTTACTGTGCAGGTCACTGCACACAGCAACAATTTGCCCAGAGAGGTTGTGTAGTCTCCTTCACTTGAGATATTCAAGAGCTGTCTGGACATAATCCTGTGCCATGTGCTCTGGCTGATTGAGCAGCAAGATTGGCCCAGATGACTCAGCAGGGTCCCTTCCAACCTTACCCCATTTTTCTGTGATTCTGGGAAGGCATAACCTGTATCAATGCAAGTAGTGAAACAAAGTGACAGAGAAAAAAACCCTTCATGTTCCAGGCTTTGTTTCACATACTACCTGAGAAAAACAGAAGATGTTCCACAGCTCCATTTTACATTGCATTTTTCATGTAGATGTTTTCAGCACTTGATTTTTCATGGTTAAGGAATAAGCGCTCATGTACGCCAAACTAAATATTGGAAATATAAGTAATTCAGGTACCCTAAAAGAAAATACTAATTTTAATTACTAAAACTATTTAAAGGTTTCCATTTGAAATGCTTTTACTTTATCAGTGAATTATTTAATATTACCTATAATGCTATAGAGGAAACCTGACACACAATATTACTTCAATTGAAACACTTCAGTTGAAGCATTCAGTTGAATTCACTAAAACTGAATTTGTTTTTGTGGGGCTTTTTCCTGCGTTTTTTATTTTGTTAACATTGAAGGACTTTGTTATAACAGTGATAATATTTTTGTTTCCATTTTTAATTTTTGACAAATTATATTTTTCTGGTAGGATAATTTTCTATTAAATTCTTTTAATAATTTGTGATGTGCCTATAAGTAAATGATACATACACACGAATAAAGATTTCTGAACAAAACAATGACTGCAGTGAAGAGAATAAGTTTATCCTGTGTTGTGGGAAATGGCTTATTACCTCATGCTGCCAGCAGGAATAAAATTCTTGTTTTGTGAGTCTTCATAACAAATATTAAATTTCCTATATGTTTCCTGGTTAGCCCAAATAGTTTTCACTGTGTAATTTATTACTTGGATATAAAACCAAATAATACAAAATGGTTTAAAATACATGTATTGTGTTTCTTGCTGTTATAATTTTTGCAGCATTTGTTGCTACAGAATTGTCATGGAAATTTCACAAATCTGCTTCACTATTTAGTTAACATCACAGCAGAAATTAGCCCTGAAGTGCTACAGATTTCTACAACCCTAATGATAGTCTGAATGCAAATGTAATTGATGTCTTTCTTCTCCCAGCTGTTACCTTTAGCCACCTGACATTATGTCAGTAATGAGAATCAGATCTGAAATAAAAATTCCATCACATTCACAGAAGGATAGGAAAAGTATTATGAGAGTCTCAAGGCTACGATGCCAGAAAATGTTTGGGGTTTTTTTTCCATTTCTCAGTCAATTATGCTTTTATTTCAACCTTTTCTGCCTAAAGAGAACCGGCAGGATGATTAATACAATTTCTACAGACAGCCTGGAATTTGCATTTTCTAACAGAGGAAGTGACAACCTAAAGCAATTCCCTGGTCTGCTAAATCCAGTATCAGACCACTGTCAGTAGAAAACACTAGCTGATCCAGCACACGGAAAAAAAGAGTTCAGTTGTGGAATGTTTTAGGGATTTGCAACTGAGGTTGCACTCAATGAGCTAAGTACATTTAAAAAAAATTGCTCCATTAGCCCACTACTTTCTTAGATGAAGATGAGGTGTAAGGAAATATTTCCCTGCTTCCATTGAACCCTGCGTCCTGCAGACATCAACAAGAATGAAGGGCTGACAAGAATTATGTCATATATTGCATTAAGAAATTATATATAATTTGGAGATTTGTCGATTTAAAAATCAAGTGTCTGGGTTTTATCTTCTCCATCAGGTTGTGTGTTTTTCTTTCCTTTTTTTTTTCTTTTTTTAATTTCATTGTAATCAACGCACAAGAATCAAAGGTGCTGACCACAACCCAGCAGTACTCTTCAGCATGTATCTCACCATATCTTCTTCTAGTGACAGGGTCCTCACACAGCAAACTACTAAATAGCTGAGGTACTCTAAACATAGAAGTAACTTACACAAGCACATGTAGCTTTTGGAGGGCAGCATGTATTCCTTCTAGTCAGTTACTCCCAGGTGCTTGGTAACAGATCTGCTTCTGTGACAGTATTCGGGTTCTGCCATAACAGATGTACTCCTACTTCTGGTAGTTCTGTAACACCTGTAGTACCTCTCTGGCTACTGCTATTGTGGTGGTTATTATTTTTCCTGGTTTTGAGAGGTTGCACTGAGCTATATTCAAGACCTGAACAGTTTGAACACATGAATGCTGTGTAAAAGCAGGAATGAATTCCAGTGTAGATGATGAGTGGGTGAAGGATGGAGTTTTTGAAAGTACTGGAAAGGCTTTGAAAAATACTTGAAAGTAATGAAAATATGCTGGCAGGACTTATTAGACAAGGGATTCTAAGACTTTGTCAGTGTATGGTATAATATGGGTGAAAAGACAGTTCTCTGCAGGTGCACTAAATTTCTGCAACAAATTAAAAAAAAAGCAGTTTCTACCAACTGCTTTTGCTGTGAAAATGTTTTGGAGAAATTTGACAGAACAATGTACATAAAGCCAAAGGATTATTTCAGTGTGTAGATGACATACAAAGCACACATGCTCTTTGTCAAGACAATCTGAGATTGCTGTAAAATTACTGCAGAAAACATTAATTATTAATTAACATATAAATATTGATCATAAGCCCACAACATCTAGCCAATAAGAAGATACTTGCTACTGAATATATTGTATTGCTCTTTGACTACCCCAACATTAAGACAAGACAAGAATACTTCCCAAAACATTTGTGCTCTTAAATTTCTGTAAGCTACATATAATTTTGGGAATATTAAAATCCTTAAAGAGTTGTTCAGAATCACAGAGAATATGTAACAGCCCCAAACCCCAGATCCCTGAATATTTTTCTACCTAGGTTAAACCCCACGTTCTCTTTTTTTTTTTTTTTTTTTTTTTCCTAGAGATGTTATTCAGATGTCTCTCTTCTGCCTCATGAGTTTTCCTCAGACATTTACTTTTGAAATATCTGTTTCTATGACAAATCTGTTTGAAGTTAATGAAAACATTTATAAATGTTATTATGAAACCAGACAGGCAAACCAAGAAGCTGTACACACTCAGATCACATACCCAGGAATATAAATTCAAAGTGTTAATGAATACTACAGAGAGCTAGTAGTCATATTCTACATATCAAATTCCAGCACTTGGGTAGGCAATGTTATCTTCTGCCTGCATGGAGTTCTGTCTATTATTTTCTGGATTCATGTTCAGGCATCTGCTTCCCAATGCAGTTTTGGAATATGACTTGCTCATTAAGTCCTGGGAGAGTACTCTTTTAATAAATAAAAAAGCAACTAAGTAAATAAATATATAAATAAATCAATTCAACTACTTTAAAAAATTTACTACTCATGAATATGCTCAGGTTTACATGCTGTCATATTTGTCTTGGTGGGAGGTCACTGACCTCTGGAGGTTCTACCTTCAGAACTCTTACCTCTCCTTCCATTAAGGGGAAGCTTGTCCTTTTGTATGTGATATAATGGGTCTGTCTTAAGACAGACCCATTTTCTTGCTCCACAGAAATAGATAAGCCTGTTTCACTAGTTTAATCATTTGCAGAGTAGAAGACTTCACTTACAATGAAAATTTTAAAACTACTCAGGTAAGATTTCATGGATAAACTGCTTTTGAATTAATGCTGCATGATGGGGCCTTCCAATTATAGATGTTGTTGAAGTAATTTTCTCATCCTATCTAACCAGATTTTGAGACCATCTTCTGTTTTGTGATATAGACTGCTTTCCTACATAGAAATATCTGAAGTCTTGAGATAGTGTCTCCCTCTTCTTCCCCCTGTAACATTTATTAGCATCTCTCCAGACAGCCACAGGCATCTATTGCTGTTCTGTTAAATTTAGTTCCCTCCTTAGGTCACTCTCAAAGCTGAACACTTAATTTCCTTTCAATTCCTTTCCTCAATTTCCAAGGATGAAAAGAAAATGAACATAATTTTTATTCTTATGCTTAGAGATGTATATGGAGATTGTGTGGACTCTTAGCAAGCAGATATTTGTCTTATTCTAGGAAATTTGTAAGGCCCACAGCAATATTACCCGTTCTCTGCCAGAATGTTTCCTGCAATAGGATAATTTCAGACATTTTATTATTCTCAGGAGAATCTACTGTCTCAAGATCTCCGCCCTGACTCTCTGACTCATTTCTCTTCTGGTTTGGTGTGAAATTCTAAGTAGTGTAGTCTTAAGTGGAACCTACTTTATCTTTTTCTGATCCATTAAAGAGTGTGAATGGAATTTTTCTCTTCTAATGTAGCGCCAGAATTTAGAAGTCTTGATTTAAGGTATGTATGTAGGCTTTTGTCCCTTGTGGCCAGTGTCATTTAGTCAGCAGTTCAGTCAAATTAATTAATCTCTCCATGTGTCTATTTTTCTCCATTGATAACAGTAATTAGCTTAGAGGCGCTTGTTTAAGTCGTACATCTGCAGCTGGATCAGACCAATCTCTATGTACACACTCTGTGGTTACACACGATGGTACTGCTGCCACTGTAAAGACACACTGGTTTTAGCAATGCAGCAAAGCAGCTATGACATTCAACATCAGCTGTAAAATCTTTCTGGATTAGGTCAGCTGCTGAACTGTTGTGGCATACTACATGGCTAGAAATATCTGCTTTAAATGTAGTCCTGTTCAAACTGCAGCCATTGCAGAAATTCTTTAAGATTAGATTTTTACACTCCTATAGATTTACAGATCTTCACATGTTTTTTAAATTCATTCTACTAAGTCTGAGAGAAGCAAGAATACTGTAATTTTCCTGCTGATAAAAAGTATCTCTCTTAAGGAGTTCAGAGAACACATTAGAAGAGGAATTCTCTAATTACCATGTCATCACTGCAGAGGAAGTAATTCAAACAAGGACTCTGTCATCTCCGTCCAGGATATTTTTGTAGAGTCTAAGGTGGAGATTACTATAAATCTACAGAGATCTTCCTGATCTACAGAGAGCAGTCTGAAATGGGTGGTTACCACTACTGAGTCTGAGAAAAATACATCCCATCCTTTACACAATACTGGAGATTTTGGAGAGATGTTAAGAATTGGAACCCTATGGAATTTTCCTGTATATCTTTTCCCAGTTAAAACTCAGTGAAGTGCTACAATTTTAATTTTGCATGTGAAATAATCCTGAAATGTAATTCAGACACCATTAGTACAAATATATAGACATACATACTGTACTCAGTCTTGCCTATAATTTCTGTGTAATAAAACAATTATAATAGTAATAATAGCAATAATAACAATAATAATAATTATTGATGTTGTTATCATTATTGTTATTATTGTTATTATTATTATTTTTGTACTTAATCAGTTTCACTTATCTGGTGATCTCAAGGCATTTAAAAAAAAAAATCACTCTAAGTAGCACTCTAGAGTTCTCTGTATTTCATTATAGTGTTTTAAAAACATAATTATGCTGAAGGAAATATAATAAATGAATTCATTTATTAGAAGAGGAAACATAGTTTGTAATAAAACCAATTAATATGTGTGAGTTTAGATATTGTAATTGTACCTGGAGATGAATGAACTATAAATACTGCAATGACTACACAACTACAACCCTGCTAATAAACCTTGGTTTTCACATGCATGCGAAGAGTTCCATTGAATCTTCCATGGTAATTCTTTCCTATCTAATCCAGATTTCATTTGTGACATACAGAGGTCAAGAAACGCAGTAGTGGACTAAGTCACTGTACCATTTTAGACTAATTGTCCATTCCAACACTATTAAGGGAATTGCTTATGTTGTTTTTAATATAAAAAATGCATACAGAAAAATATTGCTTCATATTTCAAATAATAAATTATTGATCATATTTGAATGTATTAATTAAATATAATATGCTATAAATTTTGGAGCATCTTAAATAGCCCTGTCTGTTTTACAGATTTTACAATTACTGAAACAGTTGTCATTAACAACAGATCTCACTTAATAACATAACAAGCTCCTTATAAGCATTAAGAAACAAAATTAAATTGAAATCCCAGCAAAAAGTTTTGAATCTTTGGCATGTCTTCTAGCATGGTAATTATTGTATTTTTTCTGTACACTAAGAACTACAAAATAAACTACGTATACTGAAACAAATGTGTAGTATGTAACTTTCCACTCATAATGTGAATATATATGTCTGGAAATGATGTAACCTCATTTCCCATGTTCAGCCAGACAGTGATATTTTGCAGAAATATCTGCAGCTAATAAAAATAGTGTGTAAAGGGTAAAAGGAATTCCAATGCTTCATTCTATGCTGAAATATGTAAGAAACTAAAGAACTTTATACGACAGCCAGATTTTGGCTAATTCAGTATCCAGCCTTTGTCTTTTTATTTCAGTAATCCGTACTTGCCCAAGGGAAAAAGGTGGGGGAAAATGTAAACTGGCCGTTTGCAGCCTGAGAGCAGCTCCTGCCTATATTTTACTAAGTAGGGCTTTGCTGAGAGTGGTTGTTCACAAACCCCACTGGGCTTCTGGTCTAGATGAAGTATCCAGCATAAAAATCTTGCACTTGCCTTCCTTTTCTAGGCCAGCTTCCAAGAGTACAATCCTGAAGACTTCAGAAGGCAATGTAATAGAATTGCCAATAGTGACTTCAAATTCTCCCTGTCTAGGAAAATGGTCAGTTTGACTATTTTGCTGCCATCATAAAAAGGCACAGTGAGGCTGGAGTGGAATGCCTCGTTCTTTGCACTGCCTTGTTTCCTGCAATTCTAGCATATCATTTACAGCTTTCATTAACCTTCTCTGAAATTCTAGTATTAAATCTTTTGAAGTGGTCATATGAATGTGGGGCTCAGTGCATACCCAGCTTGTAATATTGCTCTGAAAAAAGGATTATTATATTTATGTGTCATTTTTCAATGCCTATGATTTTTCTAAGCAACCTGTAAGGGTTAGTAGTTAGGGTTAGGGTTAGGGTTAGGGTTAGGGTTAGGGTTAGGGTTAGGGTTCAGCCAGGCTGTACAGGACTCTCAGCAACCTCATCTTGTGAATCCCACCTCCATGGCTCCTCAGAGACTATTAAAGTTGGGTGGTCCTGTTGACCAGCAAACACCTTTTATAACTGGGGATCTCCTGTGCCAGAGCACCCTTGTGGTTCTTGAGTATTGGCAGATACACTGGGATGTCTCACAGGCAACCTGTGTAATTTCTGGGTTTCTGTAAATTAGCATAGCCAACTTTATTCAAAAACTGAATCTTTGCAGGTTTATTATGATATCTTGGTGTTTCTTTAGCAAATCTTGTTGGAATCAATGTTGGTGCAAGCACCTGGCTGCTTTATTAACAAGTGGAAGTTGCCCTTCCACTTGTTGATGATAATGACTATTGATGGTTAATTATATGTTTCTAATCTCCTAATCATCTTTCTAATCTTTCTAATCATTCAGTTTTACTCAATATCCTTTTGTGTTATAAGAAGAAGTCAAGAGGATATGATGAACTATCTTTTCTGTTCCATCAACTATTTCCTCTCACACAATATGGCAATATGTATGACAATGTCTTCAAAGGTATTCCTAAATATTTCTGTATGTTCAGCTTCATTGAAGTTGCCCACCTGGTATCTCACCATCAATTCAAATTGTATTGCCAAGGGCTATTGAGCTGATTCATAGGTGAATTCCTCAGATTACCAGGATTCTGTTATTCTGTTTCTCTTCCTTTCCTTTGGTTAGCAGCAAATTTTTGCAAATAAAAACTGTTAACTTGTTTTTAAAGAATATGACTCCTAGATATAAACTCATGTTATTTTGTTTGGCTATACCTTTTATTTTTCTGCCAAAAAAACTTCCTTTCCTTTAAAATTCCTCTACCTTTATGTCAGATTAGTGGTGCAGAGAACTGAAAAAAGCAAAAAGGTAGAGAATACTGATTTTCAATATCTTCAGCTAGAGTCATGTTTTACAATGTTCTCATTTAAATTATGAATTAAAATTAATAAATTATGAGAAAATGTGATATAACATGCAAACCTATGCAGAATAGTGCCCTGAGACTTTCAAACTGCTGTTGAATCCCATAAATTAAAACTATGTAATAGTGACTGGAGAGAGGCTGGATTTTCATAATTTCTTAGACCTCCAAAGGCCATGCAGATGATCTCTTCCAGAAGTATTTGCTGCTCATGTCTCTGCTTATATACTACTCTCCCTCACCAGTAGCCCACATATACAGATAAAGTGAGAATGCACAGACTTTGCAATGGGTGAAGTGCTCTTCACCAGTCCTACTGCTGCTTCATGAGTGAAGCACTTTAAAACTACCCAGGAGCAAATCCATCTTCCATAAGAGAGATAAACCAGGGTCTATGGTATCCATCCTTGCTGCACACGGGCAAGAACATAATCAGGGAAATAAAATTGCCTACAGCTTTCACCGCTGTAAATTTTCTACCTCTATTGAAATCAATGGAGCTGGGAAAATTTATATTAGGTCAGGGATTTGTACCAGCAGTTTCTAGGCATGATTCTTCTTTGCTTGTAACTGGTGTTTCCAGTTACAGTTATGCAAAGTAAATGCAAACCTTTCCATTCTGCACTGGTTGTACTTTATGCCTTCTATTTTCAATTACTGCTCACCCTTTCATCCTGCAGCTACCAGATTGTGAAAAAGTTTTAGTTGTGTGTATATATCATGGGGTTGCCTAGGCCTTTTAGGGCAGGGTAGTTGCAAGCCTTTAATATTACAAGTCTAAGTGACTGTAAACAACCTTGTGGCTTATATGAACAAACTTAAATATTCCAAGGATAAAAAAAGCTATATTAATAGAATCACAGAATGGGAAAAGTTGGAAGGGGCCACAGTGAGTCATCTGATCCAACCTCGTGACTCAAGAAGAGTCATCCTGGATGACAGGATTGTGCAGGACTGTGTCCTGATACTTCTTGAATATTTTTATATTAGATTCCAGATATAAGCAGAGCGAACAGATTAGACAAAAATCTAAAATAATACAGGCTGTGTAATAGAAGAGATAAATAGCTGTTCTGAATCCAAATTTGAAATAGTTATATTGGTAAATTCATAGAACTCTGTATGTTTGCATAGTCTTTCACTGATACACAAAAAGTTCTGATCTGGGATTGAACAATGATAATAATATAATAACAATAAGTCAATCTGCTTCACTAATTTTCTTAAGGATTTTTTCTCTTTAAATCATATTTGTTTAAGCTTGAGGATATATGAGGTTTTTAAACCATAAATGGAAAAAGAGAATGAGAGATATAAAATGCAGGGTATATATTATATAAAAGAGTAATTAATAGATGAGCCTCTCTTTAAGACACCACAGGTCAAATTTTTGAGTCTACAGTGTTGAAACAAGAGCTGATGTTTTTCCAGAGTTATGATAATGCTATGTAAACTTTTGACCTCATCATCTCAGTTAAACTGGCAATATTTGCATAATCAGCTGTCACTCTGTTTTCTCTTTGTTTTTTTCCCTTTCTCCAGACTAAAAACCTACTGGCACTTTTTTAATAACCACTTCAGAAAACGGCTGGTTCTCACAACTTATCAGACCAGTGCAGAGCTCCAATCTCTGCAGTAAAAATCATAAGGGCCTTGGCTGTACCTGCTATATAAATAAGGCATACAAGTACCAGCACTGAGGAGTAGAAATAGCTTCCAAATACTTTTCTTCCTATTGCAACACTCATCTAATAACAGGTCAAAAATTAAGGCTAAGTGTTTAGTTAATGGATGTTGCAAGTGCAGGAACACATCTGAGGAAACCATTACTTTAATCAAACTGGTGCATGTTGAATCAATAAATATTTGTAATCAATATTTGCAAATATTTGGGTAAGTAATATAGCTAAGGATGACACACTCTATTCAGGCTATTCAGATACCCAGGAGCAAAAAAAAGAGAAAAGAACACATGATCTGACTGATTCTGAATCCTTAGAAAAGAGTCATTCAAATAATTTTTGTACTGTATAAAAGCACTTACACCCACCCTGTAACTCTACTCATTCACTCTGTAACATAAAATATATGAATACACTGGAAGCACTGAAATTAACTTTAAACTTGGAAATAAATGCACTGACTAGTACCATCAAGAGAATGTAGTCCATAAAGCAGATATTTCCAAGTGAATCCCTACTTCACTGTGACTTTGTTGTTTCTACTGATGTTCTGAAGCAATGGCCTTAAGCCTAGAAAGACAAACCTTTTGAAAATATTAAGGGAAGAGGTAGAAAGCAGGAAGCATAAAACCGTCAGAGAAAAGCGCAATGAAAACTCATTTCCAATATTTTTTGTACTGTTAAATACATTTTGAAAGCTTGTGTTGTGCTATGAAAGACAGAAGACACCACAAAGCAGAAAGCCATGCCTGGCTATCATCAGAAGTCACAATTTTTCTGGCTAGGGAATGCTCAACTCAGTGCAAAGTCCTTGATCAAAGGATGGTATCCCTTTGGGAGCAAAACAGCAGAAATGCTTTTGTATTTCCCTGTGAATATGGACAGTCTTGTAGGTTACACTGACAAGTTGACAAGCACATCTACTTCTCTGAGTCTACCACTTATCTTTTTGTGCAGATGAGTTTAAATTACAGATAATTAATTGATGTTTGACTGGACTGCTTAGTTCATTAACCAGAATAAGAAAAGATCTGTTACTCTTATAACTAGATGGATTCCTTCCCCTGGGAATATGGATGGACTCATTAGACAGGGCTTCCTAATGATTCTGCTCTTGGAGTAGTGCTATTAAACAGAAGCTAAAGCTTCAGAAGAAGATAAAGCCTTTATTTCAAAGAAATATACTGCTGATTTAGAAGGGTTGATCTGATGACGCAATAGATCTTTGTCAACTTTAATGAAATGCTGTACCAGTTCAGGAACATCACCAACACCTGCATTTCAAAGGCAGGTTATTTGTTCTCTGCTAAGCTTCCTGTGCAATGCTTCAGAATAACAGAGAGAACAGCTAAAGATCCATGGCTTGGGAACAGTGTGCTTTAATCAAGGCTGACTTCAGACCTGACCAGAATAGTAATGGCATTGAGCAGCAGCTCAGGATCTTTCTTTAACCTCACAAAGACAGATGGGGATGGAGAGATGTGCTGTACTCAACAGTAAAACTTTTCTTTCATTCACAAAACAGCTATTTCATGGACAGAGTTCACTTCTATTTGTACAATAATAAGGGCAGTATGCCAGGCTAAGCCTTTAAGTCATTGTGGCGGAACTGAACTCAGTCACACATCATCAGCTTTGTAGCAGGTAGAGCTGGATGGTCAGGAACAGAACAGCAGTGCTGCAACTGAACATTCTTTGCTATTGAACCAGCTGTGCAAAGCTGAGCAAAAAGTGCTTCCTGAAAAGTAGCTAGCAATCTCTTTTCCCTGCTGGCAATTTATTTGAAATAGAGATTTTAATTCATCCTCCCTTCATGGGTTTTCCTGTACATTTTTTGAAAACTGTTCAGCATTGAGAGCAGTACCACATCACAGGGGTAATTAGCTTGATTTCCTGGTTGGGTCCATCTGGGTTCATCCATGTGCCCTTTCTGGATAACTTTGAAAGATTGTTCTCTTAATACAAATATGGCAGAAAATCAGAGGCTTCAAGGATAACAACTAGCACATTCCCCAGTTTTTTCTTCCTCCTGAAAACACCCCAGACCACAAGTTGCTTGCTCACTTCACCTCTCCTGCTTCTGTGGTGGGATGGAGAGGTGAATAGAAGTCACAAAACAGGTAAAGATAATGGCTTGAGACAAGACCAACTTACTGGAAGCAGCAATTAAATAACAAAAACATAAAGTAAGAATACTAATAGAAGAGTGTACAAGACAGGAGAAATGATTCACACATGATCACACCTGACCACACACTCTGGCAAAACACAGAAAGAAGTGACACTAAACCTACTGTGCATTGTGTGGCATCGGGTAAAATAACCTCAGGGTCCTTGCCCTGCCCCTCTTGTCTGCTGCAAAAATGAACCCTCTCCTGGCTGGAACCAGGACACCAAAAAAATAAACCAAAAAAAAAAAAAAACCCACATAAACCAAAAACCCCACAGTAAACAAACACACACACACACGTTTAAAGATTTATGGGACTTTTATTACTTTGAAATAATTGGGGCTGACAGTAATATGCTAGATTCTTTCAGCCTGTGAAGTATAACATCACTTTGCTTATTTGTACAACACTGGGAAGAGCACACCTCTATTCTGAAGCTTGTAAATTACCTCTTTACTATTATTTAATGCTTAAAAAATCAGTAACTGAGATATTCAATAAAACATACAGCATAAACACTGATTATAGTGTTTAGATACTGATTGTAAAATCTTAAAATTATTGAACTATTGGTTTAGACATCATGAAAATGAATTCTACTGATGAAACAAATTTTAACTCTTTGCAGAACATACATATTTTTTACATAAGTATTTAACAAATTTTTTTTACATTACTGTCTGGGAAAACAGGGGAAAAATACATTTTTTTCCCCATTAGTCTAATAAAGTCCAAAACAAAGGTCTAAACTTATGCTAATAAGAACATTAAACTTTCCAATAGGGGATTTTAATTAATTTCTTTAGACATATGACTTTAGTGAATATTGTAAATCTTTTTCTTTCTGAAAAAATCTGCTTATTCAATGACTAGCTCTAGAAGAGTCTACCCAAATTAATTTGTCATGAAGATTTACCCCGAGCATAAGTTCATCTTTATTTGTAGACTGTTCAAATGCAGCTCATTAGACAAAGCAAGTATAAGTAAGCCATAACCAGCTTTTAAAGTATCAGTAAAATTTATTTGCACCCAAAAAAACCCAACATACAATAGAATTTCACAACATCTTATAATTTTAGAATTTTTAGAATGCTTATATTTTTTTCTCCATTGATAGACTCAAAAATGTTCAAACTGTTAACAATTTTGTAGGGTGGGCTTTCCCCCTTGTATTCTTAAATATTAAGGTAAGAATATTATTGACCTTCAGTGCCATGGTTGTCCTGATGTTATTTATTCAAATCTTAAGGAAACTTTCATGTCTGACCATTCAGGAGATGCTTTGGCAGTCACACTTGCATCACCAGAGACTTTCAGTGGTGGAAGTGAAGCCCCCTCACACTGGGCAGCCCCAGTGAGCTCCAGGGAATGCCTCACTTGACTCCCTACATACACCACACCCACAGATTTGGACAAGGTTTCCTTAATGGCTTGACTCTCAGTTTCCCATAATGGCATCTCAGATCTCTGGATCCTTAAAATAATTTAGTCATGGTGCAGAATATGCTTGAGCTTGTGCCTACAAGGAGGGACCCTGAACAAAAGACTCTCTGGGCTTTTATATACTTACAGTCTATGCACCCCATGCACTGATAATCTGGGGTCTTCCTGCTGAGCCCTTGTCTCCTGCTGGGTCTCTGAATGCCCAGTCACCCGGCTGGTGCGGAAGGCCCCTGTGCCCTTTGTTGTGCAAAGTGTTGTGCACCAGTTCAGGGCCTCTTGCAGCAGGCTCCTGCCACCCAGAGCTCAGCCTCACACTGCAGCTGCCCACAGAGCTACCTGCACTAAATGCCTTCCTCAACACAACTTGAGAAATGACAATTTATTGATTTACCTGCAAGATGTAGAGTTATGAACCTCTACTACCTATATTTATCAGATCACTGCTTAACAACTATTTCAAGAATAAATGACATTTCTATTCATTCCCATACCAAAGCAGACAATTTTCTTTATTAAATAGGTCAGTGACAAGGTATTGGTTCCATGTTCAGGAGGCATACACCTGGCATTTCCTCTTGCATGTGCACCAGCTGATGTCATGACTGCTATGTTCTTGGCTGAAATGTAAGCCAGTTTCAAGAGGAGGGAAAAGAGTGCTCTTATTTTCATAGTAAAACATAGAAAATGGATTTTAAGTCTGAAAAGGGTCTCACATCTCGGTCTCCAGTGACAGAACTCTCTTGTTTCAACTGAGGAATCTCATGCCAGTGTTGTCCTCTGAGGCTGATGTATAGGTCAAATGACATGTTGCTAAAAAATTCTGTCTTTTCTTATTTCAGAATAAATTATGTGAAATACTTTACTGGTTTTGGATGAGTTAGACTAATTTTATTCATGGTGGATAGTAAGAGGCTGTGTTTTGGATTTGTGTTGAACACAGTGTTGATAACACAGGGATGATTTTGTTACTGCTGAGGAGCTTCTCAAGAAAATTTGGTGTGCAAGGGAGATTGAGAGGAAACATAGCCAGGACAGGTGACTCCAAGTGACTGAAGGTCCATTCACTTATGGGTTAGATGTGATGATCCTTGGGGGTCCCTCTACAACTCAGAATATTCAGTGAAGCCTGTGAAATCTGGATATGTCATACCACATATGGTATACATGACATCATGGACAATATATAAAGTGGGAGGAAGAAGGAGGAAGAGGGGGGATGTTTGGAGTGATGGTGTTTGACTTCCCAGGTCACCATTACATGTGATGGGACTCTGTTTTCCTGGAGATGGCTCAGCACCTTCAGGCCCATGGGCAGTGGATTAACCATGTGATTTTCTTTGCTTGAGTTCACAGTCTTTACTTTCCCTATTAAACGTTTTTATCTCAAACCTTGAGTTCTTTATTTTTTTCCCTTTCCAATGATGCCATTGGCATGTGAGCAGCTACATGGGGCTCCATTTCTGGCTGGGGTTAAACCATGACAGCTGCATGCAGCTTAGGCTACATGTAGTGAAATTAGGCTAGAGAAATTTGCTACTCATAATTTATTCCTTAATCACATATGATATATGCATCTTAACAGCTCATGAACATTTTTTTCTGGTTATTATGCAATTGATTGTCTTTATGGAATACCATTTGAGTTTCATATTCTTACAGTGAATGATCAATAAAGTCATTGACAAGTTAATAACTGTTTACCTTTTATCATTCCTTTACTACTGTATTTTGATTGAGCATGTGACTGTTTTGATTGTCTTGGCTTAGAAAAGTGGAACTTGAACAGTACCTAGACAAACTTTAATGTTCCACCTGTGCAAAATGAGAATGTTTTAAAATTCTTCTCTATTTTGTGTCTTCTCAAAGGTATCCCAGAAACATTTATCATCTCTATCTGGAATATGATTTCTCCAGACAGTTTTACTGGGACCTGATTCCTAAATTTTTCTCATCTATTTTTCCGTTTACATTTGGAAAATATTGTAGTGATGTTCTAGAAACATTGAAAGGCTGTTAGAATCTCACCAATATTATGACTGTATTTTCTTTTGGATTCACCACTGTATTGGGTTTACATGGCAAAATCTTGGTAATGGGAGATTAGAGGTGTGACTTCTGTGAAAAGCTGCTGGAAGATTCCCCTTCGTCAAATGGAGCTGATGGCAGACAGCTCCAAGATAGACCCATCACTGGCCAAAGCTGAGCCCATCATTAACAATGGTAGCACCCCTGGGATAGGAGATTTAAGAAAGGGAAAAGGTTAATGCACAGGAGAAAACTGAACACACAGAGAGGAAGGAGAATATGTGCAAGGAACAACTCTTCAGACACCCATGTCAGTAAAGAAGGCAGGGGAGGAGGTGCTTCAGGCACCAGAGCAGAGATTCCCCCACAGTCCATGGAGGCTTCACCATGGTGAAGCAGGCTGTCCCCATGCAGCCCATGGAGGACCAGGTGGATGCCCAAAGGAAGCTGTGACCCCATGGGAAGTCCATGTAAGAGACTTAAAAATCATAATTGTCTTGAACAATATTAAGATCATGGAACGATTTTGCCCACTATGGAAGCTGTACAAAGGAGCTGCAATCAATGAAGTTCATCATTCCCAAATATGCCTCTTTGGTTTCAGGAATTTGGACTGTGAGTTAAGCCACCTGACAGGAACTTGAGATAAGACAAAGGTGGTACTGTTGTTCAGTTATGTCAGGTCTGAGAATTAAACAAGACTAGGTCCAGCTGGGAGAGGCCACAGCCCACAGCTTCATCTGCTGAGGAATTTGCATGCTCTTTCCTCCCAACTGAGAGGGAGGAGGAGAGGTTTTGGGTGTCTGGTGGCAAAGCCTCTGGTTGGCATAAGACAGAGGGAGTTACCATCCACCACCAGAGGCTGATAAGAAGCACACCCAGCAGAGACAGGATGGTCCTGTCTAACATGCCAGTTGTCTTCCCTTACACAAACTGGACCAGTTGTAAAACTCCATCCCCGTCTGCTTGGGGGCTCCCAATATACCTGGACATGTATTAACCCATTGAACTCTGTGTTTCATTGGACCCCCACAGCCAAGAAGGCCAGAAGAAGGGGACCAATAGGATGATATCAGGATCCACAGAATGGTGGCATCTTTCTGCTTAATCTTTCTGTCACTCTCTTTCTTTCCCACACCCTTCTCTTTTGTCTCTTTCTGTCTCCCTCTCCCTCACAGTTACTGTTCAATAAAATCTATGCTATTTTACTTCATCATATGATCCTTTTTGTGTCTTAATTTGGGCAGAGGCATCTCTAATAATTCAATCAAAGCAGTTCATACTGGAGCAGGCTTCTGGCAGAACATGGAGGGAGAAGTTTATGCAGGAGGTATAGGAGAGACCCTTTCTGAGAGAGAAGTTGCTGGCATGTTTAAGAAAATGAAATATCCTAGTGTTCTTTTTTTAAAAAAAATTCTGAGTGTACTGTATTTGATGGCATTACTAAGAAGGTCTGTTATCACACTGCTGTGCTCTTATTCTTGTGGCTTGCCTTACCAATATTTGAGTTATTGTTGTCTGAGATAAAGGCCACACTTGTAAAACAGAAAAATAAACATTCTTTACAGTCTTGTTTATATTTATATGCGAGGTGAAACATTTAATGCAAAACCCAGCAGATATCAGAGAGGGCATCTTTATCACAATAATATTTTCAATTTTATTTGGTCCTGGAGATGAAACCTTATCTCTTTTGAAATTCAGTCCTTGTTGTGCCACACTTATTATTCATCTGTTGCATCAGTTTCAGGTTCAATTTATCATTCCAGCTTAGGTGGCAAGAAAAATATTCTTCTCCATACTAAGGACCAGTAGGCCTTATTCAGAATTTTGAAAGATGTATCAAGGTAAGAAGAATAAGAATATAAACAGGAGAAACCCATCATACTTTCAGCATAATTTTCAAGGTCACAAATGATGTAAAAGACTCTCTTGACTTGTGTTCCTGTTGTTTTGGGGTATTCTTGACTACAAATAATTCACAGTATTAGAAAAAAAAAATACAAACACCATGTTTGAGCATTTGTTTTTGTAAGAACATGGAGGTCATCATGCATTTGATAAGGTGTGTCGCCCTGAATATCAAAACCTTAGAACATTAAACATAATAAATCAGTAGTTTTGTGAGTTTCAATGTTTTTTACATGTGATTTGGTACAAGAGACTAAACTCTTTGTTGCAGAGAGATTAGTACCTAGGGCTAACAACATCCATATGCAGTTACCAAACAGTGGTTACTTTTTAACAGAGTTGTAGATATTGCAATGCTTTGTTAATGCCAGAAAAATTAAATTTTCAATGTTGAGACTTGCTGCTCTTGATATTCCACAGTAAATGAATGATAGTGGGGCTTTTGAAAAGCTATTCAATTTATACATAAGAAAAGAATCATCACTGTAAGCAAAAGGCTTTGCTTTTTTATGCACTTTAAGAAATAAACTCACACAGACACAGAGCTGTTGTTTCCCAGTGAGAAAAACTGCCACCCTGCATAATCCAACAGGTAATGGAGTCTTCATGGATCTTCCATCTTCTTGAATAATGATTAAAATTTGAAGCAACTCTGAGAAAAATAGATTAAAAATATCACCTTTTCCACAAGACCTGTACACATGGTCATCTGTAACGATGAAACATTTCACTTAAGAAAGAAAGAGCAAAAAATCATAGGGAATATTGTAATAGCACCACTAAAATCTGCATAACTGCATGAATATGCATAGGAATTTTTTTAAAAAATAAATCAAAATAAACAGATTTCTCTTGCATCTTAAAAAATCCAAAGTTTTTATATTCCCTTTCAATACCTTTTTTGAAATTAACTTTTTCCAACAACACATTTGTTTTGTCTTAGCTTGTATTTCGTTCCACCAAAAATAATCCAAATTAAACAAAACCATTACTAATTTTAAAATATACTTCTGTGATATAATAGTTTAAAAATTTTCCATAGTCATGCATTTTTGCCTGTGATAATGAAATTGAAAATTTTGAAAAGTTTTGGTCACATATTCCAATAACAGTTAAAGGAAAAAAATTCATTGGTTAATTTATCTGAGAATTTTCAGCAAGTGTTCAGCACATTGGGAAGGCTTAATAATGACACTTTAACTAGTTTCACAGTTCTGTGGTTCTAAATTTTTATGTGTTGTGACATACAGATAATGATGCCCCAGAGCAGATTTATAAAATGTGTGTTTTTGTTGTTACAGTTTTCTTCATTCTAATCATAATTTTTAAATGCTAGAGAGATGGCTATTATATTGATTTGTATTTCACCATCCTGAAAAAATCTGTTTAGAAAGGATTCAGCAACTTTTCAGAGATTAATTTGCAAATATACACATTACTTGAATATCTAAAAATAGTGTTGCCAAGCAACAAGATAAAATACAAGAATGTTACTAGAAGAAACTAAAATACATATTAAATGTAACATTATATGCAGATTAATTCTATCCTCTAAACCTGGTATAATTTTCTGATGTCATATTTTTAATATGTAATTTTCAACTAACATTCATCATGAAACAGGTCCTTCAAAGATCCATGCTTGTTAAATGCTTGCCTTTCTGTTGTGATTGGAAGCCATTGGATGTATGTTTAAAACAATGACAGTTGTGTTTAATTATTCATTACGCTACTGAACCAGTATTAGTATTCTGTAGGACTCTGGAGTAATACTGAGCAGTGATTGTGGTGATGTTTCCAGATCTAGTTTGTACTTTGAAGCTTATGCCTTTCTACACAGACCATTTCCTCAGGGCCAGTGTGATATTGGCAGGTCAGCAGAAATGATAATTGTGTCAAAACTGTACAGTGAATGACGAGGTGCTCTAGCAGGAGACTAAAAGAAAGTGCAGGGTTTAATTACAGCCTGCAAATCTTCACAAATTCTGAAGAGAGAGAAGTCTAGACTGTGCATTTAGCATTGATTTCTGAGCCATTATTAACTTTCCAGAAACACTTAAATGTAACAAAAGATAAAATTTCACGTAACAAGAGCTACACCTTTCAGTTCTGCAACCCTGCTTAGTCCAACTGCTGTGAACAAGTGTCACCTAAGAAGCCAGAGGCCATTATGCAAAGCAGAATAACTACTTTCATGCCTGTATAGATTCACAGTAAATCTGAAAACAGATTTCCACTTCACATTATAAAAATGTGTACTTGAAGGCATCCAGATCTTTTCTATTTCCCTTCTTTGACAGAGCCTTTCAGTGGTGATAGTTTAACCCTTTTGCAGCAATTTTCAATAGAAAAGGATCAAGTTGAGTTCTAGTGGCAGTCAAATCATACACTATGGATTACCAACAGCTTTTATATCACCTTTTTAAAAGCTGAGAAAACAAGCACATAAAACTGGCAATGACATAGGAATACAAATGAACGTAATGAAATTTAATATTCTTTTTGCATTCTCTGAGAGGGAAAGTACCTAATGCATTACTGGTCTCTTGTCACAGCAAATACCATGTAGGGAAATAAGAAAGGAAACTGAAGGACCAAAGAAAGCAGGATGCGTAATGTCACGTCTCGTGTGACATTGTGGGGTAGGGCTGGGGCAGAGAGCTAGGCAGAGCCAACTACCTCTGCCACAGAAGAGGATGGATTTTCATCCTGGAGGATGAATGGTATTGTTCAGGCATGGGTGGAGCGGCCTGGGGCAACCAGTAGATGTGCAGTGTGCATGTGGAGATTTTTGACTGTGAATCTCCCTGTAGACAAGGAGCCTTCCACAGCAGCTTAGCAGTGTCCTGTAGTGATGACTAGAGAGATCTTCTAAACTTCCTGCTTTTTTTCTCTTTCATATGCATTTTATGGCCATTGCCTGGAAATTAAATTTCAGCTTATATCGATTTAGTCTGGTAGCTGTGTTTCTGTCCAAAGCTTGTTAGGTGCTCTATGGGGTCTTTCTGTCCTTTTCCAACACATCAGAAAAGGAAGTAGGTTCAGCTCAATATCTTGCATCCTAACAGAAACCTATGTTTTTCAACATAACACCTTGTCTCTGGCCTGTATCTCAGCTGAAAGTTTGCACAAGCAGTGATTCCCTACAGGAATGTTGAATTTTGTATTCTCATTTCCTAAGGTCACCTGCCATACCACTCTGCTAGCACACCCAGCACAGAAATATATTTGTCATAAGACATCTTTCTAGAATGTTTCTCTTATCAAGAGAAAAAAAAAAAACAAACTGATATTTTATATCTGTCTTTAGGAGTTTACATTAAGAGTGTATCAAAATCTGTATATAAATTACTGTCTCACTCCTATTTGCTTCCCGCAATAACAACCCACTTGGGATTTTTATTCTATTCATGTTCTGGCAGTGCCTATACAACTAAAGTAGCCCTGTCTGAGAACACTCAGAAGCTGAGACACACTCATCTGTATTGTTAAATTAGTAGAACAATCCCTTTTAAGGTTAACATCTGTACCAATTTCTACTTCTACAACCAACTCACAGACATGGTTTGGGAGTTAACACATGCCAAAGATCTTTCCCAGCAGCAGACTAAATGAACTCAATAGTACCAAAATCTTCCCGCATGCCTACTGGCCTTATTTTCTACTATAGATGTAGTAGACGATTCCCATAAAGTTAATCTCTTTTTAAAAGAAGGTGAATACAGACCTGCCTACAGTCAAGGGAGTGGCTTAGCCAGAGTATTCCTGTCTTGAATTTTAAAAAACATGAATTTGACCAGCAGGACTATGACAGGCTACTTACCTGCAGTGGGACCAATAATATAGTGCTTACTGTGTCATGCTACAAACATGCTATTTCCCGGATTTGAAAAGAGTTAAATTATATTTTTCCCATCAGTATTTTCTGATAGTAGAAGTAAATATAACCAGATTTTTGCAGATAGAAGAAACTAAAATTACACAGACAAAATAATAATTAGGAATTTCCTACTTAAGCTACTTCCTTATTCAGAAGTCTTCTCTGTGTTGCCATGTGAGATACTTAAATTTTTCAATTCTGTTTTTAACAATGAAACTAGTAGCTCAACTTATTTTCTTTCTGTGTCATTTTACTTTCCTTCTTCAGAGAATAAGTGAGGCTTCTTCAACCATCACACCAACAGGCTCAGTGTGATCATTTATCATCAGTCTTTTAACAACTCTCTGATCAAATATTGTCTTCAGACAGCTATTTGTCTCATCTTAAACAAAGACATGTCTTAATGAACACATGTAAATATGTAATTATTAACTTGATGAAGCTGATAGTAAAATAAAATATGCCTAAGCTGTATGTAGATTAATTTTCAAAAATATCAGGCTTCAATAAAGTTATTTTGTGTTCCTAGACTCTAAGACCCTGAGACATAATAAATGTTGGCTGTGTTTAATAACCTCAACAATAAACTGTAGGTTAAAATATGAACTGTAAATAAAACACTTTTAACAAAGCCAGTGAGCAGATACTTAAGCGGATTGCTTTGAATAGTGAATTCACAGAGCTGGTTGGTATGTACCTGATGTGCTTTCATGGACATGAAAACAATTTTTACTCTTTTTTTCATGCTGACCAGCAACAATCTTTTTACACACATTTTTTTGCCAGAATATTTTTTTCTATTAAAATAAAATGTATCATTAACCAAAGAGGAAAGAAACACCTTGAAATTAGCCAGTTTGAAACTCCTATGGAAAAATGTCAAAGAGAAAATTATGGCTCTGTGGAAATGAAGAATTTCCCTTTTTATTGAGATGGGAAATGATGGAGAAAATTGCAAAAGCTCAAGAATGCTTTTGCAGTTTTCTCCATCTTTTCCCATCATCTATCATAGATAGATATAGCTAGAGCTAGAAGTTGTTCTATGATTTTTACTTTGGCAATAAAACAGAATTAACAGGAGTGTTCTCTGTATTTGGAAACTTTTTTTTTTTTTTCCAATGTGCTATTTTAGAAATGAGATTTCTGTTTTCATTTACTAATTTCCCTAGTCTGTTCAATCTGATTCTTAAACAGCTTGGAGCAGATGTCTGTCTAGCACACCAACACTTTCCCAGATTCAGACAAATCATTATGGCGCTGCTACTACTCAGTAGCATTCTACTCCCTTTTATTAATAGAGCTGCTACAAATGCTGATATGAAGTCACATGAAAAAGGGACTATTGCAGCCTGGTAACCCAGCTTATGATTGAGGACCCGTTTGCTGTTACCACTGAGGGCACCAGTTTAAGTATTTTTATCAAGTCCTTAAAGGAATGATTCACAGAGTAAAACCTGCAAAGGTCTAAATCTTGGAAATTCCAGAATTCCATTGTAAAACTTGTATCTTTATCATCCTTGAATATCCAAGGCAGTCTTTTCCAAAGGTAAGGTATTTTAGTTAAACCAGTGTATGGTAGAGTAATGGACTTTACCTTCTTATTGACAACATCATTTTTTTCCAATACAATGGAAGTAGATCTGTTTTAAAATGACAGATACTGTAGAAATGCTAACATTCTACTTCCATTTTCTGTGGAAATATTTCTGGATAAAACCACACATTCAGGTTGCCAAAACCAGACAAAATAATTCTAAAATTGGCACTGAGTAATCATTGTAAATGTCTGCACCATTTGTTAAAATATAACAAATATTCATGAAAAAATAAACTATCAGCATCATATTTCTCATTAAATACACTGCAAAGCACACATTAATTAGGGAATAACAAAAGTGTAAAAATCATCAAAAGATCACTATATCAACAATAACTGAGAGCTAAAAAATGCAAGCATTTTGTCAATTAAATATTTTCATTAGAAAATAAACTCCTACCTACCCTTTCTTGTTTTTGAATTAAATAATAAGTTTATTTAATGGGAATTAGAAGTCAGCTGAGTCACATCTTCCAGTT
Source organism: Onychostruthus taczanowskii (assembly GCF_017590055.1). Classification (NCBI taxonomy): domain Eukaryota; kingdom Metazoa; phylum Chordata; class Aves; order Passeriformes; family Passeridae; genus Onychostruthus; species Onychostruthus taczanowskii. The sequence continues at coordinate 886,374 of NW_024504566.1, forward strand.
AAAAATCTTTAGTGAAGTCTAATCCACAGTTCTGTCAGCAATGCTCTATATTTCTGAGATACATCTTACTCACCCTGGCGAAACCTTCGCTTTTGCTAAATGTGGTTGCATGTCTGCGTGTGGGGCCAAAATGTCAAACCTCAACATCTTTGTGTTTCCCCAGAGAACTGTGTAATCTAATTAGAAGCAATTCTTTAATTACTCAGACCTTTCTTAACTCCTTTCCATGAAAGCTTACAAACGACCTCGCTTTTGACAGATTCCTCACCGTTAACAGTTTTCCAGAAGATGTATGTTTGTTGTCAGGCATGAGAATAAATGCAAGAGGAGAGCTTCTACCCTGGAGAAGAAAATTACAAATAATTTCTTCCAGCCATACGAGGTTGATAGTGGTGGACAAATGTATGTCGTACATATCCCTTACACAGAGCCAAAACTGAAAAGGAGTCCCTCCTTCAGCATGGATTTTACAGCCTTATCAGGGGTTCTAGGCTGAAATGTTAATTTATTCCACAAACTCCTTACACTCTTGTTCTCCCAACTAGTCTTGCACTTTCTTCTTCTCTGATAAAGTTTACCAACATTACTGTGCAATAGCCTATGGCTTCCCAATCTGCAGACACAAATGTCAGGATAGGCTGAGCTGGCCCAGCCCTCTGCTGCTACTCAGTGGTCTATGTTTAAAAGGACTAGGTTTTGTTTTGAGTTAATTCTAGTGCAAATTCTCAGAACTGGCTGAGAATTTCCACAAAACTTAAGAGAAGTTTCCTAAACCAAGTAAACCATTCTCTTGATGCAGGTAATTTATAATTAATGTCATTCTGGATGTGTTTCCAGCTGATAATTTCATGCACACTTGCACATTTTCCTTTAGTGTAGATGTTGGTCTAACTTTGCTAGAATGTAATTTAGAGCTTAGAGTCATTTTGTGCCCCAAAGATATTTTCATACACAGTTCATTTAATCGAGTTTATTATTCTAATATAACCTAGTTCAGGTGCCTCTAGCTATTTTATTAATTTATAAACTTCTCCAGAAGACAGCAGCAGAACATACCAAAGATAACAGAATTGCTTGTATTTATACTGCTAAGATGGTCACTTTCTTAGTTTGCAGGAAACAAAGGGTTCCATTATTTTCCCCTCAATGGTTCTTTCATCTTCTTTTATTTCTAGTGTTCTCTTCCATCCATTTTGAAATGTATAGGTCAGTCCTTAAAATAACCTTAAAGTTAGGATGAAACTGTAGGATAAAAAAAGAGTTTAAATTTACAAAGGAATTAATGCAGAATCATTTTCCCTGGCCAACTCTATCTTTATACAGTATCACTTTAATAATCCTCTGTTACTCTTCTTCCTTTCCTTGCTGTCATCCTCCAAATGTTGCAAAAATGGCTTCTGAGGAACTCTTCACATAATTAATTAATTATGGTTGTCTTTAAAATGCAGCACATCCAGTACTCTTATAGCCATGACTTTTTTTCTGGTTTGTGCACTTTATTTCTCACTGTATTTAACCTATTTAATGATGTCATTTGAAATCACTTTACTTCAATAATCCCCTTAAAATGAAATAATCTGAGTGTGCTTGGTTTTATTAACTTCTCCTGTTCAGATTATCTACTGAAGTAAGTGAGAGTTTGAACAGCAGGTTTGTACTTGGTTGTTGTTGGAATTTTTTATCATTTTTTAAAAATAACTATTTTTGTAGTGTCTCAGAAGCTAACAGAGGCATTTCTTTCAGAGCTATTTATGTTCTTTGAAGAGAGCTCTTGTTAATATTGTCTTCATTCACCTGTTTAGCCCTTAGCAAAGCAGGCTAACTGGGTTTTTCACTTTTAAAATTTACTAGGTTTCTGCCCAAGTGCACAAAGATGAATCAACCCAAAAGCAATATAACATAACCAGTTTTCCCAAAACTATAAATTTTCAATCATCAAAATTTTTTAGGCAAAGGAAATGCAGTCCTTCTTGTAAATGTATGACCCTGAATTCCCTTCTCATTTTAGGTTTAGAGACAGCTAATGGCTTTCTATAACGGTAGTCAATGTGGTGCACACATACCAAGAAGAACCTCAAATTTCTCCTAAAAGTATGAGAATTCCTTGTGAAAATCATATTTGATGCATTCTGAATTAAACAGTGATTGAATAAACATTATGTATCTGAAAAAAAAAAAAAAAAAAAAAAAAAAAAAAGGTGAGTGAGATAAAAAGCTGGATCCAATTAGGAACTTGGGGAAGAACAGGGATAGCAAAGCTGAGCAACTTCTAGGTCCTAGTAGTGCAGACCAGAGGTTAAACTGCCTAGAATCCCTAAGAGGCCATGAAAGTTCACTTGGGAGATAAAATGAATTTGTAATGGGGGGGGAGGGGGGGGTGAGATACAACCACAGAAGATAAGACAGAGAAGTTAGTGCTTGAATAAACCAGCTGCAAAAGTCTAAGAACTTTCCACTATTTCCCACTTTCTTAATCTTAACCATCTAGCATAAGGGAAGACATCTCCTTCCACTTGAGATCTATACTCTCAAATGTAATTTAAAATACTGTCAAGGTTAATCTTTTCTGTTTCAATGAAGTAGCAATACTTACACTCTCATTTTAGCAGTCAAAATTCTAACACTGAGCACAAAGATTTTCACTATGATTTCAGTTATTTCTGGCATTACTTCAACTACATAAGTTGCTACATAATATTGGCAGGCAGACCCACAATATAATTTTCAAGCTTTTCCTTAGTTCAAAAAGGATCTGAAAATTATTTGGTGAGAGTAACACAGTCATTAGGGAAAAAATCCTCCTTATTTTTTAGGAAAGCTGGTAAGGTGCAGAGAATTCCAAGCTCTTATTACTTCAATCAGTCTCTTTTTTTTTTTTTTTTAACCTGTACTATGAATGTTATGTCCAAAATATATCAGATTTTAGAAGGAAGAAGGGGTTTCAAGGGCAGAATTATGAGTGAAGTCCTAGCAATAGCTCTTCTCAGTCAAGCTGGATTTGTTGTGCCTTTCTTAGTATTACTGATTTTGGAATATTGTTGTCTTGTTCAGACCTTATCCAAAGAAGGAGTGAGCACATAGCAATATTTTAGGCATGTTTATGTGATAATAATTAATATCTAATCCAGAAAAGCACATCTGATATCTATCAAAAGCAGAAACTAAACCACAATAGTTTCCAATACCCTCTGGGGAAGCTTTTACCAAAACACTTTTTAGTGCCCACCTCTACATGAGCCTTCAACTGAGCTGTAAAACACACCAGATCTGAATTTTTCTTGAACCCACTTTCACAGGCAGGAACACTGTTTTATTCATACCCTTCAGCCTCAATAAAGCCTCTGTTAGATTAGGCTGAGAATTGCCTAATGTATGGATTGTTAGGGCTGGGCTAAATGCCAAACTGTTCAGCTCTCTTAGGACTTGGTTCTGGGCATGAACACAAGCAGAACTTTATGGATATAGAAAGCATTCATGTCAAAATTGGAAGATCTTTGATATAAGTAGTTAAATGACATTCAGAAAAATGTAAAGAGATATTTTCAAACCTGAAATATAAGTTTGTTTTTATTATGACAGTTTTAAAAAATGTTTTAATTAATTCAACCAAAATCAAAATATAATCACCAAGGTCAGTCTTTCTGTGAAATTTTTCACAGTTAATGATATTCATCCTCTTGGACTGGATGTTGCTATGTGTTATTATCTCTCTTCCTCAATCATCCCAATGCATATTATTTCAAATCCTGAGAACACTTCTAATAAAAATGCCTAAACAATGGAGAAAAAAATCCAGTGTAAGAGGTCTGCTTACAAATGATAATAAAATTTTGAATTCTAAACATTTTTGTGTTGAGAGTCTATTTTCTACTATGATTTGTCTTGTTGATGTGCATTTGGACTTTATCCTCCCCAGTTTAAAAAAAAAAAAAAAGTGTTCTATAATTAATTTGATTTTTGCGAAGTTGCAGTTAAAAATTCAATTGCAGAACAATTTTGTACTACTCAGGACAACTCCCCTACACAGAATATCAGCAATGTAGTGAAATAGATCGGATGTATTTTACTTTTTTCAAGCAAAATTTTGTGCTGGGAGGGCTCTGATTTGCTCACAAAGTGAGTTCATTTATAAATTAAATACAGTTCTTAACAGCTCTTAGCTAAAACTTAAGCTTTAATATCCAGTGAAGCCACTTCATGAGCAAAATTCCTAAGGACATCCATTTTATCTAAGAGTTACATGTCATTTAATCAGTCTGTTTGGCATCCTTGAAATGGGTGTCCACTTACCAGGAACCTTCAACCATTTGTGCTATCCTCACATTAGACGTTAATTCACAAAAAATGGATGTTTGTTATTATATAAAAGTAACCTGAAATCAGGTTAATCACCTGAAAGTGATTAAAACCATACCTGCAAGTGACCTAGGAAAGATGAAAAATAAATTTCTTCTCATTCAATGAAATGCGTCATACTGGTTCTGGTCTATAGACTAATTCTGTTGTCACATTTTTTGGATCTTTAATGGAGTCATAAACTTACAAAAGATACAAATTTTTCTGTCATACTTCTGAGATATTGTTTATTTACATTCTTGTCTATCAAAACTATCTGTTGTTTCTTTCTGACAGAACAAAAATATTGTCTTAAAATCTAAAATTCTAAATTGCAAAAAAATCTAAAAGATGTTGGACATAGCCAGTGTACCAGCATGCAGTGGTGTGATTATTATAACAGACCAAATGTGTAGCACGCTTGAATAAAACTAGCAGGTATGGACAAACATAAAAGGATAAGAGGAGTAAGCTGTTTTAGTGGTAAAACCAAACACCCTGTCTGAGAAAATAATAAACGTCACCAATATAGGATTAATCACCCTTGCTAATTTTGCTTTTACATCTCCAAAATGTTTTCTGTTTTAGAGATATCCAGGACAATTGCTTCATGAAAGATACACAAAAAAATGTAGGAGAAATATTTGTTCTCATTTTTTGATCTAAATCTTACGGTTAGGAGACTTTCAAGAGAGTTCACCTGTCTTATACTTAGCTTTTCAAGAGTATTCAGGCACTGCAATCTGCCTAAAATCAGAACATCTTGGGCCTGAAAAGAACTTATTCATATTTTTTACTATAGCCAAGTACAGTGCCATCAAAGAATCCCACATGCTTTGGTTTGTGCTGTCATGGATGGAGCCACAGACGGTGCACCATGAATGTTCCAGCACACGGCTGGTAAAAGAAGACAGAAGCCATGGGATTGTCCCTCTCTCTTCTCAGCATATTTACAACTTTCTAAGGTTTGATTCTATTTTTTTTTTTTCCTGTAGGAAGACCACCTAGTATCTTTCTACTAATTGTGTTGGCTGATTTGTCCTTAAAACAGCCTTGAACACCATTCCTCTAAGAGCTAAATAGTGTAAAGAGTGAGTGAGTGAGTGAGTGAGTGAGTGAGTGAGTGAGTGAGTGACCTTTGTGAGGTCTCAAACATGCTGTTGCGGATGTTTTTAAAAAGTTATCCACACATATCTGTTAAGACTTTTGGAGGTGTGGACCTCAGCTCATGTCTTGCTGTTATGGACCAGTGGTTGTACCATTACTCAGGAGGAAGGAAGCAATCAGGAAAAGGCCCCTTGTACCGATTTAATTAATTTGGGGGTTTTTTTTGTTTGGGGTTTAGTTTCTTCCTCTTTTTTCTTTATTCATCACTATTGTCAATATAATTTCTTAGGCATATGTCAAAATACTTCTGTGTCTCTGTGATGGTGTTAACCCCAGCCTTCAATTAAGCACCATCCAGCCTCTTGCTCATCCCTATCTCCACTGCTACCTGTAGGATACAGAAAAGACCAGAAGAGTAAAATTGAAAAAAATTATAGGTCAAGATAAAGGTGGGTTAACAGGTGACAGAAACATTAAAAAAACCCTCAAAGCCACCAACAATACAAAACAACAAATAAACCCAAACAGAACCAACCAAGCAAGCAGCTGATGCAAAGGCACTCACCTACTCCTAGTCAGCAGATCAGCGCACAGGCAGTCTTCAAGAAATGGGTATTACGGAAAAAGTACACCACTATCCCTCCAGTTTTATTTATTGCTAGCATGACCTTACAGAGCACTGAATATCTCTTTGGTCAGTTAGGAACAGCTTTTGCAGCTGTGTCCCCTTCCAATATTTTGCCTGTTCCCATCCCACTTGTTATGGGGACAAAGTGTAGAAGAGAGGTGCTGATGTTGTGGAAGTGCTGTTGATCAACAGGAATAATTAATATTGGAGGATCTAGGTTTTGTTGCACTCAGGTGACTCTCACAACTCCCCTTGAATTGATTAATGACTCCTACTTCCTGAAAAGCTGTGGAAAATTCTTCAGGGATTTTTTTGTTTGATAATACGTATAGAATTATGGAATAGATTGGAGGGGACCTTAAAGATAATCTATGAAAACTAGAGTGGACAAGAGGCTGTGGACACACATTCATACACTGCTCTACTGCTAGTACTAGCAACCACTTGTCCTAACATGTCTAATCTTGATTTCTGAAGTTTTCTTTCTTTCTGAAGTATTTTTTTTTTCAGGAAGGAATAGCAGGAACTTGGAGAGAAAGATAGTGAACATGTGAAGTTTCAATGTTAGGTATATTTTATGTTGCAATATCAGAAAGAATAATATATAATTTTAAATTATTGCACTTAGTAGAATAATTGTAATTATAAATATTATCATAATGAATATAAATGCTTTTAATAAGCTATCTGGAATGTTACTTATTATTTTACATCAACAACATTTTTAACATAATTAGTCTGGATTTAAAACTGCAAAGGAGTTGATAACAGCAACTTAAATTCCAAGCAGGTCCCAAGTTACCTTTCTTGAAAGATTAAATAATTAGAGCTGTTATTTTCAGGACTAAAAACATTCACATGTAAATGACAGCTGTGATCATAATACAGTATTTGATCAAAAACATTTCAAATACAACCTAAAAAACAAACTTTGAAAAAGACTGGTTCAGACACATAGTTGTGTGACAATAGTAAAAACAAACTTGTTAGAAGAGAATTCTCAGCTCTAAAATCTAGGACTTAAAATATTGTTGGAGTTCACCTGAGTCTTCAGAATTCTCTACTATGAACTTCTAGATACTAAAAAAATAAAAAAGCTTGTCTGAATTATTTATCTGCCTGATTATTGAAATAGCAGTTCTCTCACACTGATTATTTTAAAATTTATTTTTATTTTGCAAAACTTGCTTCAAACACATACCTCTTACAGAAATTACATTTGGATTTGTCACCTGAAGTAATAGTTTTGGACCAATCCAATTATAACAGAACCACATTTTATCCAAAATGACAAAACCAGCAGATATCATTAGACCCCAGGATAATGACAAATGCAGACTGTTATTTTAACACCTTCTTTTGTAATCCAAGTATAGCACATAGATATACGATGTTCCATTGCAGTAATGACATCTGACATTGTTAACACATTGAAGAATTTAAATGTCAAGTTAGTGATATTTGGAAATTTGCCCTTTGGTATAGTTCTGTTCAATAAAGCTAAGCCATTGTGTTTTCTGCACAGTGTAACTTGCATGGTGCTGTACCAGCCTGTCATCGTAAGCACAAATAAAGATATTCAGGCAGGAGATCTTATAAATGTAAAACATTCTATTACATAATACATTTTAGACTTGAGATAGCAGAACTAGAGGAAAGGTGAACAAAACACAATTCCAAGTCTCGTAATTAAGTCACTCATCTTTGACCTTTAGCCAAAAGAAAATACCATTTTACCCATTATAATGAGAGTTTTACATTGGCAACCTGAAGTCTATGGCATTTCAAAATAGTGAAAGGGTGTTGGAGGTGTTTGTTCTTTATCTTTTTTGTACACAGCATAACTGCACAGCCCAACACCAGAGAAGGTTAACAGAAACATCTGTAAGTCACATTAACTGCTTAACTTTTTCAGACTGGAAAGTTGTGTGTCCTGTAATATTGCCACCTCCACAGAGGTTTAGCTGAGTGCTGTTTCTCAGCCTATCCTGTAGCCCATAAAAAGTGACAGGCCTCCACAGGTCTCCTTGGCATGTCCCTCTCCTGCTCAGCATGGCCTTGCAAGCAGGCATTTACTAGAGAGGATTATGGGGCAAGCATTCAGAACTGAATTACATCTTGGCTTGATGTGTGATCTTACATGCCCCTTCAAAATGCTTCAGCCTTTTAAAGGAGCATGAAAAGCACATTTACATCTTCAAAGAATGTAAGACACCTCAAATGCCAGTGGTTCCAGATCTCCAGTGATTTTAATTTCATAATTGCTGTTGTGATATGTTTGAAATTATGGGAAAGAACAAGAAGTTGGAATGTTGAAAATGTATTGCAAGGATCCGAGGGAGGAAGTAATTTAGGTTTTCTGACCATAATTTATTCTTAAATTCAGGTCCAGCATATCAATGTGATAGAGAAGGTTCTAGATTAGTTGTTCATTGAGAGTAATGCATTTTTAGAAGAATTTGAATTAACAGAAAATACAGATTTGTCATAGCATAGAGGGAAGTCACTTCTTACCATATATGAGCATGGAAGAAAGCACAAAAATGAGAGGCTAAAAGAATTTCCAGGCTGGCACCTCAGTAGCAAACAAATATGAAAGTAAAAGTCCCATGACATCATTTATAAGGAAGCTTTTTTGTTTATGAATTTTTTTAACAAATTACTTTCTTTGTCTGGACAGCTGTGTTAACTATCATAAAAGATGACTGCACAAAGAATTAAACTTTTTCCATAATTGTTATTTGGTCCTGTCCTGTGCATCAACAGACAAACTGAACAATGTTGGAGAGACATATTGTATCACGTAGTGGGGATTTAAAGACGAACTACTTTATATCTAACCATATATATATATATATATACACACACACACACACACAGACATATTTATATAGGTGTATGTGTATATATAGGTACATATATATACTGAGTAGCAAGCTCCTGTATGGGACAGAGTCTGTCAGCTGCACCACCTACCTCTTTATTTTGACGAGTTTGGAAACATATTGATGCAAGCAATAGCTCTGTGTTTTTCCCTTGGACAAAGGCATTGTTGTGCTGGGGGAGCTATCTTCTGTGAACAGCAATGGAATACAACTCCCACTCCCTAGCTGAAATTGATGTGAATGGTTTTATAGCGTAGGCTCCCATGGTCACAGATCATCCTTAAGCTGCTTAATTCTGGTAAAAATATTAACTATTACTATTGGCACACGATGGGGCTCATGGACTCTGGTGTCATCCTGGTGTGAGAGAAAACAAACTTTAGGTGTGGCGATATTGAAATGTTCCCTGAGGTGTCCAGTTCCTGGGTAGCCAGGTCTGTGATAAGGTTTTGCAGATTCTTAGGGCAGTCATCACCTCCCATTGCCTGGGACTTTATACCTAAACAGGTAATGAATCCTGAAAAACTGAAGCATCACCTGATAGAAGGGTGCTTTGCCTATCCCAGTGAAAACCAGCAACATTTCCCTCTGTACTGGGCCTTGTCCTATGCCTATTGAGCCACAGTTCTCAGGTGACTGTAGTTGAATTAGGAATCTGAACTGCATTTGAGGACACTATGGCTGAGATAGGTACTCAAACAGCAACTACAGTAATTGCCCCAGTAATGGTTAGGAAAAAATGGATAAGGCAAACTACAGGTCCACATTGTCAATTAGAAAGGGAGGAAGAAGAAGCAGGAGAATCAGGATAGGAGAGGTCAGAGTTAGTCCTTCAACAAATTGATGAAAGGAGTGAGCAAAATCAAACAGAACACCCAAGTTACATAGTCCCTGACCTCATCAGAACTTTGAGACTTGCGAAAAGATTACAGCCTCCAGCCAGGTGAGTGAACTTCTGCCTGGCTGCTGCAGTGCTGGATAATGGCACTGACAGTCAGCAGTTAGAAGGTCATGAAGCCAAACAGCTGGGATCCCTTGCTAGAAATTGAAAAAGGAATGGAAAAAAAAAGAAGCAATTTGTAGTTTTTGGAGACAGCCCCTCTCAAGTGTGAGGGCAAGATATCCATTTAGGGAAGATCTTATGAACTTCCTAAGCAAGTGGACCATTGCAGATGAAGGAATCCACTAACTGAATGTATTAGCAGTGCTGAATGTCATCTATAGTGAACTAAAAAGCGATAACACCCCTAAAGATCCAGAGGATGTCTGTTGCTCAATGGCCATGTGGCAGAAGGTGACTCAAAATGCCCCCGCATTACGTTCCAGCAGCTTGGTAGCAAATGTATTACCCAGAAAGAGGTACACCAGATGTAAAGAGAGCATCCTCCTGGATCCGAAACATAGAAGAAACACTGTGTACTTCCACATTCCTATGAGCCAGCACCTCAGCTCTCAGGGGCAGCCCAAGAGATCAAAGGGAAAAGAAACCCCAGCAAAGGTCATGTGGCACACTTTGATTCTTCCTGTGTGATCAGGGGAAGACATGAGGAAGTGGTGTGGTGAGCTTTACCTTTAAGCTGGGAGCCCATGCACATGAACTCAGAGGAGAGAGTTGTTAAGGGGTTATCCAAGAGGCCTGTCAGAGTAGTTGCCACAGAAACACAAGAACATGATCCACCAGTGATCTCCCAGACAAAGAATCAAAATCACCTCCTTTGAGGTCCCCTCCTTTGATCCTGGCGAGGGGACATCTGGGCTGTCATTTAAAATATCAGTCAGTGAATACTCTGACCAGGAAGAGGAATAAAGGGTGACTGCCTTTGGCCAGGAGGAGGAAAGGGAAGGCTGGGCATACTGGACTGTGTGGATTTGATGGCCTGGCACAACAGAAACCCACTACAATCCAACAGAAAAAGAGATATTAGCAGCCTATGAGAGTGTCCAAGCTGCCTCAGAAGTTGTTGAGACAGAAGCATGTCTCCTCTTGGTACCACAAGAGCTGGTACTACACTGGATTTTCAAACACAACATTCAACCCGTGCTACATGGAGTAAGTGAATAGGATTGCTTACATTACAAGCCTGAGTGGGAAAACCCAGTTGCCCAGGAATACTGGAAGAGGTGGACTGGCAGAAATTCTGCAGCAGAGAGGGCAGAGATTCTGCAGCATTGCCTGAGAAGGTGGCAGGTGCCCAAGAAGCACCACCAAACAACAAGGTATCAGAGAAGGAAAGAGGTTATGCTTCATTTAATGATGGATCATGACATGTAGAGAATAAGTCTGGCTTTTTTCTCTTTGTTTCTGCACATGCAAACGTTCACTTTTTCTTTAGTCAACTGCCTTCATCTCAACCCCCAAGATATTTTCATCTTATTTTCTCTCCCCTGTCCAGATAGGAAGGGAAATGATAGAGCCACTTGGTGGGCACATGACATCCAGCCAAGGTCAACCCACCATACCCACCTAAATGACTCTGTGATTCTCTGATTTTATCAAAAAGCTCAAGCACCTGTCAAACTGAACATCTTTTTTTTTTAGGAAGCTTCTCATTGATCTAAATGTCCTAATGAATTTTCTCTATCCTATACCCTGTAACTGAGTCTGTTATTTATGTCATGTATGGAGTTTTAGATAATTTTGTATCATTAATATATGAAGACATTTTATATGACCCTTGAAGTCCTCTTTATTTGTGTAGATAAGTCTATTTTTTTTGTCCTAGGGAAGACTGTCGTGTTTAAAGTGACAAGGCTGCTGCTTGTCATGAAATAGTAAAGATCTATGTTTTCTTCTCTGTGCAAAACAGTTCCCATAAGACATTTTGCAGGTTTTCATTTAAAACAGCCATAGTAATTTTCTTTGTCTCCTTGGAATTTATTAATATTATTTTTCTCACTGTTCAATAAACAGAATAATCCAAAACAATTGGAATATATTAATATTAATAAACTGTCAACCTGTAGACATTCTGAAGTAACATTCTGTGAATAAATCATAGATGAAATAACATCTGGTGAATAAATCATAAATACAGGTGTGTGTGCACATTTGCACACACCTAGGATTTATTATAACATAAATATATGCATGCATCAGATGTATGCACTAAAAACATACTGATTTAAAAAAATAACTCTTGTCAAAAAACTATGATGGCAGAAATAAATAATTCTGCCATCTGCTCCTTCTCTTGTCCTTTCTAAATAAAGAGTGACTAGTTACATTCTAACAAAAGTAGTAAAAATGCCAGAACTAAAATAATTAATTTCTGATGCAAGATTCTTAGTTACTGGGCCAAATACTATGATTCACCAGCAACTTTAAAAAATTTATTAAAAGTGTTTAACTTCTAGAGGTGTTTCAGAGAAACCAGTTCAAAGGCTGAGTCCACAGTGCTTGAATTGCAGATGTGACAAATCATCTAATGCCTAGTCCTCTATCTTAATTTAAACTAGGCTTTTATAGACAGCAGTTTGATGACAAAGGATATTTTTACTTTATTTTTGAATAATTGGATTGAGTGTGCATTGTGCTTAGTAGCCTTGGCCAAAGAACAAACAACTGGGCTTCCTGACCTCTCTGAATACATTCACATCTGACTGCTTGTGAGGTGTTTCCATTTCCCTTTCAGATGCTGCTGGCTATAAACAAGAACAGGGGTACATTTCAAGATACCTAAATCTTCCATCTGCCAACCCTTTAAACGTGTGTCTTCATCTGACATCTGTACCAGAACAGATGGGATACACTGTGGTTTGGCTGGACTATACACCCTACAGACAGGCTGGATCCACACTCTGACTAGGATCAAGATCCAATTTTTGTCCCCTAGATTTCCCTGGGAGTCTCTTCAAACCTGTCTCTGATCTTGATCCAAGGGTAGGAAACAAGCCTGAGTGTGGATGAAGGCATGGATCCATGCTCAGAATGGAAAATAGGTATTTCTGTTGTGTGACCTAACACTGCACTGAGGAGAGCTGTCAGAGGTATTTCAGTTCTTCTGCAAAGTATGACACAGCCTCATTCAACAGCAGAAGTAGATACAGATTTTTATCTTATTATCGAAACTGCGTGTACCAGCTCTTCATATGTCAACTTCTTTTTCACTGGCAATTGCAACAACTACAATTCATTCAACGTCTACAAATGTAACCAGTAACTTGAATTTGTCAGCAGAAAGTGACCTGACTTATGAAATTCAAAGCAAAATGCTCATTAGCACTCAATAAATATAGACCACTAAGACGAGTCTCCTTCTGGTACTTGAGAGTGCATGACTCTAATTCAAGATGATCATGCTCTGCCAAAAAGCCTATAAATACCATTAAAAAATATGTATACAAATGGCAAAGCAATAAAAGAATATCTCTCAAACTTTAGAAATTATTATATGTATCAATAGATTTTATTCTTTATTTACAATTGACTCTCTAACAAAAAAAGCCCACATTATTTAGTTGCATTGAATTAGGCACAATAACATCCATTTTCCATTCTGGTTATAGTTTCTATGAAAAGGATAACTATCATAATTAGATCATTTTCTGTCTTCAGAAAGGTAGGACTTCGCTATCATCTGAAGAATCCATTACTATTTCCTTCACAAATACTTAAATATGTGAAAATTCTTTAGCAAAAATAGAGCTTCCACCTAAATTTCATATAAAGTCACCACAAATACTAAGACAAATTAAAAAATTAAATTTCTATTAGCACTTTTCTTTGTTTCTTTCTCTTAAAGGTCAACACAATTAGCATGGGGTACCTGGAGTGCAATTTTGTTAACTGTACTGTCTTTTCTTCTTTCTGGTGTTCTTCAGCAGGCTCTCTGTCGCCATCATCAGATGTTCTTGCACCAAAGCCAGACAGGAGGTGTTCTTGGCAGTTACATGATCCATATGTCAAGGCATGGAATTTTTTTTTAAGTGATGGGCTATGCCTACATACCCGAAGATCCAATTTTTGTCATTAATCAAGTATTTTGAGTAAGAGGAAAGCTAAGCAGCTGACTACATGCTCAGCATGGGGTCTGCTTCCTAATTTTTGTCTCTCTTGTCAGAGGAAAAGTTTTTTTGAATTTTCAGCCAGTTTATTTCTTTGTGCATTTTGCAAATAGTATCTTTCACTAGTTCCTAATTGAAAAGTTTTTTTGAATTTTCAGCCAATTTCTTTGTGCATTTTGCAAATAGTATCTTTCACTAGTTCCTAATGAGATCCATATGCAAGTCATTCAAAGGGTTATAGTCTCATGGCCACATGTGATTCAAAACACGCTGGCCAAAGCACCATTCACAGAACATTAATCAGAAATTAGAAATAAACTAAACTTCTTTTCTACATAAAAGCAGTGAATTATTATTGGCTGCTATTCAGCAAATAACAGGCGTGTATTACTCTTCACAGAGATTGCCTATCCATCTGGCCACATGGATGCCTGCTGCCTGATTAGTGTTTTTATAGGAGTTTTGATTGGCTCGCAGTAACAAAAGTGTACTGTTGTATCTCCCCACTTAAGATAGGACTTCCCAAAACATGTCAGTATTCAGTAACTTTTGGGAATTTGGTTGTTACTGGCTTGTCTGGGCAGATCATAGACAAAACTCTATATTTTGTTTTCTTGTTATCTTGCAGATCTCATTCCATTTTTAATAAGGCTTCAACTTATCTCATAAAAAGGATATACTTGTAGCTACTTCTTGCTCATGTCAATATCTAAAATAAAACGACTTTTTGTTACTTATAATTTATTTGAAAACTCAAATTTGTGTGTTAAATATATAGGAAAAAAATTCAATGGATGTAGGTATTGCAATGTTTAGAGCTTGAAGGAGGAAAAAAAAATATTAAGAAAAGCATTTGTCATCTTAACTCTTTCCTAGTATTCCTGAATGCTTCTTTTTAAGTAGGAGACATTCTACTTGACACAGTATTTTGAGATATATATTCATGTCTCTTCTACTCTGATGCAGTCATTGAGTCAACACCAGAAGTTTAAAATGCATGGCAGTAATTAGGCTCAGACATCCACCTGATCATCTTGAGGGTTCTGTGAATCAGGATGAATGGCATTATGTAGACGAAAGAAAAAAAGCACTGAGTACTGCTTTGTTTTGTTTAATCCTATTCTGAAATAGACTCTTAGGAAGACTACATCCATAAAAGAGAATTCTTTATTTTATCCCAAGTAATTTTTAGAAAAATACATTAGCTGGCAAAATTTTGGCCCTTTAGGCTTTTTTATTAACATTTATGCAATTGAACAAAATAATTAGCATTAAATAACAAGCTTCCCACATTACACTTAGCTTCAATTGGACTTTCTCACCTTGGCACTCTAGGCTGCTTTTTTTGAATTGTATGAGAACAGAGCTCAGGTGCTGTGTCTTTAGGAATGGAGGGACATATTTAGTCTCAGCTGTTTCCAGCTGGTCCTCCAGTTAGTGTTTCTTCAACCTTTTTTTCCCTTTCAGAAAATCTATGTTTTCTTTAAATGAAAGGACAGACAAAAGAGCAAAGAAACAAGAAAGTAATTTCCTTCCAGAAATTGATCCAGTCAGTGTTTCTCCCAGGCCCAATCCAGAGCTAGAAATGACACATAACATGTGCATAAGAAAATAAGCCCAGTTTCTACCCCAGTACTGCACAACCCTTTTTCTCAAGATGAATGTGGGAAAGAGCTCCTCTTAGCTGCAGTGAATTTGTCCACTCTTCTTTGTTTGAAGGAGAAAGTTCTTCTGTTTTCTATAGGTGGATTCTCTTTATTAGTAGTCAGTTTGACTTGTCGCCTTGCAAAAAATGGTAATAGCTTTCAATCCTTCTGGTGTCACTTTGGAGGCTGCAATTGAACAATCTGATATCAGTGGAAGTCTCAGTTATGTTGCCTATACATCAGAGCATGTAATGGGGTTCATACAATGAAGATATAAGCAAAGTCTAGATTTCATAACAAATAACATTAGCTACCTGAAAGCAGAAAAACTGTTAAGAACATCATCATGATTTTGAAAGAATTTTAAAATTTACAATTTATTAATGTAGAATCTTAAGCAAACACTTTACTGTGAACAAACAAGAGAAGGCAGTGATTTCATTAATAATTTTGTGGTCTCCTACACAATTGTGTGGTCTCCTACACAGACCCTCATTTCTTCTAGTTTATTCTCTCTCTCAAAGGTAAAAGAAAGGCAGCTTAGTCCTCGCTAACACCACTTGGCTCAATTCTTAAATGAATCCTGAGACTGACTCCCAGTAAAGTTAGTCTCCTGCTTCTCTGTCCTTTCTGTTGAAAATCTTTCCTTGTGCAAAATCAAATGTCTCCAGCTGCTCTTTAAGCCTTTTTACTACATACTCTCTCCCCAGTGAACAAAGGGAGCACTTTCCTGATTGTTTTTTGTATACTCAGAGTAATTCTGAGTCAAACCTGTATTCTGAGTCCATTGAAAAACCTCCTATAGTTTTGCCCCTCTGGATTAAATACACTTCTTCCCTTTCCTCCTCCATGTAATTTTTTTTCAGCAAAAGACATAAAAGTGCACATTTCTATTTTGCTGGAATTCTCACAATACCAATTGTAAGACTATCACTATAGCCTGTTTTTGGTGGGTTTAATTGGAAGTATTTCAACTGGTGCCTTTAGTTGGAATATCTTAGATTGGTTTAGCTAAATATCTTTCTACTTGTCCTTTTTTCATCTCCTGAAGTATAAGCATATCTTTGTGTTGCTATTAATAACCACTCATATAATTGATAAGAATTGCCCAAATGTCAGCTGAAATACTGGAGCACATTGAAGGTTGTTAGACAAGTCATCAGGCACAAGCTCACAAGTTAAATATTAAGGAACTCATGGATTTCACAAAGGGCTATTGCAGTCCTAAAACTGCTGACACCAAATTCTTTCCCATTATCAGTTCTCAGTCCAAGTTCTAGTGGTATTAAATAAAATAGCTCTCTACTTGTTTGTGTGAAGTATAAATAGTCCCATTTGTGAGTCCATTCTGTTGATATATTTAACTAAGATAGCAAAGAATTCCAACTATTTAACATCTATAAAGAAAAATGTAAAGTTCATAGAAACCATGGGATGAAGACACAGGAAGCTATGTTCTTTGTGGTAATGTTAATAGTAAGACTGAGACCACAGGCAGCTCATGCACTTCTGACATCATAAACACTTCTGACAGGGGTTAATTTCATATCTGTCATGATAGCTAGCAAATTAGTCTCAGTGTAACTAGAAGTAATGGCTTGTATCAACAATACTTCTTAGAAACACAGATTTACTCTGTAAGATCTCTTGGTATGTACCGTTTAATTGAGCCATGACTGTAGGAGAAGATGAATATTACAGCTGGTGTGCTGACTGATGAAGATCCCATTACAAAAATTGCCCTAAAAAACCATTTTAAAAAATATTCCTTTCATATTAATTTGTGAGTCAGGACTGAAACGACATAATTATATTCCACTTTCCACAACCTTTTGTTGTGGAAAGTGGAATAAAAAAATAAATGTTTCCTAAAATTGCAGTAGATACAGGGGTAGACACAGAGCACTGAACTATGAAATATGGACATTTTTCCATAAAATGTTAACATTTCATTGTTTTGTTGCTAGGTCCAATTTGCTTATATTTAAAACAGATGTGGTGGTAGACAGAACAAATATTTAGATCTGTAATTTTCAGCTGTAGGTTAATCAGTCAAAATATGGATATAAAACACAGCATGTGATCATGATAAAAGCAAATGAAATCCTAGAATGTAAGAAGGGAAGCATTACTGCTAGAGATAAGGAAGTGTTAGTGCAATTAGACAAGGCACTGGTAAGACTTCCTCTGCAATAATGCACACACTGTTCTGACAGCCCATGTTTAAGAAAGATTAATTAAACTGCAGTAGTTGCAGAGAAGGGCTGCTAAGATGATCAGGGAAAAAAGAGCTTATCTTGTAAGAGTAGACTAAAATAACTTAATGGAGTCTGATAGGGTATATCATTGCTCTCTATAAATACTTCTGAGGTAGATAAATGCTAAAGAAGGAGAAAGCTATTTAAACTAAAAGACAAGGTTGACACAAGAGCAAATGGGTATAAATGGGAAAAGTTAGGCTGGAGATTAGAAGAAAGACTGAGGTTCTGGAAGAACAAATCTTACTAGTTTAAAAGTGAGACAGGACAAGTACATAAGACGTGTTTGTGTAAGAATAGGAGGGAAGTTGTCAAGATGACTGAGAAAATCCTTTCTGCTCTCTTCTCAAATCTTGCCTGTATGACCACCTGTATCTCCCATGTTAAGAACTCAGAAAAACAACCAGAATGCTGTTGTTTTATTGGTAAATAATAAAAGACTGTCACTATTGATTAGTTTGGATTCAAAATGCAATATATATCAAATTCCAGATTAATGATACATAGAAAACCTAAGTCTGAAGTCCATGCTTAACTTGACTCTTTACCTCTGTAAAAGCTGAAAATAAAATAGGGGCTTTCAAGGAGTATTCTGTCTTAATGTTTTTGTGGAGACAGGATTGTGTAACTGGAAATCCTGAGAGCAAAGGAAGGGGAGCCAGAAGCTAGATCATTTCATTCCTTCATTTAGGGAAAATTTTACCAAAAATAAATCTCTCTAGAGAGAGATTTAAAATTCAGTACACCCTGCAAAGACATGTCCAACTCCTTCAGACTTTCTTTTTTGCTATTGTGATCTGATATTGTTTTCAGTCCTTGCAAAACACCTTTACACCTTACACAAACTTTTTTGTTAGATTCCTTCTGTATCCAACACTTGCCCATTTTTTTCCCCTACTAATTTTTTTTGTTTGTTTGTTTGGGGGTTTATGTCCTTTATTCTTTTTTTTTTTTAACTCCAAAGTAAATTTTGGGACTTGCAGTTGCCTTTTTCCCAGCTGTCAGTAAAACAGCTTTTATGCCTAAAATGATTTTGTTCAGTAAGACCATTAATTCCTCAGGATGAGTACAGTCCACTGCTGCAAATGTTGTATTTCCTAAATCAAAGGTGTCCAAGTTTCCCTGACAATAAAGCTTGACAGGGCTGTAGTTACTTATATGAGTTAACAAAATATTGTGGAGCAGCTCAACTGAATGAAATCCGGCCATTTTTTTTTCCTCCTCTGCTCATTTTCTTCTTTCTTTGGTCATATATCTTATGGTACCTTCTGCTGAGATTTGAGAATACACTGTGCTTCAAGACCACTGACATGTACAAGTGAAATTTTGAGTATGTGTAAATAATCTAGAGCATTAAATTACTTTGTCCTTAAAAAGAGGGTCATGGAAAAAAAAAAAAAAAAAAGAAAAGTAATGTGCAGGTCCAGTTAACAGTCCAAACAAAATAATTTATTTTTTTAAGCTATATCTTTTGGCAATCACTTATGGAAAATTATTTCCAGGTTGAAAAGGGTGCTTTTTGTCAGGTTTGTTTTTATGTTCCAGTTTGTTATCGTGACTATTTGTTGTTGGGAGTTGACCTTGACTAGTGACCAAGTGCCCACCAAGCTGCTTTATCACTTCCCCTCCATCAACAAGACAGTGGGAAAATAAAAAAAAAAACAACAAAAAGGTTATTGGTTGAGTTCAAGACAAGGAGACTGCATACCAATTACCAACACACGCAAAACAGACTTGACTTGGGGAAAATTAATTTAATTTATTGGCAATCAAGTACAATTAGAACAAATTAGCATAGCTAAGAACAAATCTAAAAACTCCTTAAACGCACATCTTCCTTTTTCCCAGACACACCTTCGCTCACAGCTTTTCTATATATAATCTTCCACCTGAGCGGAGATGGGGAATGAGAGCATGGTCAGATCATTACACCTTTTCTCTGACACTCCTTCCTCCTCATACATTTTCCCTGCTCCAGCTTGGATTTCCTCTGACAGAATACAGTCATTCATAACTTCCAGCAGTGGTCCTTTCCACAGGCTGTCTTTCTTCATGAACTGGTACAGCATGGATCCTTTTCATGGCACACAGTCTTTCAGGAATGGAATGCTCATATGTGGGCACCCCCCAGGGTTGCAGGTCCTTACAGAGAACCTGTTTCTGCATGGGTGCCTTTCTCCATGGGCCACAGGTCCTCTCAGCCTGCTGCTCCAGAATGGGTTTCCCCTGAGCTGCAGCTTTCTTTCACAGCTGCTCTGGCATGAAGGCTTCCACAGACAGCAGTGTGGATATCTCTTCCACTGTGGCCCTCCACGAGCTGCAGGGGCTCAACATGTGTTACCATAGTCCTCACCACAGGCTCAGGTGAGAAACTCTTCTCCAGTTCCTTGAACACTTCCTTCCCACTTCTTCTCAGGCCTTGATGTTGGCAGAGCTGTTTCTCTCACTTATTCTCAGTCATTTCTGTCCTTCATTTTTATTTCACCCTTCTTAAATGTGTTGTCACTGAAGTCCTACCTGTGTCACTGATGTGCTCAGCTTTTGCAAGTGGTAAGTCCATCTTGGAGCCAGATGAAAATGGTTCTGTCCACCACACAATTTCTGGTGTCTTCTCACAAAAGTCACACCTGATACCAAAACCTTGCCACTTGAAGCAAACACAGCAATATATTAAAAACCCCTATGTTTAGTATGATTCTCAGGAAGTATACATAACACTGCCTAGAATTTCAGATGCAAAACTCCTTTTTTTTTCTTTTCTTCTAACTTTTGAGACATATCTATTTGCAACTGAACATATTGGTAAAATAGACTAACTATACCATAGCATATGCTCTGTAAAAGTCAGCATTTAAAGTTTATAAAAAAATACAAAAAGAGAATATAGCCCACCAGAGGTTAGATCATGGGTCCATGTGGCACATTATTTAGTCTGCAGTGAGTCCAGTCCAGATTCAACCCAGTAGACGTAAATGGACTTCTGGGAAAAAAGTCAATTACCAACCAGTCCACCCACTGCAAGTTTATATGACATTTCCCTAGAGTACTTTCCCTGTCATTTTCTGGTAATTCAGCTCAGGGACTTTGCTGAGCCATGCGATTTGCCTGATATTTGTGATTTGCCTGCTTTGTGATCCTCAGTGTAATCCTCTTTCAGGTACTTTGCCAATCCTCCCTTGACCTATGCAGAGTTTTATACATATGCTGTCCTTTGATACAGGGTACCTGTTATGATACAGTTATTAAAATTGTTGGAGAGACACCTCTGCCCAAATTAAGCATATGGCAAATGAGGCCATATGCTGAAGTCAATAGTATGGATTTTATTTAACAGTTAATATGATGTAGACAGAGACAGATAGAAATAAATAGAAAGAGAAAGCAAGGGAACAGAGAAAAGTAGTTACAAAGACTCCTTTTCACCACTCTTCTCTTCTGATCCTCTTCTTCTGGTTTTGGTGGTGAAGGTCACACAAATATAGAGTTCAATGGATACATTTGGGGCAGGTAGGAATGCCAAGGTACTTCCCCTGGAGGGGAGAACAATTTTACACAGTCTTTTGCAACAGACTCTGGATCTGTTGCATCACCTATCATCACATGAAGTGCTCTGGTGCAAGGCTTCAGGAATGAGTCTGGGAAGGGCGTTGCGAACCTCTGATGGTTTATGCCACCTCCTCAGCCGCCTCTCATGTGACTGTCCTAGTGTATGTGGCCTTCCCAAGGTAAGGGAGTTTCACAGCTAGTGACAGGTCACCACTCTGATGCCACCCCAGTCACAACAACCTTTTGTGCCTGACCCGTGAGCCCATTGCTCACATGTATGATGTGTTTATTCAGTTGAGTGCTAGATGTTGTGTCCAGAAGGATACTATAGATACAGTATTAAAAGCCTTACTGAAATCCAAAACTATTACATCAGCTGGTTTCCCTTGCTCAACTAGGTGGGTTACCTTGTCATAAAAGGAAATCAAGTTTGACAAGCAGATCTTTCCCCTTATGAAGCCATGCTGGCTGCGACCAATGACTGCACTGTCCTTCATTTGTTTTTCAATACCTCCCAGGATAATCTTCTTGAGGATAATCCTCTTTACTCTGATTCAGTACCTTACATACTTTTTTTGATGCATCACTTTTCAAGACATCTTATCAATATTTGGCCTTTTAAAAAATCAATCACTCAACTACATCCTTATATTCACATTAAAAGAACACTTTGGAAGAAGAAAATTTCTTCACCCTGCCCATCAGAATATTCTGGAGTAAACTAGGTTGGACTCTTATCTAGCATTTTGTCCCCACATATCTTCCAGCTCTGTTTTGGTCAAGAATGAGGAAAGAAATGAGGTCCTTGGTTACTGTTATTTTAACAAAAGACTTCAATTATGTTATTGTAATCTGTCATCCCTAATTAACATTAAATCACATAAAATTTAAAAAAAACCAGCTACTAATGCTGAGTCAAACTATCATGATAGTCTTTCCTGTCTTCTCTAAACAATCCTTCATAAATCCATACTAAGTAGTAGGCTAAATTAACTACATCAGAAAGTCACTTCAGAATGAGAATTCATTAAAGACAGTGACAACTTAGTGGGACACAATGCACCACTCATTTCAAAAGCTTATTGAGAAGCCTTACTTGATCAAAAAGTTTGTTTACTTGAGGAATGGATAATTTAATTATCTGTTTTCCTGACAAAAGGCATCTGTGTTGACTAGGGATGTAGGTATTAGCATATAAGGAATTTATTAGTTCACTTAATCTAACAGCCCAACATCAAAGAGACCTTGCCCTGTAAATAAGCACTGAAAACTCACAAACCAAACAAGAAAACAGGCAAAGGTTGAAAGACAAAAGAGGACATTATGCTGAAAATCTATTTTCCTGGCATCAATTTTGCTGAAGTATAGCTTTCCTCCACTGTGCTGAAGGAGAACATTTACCTTTGTAATACTGTTTGAAGTGCATATATGAACTTTTTGAAATTTTGAAACAAGGCAATGTAAGTTATTCTCTCCTGTCCCAAGGAAGTACTGTCTTTGTCATTGTTGCTGCAGTCAATTGTCTATCCCACCACCTGCTACCCGCCTCCTTAGTGAGCAGAGGACTGCTGGCAACTACTTCAAATCTGGAAATGGACCGAGCTATTTCTTGATTATTTTTCATGACCGGTCCTCAAAGCTTCTTACTTGCCCAAACTGTAGCTGATGGAGCAGTAGTGAATCATTTGTGAGCCCTGCCTCAACAGATATCCCATCTTCCAAGGCAAATTTTCCATTGACCACAACATGGAGACATTATCGAGATGAGTAATATGACTGGCAGAGAAAGTTTTAGAGAAGGCAAAATAATGTTTCTGTGGGATAGAGCCTGGAAAAGTGCTGTGTTCAAATGCATAGGAGGTAACCTTACATGGTGGATAGAGGGAGTAGGAAGTTCTCAGGTAAGTAAAATCAACGAGTTCTGGAATTACAGAATCCTGGACTCAAATAACATCTAAAGGAGATGACTGAAATTTTTTTTTTTTGCAAGAAATTCACAAAACGAGAAAAGGCAGGATCCTTCTGTGGAATTTGAAAAGTGAAAGTGATATGGAAGAAAAAAAGTTGTGAGAGGAAAAACTCAGTGTATTCCTTCTGGGATCTCTGCCGAAAACATCCAGTAGCCTTAACCTTCAGTTTAAGTGGAATGCTTTACTATTTTTCTTGCTGTGCATCTTTGTCAGAATTATTCTTCCTTTGCCTTTGTAATCAAAGGGGGTTTTTTGCAAAAAAGTCTGATGTTTTAAAGCCAAACAGCCAGATCTCTATGGATTATGAACTGATCAGTAGAATTCACAATCTGTTCTTGTTCTTTGGAGGGACCCAAGGAGTTGCTTCAAGGCACACATACATCACACAAATGACAATGTTCCCTCACCATACAGTAGCTCCTGCTGTAACTGGCACAGCTATGGAACAGAGCATTTGGTCCACTGCAAAGGGAGCAATTTCGCACAGACTATGGATGTTGCCAAGGAATACTTCACTTTTAGAATGCCAACATAAATCTGAAAGTCACCAAGCAAGTATTTATGCAGTTCAAATAATTAATTATTTGGATGAAAGGTCATAAAATAAGTATATAAGCAAGCAAATATAATCTCTGCATTTAAATCAACTTATGATGGCTTTAAAAATATTTTTAGAAACATTTAAGCATGATTAAATTATATCAAGTATGGAATAATGCCATAAAATACAGATACAATCAGTAGTCAAATAATGCTTCTTACATTTGGTAAGGGAAGAAACATAACACAAACAAGTTTGCAGACTTATTTTTTTTTTAATCTTGGAGGTGTTTGTGCAAAATTGAACAATATTTTATTTTTGTGTGTTCAGCATATGAGGAAGATAGCTTTGCCCATTGAAGTTTCCCTGAAAATAATGCCAGTATCAGCAATCATTTGATTTTTCAAAGACCTTTTTTCACTTCACTCTTCATGAAAAGTTGCCTAAGGGGGTGATCTATAAAACATAAATAACAAGTTATTTTGTGCAAATGCAGCATTTATACATTCTGCATAATGTGAACACTAACTTATGGTAGGTATATTTTAATATTGTTCTCTTTTAAATGAGTTTTGTGCTTTGGTTTGGGTTGGGTTTTGGGGTTTTTTGCAAGAATATTTGGTAGCTGTTTAATTCTGAGACACAACAAGATAAAATAGTGTTTTGGAAGATAAAGATTAAATAATATATATGACATTTAAAAGAATATTAAATGCTAATTGTGGACATTGGTTATAAACAATTACATATAAATTCAAAAGAAATGTTTAATAATAGACTGCATGGTAGGAAGGACAAAGACTGAATACTAAGGGGGGGGTAAGGTTAAGGCCTCACCTTTGTCATATCTCTGCTTTTTTTTCTTTGTCTTTATAATGTTTTTCCAATTGGTGCATCTGTCTAATTGCAAACAGCTGCTGGCAGGATAACAGATTTAGCTGTACTTTAGCAATGCAATGGCAAATGCTGATATCTTTTACTGCAATTATCACATATCCTCATTCAAATAACCTTTCAGTGGGTTTGGCGTTTGATCTGTTTTAAGAAGTCCTAATATAATTCAGGACAATCTAAACTGTGATTTAAAAGTTTCACAGTATTCAAAGAACAATTTGTGTCAGTTTCATTCTGTTTTTCTTATACTTCAGTATCTGACAACAATTCTTATATTAAGCACTGACAACATGCTTGTCCTCTTCTTTTTTCTTTCTTTCTTTTTCCTTTTGTTTTATTTTGTTTTCTTTTGGTTTGGTTTGGGTTTTTTTAATTTTATTTTTCTTTTTTCTTAGTAGAGTGTGCATGTTTGAGAAAGAAAGGTGTGCAGTTAGATGCAGTCCTGGTATAATTAATATTTCAGTTATTCTGAAAGCATGAAACAAATATCTGAAAATGCTTTATTCTTCAGAATGGCCACATGCTATATTGCAATTGAATTCCCCTCATAAATGTGGTATCTCCTCTTACTGCTTTAAAATTATTTAAGACTCTCATCTCCTACCCTTAATTTCAAATACGAAATTTTCTTTCAATAGGCTGAATGCCATCTTTGAGTGTAAACCATCTATCTGTAGTCCTCTTACTGCTGATACAGTAATTAATGCATTTATTGTGCACAGATTTATAAAATATTGCTAAATAAGGTGGCTGGTTACACAGGAGGTCAAAGTCCAAACCTGAAAGCACACATCAATTCCATTAATTTATTGGAAAAATTAATTTCACAATTCTTCCTCGGAATTACCTTAAAAGTGCTGTTTAACTTAAAAAAGATCCAAAGCTACTGTGCTGTCTTGCAGGTCACAGTTACAGTTTGATGGTCAAGGAGTGGCCTTAGCAATGCTAAGGTAGACTAAATCTCCAGATGAATGAGTTTCATGACAGACAGGCTAATATAAAAAAATCAGGTTGCTATACAAATTTTGCTTTACACCACAAGTTTCATAAAATAGAACTCAAAGTTGAGCACATTGGGAATGACCATCTGTGCCACTTACAGGCATCAAGAAACAGTAAAAGAGAGAAATAAACTACTATTCACTCTACATTTCTGGACCTGTGTAGGGCAACAGTGAATTAATTTTACAGTTAAGGTAAAGTTCAGTGTCTGAACTTTCAACTGGAGTAGGGAGGGACAGGAAAACAAAGGATCTTTTTTCTTAGTAGGGAAAGTATCCTTTTTACAGGGATCAGGAAATAATAGAAATTTCTTTCTTGAATTCATGTTTGTGTATTGACTGACTGTGTGTTGTGGTTTAACCTGGCAAGCAGCTAAACATCACACAGCTGTTTGCTCACTCTCCTCCAAAAGGATAGGGAAAAGAACTGGAAAAAAAGTAGAACTTATGGGTTGAGATTAAGAGGGTTTAACAGGACAGAAAACAAAGTGAAAATACAAATCCAATACACAGCACTGTACCACCTACTAGGTAAAAAAATTAACTCTACCAAGCTGAAATCAGGATTCTGTGGTATATATTAGGTCCAGGATGAGAAAGGTAACCATCAAAAAACCCACACTTACTTGAGCTAGAATCTATGTCCAGAGTGAAATGTATTACCATTATTTCTTCAGAGTCCTGATTTTAGAATTTTATAGTGTTGTTATAAATTCTGTCTGTTTGTTTGCTCCAGAAATTATGAGATTAAGAAAATGCCAACTATTTCTCCCCAGTGAATATATGCAGAATACATTAACTTTTGCACTGTGACTAGTGGTTCTGAGCTTTCTGCTGCAATCTTTTTGCTAGTAGCATTGGCAAAAACCTAGCTTGGAACTGTGGTTTCAATATGGTCCTGAAGTCCTATTAAAGCTACATAGGAAAACTAAAAATAACTCTGAGGACAGGAATGAAAAATGTCAATACAAGAAATAGGGTAACAAGATTTTTATTAGCTAGCTCAAGCACAATCTAGAAAAAGCATAAAAGACAGTACAGCCCACAACAAATGTACATTTAGAGATTGTGTCAAAACATAGTCTGTGCTCAAGCAGTATGGCTTGATTTGCTTACCGCTCTACCTTCATTTTGTCATCAATGCTGATGCTGTAATGCCTGTTACATGCTTTATAAGGAAATAACCCTTGTGCCAGGGCAAAATTGGGAAGGTAATAAAGAGCATTTCTGCACTGGATATATTCTCTCTGTTATTCACAATCACACAGATACACAGTCCAGGATTATTGTGAATTCCTGAGCTGCATTCAAAGTTGCCAGGCTGCTCACATCTACCTTCATTTATTTGTAATTACTTTCCTGAACAATATCATCTAGGCAAGGAAATGGGGGCAAGCGGGGGGTTGAAAGTCAACAGCTTTGCTGATAAACACAGCAGGTGTGTGTTTCATACCATTTTTGTAACCCAGAGCGCTAACTCCCCTTTTCTGAAGTGGAACCCATAACATAGATTCAAAAGGCAGCACTATCTTTCATTGTAAAAAAAACCTCTTTGTTAATATTTTAAGAGACTCTGGAGAAATAAAAATCTTCAACTGAAATAAGTCTTTTTTGTCCCTTTCAGATTTAAAAATCTTCATACCCTTTTTGTTGTTGAATTCACCATCTCTTGTTTACTAGTGTGCTCATTGAGTATGGTCTTATAATCTCAATTTGACATATCTACTCTCCCAGAAGCCAGGTCTGTAATTTATTCCTAGTTTATTCCTTGCTCAAGAAGGAAAAATTCCTTGCTCATCTTTGAAAAATAACTGAGGTCATTTTCTACTTCACAATCAACTATAGCTAAGCCTATAGTGCTCCAGCATATATGCAATGATACAACATATATACAGTGCTTTAGCAAAAACATCATCAAGACATTTTTATGAATAAATATTCAAGCAGAAAAACAAATAATTTGGTTTGTTTTCTTTTTCCTTAAAGGCATTGTAGTCTGTCTAGCAGAGTCTTTACACTTCTTTGCACACACTACAAATAAATCATTCAATATGTGGTAGAAGACAGCTGGATGTGTTGAGTAAGATATTCAAATTTAAGCTTAAACTTCTGTATGGTAGGGAAAATAAATAAGACTTTTTTCCATTTTGTAGAAGCTCTGGGGCTTTTTTTGTAAATTGGCTGAATTTGTCCAATTGAGTGGAAAACAAGTGCATAGACAGGGAGCTCTTGTCTTTCTCAAAAGTAAACTTCTCCATGTAATTTTTGGCTAAACAGTAGGGAATGTCTGGGATTCAGGTAAGACTGTCAGTCTGTCCTTTTTGAAGAGATATCCTCTATTCCATGCCCTAAGGAATTCTAATCCAGCCATTTCTTGAAGGACCATTTCTTAGCGCAGCTGACTTTTGTAACAGCTGATCAATACCTAACTCTGCAGTTGATAAGATTCAGGCATCATATGAAATGTTCTCAGTAGACTTTTACTGGTGAGAAATCAGTGAAATGATAATAGGCTGAATATTATTTTCCTTTAAACTGTATTTATAGCAGTGACTTTTTTGGTTTCGGGGTTTTTTTGCACAGCTATAAAACAGAACTGTCTACTGTCTTGTTTTCCCCATTTCTCCAGAAGACTGTTTTTAGGTCCTTTTTTTGTTTTAACCTAAATCTCTGGAACAGCAACTTTCACACTTGTATTTTTCCATTGATTACAGCAGTGTTGCTTCTGCCCTGTCCTTGCAAATATTGTGCCAGTATTTTAAAGTTTATTGGAAGGTATTGGAAAGGGTTTGGCCATCCATGACATAGAGTATTACATAGGATGTATGTTAAATCTCTGTTGTTTAAGGACTCTAGTCATCAGTCTCTTCCAGTCTTCAGCTCTGAGAAATAGCATTTTCTTTTATAGTTTATGTATATGTCTCAGAGAACATCCATATAAACCAAAATTATGCATGATCAAATGACAGAAACTGAATAGCTTCACAGGTAAAAAAATCTGTGTTCAGAGACACCTACTTAATTTCTCATGTAGATGGAAATATACCTAGATTTTAGCCAAATGTAATTATGCCAGTATAGACTTTCCAAAGGCAAATTATTGAATTTTATAAACAGTTGATTGAAAATATTGGGTCTATTTGAGGAAATAAAATAATAATAAATAGGGGAATTATATTTTATTATTATTTTCTGTTCTCAGCAGTTAACTAATTTACCAGCTTTGTTTCTGCTATGTGACTCAGTGATTAAAAACACAG
This sequence comes from Onychostruthus taczanowskii, assembly GCF_017590055.1. Taxonomy (NCBI): domain Eukaryota; kingdom Metazoa; phylum Chordata; class Aves; order Passeriformes; family Passeridae; genus Onychostruthus; species Onychostruthus taczanowskii. Next base: position 915,449 of record NW_024504566.1, read on the forward strand.
AGGGGAGAAATTATTTCCTTTTTGTTTTTTTGTGCTTCTCTTCCAAATTATCAATGCTGTACTTAAAATTCTTTCTGAGCATGTCTTGATATGCTTGGGAATGACTGCTTACGAAAAAGGTGTGTTACTAGGATTATTCACTACATATTATGCATATTTTCTCTGTGTTATTCATATGGCCCCATTTCAAATACTTCAGTATTGCAAAGAGGAAAAATTTTAAAAAGTATATAAAATTTAATTTAGTATAGAATCCAGTTCTTTGACAAGAATTATGCTTAGTACTGATCTCAATGCTTTCACAGTAATACAGGGAGGATTTGTTAGCATTAAAAACATTGAACTGAAACTTGAAAATATAAATACATTCTAAAAGATTTTAAAAAACCCAAATTTAACTGACAAAATTCAAAATACTCTGTAACATGATGAAGATCAAAATAACTTTTAACACATCCCTCTTCCCAAAGTGAAATACCAATGAAAAATTTTACTCTACTGAACAAATCTGTCAAAACAGAGGATTTGAGAAGCTGTCAATTTACAACTTATTTGTACAAGTGTGGAGTCATTACTGCTGTATATACTCTTAGATCCAAATCCGTTCCATACTATCACTGAAAATCTGTTTTTTCTACCATAAGATCAGCAAATTTCAAAAGCTGATCATTTTGGAGAGTAGAAAGCAGCACTTCAAACATCAGACACAAAGATGTTGTCAGGCTTTAGGAATGGAACTACATCAGCCAATATAATTAACTTTGCGGATCATCTTGGTAACACCCTCATGAGAAACCCTTTAAGATGATATAATTTCTTTCATCTGTCAGGTATGACTGCAGCCTGACAGCTTAGCTAGATTAGTACATTTGTGAACAAAAATAGCCCATCATGGTTGTCAGTCTTATTCTTTGTGAAATTCAATATATAATAAAACCATAAATGCCAAGCTTAGAATGACAAAATCATGGAATGCCTTGGCTTGGAAGGGACCTTAAAGATCACCTGGTCCCAACACTCCTGCCATGAACAGGAACACCTTCCACTAGACCAAGCTGCTTGGCATTCCATCCAGCCTGGTCTTGAACACTTTCTGGGATGAGGCATTCAAAATTTCCCTGAGTAACCTCTTCCAATGTGTCACTGTGCACACAGTAAAGAATTCCTTTCTAAAATCTAATATAAACTTACTCTCTTTAAGTTTAAAGTCATTCCCCCTTGTCCTATCACTACATGCTCCTGTAAAAGGTCTATCTCCATCCTTCTTGTAGGCTCCTGTCAGGTACTGGAAGGCCACAGTTAGGTCACCAAAAAGCTTTCTGCCTTCCGGGCTAAACAATCCCAATTCTCCCAGCCTTTCCTCACTGGAGAGGAGCTCCAACTCTCTAACCATCATAGTGGCCTCCCCTCTCACTCCAACAGGTTCATGTCCTTCCTCAGAGGGGTCCCGGAGCTGGATGCAGCACTCCAGATGGGATCTCACCAGAGTGGAGCAGTGGGGCAGAATGCCCTTCCTTCACCATTTGTGACACCACTTGTCCCTGACACCCATCACAATCTGAGCCATTGAACACTGGATGTGACTGTCCAACTAACTTCTTCTCCATCTAACATTCCACCTATCAAATCCATTTTTCTCCTGTTTACAGTGAGCAATGTCATGGGGGATTGCATCAAAAGCTTTACAGAGACACAGATACATGACATCTGTAGCTGAATATTCCTTCTGAAAAGAAATCTGAACTGACAATACTAAGAGAAGAATAAGAAAATATGCCCTAGCAAGCAGTTTGTATATGGTTGCAGGCTGCTTCTTCTCTGCTTTTGGTTTTCAGAGTCTACAGCCAAGGCCCTGTTTGCTGCTCACATTGAGCCAGGAAGTATGGACATTGATACTTATGGTGTGTTTGTTATAGACTGGATCCCACAGTTACCACTCAGTCTAGTTTTCACTGTCAGATGCTCACTTGATGCTTTCATCCACAATTTCCTTTACTGGATTTCCAAGAACCTGAAAAAGGTTGTGGAGGAAATGCTCTGACAGATCTCATTACACAATGTGGCTTGCCAGCATACCTCTGACAATCTTTAGTAACAACTCCTGAATCCTACTAGCCTGAGAAAGGATAATTAAACTCATTCAGAGCCAACTCTGCTTCTACCAGAGACAGCACAGAAGCTTTTTATAGTGAAGTAACATCTGACAGTAAGACTGAGAAGCCCTTGATGCAAGAAGCCTATAATATGTATATAATTACATGGATTGCTTTGACACTTGCTACACATTACAATGGTAAAAAATACTATATTATACTATATATACTATATTCTATATTCTATATATTCAATTTCCCTTTTGCTTATCATTAGGAAGTTAATTATTTAGAAAGATGTTTGTTGTTACAACATGAACAGACTACAAATGTATTATGTTTTTTAACTAAAGTTTATTTTAACTGCATTAGCTTTAATGGAAGAAATAAAAATGTTTGATTCTGTAATTGCTGAATTCCCTCATCTCCTATTTTTGACTTTCTTCAGGGAAATAAGAACTTCAGCCATTTGCAGTCCCATGTATGCAGGGTAGAAAATGTTTTAAGGTCACAACTCCTCCTGAAAAGTGTATCCTAGCTTCAATAAAATTTTTGCAGTGTTAGAAATCTATTATTTAATTTTTTTCCAATCCATACATTGAATTCAGCACTGTGATATGCTCACTATATTTTGACATTTGAAAATATCTTTATGATTTTGCTGTGTGAAAAAGCAAAATGAGAAATTATTCTTTCAGTCTTTAGTTTGCACATGGTTGGTTAAAGCCAGCTGGAAATTAAACTCCAAGAAAATTGGTCCCCTTCCCTCCACCCCCTCTGGTGGCAGAAACTATGGGTAGAGATAAGAATTTACTGAAAACAAACAGCAATGGAATAAGAAATGAATAGTAACAGCAACAATATTAGTAACAAAATTATGCAAAAGAGAGGGTGATTTGCATACAAAATGTGCTCACCACCTTGGGTGAGTTTGGCATGGCCACTGAGACAGGATGGCAGATGTTTCCACACTCTGGCAGTGACACACTGCTTTTCCTAAGGCAGAGACAAGATAGTGGACATTTCACACCTAGCCTCACATGGCCTCCCATGACAACAAAAAAGCAGTGACGGACAAATCCCCCAAAAACCTGGACTGTCTGCACTGCACCATGCAACCGGATCCTGGACCACTCTTTCTACTGGGCTTGGCTGTGGTCCACAGCATTCAGCTGGGCATGACTCAACTCGGATCCCTTCAGGTCAGTGCCCACATTTAGGCTGGGCTCTCTGCTTGGAATTTCATTCTCATGAGGGGTGGGAAGGGACAGGCAATGGCGGGAGGGGACAGAGTCTGCAGTGCTGATCCCTGAGGAAGAAATGGAATAAAATGGCCCACTTCTGGCGTACATTTACCTTTTTCTTTCCCCTGAACCAGCCAGTGATGACATGTTTGGCATAGAACAGTAACCAAGCCACACCTACAAGGCTCCAGGGTCTGCCCTTTCTCAGCACCTGTGAGCAAAACTAGGATATTCATTAAGATTTTTCTTGTATTTAAATGATTCAAGTGTTTACATATATTTTGATCAATGGAGAATACCTTTTCTTTTAAGAGATTCTCTTTTAATAATTAGAGAGTCTCATTCCATAAAGGATACCATTGCAAGCTAAAAAAAATTTTAAAAAACCATGGAATTCTCTGTGAGGACAAGACATTCATTTAATAAAAGTAGAATAAAGAGGTTGGAAGAAATCTTGACAGATAAAGTAATCCATCACCAACTGAGGACTTGGCATGCCTTCTATTTTATTAAGGTAACCAGATCTTATAACCTGTCATTTACAGATGCTGCTCTACTTACTCAGATAAGCTATTCCTGTGCTCAACCATTCTCAGCTTTAAAATACTTCTACCTGATGTCTGCCTCACCTCCTCCTTCCTTCAATGAAAGCCTGTTACTCATCATTATACCTGCAGAGAATAAGAAGGGTGGATTATTCCTTTTCTTCCAGCTGCCTTTTTTCTATTTGAAGACGGCTTCTATATGTCCTCTTAGCCTTCTATTTTCTAGACTAAGAAGCTCAAATCCTTTTCCATAGGTCAATTTTCATGGAGTTCTGATCTTTCTCAGTCCAATATCATTGACAGTGATATATGCCACTTTGCTGAATATTGACAATGCAGCAGTAATCAGCTTCCAAAAGATGATCCTTCCTCACTGCTTACTGGCTAGCTTCCATAGCTGGATAAAAACTCTGAAATACAGCAGTAATAAAGAACACAGTATTGTCCCACACTTTTCTCCTTTATCTGGATAATACACCTATTCATATCATAATGTTATCTAAGAAAGGTAGTGGATGTAGAGCTTAAGATAATGCAATCAATATGACCATAATTCTTATCACTTGTTATCAGAAGCAAAATCTGGTTTCAGTACGTTTTTCATAAAATCACTTCAGAAGAAATTCCAAATTATTTTTAAATTTAATTTTTACATTTATAAAAATAAAGTATCTGGTACAGATTACAGTTAAAGGGGAGATAAAACTCTAAAACCACAAAATAAAGATCACTGTCAAGGTGCAATACACCTTCATAACATTGTTTTATCAAAAAGTAGTTTATTTTGACAGTGCAAGATTAGCTCTCCTGTTTTAAAATAATTCAGAAGACATTGTCCCCACATGAAGCATAAATCTCTGAATAGAGACATCATCACCACAGACAATAATTTTCTCATCCAAATTTGTGAGGAAAAATGAATTTACTGCAAAAAGTTTTGATTTTAAAAAAATTATTGGTTGTCATTAACATAGTAAGATAAAGTATAATTTAGGATTCAAAGTACTAAAACTACTTAGGGAAAGCATACCTAAAGTTTTAAGTGGCTCCTACAAAGAGCTGTGCTCTCAGATTTTCAAACAGAAAGATCAATGTATTTAACTACATATCTACCTATCTACTTGAGCAAATTTGCCTGTTAAAAATACTGCTGAAGGAAAAGGCTGATTTTCTGAAAAATAAGAAAAATAAGGATTTGTGTGAGACATAGGAGGTACGAGTCAGAGGAAATGTGTTTCCTGGTAGCTATGATAATCTGAGGGAATTTAACTTAGATTTTTAAATATTATTACTCTATCTAAAATAATCTGACCCACTGAAGCAGAAACCCTTTACATGGACACACAAGCTATTCTGGGATATTCAGAGCTGCATCTCTGAGCAGCAGCAGTTATGACTTACGTCTGTAACAACAGGCTCAGAAGCTCTACTGTGATGGCTGTTTCAGATTCCTGCCCATCCTAATCAAAATTGATGCACATAACTTGTCCACTAGCATGGCCATCTGTCAGCGTGGCATACTGCCCAGTCAAAAGATATTATGCCAATTTCAGTGTTCCAGCCTAAGATGGATTTAGACGGCAACAAACGGAAACAACATAGTGCATTAAAACCAGCAAATAGTAGTTTATCCTTTGGGAATCCTCTAGCAAATTATACCTGATACCTTAGCAATCTGTGTTACAATTCATATCTCCTGACCTGAACTGGAGAGTGAGTAGCAAACAAACTCCAGAAAGTGTCAGCAGATTCCTGTGCTGCCAAACAGCCAATAGATAAGGGAAGTGATTTCCCCCTTCAACACAGTGCTCACAAGACCACATCTACAGCACACTTTTAGTGTCGAGGTCAGCCTCCCAACTAATCACCCAGATCACAAAGCTGGTCATAGGCAGGAGCACTTATCCTATGATAAAAGACTGAGGAAACTGGGCTTATGCAGCCTAGAGAAGAGGTTGCTTAAGAGGAAATTAACAGCAGCCTTTCAATAATCCTGATGATTCTGAGGAAGACAAAGCCAGGCATTTTGCTGGAGTGCATGGTGGTAATATGAGAAGCAGGGGGCAGCAACAAGAACAGAGGGGGTTCTGAAGAGTTGTGGGAAGAACCATTCTCACTGTGATGATGGCCAAGCAGTGGGATAAGCTGCTGAGTTGTGAAGACTACATCCTTCAAGGCTCTGAAAAACAGACTAGCTAAAGCCCTGAACAGCCTGGTCTGAAAAGGCAAACCTCCTTTTCTGAAGGATGCTGCCCTAGAGACCTCCTGGGATCCATTCCAATCTGGATCATACTGCAATCCTACATGCAGTCAGTAAGGACAGTGATGCACTTTCAGAAGATACCTTGGATCACCTCATTTTATATTTTTGTCAGAAAATAGAAGTTCCATGAAACTAGAAGAAAAATGTCCTTTTACCGAACTTCCTGCAAACAGAATAAATAAAGAATTGAGAGTCCAGCCTCATTTGTATTAATGTAAATGTAGAGAGCCTGGCTACTTGAGATTTGTATTCCATGAAACCCAAAGACAAATCCTGACAAATCAGATTTCCCTCTGATTCTTTTACATGAGCAGTGATTGCTACTGAGACAAAAGAAACACTCTGATACTGGATGGCGTAAAAATATCCATGAAGAGGATACAGCTGTCACTGAAGCATACACAGGATTGATTAGCTACTATTAGTCTATGGTAAAACAAATTTCCATTGGATTCTCATTTTAATAAATAGATCTTTAACAAGAAGTTATACCTCAGTTAAGCAATTCACTATCTCTCTACAAATGTATTACTGCAAACATACATAAATATACACACAATAAAATGAAGGTAATTACCTAAATTGCATCTTGCTTTTAAAAAACCTAATTTCCCTGCAGTTTGCACATTTTTATTTAAATTGGATAGGAAAAATTAGACAGATGAATTTCAATTGCAAAGAAATTAATTTTATTGTATTTTCTAAGTCAATATTATTGGGGAGCAAAATTGAAGTCATTAGAAAGCGATTAACAGAGTAATACAATAAGCTAATAAAGCAAAGTATATAAAAAAAAATAAAACAAAGTAGTTCTCACAAAATTAGCAGTCCTATTTCACCTTTGGTAGAAGTCTTCCAGTACCACAGCAATGGGAACTCAGGGCTTGCTCTTCTTCCCACGTGTAATTCCACATTTAACACCATGTTCAGCCTCACAAAAGTCATAGCTGAAGTCTCACAGATGAAGAATTCTTGAGGATAACATTTTTGTAGCCAACAGCTTCATTTGGTAGCTGTTTCCAGATCAAATACAACTCAAATACAACAAGGTCTTGGTTTTCTTTTTTGTTTTGTTTTTTTTTTTCTTTTTCACAATCTGAATCCTATTGATAATCCTAGTTTTAATTAAAACACTAATTTATGGCTGATCTGTAGGTCTGGACATTTCAGTAACGAAATTTTCATTAGTAAAATTTATTATTTATTTAAATTTATTATTCCTCATGTTATTTTGGGGGCCCTTTTTCCATTCTACTCTCACCAGGGCTCTGGGCTTCTTCCTAGACACCCTGGACTTTCCCCAGATTATAGATTCCTTGGACAGAACTCCTTCAGCACTGACTTTTCAAATCAGTGCCAAATTGAACTCCTGGATTTCTCCTTTTCCTAATCTAATCAAAACCAGGATATTCACACTATATGCAATCCTAGAAACCTTATATGCATTAATTTCTTGATGCCCTAACTTTCTGGCAGCACCCCTGCTGCTGTTGGGCTTATTTTATTCAGAGAGCAAACAGAATTTCAAGATTAATGTTGGAACTGATAAATGAGAAAGCTAGAGCTTCATCTGGAGTAACAAGAGCAGGAAGGAAGATCCTGTGGGACAATGTGACAAAATGCTATGCTCTGGGTGAAATCAGGTTAGGGTTGACAGAAAGAGAAAGCTATGCTATAGATTGGTGCAATTTTGGAGGGGAAATGATCCCTTGGACAACCATGCTTGTAAGACAGGTTGTCTGTTATTCAGAGACTTCCTCCTGTGAAGTGCTGAATAAATAGAATTCAGATGGTGAACAAAACAGATTTCAATCTGTTCTCACATTTGTGTAGATGGAATTTGCACAGGCATTTGTTAACAGCTATAACAAAATAAACACAGGATACAGAATTATTAGCTTTGCTCAGCATTGTACCTTCATTGTTTTTTCCCTGTTTTAAAATATAGGTTTCCTAAAACTCAGAATCCCCAAGATTAAGATCTTTATATATAAATATATTATATATATTTATATAGAGTATATTATTTATTTTTATTTATTATATTATTTATAATATATATTATTTATTATAATCTTTATCTATAATATATATTATTCTTTGATATACCAATGAATGTCTGTGAATCTTCACCATAATTAATTTCCAACCAAAGATTTTCTTGAAATTGGTTAAGTGATGGGAAGGAATTTAATAAATATCAATGAAGAAATGGATCATTTATATGAACAAAATTTTACCTCAAGGAAGAACAAAATTAGTAGACAGTGTCATTTTAACAATTTTACATTTCTAGATTATATATTAGAGATGTTGTTCTCATCATTACTTCTTTTGCAAAGATTAGGCTGTGTACAATGTGAAAAAAAAAACCACCCATTCTTTTAACTCATTCTACATAAACTGTCTCAAGATTTGCCAACTCACTTAAGTATCTCAATAGGTTCCTCTGGTATTGCAACATGAGTATATAACAATATTTCTTGTTAAATTATAGTTCCGGGACTTCTAAATTTCATTATTTTTAGTTTCATTATTTTATGTTTCATTATTTCCAGTTTCCTTATTTTATGAAGGATTGAGCATTTTCAAGCTTTGTTTGGGGAGTGGGGGTGGGGGGGAGGTTTGGTTTGGGTTTTTTTTTCTGAATTGATCTTTATTTTAGACAGACTATTTCTCTTCAGTATACTAAGAAGTTGTACTAGGAAGTTTTGAATTTTATTTTTCTGATTCATGGGGAATGCTTTTGTTGGCCTTTTTAGCTTTTTGATATCAAACAGTCTTACGGTGTCATACGGAATAACAAGAATATTTTGAATATACATGAGAGACTGGTTAAAGTTACAATTCAAAGAATTATATTACATCAGGGAGAGAAGAAATAGGCCCATGGAAGATAACCATCTATCAGACAATCCTGCCATCAGTATCTGGGAACAGCAGGTCTAAAAAGTCACTACAGTTAAAGAAAGATTTTCTACTCACTTCAGTGGGATCAGTCACAAACTGACAATTGTAACAATACTTTCTAGCTGTCACAGTGCAATTTTCAGCCTGGACTCCATTGTGGCATGCCCAGACTTTCTGGCTCTGTGCTGGTGGTTAGATGCTCCCACGTAACTCGCTGTTGAATACTCTACATGCAGAATGGTATGACACTGTTGCAATAATAGTTCCCATTTTTTAGCACTTTAAGTTTCTTTGTTAAAATTAAAGCTCCTCCTTGAGTGTCTCCCAGAAGTATTTGCACAAGGCAGTAACAACTTTTGCTTTAGGTTTGAGTATCTATTTAAAATGTTGTGTACCCCATCACATATATTCACAATGCATCACACCCTGAGACAGATTGTTCTTGTCTCCTTATCTGCAGCAGAAAGGAAGGAATTATACACAACTTTCTTTTTTCCCTTTGTTCATTCACCCACATGAGGTACAAGGCTGATATTGAATTCCTAAACCAACACAGTGCTGGCCTTTTCATGACCATTTTAGCTAACTCTCCAAGAACAAAAGCTCTTCTGGTTCTTCATGCCTTCCTACTTCTTCGTATTTCTAATTTACACCTGCCTTTGGAGTATACGATTAATTCAGCCTACTCTTACACTTCCAATTCTGAAAGATTAATCTAAGCTTCTAGTCATGGAAAGAGTCTTCCATTTCAGACAGGTGAATATCCCTCTGGCAGTGTCTATCTTTCCCAATTGATTACAGAAGAAGCCAACATTCTTCCATAAGCAAAATGATCCTGGAATCAGCTGCCAGTGTACACCCACTTTTCATCTATTATTTTCCCCAATGTCAAAAGTCAAATTCACTAACCTGCTGAATGATTTTGCATTTTTAATATAGATATTGACATAATAATTCCATTACCTGATATACTCATGTCATCTTTTACTTTTCAATTCATGCTTAAAATACAAAAACCTGAGAAGAGCATAAGACAGCTAAGAATTTCATCAATATGTGTGCGGGATATGATGTGATGATATCGCACAGACCAGAATGAAGAGGTTTGTTGTGTCTGGGTAAGGAAGAGTGGGATTTCAGACATCACAGAAAAAAAAAAAAAACTTTAAAAAAGTAATGGACTTATCCTGTGGAAGATTTCCAGGTAATAATATGTTGTCTGAAGAAGTTTAATTACATTAGACACTGCATAAAAATGTACTTTATATGAAAGTGAGAAATAACAAAAAAACTCAGGTATACAGGAAAACAAAACTTTGAAGGGATAACATACAGGAGAAAAAAGTGACATCAGGATTTTCTTTGTTGAAACTTTAAGAGGTGAAAAAAAAAGTGCATTTCAGGAGGTCAGAGACTGCACCCTGTATAACTTTTCTTCTTATGACAGTGACAAGATAGTTGAGTCTTCATATGTCTGTCCATATTATATACTCTTCCTTTGTGCCCTCTCTCTGCTAAGCAATGTAATTTGTCCTAAGAATACCAGGTGGGTATTGCAGGAGGAGCTGTCTGGATATTTACATAATTAATGTGTTCCAGAGATGGGGGAGCTGAGTTGGTTTTGATTGGCACATGCATGAGGACATAAAATACTGCTGCAGTCTGGGCCAGCTGGGACAACTTGTCTCCAGATGTTGCAAACAACTTTGTGTAGACCAGCATTCCCCACACCCACTCTGCACTCTGTCTGGGATATCTGCAGGGTATAAACAGCGTGAAGACGAGGGACACTTTGTTTGGGTGAATGTGTAAAAGTGCTAAGATCTGGTCAAATCCAGAAATACAGTTCTGAAGTAGCTACATGGGTGCTATGTTGCTTTGTAATTGTGGATTATGAAAGGCCAAAGACTTAGTCTGCATGTCTCTAGGAAATTTGCTTATTTTATCGCCCTTTAGGGGATATATGACTGAATCTGAGACTAAATGGGCCTAGGCGTACCTAGAGTTCTCTGAGAAGTGTAGAAAGCAAGGGGCTCACTGAAGCACAAGACTCAACACAAAGGACCACAACTTTTTTATTTTATAATCCATTGTAATAGACAGTAGAGTTGTTATTTAGGTTGTATTAGCAATAAATCTAATTATAATCATCCACACAATCACTGTGTCCTACTTCTGGCACCTGGCAGAGAGCCTACTCTCAACTACGTCACACTGCTCTTGTGCCTTCCAGCAATAAGGCAAAACATAAAACAACAAAAAATCTCTACCATTGCTCCAATCTCTAATTAGAACTTCCATTTTTGCCAGTGAGCAACTTATGCTGAGAACTGAAGAATCATAATGCTGATGCTGCCTTTTCCTATCGAAGTACCACGCATCTGCTAGAAAGGCTAAATTTTTTGCCGCTATTGTCCAAGTTCTAGAAATACATACTTTTATTTTTATACACAGACACACAGACACATTCAGCATCAAGGTCCAGGGAAGAATATTTTATCTCCACAGTATACAGGCTAAATAACAATTTCTTTTCGACTGCTGTATTACATTAGCACCAAGAAGTAAATGCAGAACAGTGGTTTCTAAGTGACAAGCAGCAGTACTAAAATAGCATTTAAGAAAGGTATGTGTCACTAATTCTTCCAAAGACTTTAAGAAATGGGGTGGGTAGTGAGAGATAAGATGGCTGCTACTCCTTTCAATGAAATATCTGTACAGAAAGCAGTGACTCAGGCAGTGTCAATCTTGCTTAGCAAGTAGAACCATAAATGAGTCCCCCAGAGTGACAATTTTCTCATTAACATTAAAGATCATCTGGAATCCCATTTGTAACACTCTCATGTCTAGTGCATATAGAAGGTACAACATAATGAAGCTAACTAAATTGGGAACAGAATGAGGCAAAAGTCTATTTCACTCTCCTTTGGAATGGATTCTTAAAATCTATTTTTGAGACCAGGCATAAAAAGAGAGCAAAAATTAAGATATAGTCAAATATGCAAAAGGGGGTTGTGGCTCATGACAAGACATTACAAGAATGGCAGTTGGAAGGAATTATTTCAATAAAATACCCTTAAACCCTAGAAGACTGCCCTTCTTTTGTCTAAATTTTTTTGGACTAGCTGTAAATAAATAGGGAGAGATCTGACAGGTGATTGGAAAGAGCAGTCTGACAGACAATCTCTGATAAGAAAAAGTGACATGAAGGTGACTGTACTTTAACATCCACCAACCTGTCTTCTATTTTCTGATCCTCAGATTAAAATTACTGAACTATCCAAAGGAACAGAATAAAAATTACTTCAATCAGCATGAACACAGGATATATGGGAAGCAGAAGTGTATGGTCCCCTTATTGTCTGTCACATTAATTCATGTTCTGTTTAGATAAAAAAGAGATGCTACATACTATGGTCCAGTGCTGTGAGCATAAGGAAAACATCTAAATAGACTTCTGTGTCTTCTTATCAAGAAAGGTTTTCTGTAGAAACAGCATTACAGAGGCTGTTTATTCTATCTTTTTTTTTTTATTTATTTTACATTTTTTAAGATTTACTGCCTTAGTTTCCCTACTTGGAGGAGTTTTCACATGTTCATTTTCCTTTCTTATACACTTTCCGAAAGTTTCTGAAGTACTATATTGTCAATTTTTGGAGCATGTAGAGGAAGATTTTTAAACACACTTCTGAAATAACTTCCTACTATCCAGCTTGATGGGTATCACTGTGAATAGGGAAACCTCAGTCACTTTCAAATGCTTAAGTTTTTTAATAAGAGAGGAAATTCACTCAAAAGTTAGCAGGGGAAGAAATCGCTCCAATCTCAAAACTAGGACAAGGTAAAGCCCAAAGACCAGGATAAATCAATTTATAAGAAACAGGTATTACTAGATATGTTGGTTTTCCATGGCCTGGTTTTTGGTAGTGGGGGGGTGGGGGGCATGGAAGTGGCTTCTGTGAGAAGCTGCTGGAAGCTTCCACCATGTCTGGCAGAGCCAATGGCTGATGGCTCTGAAGATGGACATGCTGGTGGCCAAGGCTGGGCCAGTTATAGCAGTTGGTAACACCTCTGTGATATTTAAGATCAAAACAAAGTGGGCACACAGTTTTTTCTAGTCAGAGAAGAGGAGGAGGTGAGAACATGTGAGGGAAAAAACATGGAGACAACAAGGTCAGTGGAGAAGGAGGGATAGGAGGTGTTCCAGGTGCCAGAGCCCAGATTCCTCTACAGGCCATGGTGAGACCATGGAGAAGCAGCTGTGCCCCTGCAGCCCGTGAGGATCCACGGGGGATGCAGATATCTACCCACAGTCCATGGGGATCCACGGGGGATGCAGAGTTCCTCCCACAGCCCATGGAGGAGCTGCCCATGCTGGAGCAGGTGGATGCCTGGAGGAGGTTCAGATCCAGTGGAAGACCCAGTAGACAGGGAGGGCCCTTGCTTCCAGGCTGGAGCACCCTGTCCTTGGAGCATTGCATCCGTGTCAAGAGAGACCCACGTTGCAGCAGTTTTGGTGGATTACTGCTCATGAGATTTGGAGACACACTGGAGAAGTTCACAAAGGGCTGTCACTCATAGGAGGGACCCACAGTCTCACAAGGGAAGCACTCCACTCCTGGAGCAGTGGAAGAAAATCTTGGGTAATTTTCTTGGGAGACCCCCTGCACTCAGTGGAAAGGAGGGAGGGGCTTGGGGAAGAAAACATGTTCTTTAAGGGTTTATTCTACTTCTCCTTTTCCTCCTCTGACTCTGTTAGTAATAAATTCATTTTCTAACTTTAAGCTAAGCCTGTTTTGCCCCTGGAGTGTTTCCTCCTGGTCCTTACCTAAACTCATGAACCCTTTGTTAATATTTTTCCATCTCCTCTGCCCAGCTGTGGCAGGGCAGGGTGAGTGGCATTAGGCCATGGGTGCCTGGCATTAGGCCAGTGTCAAGCCATGACACTATAGGTATCCAATCCATTTCACCACTATCATGTTATCAAAACAACTCATAGTTTTTAATGAATTTACCAACATAGCACATGTGATAGAGGTGGCTACAAGAAAGACTAGGATTTATATGGAAAATAAAGTTGAAGGAGTAAAAGGAAGCAGCCCAAGGGTTTTTGAGATACCAAAATGAGTTTAGATACAATACCATGTATTCCTGACATATCTATAACTGCTATAGATTTTCTTTTGTAATATAAACAAAGTAAAATTACTTACAAAAATAAGCCATTTTCTTTCCCTGTAAGAATTATTTAATTTCAATAGATTTGCCCAAGTGACTCATTTGTACCAGTCTATCTATATAGTATTCAAGGCTAATTCTTGCACATATAACACAAAGCACTTCCAATCATTCATTGCAAATAGTTCACTATAACTGTTTGTATATGCAATGGCAACCTTAATGCTAGAATTTCCTAACTTTTCAGAAGTTTTTCCTTACAACTGGAATATTTTAAGTATTTTTCAAGAAATATGCTAGATTTTAAGAAACAGCATAAAGTGAAAAAACAGCTTGCATCACACCTATTGTATGAACTCCTCCTTTTAGTGAGTTGACAATCTTCAGACTATGGGTCCTTCTTATTTTATTGAACTTTATAACATCATCAGTGACGTTGTCACCCTCCAGGGAAGATTTTACAGGAAAATGAGATATCTGCTTTACCAGTAGATTTACTTATTCATTAGTATGTTGTCTTTCTGAAAGCTGTAACGATTCTGAATTCTCACCTGAAATTATTCTGAACTGTATTACTGTCTCCTTGCTTTTTTCTTTGCCACGGTTGCCACCTTCACTGATTTCTCAGACACAGTTTTGCTTTATGCCTTTTTCCTGAGATATCCCATTCGACATTTCATTCTTGCTTCTCCAATTATTCTCCGCTCCCAAAAGGAGATCAAAATCTCATTTTGATTCAAGGTGACATCTCAATCTCTCTCAATTACTTAAATCAGGTGTCGTTCCACAAATTTTGGGAAGGCATGTGTGTAAGCTGTTACTTCCTTTCCTAAAGGTTGTCATGGTTGTAATTTTTTGTCCATATAGATTCTCTAATTCACTAGGCCTGGCATCTTCCTGTTATTGTGTCCCATTATTGTGTCCACAGTTTGCACAGCGGAATTTTGTCCAGTGTGCGAATTCCAAACCTTTCACCTCCATGTAGGCCTGAAATTAACACCTTTCTGTTTGCCATCTGTGCTGGTTATAGTAGTTTATCTTCTGGGAACTTCCTTCTTTCAGTGTTTGAGACAATTTACTGCATTTTTAAAGTCTCAAACAATTTTGCACTTCATTCTTTATGAGCAGTGAAAGGTGACTGTTCAAGACAGAAATATCTGAGCATATTTTCCTTACATGGATCTTTCAACATTCAGAGTAAGCAAATATGAAGTGAGCATGAGAGGATAAAAATTCTTAAAAGCTCTTAGTAAATTTTACCATAAGATTTTGTAAGTCTTAGGGAAAATTTTGATTAAACATATACATATTGGAACAAAGATGCATGCAAAAATATTAAGACATTTTAGAAGTTCTTTCAAGTCCCTACTACACAAAATATAACCTCCTTTATTTCAAAAGAGGAACGAGCCACCTATGAGAAATATACTGAATGCAGTTAATACATTTCTAAACATTCTTATATTATGATTTAATGCAAACCTATAACTATAATAGAAACTCAGAAAAAAATCTTCCTCTTGTATGCAGTAAAATTTCATCTATGAAAATGTACAAATGCTGAACAGGGCTGTTGAAAGATTCTTCACAGTCTATAGCTATAGAAATACTGAGAACTCTGAAAAAGAAGTTCAGAGTTTTTAGGTATTTTTGTACCATTCGGGAGTAGGCTACTGTAGCAGACAGTGTCTATATGCAACTATTAAATCTACCCACAAATATAGCAAAGCCAGGGCATGAGATCAAACACTGGTCAGAAATTACTGACAATGTTTAATTGCTAGGAGCTAAGAACCTCATATGGTGCTTTAGCTGGGCAGATAGTAAATGTCAGGAAGTATTTCCAAGGGGTATTTTGTCAAGGTCCATCTTTTAGCAGGTAAGGAAAAGAAAATTAAATGTATAAGTGGGGCAGTATGCCACTTGGCCCCAAAGCACTATTAAATTAATTTTATAGCTGAAATCTGTGTTGCACTCTTCTGAATGCAGAAGAACCAAAGACTGCATGAAACACCGTGTGGTCAATGCTTTCTTGGCCTTAGCTTTCCCTGCTATTAAGCCTATGGATTCCAGAACTGATTTGTAAAGCTTCAGCAAAAAAATTTATTCCACTCTCTCTTATTTAAGTTCCTACATCCATGCATATGTTAAGGTCTCAAAACAGTTCTCATTTGGTTTACCACTGTATGGTTGAGACAGTCACTTCTGCAATAGTACAGTCAGTGTTTCCACTGACACCAAAAGGAACAAAGCCATGCCTTAAAAAGGAAAATAAAAATCTATGAGAAACATCCACTGTTTCCCTCTGCCATTCTAATGTTGCTAAAATTTATTTTAGAAACATAGCTATATATTTGGCAAATAGATTGAGTTTGGTATTGTCAATATGAATATGCATATTTTTCTTAGCTTATGGATATGACAAACATTTTGGGTCAGAATGTATGTTCAAATTATATTGAACTTTTAAGATCCATGAAACAACAGAAAATGCCATTTTATGGTCCCAGACTCCAATTTCATCCCAAGATACTCATATTCCTTCTACAGTGAAGACGCCTAGGAAAACAATGCAGGGATGATGAACATGCCTAAACAAAGGAAGAAAAAAAAGAGAAAAAGAAACCAAAAGAAAAGAGAACAATAATGCATGAAAAGAGATTTCAAGAGGGTTATGTTAAAATTTTAGGGTTTTTTATTTACTTCAAACTGATAGGGAATTGCCTTCACGCACTCAAACATTTAGTTTCAAAGCAGAGCCTTTATAAAAAGTATTTATCCAACTTGCAAGTGATGGAATTTATAGGATATGCAAGTGCTTATTTCCACTCCAAAACAAGAAATTTGAATGGATTTCTTTTTCTAAGTCTAAATCATTTCAAAAGTGTCCTTCTCAGCAGAATATCCTGAGCACCTTACAGAGGCTTCAGTTTTAGTGCATTTTCTATGAAAGAGTCTTCAGCCAAAAATACAAGATTCAAGAACTTGGGAATAAACAGGAAATGAAAGAGCTCAACACAAATTGCAAAGGCTGATTCTGGGATCTAGCAACTGTTCTAATGGTCATGTATTTTTCACAAGTATTAATAATGAATACAAAATAAAAATCATTATTTTAACATGAACCAAAACCCAGGACGCATATGTACACTCTCCTTTGCATGGAACCCAGTAATCTAGGTAGACTCAAATAGGCTCCCTGAATGAGGACTCAGATTTCACAGTCATGACAATCCTTATTTCTGAATTTCAAATCAGCTCAGGTCTTTTAAGGTGCTATGAAAGCCAGCTCAGCTCGGATGCACAATGCCAGCATTTTAGTACCATTTAGCAAAATTTCGTACCATTTAGTACCACGGTCACATTCAGATGCAGAAAGAGTCTATGGTTCTTCAAACACATAAGAGATTAGAATTATTTTAGAGAATTTTTGTCTTACACTTCAGATGTGCTGCTATATCTAAGCCACACTGGGTGCCTAAGCTCCTTACATTAATAGGAAATGCAAGCATTCCTGAACTGAGCATAAATGAACTAAGCATGCAACAGCTACATCCAGACTCTGAATTTTAATGCTAAGCAAGTCTAATCCTCAGTAAGTATATTAATAAAATATAATTGAAATAGAATAAAAAAGATACATACTTATCACTACAAAAAGTACTGTCTGTGACCTGAAGGAAAAGGAAATGCAAGTAGCATTAATAGTTTAACCAAGGAAAATGCAATATATTAATTTCCTTTTATTTTAATAATTGACAACAAATTGCTCCAATTTGCTGCATGACACCCAAATACTTATTCACTCTTATGCATAATAATATGATGTAAATTGCTATATTTAACCTCTTTAGCACTCCAAATGGGAGGCTTCAGTGGAAGATGTTAATGCAGTATTTATTATTACTTGGTGACAGCACCTTCTTCACTAAAGATTTATTATTTATTGATGTGACCAATTCCTGTTTAGAATACTGACAAAAGTGACAAGTCCAATGCTTGGTTTAATCCCACAATTCCGCTGCATATACATTTTGATTGCAAGTGTAAAATGATGACATGTATGACATGGCCTTTTTCCAGCATCACTGCTTTGTGTTGCTCTACTGCATCTTGAAAAGCCAGAATCACTATTCTAGCTGATGATCTGCTTGTTTTTAAATCCAGCAACAGTAAAAAACAGACCAGAAAAATGCAAATATTAAGTTTAAAACTGATTTTAAGTCCTTTATTATGTTTTTCCTTTTTAATTCAGAATTGCACCTTAGTAGCATAACCCAGCCTTGAACAAATTGGAATAACTGGCAAAATTGGTAAACTCCCATATTAAAAAAAAAAAAAAAAAATTAAAAATTGTGTCTTAATAGTCTTTCATAAATTACTATTAAGAATGAATACAGTTTGAGGCACTGATCACAGTAATATATAAATTTGTAAAATCCTTCTCTATAATCAGATGGTTCTTATTGTCTTTGTATGCTGCAACATCACTCCCTAAATGTCTTCTTGTGACAGAAACATGCTTGACACCCATTTAAAAAAGTGTTAAACAAACTTCCCAGTTTTCTCCCCAACTCTTGCCACTTCTTTTGTTTATTTTTTTCTACGTATTTAATCCATCTGAAAGTTCCACCAGCACTTGGTTATAATATTCTTTATTCATGTATAACAGAGGTAAATGTTTCAGTCCTCCATACCATTCCTATTTTAATCCTCCCTTAAAAGATTCCAAACTTAGAAGTCTATTTCCTGAACCTATGTATTTTGTAGGTATGATAAACACTAATAAATAAGGGCTTGTATCAGTAGAATATACTTTAGTCATTTTCGTTAATCTCATTATTTCAACTTACTCTTCTACTCCATCCTGAATTAATAGAAAGACTTAATTCACATTAGGAGCTTGACATTTGAAGTAAGACTATGCAGTAGGAAATAAAAAGCTTTTTTAACATCAAATAGTGTTTCTATAATGTACAAGGAAACAAAAGACTCTATTTTCTCAGTACTTAAATGACTTAGGTGTCCAACATCCAAAAGAAATCTGAAAATCCTACTGAAAATTACAGCCTTTAGAAAAACTAAATGCTCTAGGAAGATAATTAGCTTCAATTTAAATTGAAACAATAACTGGATATTTGAGAATGGAATGTGAATTAAGGACCACAGGCTTGTTTTTTACATGAACTAGTAAATCAGATTTTCTTGATTTTCTTTTGTGAGTAGTAGGGTGAATGCATGACAAATTAATATCACACAAACTCATTTAAAAATTAAATCTATCCAATTAAATTTCTTTGTGTTTAAGGGAAATGTCCTGTATTTCAGTTTGACACTGCCTCTTGATATTTCAAAAAGCACCGCTAAGACTCTGTCTTCTTTGCTTCTTTCCCAAGACCATCAGAGATCCTCCTGAGCATTCTCTTCTCCAGGATGAATAATCCCAACTCTCTCATCCTCTCTACATATCTCAAATTCTGCAAGTTATATTTAGTCTTCCTGGCCCTGTGCTGGATTCCAATATATTCTTGTCCCTGCCTCAAACAGGACGCAGAACTCCAGCTATGGCCTCCTCATAAGAAATCATTTTCTAAAAAGGAATGAGAAAAAACTTCCTTTTTTAAAATCAGGCTATTCTTAAACTTAGTTCCTAAAATGGCAGGATTTTATTTTCTGACTTGAAAAAAATTTCTATGGAAAGCTCCTTGACTCTAAATATTTTAATTACAGCAAGAGCTGAATCAAACATTAATGATTAGGATACAAATAGTTTAAAACTCAGAGAAAAGTCAATATGCTTTCCTGGGCTAAGTGAGGGGTTTCCCCCAAAAGTTAGTAACCTAAGCAATGTAACTAGAATATTGACAGCACAAAGGTTTGTGTAAAGGCAGCTGTGAGAACTCATAGCAAATTATCAGCCTACTCAATATGAAGTGTCACAAAGACTGATTTCAGAGTTTTTTTTGCCCTGTTTCACATTCATCCATGTCTACTTTTGATTGCAGAGTTTGTTTATGGGTTTATAATTAGAGTTTCAGAACACTTCATCTGTCTTTTTCACTTGGTACAGAGTAGCTACTAAGCAAATATTTTTGTCATAAAATCACTAAAAATTTGACAATAGTACTGATCTTTTTCAGCTGTAAATTGAGCAGGACATATTGCTTGCATTTCATGAGTCTGTGTTTGACAAATATAGAAATATTTCTTTTACCATACTGTGGCAAATGGACACTAAAAATGAAGAAAAATTAAATAAATAATCACAAAATCTATAGCTAAACTTTGATCTCTTGGAATTAGGCAGTATCTGTGTAAACAGTTTTCCAAATACTCCTTTCATTTTTTTACATCCAAAAGCCATCCAGCATCAATGAGATTAGATGAAGTAGTCTGTTTTTCTGTTAAACCTTCAAAATTCTCAGATTAGTAATCAGGATTACTATAGGAGATAGTCATTAAGTCCATGTCCTTATCAGAAATGGTGACAATAGTAAATTAAAATATTGCATAAAGTCAGTGTGTGACTGGAATGCATACCTCAGTTTTTTAGCAAATAGATAACAGAACACAAATTTGGAGATATGCAAGACAGAGAAAATTAGCAGCTTGGCAACGAATGTCAAAAATAATAATGTGGTAAAAATTAGGAAGTGTTTTAGAAAATATTTCATTTTGACCTTGTGTAAAATGAGCTGTAGAATATATGTCTGTAACTACAGAGGGAAGATGCAGCCCAAGATAAGTAAAGAAAAGGTAGAAGTACAAAGTAAAATAGTGTTTGACAGAAAAATCATAGTTGACTTCATGAGCGGCCAAAAGGAAGCAAAGGTGTGTAGTAAGAGATGGTAATGTGGAAAGAAAGAGGAAAGAACAACCCAACCAAAACCACCACTGAAAAAAAAAGAAGCTATGACCATCTCATACATCAATGTATACTACAGGAAACATCTGTGAAAAAATATCCTTTTTAAACCCTCTATTCCATTATTTCAACAGATCCAGAACAGATACCATATCCTTACCTCTGCAAGAGTCAGTGCACATTGAAATCTGAAAATAATAAAAAACAATGTCTTTTGGCTATAAATTAAAAAACTCCAAAGAAGTGAAAGCCCACACCTTTAACGCAAACAGCAGTTATTATCACTGCCTGTTTGAAGTGTGCTATCACTCATAGGGTGCTGTATGCTTATCCAGAGAAAGTGTCAAATGGGGAAAGTAAGCAGTATATAGAAGATAAAACAGAAGATTAAATAATATATATATGTATTTACATATACATGAGTGTGTGTGTAACTATATATAACTATATATATAGTTATATATATAACTACATATATAGTTATATATATATAACTATATATAACTATAACTATATCCATTGATATTCAGTCTAATGATGATTTATTACAGTGGTTATGATGATGCTTTACTGGAGAAATGGAAGAGGAGAATCAGAGAGACAAAGTAACCTATTTGACACATTCAATAAGAAAAATAGGATCAGATCATCTCTTACCGCATTTGGATTCCCACTATCTGAAAATTACTCATCTAGATGACTTAAGAACCAAACTGACTTGCTGCAACACAAGATTTTATATAAAAGGGGAAAGTAAAGAACAAAAAGTAGTGAAATCAGAATATTCTTGTCTTTAGAAAATGGTGTGGACTGCAAGTTTAGATTTCTATTCTTGTTGCAATCATTGTCACAAGGACAGATTCCTCTTGTGACATGCTGTGTTCTCATCTTTTGTCAGAGAAATAAAATCAATACCTCATGAAATTTTCAAAGTAAGTTTACCTGTTGATGGCTGTGGAATACTGAACTATTCTATGTGTGAAGAGCTAAACCCACTAATAGAGATATTCGACCACTGTCTTTTGTATTCTCTAACACTTACTAAAATTGCACCCCCTTATTCTCATAATAAAGAATACCATAAATAGAAGCTGTAACATACCATATAAACTTTCATTATAATTGGGAAGAAGAAATTTTGGACTCTATCCCAGATGGCCCACAACAACTTTCTGATAATAACGGCACACTTGCAATAGCTGTCCTTTTTTTTCTAGTTTATAATGCCACAATTAGTTTTGTTATGCCCTTCTGAGAGCTGAAAATTAATCATTATTGTATAATAAAAAAGTATGGAACACAGAATTCTGCAATTATGAAACTGTGACATCCACAAAAGCAAATCTACAGAAACATGGAATTGTTACAATATGGACTTCAATTTCCATCTACATTCAGAAAAAAAGCCCATCATCGATTTTCATGAGAGCAAGATTTGAATAATTGATCCTGCAGTTTGAAATCAATAAGATGCCCTTTCATGTGCTGTTCATGTTGATTTGGTTCTGCTAATCTCTTTCACATCTAAGTAATTCATAGTTAATGACTGAACTGGGTGATTAGCCCTGACAGGTTTAGATTCTGAATCCTGTGACAAATAAAATGTTATCACTAGAATTTAGGCACATCTACTAACAAGTAGGAGGCAAGTGTTGATAGCTATTTTTAAACTGAGAACCTCCAAATCTTTTCTCAATTAGTGAACTACAGGCAAAAACTCGTAGTTTACTAAGTGTAGTATTAGAAGAAGTAGTAGTAGCAGTATTAGCAGCATCAACCTTTAATTGCAGAGATAAACCAAACAAACTAAAAAAACTCAAACTATTAGGGCTGGCAGAATACATTACAAATACTTTTACATGTACAAATGTTACTTTTACAAGTCATGGGCTTAAATCATATTTAGTAAACACAAATGTGACCAAAAGTGGACCTTTCCATGTTATTCTTCCACGCTTTGTTTGGCAATAAAAGGGATGAGCCTGTTCTGCAATACTTCTTGATCTTTTATATTACCTGTCTCATAGGACAATACCTTGAGCACTAGGATGTGTCTTATTCTCAAGGCATTGTCCTGGTTTCAACCTACCAAACAACTGCTATGTGACTGTTCAACTTATTAAGTGGTAGCTTAAGTGAAGTATAGCAATATGGTAACAAAAAAACAACAGGGTAAGACAGAGACTGCATCTCGTCTTCCAAATTCATCGCAATGTCCTTAACATTTTGCTTCCCATTTACTTATGCAGCACTATGAAATATTTTTCACATGCTCAGAAACAAAGACAAGGCCCATATGCTCAGAACCAGCTTTCTAATTAATTAGTACCTGCTATTCAAGTTACTTAAATTCTCTGTCTCACTGACTTTTTTCCTTGAAGCTAGAAAGGCAGCAGATTTATAAACAGATTTGAAGTAAACTTAAATTTTAACAATCACTCATGTTTCCTTCCACTTACTGTTTTTTTTAAGCCATCCGGCTCATACTTTAATGACATCAAAAATTGTATGTCCATGTTTTGCTGCCATGGACATGACACTGGCATCAACCTCACCTCCTTGCCTGGTAAAATTATGTATCAGATTTCTCATGTTGAAACATATGAGAGAGAGGGAGGTGATTAGAGAGCCAAGGGCAAATCATACCTGACTAACCTAGGGCCTTCGACAATTAAGCGTAATATCAAGCGGTTGTATCAGGGGACAAAGGAAGAACTGCAAATGTCATCAACCTGCATTTCTGCAAGTTCTTTTATATGGCCCCTGACAGGATCCCAACTGCTAAACTGGAGAGATGGACTGTGAGATGAATAAAGAATCAGCAGGATGGCTGTGCCTAAAGAGTTATAATCAAGGGCTCAAGGTCCAAGTTGAAATCAGTAATGAGTGGTATCCCTCAAGGGTCCATACTGGGACCAATACTATTTAATATCTTCATCTGTAACATAGGTAATGGGACTGAGTCAGCAAGTTTGCAGATAACACAAAGCTGAAAGGTGTAGTTGGTATTCTCAAGGGAAGTGTTGCCATCCAGAATGATCTCGGCAGCCTTGAGGAGTAGGCACATATGAATCTCATGACATTCAGCAAGGGGATGAATGGGTTGAGAACTACCCTGAGGAGAAGGACTTGGGCATACTGGTGGAGGAAAATTTGGACATGAGGCGGCAATGGGCACCATCAGAACAGAAAGCCAACCTCATCACACCTGTGTCCAGCTGTGTGATTTTCCCCCCCCTTCACTACACACTTGTTAAGACCTCACTTGGAGTACAGCATCCAGGTCTGAGATCCACAGTACCCAAAATAAATGAATGGACCTGCTAGAGTGGATCCAGAGAAAGGCCACAAAAATGGCCAGAAGTCTAGAGCAACTCTCCTATGAAAAAAATAATGAGTTGAGGTTGTTTTACTTAGAGAAGAGAGGACTCCAAGGGGATCTTAGATCAACTTTTCAA
The DNA here is from genome assembly GCF_017590055.1 of Onychostruthus taczanowskii. Taxonomy (NCBI): domain Eukaryota; kingdom Metazoa; phylum Chordata; class Aves; order Passeriformes; family Passeridae; genus Onychostruthus; species Onychostruthus taczanowskii. The sequence continues at coordinate 940,005 of NW_024504566.1, forward strand.
TACAAAAAGGGAGGGTTTAAGAAGGAGAGAGAACATTTTACCAGTGCCTGTCAAGAGGTCCTCCTAACCCAAACCACTTTATGATTCTATTTCTATATGAAATTGCCATAATTCTCCTGCCCATGTGAAGATAATTCAGACTTATTTTGCAATGAGAAACCCACTGAATTCAGAAGAGATTTTTTCCCCTCTTGCCCTACTCTGAAAGTTATTCCAGTGTAAAGCACAACCAATTTCTCAGGAGTACCTGCCTTTCATGACAGAATATATTTGCTCACAAGTTCTAGGTTGGCATTATGCCAGATTATTGGTATTATAATAATAATAGTAATGCTTATTCTTACATATAATTGAGTGAAATGCTGACCTGCATGCAGACTGATAGATCAGACTCTGATGCAAACACATATGACACCAAATCTGGGATTTTAACACACAATATTTAACACCGTTGATCACTGTCAATGAAAGAGTGATACCCAGTAGTATTATATTGGTTTACATTGTTTTTGCCAGAGATTGCTCAGGAGACCTTGAGAATTGTTGAAAACACTTCTGAAATAAAACATACATGATCATATTTCAGTAATAAAAGATTGCAAGCTGTTGAGCTGAAATGGGGAATTTTTCACTTAGAAAAGCACATCTGTCTTTCAGTATGCAAGGCACCTGTCACCCAGCCAGTGATAAAAAGCCAATATCTTATTTACTTTTTACTCAAAGCATTTGCAACTTGCAATCACCAGTTTCATCTATGATAAAAATTGGCAATTCATGGCAATTGTCTTTTTACCATTATTTTCCCTTGCAAGTGAAAGAGAAAAACAATAAAATACTTTATTAATGTGAATGTCATTTTCTCATTTAGCTATCATAAAGCAATGGCCTTTTTAGTACAAAATGAAAAGTAGGAATTATTATTTAATGAAGATTAGTATCCACAAAAACACACATGCATGACTTTTCACAATCATTTTCATATTGCTTTTTCGGAGTAATTTCCTTAATTAACAAATGTATTTTCTTAAATTTATCATTTCTCAGTGTTGCTTAGAAGTTGGTAATACAACAATCTAATAATAAAAAGCAGTAATATGAAAGAGAAGCAGAGAAACATTGTTGCTTTGTGCTTTGGCAAGAAATAAAAGAGGAGTAGGTAAGCAATCTTTAGAGAGCCGTCTCTGCTTAGATTGGATCTCATAAAATATTATATCTTTTCTTGTTAAGTGGTTATTTTATCTTTTTATGCTTTGCCATTGAATGACAACTGTTTGACTTTAGACACTTACTCAAATGAAAATGCACTGAGCATTTTATTTGGAAACCTGCTTACCTTCATTTCCTTGGTGTCAGTAAAACCAAGAAAAATGAAAATACACAGCATTTTATTTGGAAACCTGCTTACCTTCATTTCCTTGGTTTCAGTAAAACCAAGAAACTTGCAGGAATATCTAACACTTTCAGAACTGAATGCAAATAAATGCTGTAGGATTTTTTCCATTAATTTGTCAAGTCCAACTGAAGTTCACATTCTGAGATACCTTCTAGAAGAATAGACACAGAGTGTAATTTTTTTTTCTGCATTAATGGTAGAGTCCTAATGAAACCCATAGAAGCACCAATGAAGATCTAACACATTCCTGGAGAAGAAAATCTTTCTTCAGAAATCCTTAGCTTCCTGATTGCCAGAAAATTGAAGCTTATATAAAAGAGTTATTATATTTTACCTGTTTCTCATAGTTTTGGAGGATTTGTTTGTTTCCTTTTTTTTTAACAAAGCATCAAATAGTAGCTTTGCTAGGAGGGGGCTTGATCTGATCAACTAGAATAATTTATGTGTACTCCCACTGTCACATTTTCAGTGTATGTACTAACAGCAAGAGAAAAAGGAAACCTGATAAAAAAATATAAAAAATAGCTCCTGAAAGAAAGCATCATGCAGTGGTCTAAAATATTTGGAAGCATGTTTAATAAAATTTCAATGTGTTTTCTAGGAATACTTCCTGGAAAAGTAGAAGTCTTATAATGTAAGAACAAACTCAAAATAAAAAAATCAAAACCAAACCATAATTAAAATTTTAAAGATTCACCACTAAATTATGATTCAGATACTTCTAAACTTTCAACTTCTCCTTATCACTGTTTCATAAATGTAGCAAATATTTATTTTTTAACTAAACATTAATTTCTACAAGTTTCTATTATGCCAAGACTCACAGCAGTTTCACCTGACCAGCAAGTCAATCTCCAAATTAAAATGTATGGCATCCAGGAGCAAAGGAGAAGGAGTATACAAACCATATATCTCACATTTAGACATTTATAAGCAAACAAAGGTATCTATAGGTATTAATATATAAGTTAAATACCACTCCAAGTGAATAAAACTTTGGTATTTTTGCACCAACCACAATTTTCCATGTCCTAAATGAAAAGTCTGCAAGGAAAAAATTCTTTAAAATATGGGTTTTCAGTAAGAAGACAATACACTTAATAGGCTTTGAGCATAATATTTTGTATCCTTTGCTGGGGGCGGGTGAGGGTGGTCATGGAAATAATAACTTGAAACACCAGGCAGCTTTTAAAAGCTCTGTGATTCCAGCTGACTTTTTAGTCTCCTCAACATATATGTATAGTACAACACAATAAGGAAAAAATGCTAAATAGGGATACTGTCGAAAATTTTTTAAAATCACATTTAGTTGCACAGCATTCCAAGATTAATAATTTTTTTTTTTTACTATTACATGTTTTTGTATACAAAACTGTGGAAAGACAGTATAGGAAGATATATTATTTAGTACTTTTATTTCATTTACAGCTAGAGCTTTAAAATGAGGATCTAAGCCCCCACTGAGAAAACAAATAATGACAAATTTCCTCCTTAGAAAGTTTAGAGTCCAAAAGCCAATAGTACAATCACATTTTTTGTCATACTTAGGATATCTTATTAGAGGAGTCAGAATAGCCACAAACAGTTTAATACTTTTGAGTTTGAGTTTTCAGGTTTTTAATATTAGGGAAAGGTCATTATATACATACAGATATGCCTAGCAGAAGCTTTTCAAAAGATAAATCATATTTTTCAAATCTTCTACTAAAACCAAGTGGAACAGTATTCTAAATTGACTATATTTTAGTGAGATTTGCTGAACAAGACTTTTAGAATTTATCATTCATAAGTGTCCTCCCACCTTTTCTTTTCTAACATCTTAGATCCCAAATTGGAACATACAAGTTGTTGTCTAAGAGCATGTCTTCCCAAGCATTGTGAAAATATCTGAGATTCTTATTTATTTGTATATGTGAATTTGCAATAAGAATTTTTTTAACAAGTTATCCACTAACTTGTTTTGAAAGGAAGATTATTTGTTTTCAGTTTTTATGTAGGTAAGATTTCCGATGTCTTTGGATACATATTACTGAATATAGTTACATTTGTAAGAAATACTTTAAACCCCAGCTATCACTCAGTTGAACAGCTCACTAGGTATCAGGGAAGCCACTTTCACTGGCAATGAAGAGCACACAATCCATAAAAGTCTATACTCTTCTATTAACTACAGGTATGTAAATCTGTAGTGGGAGCCTTTATGAAAATCAAAAGACAGAATCTGTCTCAGTACCATGAATGAAATCTCCTTATATGACTTGCTTATAAAAACCCTTGAACTAATATTGAACTAATATCAATAACAAAATCTTACCAATATTATCAAGATTAGTTTAATAGTGAAATCTCTTCCATTTGTATCACCATAACATTTTTCAAAACTATTCACTAAGGAGACCTTCAGGCTGAATAGTCACCAAGTGTTGATTAATAGCCTATTTAACTCCAATTGAATTTAATGTAGCATCCAGTCATCCAAGTCATTTCCATGCCAAGTTTCACAATAACATTATCTAACTGAAATTGTAAGAGATGTCAAATCAGATGGCAATGATTAGTACAGATCATATTCCTGAAAATTGCTTCACACAAAAATATAAAAATTAAATACTGAAAGAACAGTTACAATAGGCATCACCTTGCCTTCAAACAGGAAACCCTCAAGATAAAGAAATTTAGTTATAGTTGTCTCTATAAAGTGAACTTTGCATTCTAATTCTAAAGCATTCACTTGAAGAACTTGATCCTTTACTTACTTGCTTATATGGCCCCCAGTTTCTTGGGGCAGGGCAGAGTTTTTCACTGATTAGCAAGACATTAGACTTTCTGTTCTGCTTTCAGGACTACTAGCTCCTGTCAGCTGCAGGAACATTGAAATGTGCCTTGGAAGCCATCAATAAAATGTGTCTCACTGGGCTGATCCTATGAACTTCATGAAACGCAAGACAAGATACTAGTTAGTATGTTTGTGGTCTTTGTCCAGAAACATAAAAAATTTTCATTATGTCTGAGAACTTGAATTTTCAATGAAATTTCTCACTTATCCTAGAAAAAATAGCTCTTTTGTAACATCCTCTGTAACATTTTTATTCTACTTTCTAATTTATATTGCTTACTTCCCCATAGATGCAATTTGATTCAAGTACATTGTTGGTTATATGCATCTCTTTCAATGTGATCTCACAGCTATCTTCATCACTGCAGTGCAGTTGACATTTTCCAAGTAGAGCGACCAAATGCTACTTCATTGTAGCCAGAGTTCAAGCTGTCCATTCTCTGAATGGTGAAGAGGAAAAAAGATTAATTTTAGCATACTACATTCAGATCCTGGACTTTCACTTTGTTTTTTTCACTGGATATCACAAGAGCACATCCTGTTTCACTAAAGCTCCAATTACACACAATAATGCTGTTAAAGATGCTCAAATCTGACCCACCTCACTAGGCCTCCTCTAACATACATGTACTTGGGTAACAACATTAAATTTTCTTTCCCCAGTAATTTTCCCATGAAAGGGATGTTTTGGGGTCAACAGTTTCCTCCATAAGCAAACTTGTCTGAGCAAATCTTTCCCATAGCACTGAATATGCTTACTGTCTGTTTTTATCCTTAAATTATTAAAAAAGAAAACAAACAAAGCAAAAGAACACAAAACATTTCAGCATACAGTACCAGGTTTCTCACTCTCAAATTACAATTCCTTGGCATAAAAAGATTTACCTCAGACTGTTATTGATTGTTTATACAGTAGTACATATAGATAAACCTAAGCAGACCTAAATATTTGTCAATTTATACCAATGTTTGACTTTTGGTAAGAAATTAAGCAGAGAAATATTTGTTAAAAATGGGAAAAAAATCAAATTAAATGTCTTAAAGGCTTTTGCATAAAGTCAAAATAGGTACAAATTTTCATCATATAAATTATAACTATAAAATAACAGTTCTACACCAAGGGATACAGGAGATGTCTTGCTGTTGCAGCATCAGCTGTGGCAAAATCACTCTCCTCAGATGTAAGATGGATACACATCTCCATCCCAAAGTCACCTCAGATGTAAGATGCACACCTCCATCCTAAAGTTGCCCACCTCCAAGGTACAATTACCCCTTACTGAATATGATGCATGACTAGAGCCACTCAAGATCCTTCTAAAGATAAAGAAATAGTATAAAAATAAGTTAAGAATGGGGAGAAGTTAGAGAAGACTTTATCCTAACTTCTGGGATTGACTGACAGACTGAACCTGTCACCATAGGGACACCTATTTGGTAAGACACATAGTCATGTATGATGAATGATTAGTGATTAGAGTATGTCTGTATATTGCTTTGAATATGATTTTTTTTTGAGTTAGATACTGTCACTAGTGATCTTTGAACCTCAACCTGTCACAGTGTTATTAATAAAAAGTTTTATTAATAATTTACTCTTTAACTTATTAATGTGAGTCCTTCAAGGGCACTGGCACTTGCTGGCACCAAGTAACAGACTCAAATGAAAGTGGGAAAAGCCAGGAGGGGGTATCTCTTACTCTGTTGGTCTGTGTCCCTTAACAAGTCACTCAAACTGCTCTCTGATCCAGCAGATTTCTCAGTGGAGAGTCTTCATAACAGGACATTGACAGACTGGTTCTTGGCTTTCCTGGGGCACTGACAGTAATCAAACACAAAATGTGTGAGGAAATCTCTGCATTCACATGACAAAGAGAGATGCTGTCAATGTATGTAGCTAAGTGTATTTGCATACAGCATGAGCCAAAGAAGAATTTAACCCTTAGTTCAAGCTTTTGCTCTTGTAGTCAGAAGAACTGTCTGTGTTTGGCAGCAAGCCAGACAAAAGCAGTGGGACTGTACAGCAGGGCTGGAGCCTCAGAGTCCTCTCTGAGAGGACAGGTGGAACAACTAAAAAGTAGGATTTGCTGCTAAAATAGTATATCTCTGTACCAGTTTGCAGTTGAAGTATAATTACCTGTGGATACATAAAGGTATTTATCCATGTGTTCAGACATATAGATACCACCCACAGTTTTTCTGAAATAACTGAAATGTTTGCAGTGAATCTTTGCCATTTTTTAGTCTTGCTGTGTTTCATCTTTTAAATTTTAGACTTCAGTGCCTTCTTATTTTAAACTTTTTTTTCTTCTATAAACTTCCAAATGACAGAGGGAGAAAAAACCAAGCATGGAAAACCAGCTGTTACAGTGAGTTTTTCAGAGTGCTAGAGCAACAGTAGTCAGAGAACTAATGGAAGTTCCAGCAGATTCTGAACTTTATTGCTTATTTAACACTGTAACAAGAGCATTTCAATCATTACGTGGAGATCTAAAATGCAAAGCAGCAACAAAAATTCAATAGTTTTTAGGACTTTTCCTAGGCTAATTTATATCATGAGGCCATTAAAATATTCCAGATATGAAAGCATCTTTTCACAATTCAGTTGAAATAATTTCATGCACCTACTAATTATAGCACTAAATTGAAATGCTACAGTGTTTTCTTATTAAATTTGTATATAGGCAGAGCTCTTTTTATACAAGGTTGCTTATGTACAACCTATCATATACCTTAAATTCATGTACTTCTGTATGAAGGCAAAATGCAGTAGTCATTTGATTAACACTTTAGACTTTTTTATGAAGCTGTCATATACTCTCCAGTGTTTGTAATTTATCTACCTCCATTTTTACTTAGTCATAATCTGACAAAAACTAAACAGGGTTTCTTGTGTTATCATCACTTGGAAATATGGATTCTTTAAAACTTCTTTTTCAGACATCATACAGAAATACATAAGGTTTAAGACATGATGTGAATATTACCAGCCGGTGGAATACCATTAGGCTACAATCTTACATCAGTCCTTTACATTTCCTATCTTCATTTCATTGCAATGGCAGAAACACACTTTGAAAATAACATGTTACTGAAGTTACTGAAGTTGGTCTACAGAAACTAAGTGGAACATTAAGTTGTTCCAAATGTGAATTTTCTCAAGTCTGATTTGCAGTCCATTATGGAAACACCTAATCTACTTCTTTAATGTATCACTAAGAGGACACTCCATCAAACAGTAACTTACGGTTTGATCGTGTAAGGCCAGTGACATCCTGAATTCCCAAGATGATGGGATCTGAATATTGCCCATCCTGTCACGAGGTCTTAATGTTAGGCAGAACTAAGCAATGGATAAATGGCTTAATTTTATAATTTAAGTGAAGGCTAACTACATAACAAAAGGAGCAGGTAAATGATTCACAGAAACTTATTCATCCACAAAGTCAAAGAAGAAGGAATGAGATTCAGATGTTCTTGTCGTTTTGCTCATGATACTAGATCTATTTAGATAACAATATTCTCTGTCTTTTCATCTCTAAGGAATTCAAATTCTCTCAGGCTTTGCACTAGTCTGATTTCTGCTGTCACAGGACAATTCTTTGGAAGCAGAAAATCTGCTTGCAAGCTACAGCTGTCTAATACATGTAAAATGTGTTCTCAAAGGCGACAACACCTGTCCAGCATGGCGCTGAATTTGTATTGGCTGCACAAGACTTGTAGTTAGCTCAGCTAAGAGACACAACCATCCATCATTCCTCTGGGAGGAAGTTGGGTTCAGTTATTCGATTATGGAATGTATTTACTTCTATTTATTCCTTCTTTATATTCTATCCATATAGACTGCTGTAATTCCGATACTAGTGATCTAAGTAAGCTAGTTATCATCCTCATAAGCTCCCATGCATGTATTTTTTCTGTTTAACTTTTTTTCCTGTCTGTTTTCTGTTGGCTCTTGAAAAATACAGACTAAAGTAAAGAAATCATTACTGCTTAGAGCAAAGAAAGAGCTCAAACACAGATAATTTCTAGACTCACTGCAGCAGTTTTCCTTCTGCTTCTTTTATTTATTCACAGACTTCAGGCTACTTCAGCTTTTTGTTTTCTCACTGATCTTCCATCTTGTCTTTTCTGTAGTGTTACATTCCTTCTTGTCCCCATAATCTCCCAGTCTCTATTTTATTTATCCCTAAAAACCCTGTCTGGTAATCAGAATTGAATTGAAAATTAAATAATTTTTAAATGTATACACTTCTGCACAAGTGTAGTTATTATAGCCCAGAATTGCCCTTGTGTGCACCTCTGAAATGCTTTGGTTAGGATCGATCTCTTCAGAAAATCTTTCTGTTGCCAAAGAGCTAAACAGGCACTTTGAGAGCCCATCAATGGTGTGATTCACTCTCTGGAGGTACTTCATTTTCAGTTTACCATGGGGAGAATGGGAGGGATGACTGTACAGTAATAGCGCTTCTGGCAATGCCTTAGCCAACTGGGTGGATTATGGTCTCATTCACAGGTGACAGGTTGAGACATAAGGAGATAGGTAATGCTGTTGTTTTCAAAAGAATATCTTGCCTCTGACACCCTCACTGGTCCCCTGCAATGTGGTAGCAGAATCCTCATAAACCAGTTTATCCAGCTAAGCAGAAATTTGCCTGGGTGTGCTTCCTTCATGCCCTCCACACGTATGAAATGAAACCAACCCTGAAAAGCAGTCAAAACTGCATTTCTCCAGAAATACAAGCTGGCAAATCATGTTTGTTTCTCATTACCAAAAACAGAAATTAAAGTGGGAAAAAAAGTAGACTTGGGTACTTTTCAAAAACAATTGCACAGCAACAGTAGCAATGTAGAGATTTCTTCAGAGACTGAACTCTTGCATTCTAAGGGAAAGCATTATATATGTAACATATGTAACATTGCCATCTAGTGATGTCAGCTGTAACAATGTGCTTGAACATCTCCCAGATGTATGCACAGCCACCTCCAGTCACAAAAACCTCCTTCCTCCTTCCTGCTCTTCATGATTTATTATTTGGTGCTCATACTTTTTAGACCTTCTCCTACATTTAAATTGGAATTGCATGAGGACCTTTTGAATGGGCATCTAACACAATTCACAGGTTTGTCAGTAAATGAATAGGGAAGTTACTCAAGGAGGCTAGGAACAATCTCACTTTACCTCTAAAAGGATGAAAAGGTTTGTTCTTATAGATTTTTGGTTGCATGTTATTATATCTGCTTGTCATGGTTTAGAAATGGCATTCAATTCAGTAGTACCACTAAAGCCATGCCGACATTTGACACTCCTTCCCCCTCCAACTGGCAGCACAAAAGACAAAGATCATGGGTTGAGATAAGAACAATTTACTAGAAACAGCGAAGAGATAAGATGAACAGTAATGGCAATACATTAATAACAAAAGGTATAAGATGAAACAATTTACATGGACAGCCTGTGACAATAGTCTATTGGCTCTTCCCCACTACATTTTCTCCCCACCCAAACGAAAACCCTCCTCCCAAGAAGTGAGAGCCCCTCACTCCTTCTCCTGGCAATGATGTGAGGTGGAATAAAACCATCTCTGAGCCACAGCCCCCAAGGCATGCCCCCTCCTCACCACTGAAAAAAAATCAACTCTGTCCTGGACAAAACCAGTGCATTGCTCTGGTATTTTCACTCAAAGTTTTCCCCAAAAACAATTTCTGGAGAGTTTTCCAACTCGTACTTAATAAATTTAAAATCAAGGACTCAAATAGATGCTAATATTAGTCAGTAGTGGCATTGATGCAAATGGACATAAACATGGGATATGCAACCATTTCACATACATTGAAATAATCTCTTGAAGGGGACTTAATTGCATGTTTAAAGTGAAATTGAGCTTGGGATAATTGTAGGTTATACATGATCAAATACATCCTCTATCTTCTCCAGGATCACGTTAAACTAGATGCTGAATTTTAGACCAACTGTAGACAAGCACATTTGCACACACAAAATTGTATCAACGTAGGCATTCAGAAAGCTCAACAGATCTAATCTTCCTTAACATTTCACCTCAGCATTCAATCTATTAAACTGTTTGGATGGCTTCCTTATTTTCCCAAAGTAGAGGGTTTTCCAGCATAGAATACACTGTGCAATACCTCAGCTTCTCACACACAGCTCAGTGGTACTCATTGGATAGATGGCATTCTAGGGAAGCAGGCACATGCCATAAAGGCATAATTGATACATCTATGCCATCATAATGTACACTAAATAGACTGAGAAAAATAGCAAAATATTGCAGAAATTTATTAATATATCTACTGACTCTGTAGGTCCTCCTATGACAACTTGATGCATGCAGGTGAAGGCATTTGTTCTACTTTTATACAGGAAAATTGAGGAAAAGCCTTGAACTTTCATGACATATTAATTATCTGCTGAACTGAAGATCATCCCAAGTAATTTTCATCCGAGTGATTTTTGGCTTTTTTAGTTAGATTAATGTTTACTCACACTTTTTTCTTCCTTCCCTCTTTCTTCCTGTTCTGGGGAACACCAAAAATACCTTGGACTTGTTAATATATCTACCATTTTGAATAATTTTTGATTGAGCTGGAACATGAATCACATTATCTGCAGGAAGCTATAAGCTCATACCGTCTGTCACTGTCTTAAATGTACAGTGTGAGTGCCTTGCCTTACTCCAAAATTATTCTTGTCCCTCAAACTACCAGAATGCCAGGTAAAGAGTTTTAATGTTATGTTTAAATAAGGCTTTTATATAAAAATGTACAGTTTCATAAGGCACAATTCTTGTGAAGAGCTATCAACTTCAACTTATTCATGAATTGTAGTGCCTGGAATGTTAAATAGAATAGGATTTTGTTTAGTTTTCTTTATGACATACAGGGACACTTTATGGAAGGTATTTAAAATGTCAGCTATACTTACATTTATATAGAAATATATGAGCATTTCCTTTTGAACTGGCTTTAGTTTTGCAAAAAAGAATAAAACACTAATCAGTCAGAGACTTTATTTTAGAAAAGGCAAGTGCATATTTGCCTGATAGGCAAAAAAGCACTGGGAGTTGGTCTTGAAACTTTAAATTCCATTTCTTTCCACCAAAAATTGTACCATGTGTTGAAACACACAAAAATACAAAATTACACCCTAAATACATATAGAAAATTTTAATCACAAAAAATAATGTGATGAATTACTGTACATCATGCTTTACTACATAATGAATGACATGAAATTAAAATAAGTTAATAACAAGGGATACACAAAATGTAAATGGATGTCTTTACCTGTAGTCTGTAGTTCTGAAAAATGCTCCTGGATCCATTTATGGTAGTGATAGCTTTTAGCTAAAGCAGCCAGCTTATACTCAGGCAATGTTATCATTATTCAAGGGATAGAATTATATATTCTGGGAATTGGAGTGCATGCACAAAATTTGACATTGATGTAAATTATCAAGCCAATGTCCAGAGGGAGCATGCTGTAAATAGGAATCATATCTTTAATTCAATCCTCACTGGTATCATAGCCTGACTCTAAAACAGATTAAATTAGAAAATTTTCAGAACAAAGTGAAAGGTTTAATTCTAGTCTCAAAGGTTTATTCATCCTCCACAATACAGGGCAGCATCAATCTACCTTTCTCCATAAGCCTCCAGTGGATGAAAACCAAAAAATTAAGAACCAGTCTCAAAAACTTCCCAGTGAAAGAAACTAATTTAAACCTCTCTCCTGCCTTACCTGTGGATAATCTTCTCCATCCAATGTCTCTTTTCAGCTGGATGGATGGTTTCTTCCTCTTCTATACACTATCCTTTTCTTCTAATGCATGCACATTCTTTCATGTGTAGATGGTGGTTTTGGCACAGAGGACAGCTGACAGGATCTTTCAGTAAATACTGCAGGACATGGAGGTGTTTCCCCCTGCTATTAGTCCCCATGACTAATGGTGAATTTCAAAAGGTAGAGCAAAGAGGCAGAAACCCAAAACCACGAGTACAAATTTTCTGTAATGATGTCCTGGATTCATACAGAATGCATTTTATAATTGAGTAGCTATGTAATTTTAGTCTATCTGTCTACTTATATCTACATACAGTCAAACCAAACATCCTTTCATACTGGGCATGATATTTACAACAGTAAATACTGTGAATGCAAATGTTGTCACAAAGACCTCCAGCAGACTAAGAAAAAGCAGCACTACTATAAGAATTTTACAGAAAGAAAACTTGTAAGGTCAAGGTCAAGGTCTGCAGGAATCCTGTAGAAGAGAGTTTGTCCCTGAAGAGCACATCAGTATGAAATCTCTACAATGATGAAGCAGTCGCTTAAAGATGTTCCTTGAATCTGTTGTTAGAGTAACACCTTTGGAAGCTAAACAGTGACAGTAAAAAATAAAGTTTTTATCAGCCATATATGAAACATTAATAAGTACAAAAATAAAAAAACTAGAAGAAAAATGAGATGGTCACTTCAAGTAGTAAGCAGTTTAATCCAGAAAGACACTGACACAAATCCTTTCCTGAAAAATTTCTGATGTTCACTGGAAATCAAGTTTTGTTTGAAGCCAGTACTGTACATGTTACTTTAATAAATACCCACAACAATGAATATTTATCATTTTGTGGTTTTAACGATCCAAAAGACACTATTTATCAGTGCTTGCAGTGTTATTATTAAAATTCAAATATAACTACAGGCTTTACAAATAATGTTTTTGAAAGAATAATACTTTTAAATGGTACTAACTAAGGTAAGAATATTGTGTTTCTCAGAACAGAAGATTGTTGTGAAGTAAATTATCCTTAAGAAGGAAAACTAATGTTTATTTTTAAAATTAAACTATTGTAAAGGCATAAGAGAGAAATTGCCAGTTTCAAAGATACAGATACACAGTGTCCAAAACAGAGCAGATATTTTGTTTACCATTTGGAGGTATAGAATTCAGAGCAAATTCAGAGCAAACAGACTCTGAATGATTACTTTTCTACCTTTATGCATATCAGCTCTTCATTTTGCAAGGGAATGGTCAGGTGAACAGGAATTACTATTGAGTGCTTCCCTAGCTGGCTGCCACGCCCCAAATGATTGCTAATAAAATTACACCAACACCTGAGAGATTGTCTTAAAAGTAAAAAAGAACATTTTAAGGTGAGAATCTGAACATTGTAAGTTTATCTTAAGAAATCATATATCTCTATCACTTTTTTATAGTACAAATGCTCTGAGCTCTGACTTACTTTCCATAATGTTTTCAGTTAGCTATATAAATATTTTAATGTCCTTTTACCTTATGCAGTGAAAGCTATTTACACATATTAAAAACTTTCAAAAACCAGTGTTTCTGTGCTGAAAATATCACTATGTGGTTTTTGACTAAATCATGAATTAAACTTTACAATTGTGATTGGTTTTAATTGAAAAAGAAGTAAGAAGCAAAAAGAAAGCATTGAAAAGATAATTAATATTAGAAACTGTTTTTTATTTCTTCCATTATAAATCTGATAAAATTATTGGAATGATGAATGCATCCATTCAATTCATCTAGCAGCAAAAAAAATATTCATCAGTAATATTCAAGGATGATAGGAAAAAAGTTCTTCAATTTCTAGGTGCAAAATAGCTACCTTTTGTTCTGTAAGCAAAAAAAAAAGGTAATTTCTCAGATTATCTTGTATAAAGGATTGTTGCAGAAAAATGGTCCAATCAGACCCCTAAACCTCTGATACAGCAGAAATTCATCATCGTCAATGACTATATTCAAGGCACATAAGGCTGTCTACTCATTTTTTCAAGCCCATCCACTATCCAAGAAAACCATCTCAGCTGTAGAAAATGGTTGATGACCATCAGGCTGTAGATCCCGGTATCCCTCAAATCAGACTTTTGCAGCAGGGAATTTTCAAATAATCAAAATTACGTCTATGCAGTTTGTTATATTAGACACTTCCTCTATCAAAGCAGCCTTGTGGGGTTCTGTGGGGTTTTTGTGTTTCACTGATGCATCTACACTCCATAACAAATAAATTTTATAAAAATGAAAACCAGAAGAGGTATATATGTTTGTCAAATAATTAGTCATGTCACTCTCTTGAGAGTTTAAAAATCAAGCTAGTTTCTGAATGTGTGCTACTATTAATGATACCTTATTCAAATGGATTTTAATAAATAATTATTATATAGGTAATTCCCAAGAAGGAAGGAAATCTATTTCACATCATCATTATTTTCCTGTCAAGAGACAGCAGAGCTACATGCTTGTCAGCAGAGTAAAAACCTAGATTGTGAATACATGGGAAGCATAATCATGTGGATATGACACTTCTAGAGCAAGTGAAATTATAATTTAGAACTGTACAGACATAAAGAATATCATTATTTTTCTTGTAGTAGTACAGCACCTTACTTAAAATACCCCTCTTGCCCACACAACACTGTAAAGCTGTAGAGTGATACACTGCAATGTACAGTTCTGCAATTCTTTGTCTCTTTTAATGAAATAACACAATGAACCAGATTGTAAGCTCTTTAGCCTTGAAAAACTCTCAAATAACCTATCCCCATGAACAAATGATGGGATTAGCTCTGAGCAGCATGAGAACCCCAAATGGCCAGGTGCCATACTGACTGAACTGCTCTCATGTTGATGAAAAGCAGAGAGCTGAGAGTCACATCTGGCATTTTAGTAACACCATAACCTGTAGCCCTGTTAAGTGATAACATTTTTTCTGTTGTTCTGAGCAGCACATTCATTCCCTATTGTACAACTTACATTGTGCTGTTCTCTTTCTGAAAGTGCCAGCAGCAAGAAGACAACAAGCAGGGATTAATGGTATGGAGGCAAGTGGGCTGTATGAACAAAAAAAAATTGCATCTCTGGTGAAGAGACCTGAAATGCTAGAGCTGCATATGTGCAATTCTCATCTCTTCTTGCTCCTGAAGCAACAAAACGCTGAGGGATGGCTCAGCTTAAAAAACTAATATGAGTTAAATGAAAAGGAAGAAGGTATCCCAGACTGAACAGCTTTAATAGGTATGGACAACAAGGATAAATAAGGTTAGACCCTTGCCAAGACAACTAGCAGGATCTTATGTTAAATACATTTCTAATAAAGAATATTGGAGAAACAATTTATAGTTTTTCTTTACTCATCTATCCTTTCTTCCCTTACATTTCTTTTCACATAAATCCTTGGACTTAGTATTTGCAAATGGAAAAAGATTAACATATTTTGAGTATGTTCTTTTTATCAGGTTTGAAGAGTGGCTGAAAGAATTAATCTGGCTTTTTCTGGACAAATGAAATAAGAAAATGGTCACACCACCTAATATACTATTACCTAATGTATCTTGTCAGTAATATCACTTTCTGTTTAATACAGCAATGGCTGTGTCTTGTGCAGTGGTCAGGATATTTTCAGCCTCCCTGTAGGTTGTCTAAATGAAGATGTGCTGATAGAGTAGTCTCTGCATTTCTGGAGACACACTGATAAGGTAGCCTGTGCTTTTTTTCTAGCCCACATATGGGTTGCCATCATTCCCTGTATATTTTTTCTTCTTAGCAGTGGGGGAAAAGATTGCAGCTGGCAGATATTTCAGCCTAAATTTAAAACAATGTAAACCTTAATATTTTTACCTGAATTGGAAGATTCAGAGATTTTAAGTACCTGTCAAGATATTGTCAAAGCCTGTGGATGGATCAGAAGATCCAAGGATCAGAATCTTTACATCTGCACTTCCATAAAGCCTCCTGCTCTGTGAGTTATCATCTTTTCAGTTTGGGCAGTAGTTTCTGTCCTGGCTGCTCACTTCAGAAAATGTAAATAGTCAGTGTATGGAGCAAGAAATCTGAAGTAAAGATGCAACAAATAACTTCTGTGATCTATTGATTCATGTATTTTAAGTATAAAAGATGTCATAATGATGATCTAGTCTGACCTCTTAAATTATGCAGGGCAAGGAGTTGCAGGGGGCAGTTTCTATATTAATAATCTCTGTATGACTTTCACCACATTTTTAAAAAAGTTATCCTATCTTCTTCACATGAGGAAGAACTCACCTCATCCCTTCCTGAGTTTTCCCAGTAATCAATTACTCTCACTATTAAAATTTCTTATTTATTTCTAGTTCAAATTTGACTAACCATATCTACTAACCACTGGATCTCATTACACCTTTCCCTATTAGATTAAAAGGCATCTACCACCAGAAATATCTTTCCTTTACAGTTACTTAAATAGCATAATCAAGTCACCTTTTAACCTTCTCTTATATAAACTAAACAGACTGAGTTCAATTAGCAAGCCTCCATCCTGTATTCAGGAAAAAGGAGCAGTGGTACTCTTGGGAAAGGTTTCATTAAATAAATCACATTAATTCACCAGATTTTTTTTCCTAAAGCTTAGTCTACAGTTGCATGTGATAATGTTTTCTTACTAATGTCTGGCAGAAACAGCAATAAAATGTCTTTTCCCTTTCTGCAGCTCCAAAAAAGCTAAAGTGTGTGCGCTAAAGCTGGTTGCTCCCAAAGATAACTTTATTCAGTCAGCTTCAGGAGCAGAATTTGTTTGATATTGCAAGTTCAACCCCTGAGATCTGAATGTTATTCAAGGAGAGAGCTGGACAAGTAGAACTGGGGCTCAAAAATACAAGCAAGCTGAGTAGGATGAGAGACAACAGAACAGCATGCTTCTACAAGTCGACTTTTAGCAGATCTGCAAACTTATTGGAGACTGGGATTCTTAGTCAGTAGCCTCTTCTGGATTTAGATGTGTAAGTCATACACTTAGAGAAAGCCTTTGAAGTATATAAAACTAAATTCTCACTTCCAAAAAGAAAAGGGAAAAAAAGGACAATCTACTATACTAGAGAAAAAAAAATAATATCCATTCTACTCCAAAGAAGTTGAAGCTGAATATTGAAACATCACAAAGACAGAAAAAAATGAAATTGAGTATGTGCATATGATTAAGCCACTCATCTGGCAAACAAGAGTCAATGCCTTGCACTCAGTACAGGTTGGTACAAAATGCTTTATCAGGCCCAAAAGCAGGAAGTCCTTTCAGATCAGGCAGAGCAGTAAAAGACACATGGGGCTCAGGCTGGTGACAAGTAGAAAGGTATGGAGGAAACCATGTTGTGGCACTTGTATCTTCCCCTTGGCATGCCTTTTGCATCCGCAGTGTGCTTGGAGCTCTAAGCTTCGTGGTTTTTGGAGCCCTAACCCTAGGTGTAACCCAAACCCTAGGCCGAGCTATTAAAGATGCAAGGTGGTGAGGCTGGTTCCAAGCAGGAAGGTCGGGAGGGAGCCACGTTTTGGCAGTTCTCTGGCCCCATTGGCATGGCTTTGTAGCTTCACTGTGAATGGAGGTCAAACTTCGTGGTGTTCAGAACCCTAAGCCTAGGCATAACCCTAACCCTTGGCAGAGTACTAACAGCTGCATGAGGGTGAGGCTGGTGCCAAGCAGAAAGGTGTGGAGGGAGCCATGTTTTGGCAGTTCTGTGGTGCCATTCACATGCCCTTTGCAGCTGTAGTGTGTGTGGAGCTCTGGGCATTGTTGTTTTTGAAACTCTAGCCCTAGGCATAACCCTAACACTAAGGGAAACAGTAAAAACTGCCTAGGGGGAGGGCAGGTGCCAAGGAGAAACGTGTTGAGGGAGCCATGTTGTGGCAGTTCTGCATTCCCATTTTTGTGCCTTTTGCAGCTGCAGTGTATTTGTCCTCTGGGCTTTCTGGTTTTCAGGACCCTACCCGTTGTCTTAGCCCTAACCCTGGGCCTAACTCTAACCCTGTGTGGAGTAGTAATAGCAGCCTTGGGCTGAGCTGGTTCCAAGCAGAGAGGTGTGGAGGGACCCATGTTTTGGCAGTTCTGTGGTTCCCAATCGCATGACTTTCTGCAGCTGCCATGTGCCTGGAGCTCTGGGCTTTGTGGTTTTTGAAACCCTAACCCTAGGCATAACCCTAACCCTAGGCAGAGTATTAAAAGCTGCCTTGGACTGAGGCTGGGGCCAAACAGAAAGCTGTGGAGGTGTTCTGGGGTGACTTTATGATGCTTGTATCCCCAGTCCTTTGTTCTGTTTATGCTGAATATGTTCTGCATCTTTAAGACTGGTTCTGAGAATGAAGGGGGAGAGAAGACTCATGGAGTTTATTTTCAGAAACAAACTTTCTTCCCTGCATCCCTTCTCATGGCCTGTGCTGTTGGCAGCACGGACAGACACTGGAGAGAGCTCTTTTTGCTTTTAGTTTTTAGCTAGCAGAGACAGAGAAGTTCCTGGACTGTGGTCTTTCTTTTTCTTGGAATTGTTCAAAGCTGGTCTGCACTGAAAACCCAGAAACCAGGAGCTCACACCTGTGGCCCCCTAGGGCCCAAGATGCTGCATTCCAGTGCCAGAGGAACTGATAAACTGAGCAAGCTGAGCTACAACCCAGGACAAGGACTTTCTGAATATGCTATCGCTTCAGAACAGCAAAAGGTTTTCTTGTCCAATATTATTTATTTTTTATGCTTGTGAATACTTTGATTGTTAAATAAATAGGTTTTTTCCACTCTTCTCCAGGGAAATCTTTTCCCAAACCAGTTGGAGGAGAGGCCGCTTGAATTTGCTTTCTGGAAGGACCCCATTCAGAGGTTTCTTCCCATATTTGCCCTAAACCAGGACAGGTGTCATTTTGTTTAATTCTTTCAGTCTAATTTCCTAACACATTGTGTAAAATGACCTACCAAACTGAAGTTATACTCATCTCATTTAATTTCCTTTGTTAAATGAAAATGTAATCTTATTCAAAGTAATTTAAATTTACTTTCCATTTTTATACTTCAAACATTTGCACTGGCTATTATTCTTGACTTTGTTTTTAACCTTTGAATTCTCATAGATCATAATTTCTAATATTTGTTTCAGTACTTTGTTAGGAAGATAATTTCTCAATCTCTTCTTTGTCCTATTTGCTCTCTGCCTGATGCTTTTTTCCTCCCATAGTGACTGTTGAATGCTTTTTTTTCCTGTAGTGAATTTTGTCTGGAGACATAGGGACCAAACCTCAGAGAAGACTCCGCAGAGTTTTGCAGAATTAAGCAAAAAAGTGGTGACAAAAACTCCGTCATGCGAACTCCTGGAATAAAGAGTCTCAAAACATTATACTTCAAACCAGCCTGATTTTGGACTGGGTCATCAGCATTTCTACAATTTGATCAGCAAGCCAGCACAGAGGAGTATGTCCATCCTAACAGAGGGACAGCCTGAGAATGGGCCATATACAATGTGGAAAAAGGATGCCTTAGTTCCTTCCAGAAATACAGTTTTGCTGTCAGTTCACTGAAAGGTGCAACTTAGCAACCTCTCCACAGAAATATGGTATCTACATCATGGTCTTTTCTACGAGTATCATGCAAATATAGTTCTAAAATTAACCTTGAATTATTGGGCATTGTGCTGAATGGCAAAGTAAACCCAATCTTGTTTTCACACTTGTGTTGACTTCAAAGTTCCTCTTTTAGCTCTGTCTCTGAGTCTAGAATGTATTTTGTGTCCTGGTACTGATCATGATGGAGACAAGACAAGAATTGCATTGCCTGCTGCTGTTTTAAACAGTCAACATTCCTAAAAAGTTATTACACGTTTCTAAGAGTTGATAGGTATGTGATTGCATTGTTGTGTCCTTTAAAGACCTTGAGAAACTACTTAGAATAGGGAGGTTAACATCTTCAATTTTGTTTTAATGAGATACTGAAGTCTTGAGAAGCTGTGGAGATAAGGAGAGAAATAACTACATGATAAATGAGGAAAAGCAGAGATGTAACAGAGAACTAGGATATACAAGACTTCATAAATGAAAGGTTTGAGGAATGTGCTGTGGGAAATAAAATAAGGAACAGTGAAAAGGAAAGATCTCATCTTTATATTGTGCATTTCTATTTTTGTAAATCAGTCAGTCAGAGGAAAACTGCATGGAGATCACCATCTGGTTCTGAGATCAGACTATGGTAATGCAAAGTGGATCGCTGTCCAAGACTGGGTGACTGACTTGAAAATATGCTGAGCTGTTCTGCATGACTCTTCAACGTCAAAGTCAGATTATTAGAGGTGTGTGAGAGTGGGTTCTCCCAGGATTAATGCAAGCAGGTTCCAAAAGATTTTGTTACTAGTTTTTGATCTACCTGGTGCTCTTGTTTTCAAAAGACACAACAGAGGAATTAGTTAATTTTTTTTCCCAAGAGTTAAATAGAAAAAGCAGCATGACAAGAATATTAATTCTTGGATTTTTGGAAATGTTGAGTTTGTCTGCCCAAAACTGTGCTTTTAAAAAATTGTGATCTTATTCTGAGATTGACACACTTATGTCTCTGCCCAACACCTGCTTCTCAGGAAACTAATAACACAATACTTTTGAGCACGTCATTTGAGAGTGCTACAATTCTATAGTAAGCTTTGGAGAAAAATCAGGAAAGAAGTATTAAAATAACTGAAATTCATTGTCATAGACTTAAAAATGTCAGGATGATTTCTGAGTTTATCTTCCTCAGAAAGCAAGTATAACTGTTGTATAACGCAAAATGTTTACACCAGTTCTTGTCACAGAAAACTGTTTTCCTGCATAATTATTTATATAATTGACTAAAATTGGTTTCAAAAGAATTCAATTGTTTTAGATTGTTAACGCAAAATCTTTTTACTTTTAGGTGCAAAACTATAATAATTTATTTTTACTCTGGGCAGACTCCTTCGCAAAAGTGAGGTTCCCCCTTGTAAGTGTTGTAATTTTAAGACAGATTATTTTCTTTAACAAAGGAAGGTTTCAAAAAAAATTAACTTGTTATTATCAAATAAAAAACCCAGAATAATTTGTTAATCAGAGTAATGTCCAACCCTTGAGGGTGGAGAACTTCACTCCCCAAAAGAAATTATTTTGAAAATTTCCACCACTTGGTGCAAATTTTCTTCTTCCAGAGGCAAAATATTTGGTTTTATGCCTGCTGAGTCAAATCTGCTAGAGATGATTTAATAGAACCAAACAGAAAGCAAAAGGGAAACTGCTTAACTGCATTTTTATTCTGATTGCAGCATGGTAGCAAAAGGCCCTCCAGCACACATTGTTTTGTCTCTCTAGGCAAGTGCAGCTGAACAAGGCTCCCAGATCCAACTGGAACTGAGATGTGAATGGGAGACAAAAGTAAGAGTTGGTTTGGCTTTCTGATCTGCAGTTTCTGCTGCCTGACTTCCCCTTTCTCAGAAGGTGCTGACCCTCTGTGACACTACCAGCCTTCCTAGGAACTTTAAAAGCTGCTCTCCAGCTGTGGGCTTCTATATTACAATGACCTCAAGTCTGCCAGAAAAAACAACTGATTTGTAATCTGGGAGTTTTTTGTGATGTATGGGAGTAACGGCTTTCAAATTTTAGGTTTGTCAGTGATGGTGTTTTATGCCCAATACAAGTTGTAATAATTTTTTTAATTTTGTTAGGAAGTTACTTTAAATAAATCACCAGAGTGTTTTTTACAAAAGGTATAAATTATGTTAACTTGTTAACTGCCCACCTGGAAAGAGGCAATATAAGGTACTTTGACAGTGAAAAATCCCAGCTATTATAGGAATTTTAGAACAAAATAGATTTAAACATGCTAGAATTAAAAGTGAAGAATTAATACAGAGTAAAAATGAAAGAGTTAAGAGAACTATATGTTTATAGCTGCGTGAAATTAGTTCAGCAAACAGGAAATTTACTTAAAATACACAACTGAGATCCAGAAATCCATAGAGAGTTTCATTCAGAAAACAGTCAGGGAGATATGTGAATATGAGATTCAAAATCAGTCTAAAATTTAAAATGTAAAAAACATATTAAAAATAATATTAAGAAATAAAAAAATTAAGAAATAATACGCATAGTAAGTTTTGTGTTTTACACAAAGATGTATAGGAGTGTTGGGAAATTCAAAATAAGGCTGGATTTTGGGGCTTTTGCTGGCTTATTATTTTGTGAAAAAAAATTAAGAAAAATTTGTCAGGTCCACTGGAAAAAGATTATTTCCCCCAGTTTTAAGCTGCACAGCCTATCTGAAAATCCATTATACTTGACACTCCTGTTGCTTTCAAAAGCATTTTTCTACCATGAAAGCATGTTCTGCTGTTCCTTTTTCTGCTTCATCTCCCTTTATCTTTCTGAATGCCTTCCACCAAGTTTCACTTTGTCTGATATCTCCCTTAGCAAACTCTTCTAGGGATCAAAGTCTTCCATCTGATGATCTCTTTGTTAGTTATATCCTCCTAAAATAAAAAATAGAAGACTCTGCCTTGTTTTGGCAGATCTACCATTCAAGGCTGCTCCATTTGAATCGATGATCAAAGATTAGTACTCCTCACTGTGCAGCATTTCCACTGAATTAGAGGTAATATCACCTCCTCTGGAATTATCCCTTTATGGAAACAAAAGTTAAAACAGGATGTGATTAAATTATACATTCAAAATATTTCTGCAGTCTTTCTCACATTTACAAAGTTAAATTCTAAATTAAATGAAAAGAATAAATTTTACATTTCTAATCTCTGTAAATTTTCATGTAAATTTATTTCCAGAGCCCTTCTATACAAGAATTAACACACTTCACATATTTTTCTCCATGCTTTTATTTCCACTCTAAACAAATTTGCTATTTAATATACGTTTTAGACATGTAGAATTTTTGAATTTTTAATAGGGAAAGATTTTTATATAATATAGAAGCATTTTGCTATAGCTTAGTTTTGCCTCTTTTTTTTTTTTAATCTTTTTAGTCTGCATGCAGGATTTAATACTTTTGATTATTCAGTGTATTCAGAAACTATGCTTTGATGGTTAAGTGTGTCTTTCCATATCTAGCACAGATGACAGCAAATCACTGAAGATCCTTTATGGCATTGTTCCCAAAGGAAAACAAAATTACATTTCCAATAGACTATTCTATCCCCACAGTAACAAATTGAAAAGAAAAAAACATGTTACAATTCCAGTACTTGAAAGGGTTTTGTTTTTTTTTTTTTTATTTGATTCGGTTCCTTGCATATTCATTTTGTAGATGATACTAATATTGTGCTATTTTTTTTCTTCACAGATAGTTTCTGGCATCAACATTGACTCTCTGAGTTGATAATCCAATGCTTCAAATGTCACTCTTGCTTTCCACAAGAGATTTCCAGGGGAGGAGTTGGGGCTCTATATATACCTCGCTGCAATTTTACTTGCCTCTCAGCAGTATTGGCCAGTTGGTGGATCAACTGAAGTATCTGTTCACTGTGGGAGAAGTAAGTCAAGAAAATCCACTTGAAAATAGTCTTATATCTATCCTTGCAATATTTCTTTCATTAAAAAAAAAAAAAAAAAAAAAAAAAAAAAAAAAAGTTCTCTGATATATTTTTATTTCCTGAGCGCAACAACCTTTAGTCTTGTATTTATCCTAATTAAGCAGAATTGCACTGACCAGTAGAAGAATCTTTGTAAGCCACCTGAGATCACAATCAGGACTTCACTATTGGAAATCATGGAGATTTCTTTAGATCAGAGGAGTATCTTTGAGGAGCCTAGTGACGCTGAATTGTCACAGTCATATTTTCTGAAAAATCCCTTTGCCCAGGATTTTTCTCCTGGGAAGCTGAGAAGCCTCAGAGAAAAAGGAAAACAATAATTATCTCATTTGTTTCTCCTGTGCTTTGCTCCCTTGGAATGTGTTTGAAGATTGTTTACCAACAGATGATTGTTTCATTTGTTTCTGAGGTGAATTATTTTGACTCAATGGCCAATCAGTGTCAAGCTGTGATGGGACTCTGGAGAGAGTAATGAGTTTTCATTATTATCTTTTTAGCATTCTATAAGTATCCTTTCTGTATTCTTTAGTACAGTATAGTATAGTATTCTTTAATATAATATAGCATCATAAAATAGTAAATTAACCTTCTGAGAACATGGAGTCAGATCCATCATTCCTTCCTGTCACGAGGGTCCCTGCAAATACAATACTGAATGTGGCTACTTGTGAAGATCTATTCAGGTGACTCCAGAGAGCTGTATGCTCTCACATATTAGCTAATTGACTATAAAAATTACTATTCATTTTTATTTAAATAAAAACCTTTTCAGATTGCCAGGAGAAGACATCCATCAAGTTATGTAATTAGAAATATTTCTTCGGCTTTCTTGTCACTAGACTTCGAAAGATTTTCTAGAAATAATTTCAGGGTTTCTATAACACTTTACTTTCAAAAGAAATTACAATTTTGAATACAAAATTCTTTAGTAAATCTCTCAATTTAAAAATTCACATAATACTGAGTCAAATAAATAATCCTTCCTGCTTCATTTTCTGCTATGCTGCTAGTTCCTAAAGCTGTGATCCCTAGCTCATTGTTGAATAAGATACCACCCTGTTAGAGAAATGGTTTAGTGGTGGACTTAGCAGAGCTAGATTAATGGTTGGACTTGATCTCAGAGGTCTTTTCCAACCTAAACAATTCTGTATCAATATGTACATCTAGGTTATTAAGGTAGGCGGAAAACCCCTCCCACTATCCTCTTTTTGTATCTCTAATTACTATAAATAAAGCAAAGAAAATTATGTTGGACTAAAAATCTCAACTTTTAGACAGCTAATAGAAAACAGAATGAAAATTCTTACATTTTAATTGAGATGTTTAGACTACCTCTACTGGAAATATGCGGTCACCATCTGAGACTTCAGAAGCAAATTTTAGCTGCCTATCTCAGATGATTATTTAGGACGGGATAAATAATCTTCATTAGTTATTCACGATGTTTCATTCAAAAAAAGGTAATGTTTTAATTTATACAAAATATATATACCTACCTTTTAGATTGTTAAAGTTATATGAAATGAGCCCTACCAAAGCATTTCTGCCTTTGTTAAAAAGATGAGGAATCAAACTTCAGACACTGATTTTCATAATCTAGCTTTATTTAGTTTTTAGTCTTGCAACTTGCTTTTACTAGTTTTTAGCTTAAATTTCATAATTGGTGTAGATTAGATCACAACCACACTTAATAGTGAAATATGGAAAAAAGCATGCTCTCAAGTGGCTTGGCTATTTGGAGACTATGAGAAATTTTGTTTACAAATGAAAACAATGTAAAGGTGAGGAAGTCATCCTTGCTGGTGCCAGTGCTTAGAGAAAGCAATGGAATTTGTCCACTGACTTGATCACAGAAAAAAAATTTTGTTCCAGTAAGTATGCCAGGACCCAAACAGAGAAATATAAAGAGATTTGCACCATGTTAATGAAAGCATGGTCCACACTTAAAGAGCAATATACTAATTTAAAATGTCTTTTTTTCTTTCACATTTGAAGAGTTCCAAAAGGCCAGTTTTGATACCCATTTTTGGAGAGCCGTAATTTATTGTGTCACACCATAAATAATGTATGTATGAAAGAGCTTAGCTTTATATGTTATTAAGTATGTTAGGCTATTGTATGTTGTTCGTATCCCAAGTCTAATTTATCTGAACAGCTTCAAGATTTTGAGGTAGTGAGATATCTTAACGCTTGTAATTTAGCAATGGCCTAAGTGGCTCACTCAATCTTGTACTATTCTGTCTCAAAGACAGACAACAGAAAATAATATACTCTACTGTATACCAACATAGTATATTATCTTTTGTTGTTTGTCTTTGAGACAATAAACAAGTGAATGGCATTTCTAATTAAGTCTACTTTTATATTCTTGAAATGCTCTCAATTTATCAAGTTAACCAAAATCTGGTATGAGTCTCTTGTTCAGAACCATGCTGCTGCCTCATAGATATTTTTCCTGTATTCAGTCCTGCTACTGGTATTTCAGTATTTTTCTTGGTTAATAAAACCCTTTCCTAGTCTGAGAATGTATAAAGCATCTAAGTAAATATCTTACGAACAATGAACTACAAATCATCTTGGGAAATAAGTGGCTACTGGCTCAGTGGGTGTCCTAGAAAAAAATGGTAGTTAAATCATTAACCACCATGTTCAAAATGGCTGTGCGTTTAAGTTGGTTGATTTTTTTGTCAGACCATTTCTCGAACTGGTTCACAAAATTTACAAACTCGCTTTTCCAAAATAGGTTTCTACAATCTTTAAGTAAGGCAGTTTTTTCAAATCATGAAAATGTTTAGTCTGCTAACCTCTGTGCATATCTGACATAAACTGTGATTGTAGATTAAAACCAATAAAAACAATTTTTCTCTATGGTGTTTCAGCTTTAAGTATACATACATAGATAAAAACTCAGGTCCTCACAGACTGACGCAGACAAATTATTTCGAATCTCAAAGTAGCATGAATATAGATAGAAAAAAAAAATCTATGCTGCTTCTTATGTTTCAGGAGGAAACTTCTACAAGGATAATAATAGTAATTCAGGTGTAATACATACTTGACATAGTTGATATGTATTGAAGTTGTTGTTTTTATTTCACATATCCTGAAGACTTGAATTACTGCTTACTTAGACTAGATGGAATAAGTGGTATTTCTATTAAAACCACTATTATAATAACTTTGTAGATGCTGATTAAGTATATACTGCTTTAATGCAGCCTAATACATATATTAGGCTATTAAGCTTTACCAAGATGACCCAAAGCGATCTGGCTGGGGCAGCTCAGATCTGACAAAAGACTAATTGTCTCTGTTGAGAATAAGAGACAGCAGGCAGTCTCAGGGAAAGAACTAGGGAAGCAATGTAGGATCAGTAGCCTAAGGTTTTTGCCGGAAGCATGACAAAGGAGTAGCTTTACCATGAGACAACATGTTTGTGCTGAGATTTTGCCAAGTGAAAAGGCACACAGAAGGTGTCTAAGGGTTGTTGGAGACTGGAATCACTGCCTGAGGACAATGGTGATTTGGCCAGCCAACTGATGATAGTCGATATGAGATGCTAAAGAAACTTGGCCTTTTTAGTCTACTTAAGGGAAAATTAAGGGATAGATAGATAGATAGATGGATGAAAAATTTATATTTAAAGATGAACTTAGTGAGAAAGGTATAGAAAAACTCAGTGCCTTGAAGCTGACAACATACCAACTCAGACTAGAGATGAGGTATATTTTTAATTGTGAGAAGAATTAACAACTTCCAATTTATTGTCGATTCCATCAGTGACTCAAAAGCAGCTATTGGTTTATTATGTGGGTGAAAACCCTCTCTTTCCACCTATGCCTAGAAGCTGTAAGGTAGGTGGCTAATTCAGCAGAGAAACACAGAACAGTATAAATGTAGGTACAGACTGAGCTGGTTGCAATGTAGACTAACTTACACTAGAAAGGTCCATTCCTAATTTTGGTGTAAGGTCACATTAATGGAGCTGTTGAGCTTCAGGCTGAAAACTGGCTAGTATTTAATACCTTGAGAAAATAAAAGAATGCATATCCAACTCGCCACATATACCTATTCTTAGGGAAATGCTGTAATGAAAAGGCAGATGTCATCAATGACTACCGAGAATAAGTGGATGAAGTTCCTTGAGTTTTGCTATTTAGTAGATAAGCCCACATTAACATGCATCCCTCTGGCCACTAAAATCTATTACTCTAGGTGAGAGC
This sequence comes from Onychostruthus taczanowskii, assembly GCF_017590055.1. Taxonomy (NCBI): domain Eukaryota; kingdom Metazoa; phylum Chordata; class Aves; order Passeriformes; family Passeridae; genus Onychostruthus; species Onychostruthus taczanowskii. The sequence continues at coordinate 967,823 of NW_024504566.1, forward strand.
AAATGAAAAACAAGAGTGATTAAGTAATGAGGAATGAATGAAATGTTATTATTTGAATGGCTACATCTGCTATTTGTTACTACATTTAAAATTATTCCCACCAGCACAATGATCCCTGTGCCTTGCCTCAGCTGGTTGTTTGTTTCAGTCTTGTCATATTTTGATTTGCGTTTGCATGGAAACAAGCAAATCTGTTATTGTCACAGTTTGACAATGTGACAAAATGAAGTGCCATAAATTATTTAACCCTTATTCATTATTCTTAGGTCCATCATGTTTATGAACATTTCTCTCTATAAATTTTAATTCATTTATTCATTTAAATTTGTCCCTCAGGAAGTTTTTTAGGAATGAAAGAATGAAGAATATGTAAAGCTGAAGTAGCTCTCTCTGGAGAAGTTAAGCATTAAGTATAATTTTTCGCAGAACCTATTAAGGTTTGTAAATATAGTTCATAGTTTTGTTTTCTGTATTAGTCCATCTTTGATGCAATAAATCAATCCTTATTTACTTTTCTTGGAACAGTGATTGATATACTTCTTTTTAAATAGTTTAAGCAAGGTTTGTGTGTCTTATTTTAAAGCCACTAGGTAGAAAATGCCATGTATGGTATTGCACAGAACAAATGATTATTCAAGAATTGTGATGCTGTGTTGTAACCTAGTTACTGGAAAGCATTTTTGAGGTAAGTATTATTTGCATAGGTTTTCATTTGCTTTTGTGGGTATTCTGAGATCTAAGCCGACATTAGGAAAACTGGTTTGAGCACAAATTGCTGTTTGGGTTTGAGAATTCTTTCCTTTCCCTACCTCTATAGTCCCACACAGTAAAAAGCTGCAAATTCGAAGTTGTTGGACAACATCTGACTGTGCTCTGTATGCCAGTCTGTTTATTTTCTTTTGCTTTGCCTCCCACCTAGCACGAATATGTATCTAGGTCACGGGAAGTGGAACAACTTGAGGAGGAGAGTTTAACATCCGCCCACCACTAAACATATTTTGACTCCTTTGATGACTTATTTTCTTATAAAGACATTAATTTCTGAAAGTAAAAAGTCCCTGAGTTATGGGGACAGTTTTGGGGAAGAATTAACTGCTTCTAATCTTTCCCATGACATTTTTCTTTCTTGATGGTCTGGTACAAAGCATACTGTTTTCTTTATTTGAATCAGGACTTAAGGTGACTTATAGCAGCTTTGATGATATTAATAACTTATTATTATGCCTGATTTTTTAGCAGAGAATACCTAGATAGTCAGTGGGCCAAAGGGGAAAAAAACCCAGTATTTAGTCCACCAGCATGGTGCTTTCAGCTGAAGAAACAAAGAAGAATTGTGCTGCTTTTTAAATGGACAAGTCATTAATGAATACTTAGTTTTCAAGAACCACAAGAGTTACCTTTTCCTAATACGTCTCTGTACTGGATCTGGTTGTGATGCTGTTAATTTTCTTCACAGCAACCTATATAGTTCTGTGTTTTGGATTTGTGGCTACCGTGTTATAGCGTTGATAACAAACTAATATTTTACCTGTTGCTCAATTGTGCTTGCACAGGTTCAAGTCTTTCTCCCACTTAACCCATCCTCACCTTACAAGGAGGCTGAAGGTGGGAAGCAACGCTTCTGGGACTGTTTAATCAGCCAAAGGGATATTCCTACCATATAACGTCATGGTCAGCAAGACCTGTATTCTTCATTCAATTAGAACTGTAGAGGAAGAAGGGGATGAGGTGGTTTGTTACTTCCAAGGTGGCTATTGCTCAAAAAACATGGGGTCTATCTACTGGTAGGAGGTGGTGTGTGACTTTCTTTTAAAAAGGAACATTATCTCACCTTGATAATGCTTATTCTCTGTTAAGAAGAGAGCAGGGAGTTAGCAGGGCTAGGAAATGATAGTTCTAGTCAGCATATGTGAAGTAATTCTGTTTGGAGGGCTTTTTTATTCTTTTAGTCTAGCTTATGGGTGCAAGCTATACTTACAGGTACAGATATAGTAATTTTGATGCTTTTCTTCTCCCTGTCTGGCCCAATGAATATTTATGGACTGGAAAAAGGAACAAATTCAAGGTGTTTTTCTCTCCCATTGTAATGATTCAGTTCCTGATTTCTACAGATAATCTGAAAAATAAGACATTAAAGCTTGAATACCTTAAAGTAGGACAAACTGTTCTTATACAAATTGTAGCAGCTCTCCATGATGAAAAGTGGTAGAGCTAAATGAAAAAAAAAAAAAAAAAAGTGAAGGGATATAAATATCATCTAAGACTTCTAAAATAAGAAAATGACAGAAGGACCTATTTCCAAAACTTAAAATTGTGAATTCTTAGTGGAAAGAGACATTTCCAGTGATAACTAATAAGTGATTTTAAGTTCAGGCTTTTTTCTCTGAATTCTCCTTTGCTTACTGAAGGTAGTGTGCCAATCAATAATCATAATTGGTAGTTATCAGGCAATTTATGAGGTCTCTTCATTTCCTCATAGGTAGTCTAGATGCTTAGCTTAAGACTTTATATTTTATTGCATTGAACCCAAGCCTTGATTCATCCTACCATTGAACTTCACAAATGTAATTAAAACATTTAAGTGGTAGTTTTACTAAACTCCCTACCAAATACCTAGAGTTTTACTAAACTCCCTACCAAATCCCTAGACAGGACACAATCTTACTGGGAGAAGGACTGCATATGTGAGATCTGAATCACTCTGGATACCCATACATCCTTTGACTGATTTTGGTAGGAACCATGGGGTTTTGTTTCGATGATAGAAATGTCTCTGCTTGAAAGAATTCTCTGAGCCCAGAGACAAAAGCTATTCTGTGGACACAGATCCTTGTCTTAGATTTTTTAGAAGAGTACTCAAAAGTACAACTTGTAGTAAAGTGAGTGCAGGTTTAAGCCTGCACATGTAAGGTGTGCAAAAACTGTGAAACAAGTTATTTGTAACTGAAATAGTTATTTTCCTTATTTATTTTTAAACCTTGATCCTGTTCCCACTGAAGAATAGAATTTCACCAGTAACATTTCCGTTACTTTAATTCACAAATGCACTTAGTGAAGACCAGCTGTTTCCGAAAGGTATGAATCAGCAATTTTCCCTTCTTTTGTCTGTAGGAGCTTAAAAAAATGGCTCTTCACTCCTCAATTTACCCAGCTCCTGCAATGCAAAATGTAATTATGCTTTGTTGAGAAACTGTCCTCCTTGTAACAGTTTTCGTTCTTTAAATGAAAATAAAAACAAATGTAGTTCAGATGCCAGTAATTCCCCTTGATTTCTTTCCCAGTGTTAGACACTGTCAAGTGCTGCAGCAATGTGTGATGCTTCCCTGCTGTTGTTTTTCTGTAGGACCAAAAGTCTTCCATAATTCATCCACTTACACTATTTTTGAGGTTAATCTTTTTTCTAATTTGACATTCATTGTTTTGGTTTTTTTTGTTTTTTCTTAGCATGCATAAAATACAATTAGGAATAATCCCTAAAACTGGATTATTGGGTTTCTTTCCTTTAGTTCCTTTTTACTTGTGGAATTTTTTCCCACTGAGTTGCTAGGAAGCACTGATGGCTGGGTACTTGAGACAACAGGGAGATGGCCAAGCCTCAGAAGAGGAGGGAGTCTGGTGGCATTCCTTTTGGTTTTGGAGTTTCTCTTGGAGGGGCAGAGGTGAGCAGGTAGGGGACAGGGCTGGGGCAGCTGCTGGCTCGTTCTCAGGTTCGTAGAAGGATGGCCAAAGCCACTGCTTGGGAAACGGAATTCACTGCCACCACCATAATCAAGCCTGGAGCTGCTGCTGCTTCTGCAGGGTGAGAGAGCCCACTGAACCAGGACCTTATTATCACCTTCCTCACTAAAAGAGGGGACCTATCACCATGTGCTTGTGTGCTTGGGAATCCTGAGCTCACCTCTCCCTGCCCCGCTCAGAGCCAGGCCACCACTGCCCCGCCCTTCCTGCTTCTTTGACACTCTCTGGATTCCTCTACGCTGCAGCCCCACACTCTCTGCCCTGCCAGGACATTCTGCAATTCCAGTTACTGCCGCAGAGCTTCTGATACATCTCATCCACCAGCCTGGGATTTTTGCTCTGCCCTGGCGTTCCAGCTTGGTGCCCCTCGGAGTCCTGTGGCGGCCCCGGGATCGACTGCCCACCGGGAGCCAGCAGCGCCCCTGCCGGCTGTGACCGTAACCGCGCCCAAGGGGAAAGGGCGCAGCCGAGGGAAGGCTGGGACTGACTGCGTTTGTGGCTCTGGTTGTTGTTAGTGCCGTAGTTGTGGTTGGTTTTTGCCTTATTATACATGCTAGTAAAGAACTGTTCTTCCTAGTCTCATCTCTTTGCCTGAGAGCCCCTTACTTTCAAAATTAAAACAATTTGGGAGGAGGGGATTTATATTTTCCATTCCAACAGAGTCTCCTGCCTTCCCCAGTGGACATCTGCCTTTCAAACCGAGAGACAATATGGAAACATATATTTTACATCTTATCTATTTTCTTTTTTTCTTGGACTTTTTTTTTTCAAGGATTGCTTTACATTACCTCTGAATAATGTTTAACTTTCAGAAGTGTAATTCACCTGAATCACATCCCATAAGCTATTTTTTCCTTCTCTCAGCTTTCAGGCCCTTATGACCAGTCTCTCAGATACAACACCAGCAGATCTTCTGTACCACTAAATTCTCACATTTGGCTTCATAACATTTCCTATCTTGCAATAGGAATGATAGAGGCTGATTTGGTGCATGAAAGCAAGCTGGTAATTAATGTGCAGGTGGTGAAGTAAAGCAGTGTCTCTTGCACCTTGATCCTGAAAATCAGTACCTTTTCCCCCATGGGAATAAGGTGTGGCTGGCAGCTTTACTCAGGTGTAGAGATGGTGCACAGGCATTGCCTGTGTGCAGAGCAGAAATTGCCCTATCAGTCATCCGACCTCCAGGGACTGTGAATTAGTAAGATGAGGAAAAAGGACATTTTGCTATCATATTTACATGAAAATAAGAGTAACTGAGGGAACTCTAGGAGAGGTCTTCACTGAAGCAGAACTGAAGCAATAACTGTGGCAAATGATGGCATTGCCATTTGAGTATTATTTATACCCTATTTACCCCTGTCTTCAAACGCACACTTCAGAGTGAATAAAGGCTAACTATGCCACTACATTTTTTTTCAGAAATGTTGCCTGACATGTTATCTAGGGTTTGTATTTTATTATACAGTCATTTTTAATACATTTATCTCATGATTAAAGGCAAAACGTGCAGTCGTCTTTATCCTTGCTGTTCCATTGGTTTGTTTTTTTCCCACCCAAGAAAAATTATTTTAGAAAACTTATTCCAAATATTCTTGGAGTGTTTCTTGTTTCAAATTGTCAAAACACAATTTCCGTAATAATACTTGTGCTTTGTGTGGAAATCTAGTCTGATGTCATCCTGTGAGACAGACAGGTTCATTTGCTGCAGTGTTTGTTTCAATTCCATTATCTGCAGAACCCCAGGCAAATAGTTTACACTGTGGATAGTATCCCAGAGCCAAGCAAGGGCTGTCATGTCTGGTGATATTTGACAGTTTGCAGAGATTGCTCAGTGGGCAGGATCTTCTTATAACTAATAAGGCCAGTATGTTCTCAGATTATCAGGTTCACACTTTATAATGATTTCTTCTCAGTTTTTTCTATACCCCAGTGGCAGGCTGGAAAGTTGTTTGATGAGCACTAGCTAAACATATGCAGCACAGCCATTTCTGACACATGCAATTTTAATACATGCTGGCCACTCAGACTGACATAATCCAAAAAAGGCTTCTATCTGGGGACTTCATATTTTGACTTTCAGTCAAGTGTAAAATGGAAGTTCTTCTATGTGGTGGAATATTGCTGTCTTGCACTGACATGGAGAGCCAAAGTGTACTTGTAGTCAGTTCACGACATTTCTTAGCAGTCCTCTGCACTGAATTTCTGTGGAAACACATACCAGAAATTAATTGCTCACTCAGTGTGGCATTTTGCTTTCTGCTGCTAGGCCACAACTAATATTCTGAACCTGCCAAAACAGTGGTAAACAGCCTTTCCATGACTTCCTCTCTACTTATCAGTGACTTGGTTTTCACTGCTTTTCATTTTCACTCTGTCAATCCTGGTAATCCCAGAGGTCAAAATGACCAATTATTGACATGGCAGCAAAGGCACTTCAGCTGTTTTGGTTTAGAGCTTAGCTTTGGTTTTAGCTTAGCTTATATCTAGGCTTGTTAACAGCCTCATAATTAGATTTCTTTCTAAACTTATCCTGGATTCTATAAAAGATCCCAGAAGCTTAAAACCAAGCAATCAGTCTGCTGGAATTGCAACCACGTCCTTAATCCTGTATGGTTTTTAACTGCCATATTTTTTTCTGTGCTGCTTCCTTATCTTTACTTTCATTCATGAAGTTCTGGAGACTGAGGGTTGTGCTTTAGCTCAGATCATGCATTGGTTTCCACCATTTTGATGCACTCCACCTTCCTATGCAGTAAAAATTGGTAAGTGTAAGCATTTCCACTCCTCATGGGATTCCAGGGAAAGGAAATAGGCTGAGTGCAGCAGAGTGTGATGAAAGGAGAAAAAGAGAATGTTGTTCAGTTGAAATGGCTTTCTCCCTTCCTTGTCTCATCAGCAGCTCTTCATCATACGTGAGTTGTGCAGTTTCCTCCAGTCAGTGTGTCTAGAGCCAGCTGTGCAGCAATTACAGTAAATGGCTGCTGTGTGCTTTGGGAGATGTTTCCACAAGGATTTGGTGCAATATGAGGCAAGAACTCTGCCACAGGTGACAGCAGCTCATGTCACAACATTCAAAAGAGGATGTGCCCTTGACACATGAGAATGGTGAAGTACTGAGGCATTACACTTTGTAGCCTGTGCAAGGACTAGTCAGCCTTCAGCTTGACCTCTTTCACCCATGCTAAGAGCACATTATGTAACAGCTCCTGCTGTGGCTACTGCAGCCTCAGGACTGAAGCAGCGTCCATTGTTCTCGTGCTTCCAGCTTGTGAGGGCTAATGAACTGAATCTATTGCCCTCCTGAAAAAAGATTATATTCATTTATATGGATGCACCTCATGTTCTATAGAAATCCAGATATAAAGGTGCATAAGAACCTCTGTCTACAAAATTTTACCTTTGGGAATGTAAAGCCATATATTTATAGAAGTCTAAGTAATCATTAAATAATCCCCATTTACAAGACAAAGTAATGCAAGGAAGGCAACAATAAAATGTAAATAACATGTATTTTGAAATACATAGTCATTCTATATAGCTATGAAAAATAACAAATCACAATATACTTTATGTCTGAAGCACAGTAATAAACCCAAGCAAATAGTTTCTATCTCAACAGTTTTGCAAGACAAACAGAGATGGAAGATTTGGGGACCTTTAAGTAACTGTAATCTTTTTTAATAAAGTTGCTTCCCAAAAAAATTGTTCAATGAAACTAAGGCTGATCTTAAACTTTTAAAATAAAATAGAATAAACCTGCTAAAATTTTCTAATTTTCCAACTGGTTCTAATTTTCCAACCAGTATTATGTAGCCTTAAACTTCTCCTAATTTGCTTTATAAGTCTTAATATTTAGCTGCCAGAAAAATAATTCTGTGCAATTCTTGCTAAATAAACCAATTTTATTTTTCTGGGATTGCAGCTCCTGAAGGCAACTCCCTGTCCTGCAGAACTAAAGCTGATGAGCAATTTCTAATCTATGCAGAGCCAGACTTAATTTCCTTGACATCAAACATGGCTACTTCCTTCTGCTTGGAGCTTCTCCAAGTTAGGCCATTCATAATTCTTGTTCTCACCACTCATAAATACAGGTATGGACAAATCAAGTGCTAAAGACCCCCCAGCTTATTTTGAAATCCTGAGCAGGATTTTACATAGAGAAATTACTGCAGAAGTGATATAAATACAGAAACAAGCACTGGGGCAACACAGAGGCACTCTGAAGTCCCATTGAACTATTTGTACCATAACATTCTACTACTGTGTAGAACACTCAGGGAGCCATATGCTGACTGACAAAGTGGGAGCATATCCAGAGAGGGCAAATCTCTGGTCTCCATTAACAGTTCCATGTCTACTCCATTTATTGCTAAACTATCTCTGGCTAATAAAGAAGAACACAGCGCCTCTTTCTTCAAAATCTGGCTTTGGAAATTGTCCCCTATGCCTCCTTTCTTCCACAAGGATCTTCATCATATGATTTTCTGGTTGCATTCCATCTTTGTTAGAAAAATATCTTACTTCTCTCCTGCCTATTGTTGAACCTGCAGCACAGTCTGGAATGTGGGCACCAGAAGGGGACAATTATGCTGATCAGATTTATCCAGAAAACATTCACTGGCAAGATTTTTTAATCAACCTTCTTACAGATATTTTCATACAGAAGGCTTTTGGTACACAGCTGATATTCTGAAGCGGGAGATCATATTTAGTTGCTTATCAGTTTCACTGACTATGCTTGGGGTTGTGAATTTCCAACACTGAGTTCCTGTTTCTTGGCGTGACTGATTCACATCCTCTGTTTCTGGGTGTTTATTTTATTGCACTTAGGAAATTTTCTCCCCTTTACCAAATAATTAGCCTGCTATTTATTTCTTGTTTGTTTAGAACTTCATTCACCTGTGCCTGTATGTTTTATGCACAAATATTTGATAGATTTTTTTTCCCCATTTTTTATTTCTCACTGGATCATTGATTTTAACTTAAAAGTCTCACACAGAAATCTGCATGTATATCAGGGTAAGAGGCTAATCTCTTATGTCTTTTTTATAATACATATCTCCCCTTGTCATGAGACTAAAGGAGACCTGCTGAATGAGAATATTTAAGTCCATTTTTGCAACTCCTTTGAAAATATTTGATTGCATATTTTCAAGACAAAAATTAAATTTTAGAATAATAATGCATATGGAGATGATTATGTATATACCTGTCCATGTATTTGCTATATAGGGACAAAGTGATTACTAAAGGACTTTTTTTAAAAGCTGGATAACACCAACAGAATTTATATTTATGAGTTTTTATTAGAGATTGGATGGTCTACATTTACAGCACTGTCTTATAAACTGATATCTGACTTTCTGAAATGTTTCACAGTGTTATTTGAAACCATCTAAACTCTTTTATCTTAGAATGCAAGAGCTCCTATGTCCAATTGAAAATCATTTTGAAAGTGCATTTAATAAGGTAACCTGTCTTGATCAGTGATTATTAAGTGTTGCACAACATCACTCAGATGTTGTATATCAATTCATGACAGAATATGAATGTGTAATGTAATAGTTTAGTATAATAGTCTATCAGATGTGATGCTAAAAAATTAATTAAAATTATTCCCAAAAGGAATAATTTTACATCGGTACCAATTATTAGTGGATTTTGAGAAGATATCATACAATGCTGAAGTGGTACCTGAATTAAATGTTGCATTTTTAGTAGAATTAATAAAATAATTTAAGACTGCCTTAAAAACATTGTAACTGGGTTGTAAGCAGTTTATTGCTATTGTATTTGTATGAAATATCATATGTGCCTATGAACAAATAATAAATTGGTTTTTATGCACAGTTCAACAAACACAACACAGATTGCAAGCAGTACCAGAGGAGCTCTATTACCATCTTATATCAGTTTCTCAAAATGCAACACTGAGAATGCAAATTTCCAACTCAAAAGCACTGGGGAGGCTTCCACCAGTCTGCCTCTGGGATGGGGAACTTTTGTAGAAGGGATGTCCATCTGCAAAATGAGTTGTTCCTAAATTGTTCCTCTTCAGCTGCTGGTGTTCTCTGTAAAAGTGTTACAGTGAAGAAGGAAATGCATGCTTTGCTTGATAAAATTCAGTTCCTTTTAATTCTTGTTTTCTGTAGTTTCAGTTCTGAGACAAACAACAAGCATGGGAATGTTCAAGTCAGAAAGCACAGACTTCAGATTTAAAATATGAGTGATGTAACAAGGTAATTGGTGTGATTGGGTGGACTTCCAATCCAGTATTCAGTTGTCAGGCATACCTTCAGACTGGTTGATATTTATTCATATATGATGTCTCAACTTGTGTCAGCTATGATGTTAGTGGAAATTTTCACACAAACTGAGCAAAATGAGCATGTGAAATCTGGGATTTTAGATAATCACCACACTTAAAATAGAAATGTCTTCTCTCCAATTAGACCAAGTCTGCCCAGTAGACACCATGGGAATGGGGAGATCTCTGAGCTAACTTTAATTTAAAGTACTATCACCATGATAGCATGAATTTCTACACAGACTGATTCTTCTTCTTCTTGTGTGAGCAAATTAGTTTGAGTGTGCTCAGTATGTGAGCTAAATAGTTTAAAGCTTGTCCGTTTTTCCCATTATTGAACTATGGTCTTGAATACAGCTACTTTCCAATTAGGGAGGTAAAATCATATATTGGTTATGAAAAATTCTCCAGGAGTCTGAATGTTTTAAAATTTCTCTGCCATGTAACCCTGACTTCCATTTAAAATAATGTTGATCAGACACGATGGTACCTCTATAAATTTGGATACAGCTATTGACCAAAGAACTGGAAACAAATCATCCAGCTCACACAGGATTTATGTAGGATCTTATAGTGGTTAGTTACTTCTCTGTAAGTAATTTTTCACTGTAATGTTTCTGTATGGAAAATGTAACCAGTGAAGCAGTGAAAATCATCAGGATAGGTTTTAATTTATAGCCTCTATACTGTTACTGAGGTTGAGAATCTTTTATTATTAAAAGAAAAGATGGCTTTTAAAATGCTTTAAAGTCCCTTAGCTTGTTTGGGTTGTTATGAAATTATAGACGCAGAGTAAAGTAGATATTTCAGTGTGGGATTATCAGAAAAAAAAAAGCTGTGAACCCTCATTTCTCAACAAGCACACACATTACCGCCTGCCATCAAATCTCTTCTCGCTCATTCATCCCAACTCCTTTTGTGCAATTTGACCTTCTCTGGGATTATTCCTTCCTTCTGACTAATCTTAGTCACTCAGCATTTATCCCAGATGATCTCAGTTCCTTTGGAAAAACAGTGTTGGAAACATTATGAAGGGAAGAGTCCAGCTCCATAAATCATCATTGCTGGAAACACATCCTTGAAAACAAGGACTAGCTTGCAAGTTGTGTGGTGCTGAAGAGAAAAAATGCTTGATTAATGTGGTCTAAGTCAGATCAGAATTAAAATGAAGTAACTCCACATAATTAACCAACAGCCAGAGAACTATGCATCCTAGACCAATATCAGCAATACAACTGAAAAAAATGCACTAATGGACATTTTAAAAATGTTATCAAACACCTAAAATTTTCTCATCACTCTGCTATCGCTATTCTCATGAAGTTCTAACCTCACCACTGTCTTATATATGTGGCATCCCCAGGTGTCCTTTGTCCCACACCTCTGGGCATCTGGATTTGAAGAACGTACACCTTCCCTGGGAGCTCCCCTTCCCCTATTTAAACAACAGTGTTCAAGATACAAGTTTATTGTTATGTGTGCAATGTTCCCTCTGCTAATGCAGGTCATGGAGAAAGCTGTCCATGAGGTCACATAAGAGCATCCCACATGTGGGTGTCTTGCCCTTGAGCTGTTCATCCTCTAGTTGAATGGATACAAGCTCCTTGTGGGTCTGATTGGTGGTCTCCCTCCAAGCAGAATTTTATGTCAGAATTTTTTATGCTTCTTGGGTGCTTCTTCTAAACTTCTTGTTTTCCCGAGTCTCCCTGCCATGCAGTGCTTTAAAGATGGCTGTCTTAAACAAACTGCATTATTGGGAATTTCCTTGTGGTGTTACCAGGTGGGTTTTTTTGGCAAATATCCTCTGAGTGCACAATTTGGGACAATCCATTCGGACAGGCCATTTATAATCACATTCTTTCCATTGTCTGTTCCAATGTGGATTCACTCCCTCACAGTGTGAGAAAGAGGAAAAAGAAGTGAATTACTTAGTGAATGGATAGACATGTGCAAATGAGAGACACAAACTGGCACTTATTGAAAGAGGATGATGAGTAAATTTTGAAGTGCTGTTTCCCCATTTCCTTAAAAAGGTGGGCACATTTTCCACATTGTGCAAAAAAAGATATTCAGGTCTTAGTGAGGACAGAAGCCTCATCTTTTACTTTTTCTGCCATCTGTTTTATCTGCCCATATCAGATATTAAACAGCAAAGTATGAAGAACAGCTGCAAAAGAGGTTTTTTTCCTAGTGACCAGGTACTTAGCACAGTCTTCACTAGGTATGAGGTTATTTCTCAGTCTCTCTCTCCCTGAGATATAAGCAAACCAGCCTGGCTAAAGCCCACAGAACATAGAAGGCTGTTCTTATTCATAGCTTTACTAAGACATACACACCTGAATTAGAGGAACCTTCATTTTGTCGCAGTATATCTGGGTCATGAGTGTCATATAAGTCAAATATAATTTAGCCTAATTTTCATTCTATTTCTAAGTCAATTTGTTAGTAAACAAATTTGTGAAAGAAATTTTCTGCATACTGAGATTGAGAGATACTTCAGTATCTTACTAAAATTGAGGCCCCTAGATCTTACCTATATCAAACACAATAATTTTGCTTAACCACATAAACAGTCATATTGTCTGGGGACAAGAAAGGCCTCAGATTCTCCCAGGGTTACATTGCCACAACCAAATATCTGCAACGAGGGTCCTACAGATCCTTTCATTATAGAGCTATAGCTTAATAAATGTACCTGTGTAAAGGCAGAGATCTTTTGTGAATATCCCATCTCCAAATGAACATAGCATCTAAATATGCCTCAATACATTCTTCTTTTTTCCTTCAGTACATCTTGTTGGGGCAACAAAATAATGCAAATTTGTTAGCAAATTTTAAGTGAGTTTTCAGCACTTGATGACAGACCATTACCTGGCAGAGAGCCATCCTAACTTTTAGAAAGTACTTTTCTGATTTTTCCTTGGACCAACTAAATAGGTCATTATACAACTTCAATACTATTACAGGAATGTATTTCTACCTGAGAAATAAAAGACCTGACCTCTAAGGCAAGAGAAGGTATTGTTTTCAACATTCATAGTTTTGTAAGTAGACCTGCCACCGAGTATTTTGGAATGCAATCACGGCAGATCACATAAATAACTCAAAACTCCTTAACTCCTTGACTATGTACATGCATTACTAGTGGAACTGCTATAGAAGATATCATTAAAAAAAAAAAAAACAATGCAGGTTATGTAACACAATTGCTCTAACTAAATGCATTTTCAAGTGTGACTCTTCTGTGTTTATCTTTTTATGATTAAATAGGAATAGCAGATGAATTATATGAGGAAAAAAAGAACAGAAAATCACTGATCTTCTATTGGTTGATGTCCCTGCCACTTTCTGCTCTATGACAGATAAAATTGCTTTTGATTTGATCTATGTAAAATATTGCTAAACATTCCAAATGTTCGGCATTAGCACTGAACAATAATTGGAAATGATTTTACTTGAAAAAATTGGAGAAATAAATTTTTTAAAAGATAATTTCGGGATGAAGACAGCATTATATGAAAAATTAGACTCCACTAAACTTGTGGAAGAAAGAAATTGACCTGTTAGAAAAACTTAGAAATGGTCCACTGCACTAAACTTAAGGTAAGACATGAGTTACAAAACAAAAATATCCCACAGCACCAAATACTAATGATATGCTAACATTTTTTATATCCAATATATCCAGGCTTTCATAAGAAACAGCATGAATAAATTGTCAGCCTTCCACAGCAGATGGAGGTGCTTGCAGAGATATTTCTGAAATAAAATTCCAGTAGGCTGTGAATAAGTGATTTATAAAGTAAATATAAGAAAATATCATTAATTGATGACTTAAATTCTTTAGGTTGTTAGATAAAATACCCATTGCCATGGACTGACTCACACAGAGAATAATCAAGAACAACCTCAGGCTGTTGTCAGAGATGATAATATCACCAAAAAAAAAGGCAGCTCAGCAAGTTCTTTGCTTTTCCTTCACTGGCGAAGCAATCTGCGGAGAATCCCACACCTGACGCACTTTTTTTGTAATAGGTCAGAGGAGCTAGATTAGTTTGAAACAAATATGCAGAAAGTAAGAAACCTAACAGATTTTTGTGTGAGAAATTAGAAAATCAGTACGATTGGATAATATTCACCAAGACAGTGCTCATATGTGAAATTGCAGAGCAGTTGGCCAAGAGTGTAACCTGTCATCATGAGCAACAACTGTGTCAGCATATTGGTGAGCTGCCAGTATAATTCCCAGGCACAGAAAGTACTCTAGAGGAAATCTTAAACACTGCGTCCTGGTAAGTCTGACTTTTGTCTCTGGTTAGATGATATAGTCTATTATAAACAGTATGGAAGCAGAATGCATGGATAAAATGGTTTCTGGGAAAAGGGGCATCACAGCTGAGTTTACAGAAAGAAATCTACTGGAGTTTTTCAGAAGTGCCGCAGAATGTGAACAAGGAGGAACCGCGTACACAGTATATTTGGATTTTCAATAAGCCTTTGACAAGTTTATAGGCTAAAAATTATTAAATACTCTGAGGAGAGCATTCAGAAATGGAATTCAAGAATTCACGTTCAGTCGTTCACAAGGCTTATGCATTAATCCATTCCTTGGTACTCTATACATTCCAGCTAGCTCTCTGCAAGACACGTCTGCTGTAGTAGATAATAGATCTAAGTATTTTAAGTCATGTCATGTTGCTTGGTTTCAGGATCCAGTTTGGTCTACTTCTTTATTAGTAGAAGAGGTGTATTTATTCCATGTTTGTATAAGATCTGAAGATATTTTTTAAAAGAGAATATGCTGGAAACAGGATCATAATTTTACAAGGCATGCATAGTTAAAGCTTGTCCAAGTATTCTTCCTTGAGGCAGTTCTTGGGATAACTTCTATGTGGTAAGTGCCAAGATCTGTACTTTTTGAGTGTTTCAGAAAGTACAGGTAAGGCCTGGCTTTTAACAGGATGTATAGAACAAACACTGAAGAGAGCTATAGACCTAGTCCGACAAAAATTACACCTTGCTTAAACCACAGAGGACTCAGATCCCATGCTAATGTCAGGAAACATGACCTCAATCCCATTTTTTACTGCAAGGGGGTGATATTGCCATGGTTTTTGAAGTAAGTGGGACTGATGACTCAGGATTCAGACACTATCCCAAAACTTTAATGATCTATAGCAAAACTCTCTTTAGAGGAATGATATTGTACATGCATTCAAAAATCCTCTTCATCCTACAGTTTATGGTATTTTTAAATACCAGTGTGACCCTAGTGTCCTGTGTCCATTCATTACTGCTTAGTAGACTGATGCATGCAAGGCAAATAAATTAGGCATTTTTTTTCCTCAGACATTGACTGAGGTGGTTAGCAAGTGTGTAAAAATCATGACTGCATAGCATAAGTTCATTAGCTTCTTAAACTCCTCACAACTTCTACTTCAGTAGTTATTTAATACAAACATAAAAAGTTCAATAAATTATTGTTAAGACACAGCTATAATCACCACTGTCAATCATTAAAAAAAATTGCATAAACTAGCTAAAATCCTGAAGACTAATTACTTGATAGCTGATTGGCTGAATCTGTTATGACTAAAAAAAAAAATCTGACATTTCTTTTGCTACCTGTGAGTAATCAAAAAATAGAGTAAGATGATGCTGTCCTAAGAGCACTATGACCATGTGAGTGACAAATGCTTCATTCAGCACACACATGCAAGGCCTGACATTTTCCCAGTACCAGTAATTATCTATCATTTTTCTTTTATGCTTTAACAGCTCCTTAAATATGTCAGGATTAGACATGCTTACCCTGAGAGAACATTTCTCTGAATTGATGGATATAAAACATGTACAACACACTGACACTTGAAACTTCACAGATTTCCTAAAGCAACAAAGCTGTTAAAGGTAGGGCAAAGTTGATTAAGTGCAGAGGCATTTAACTTTTAATGATGTCATATTGATACCCCGCATAATTGTTGCTGTATTCAGTGGCTGTCTTTGTAAGTGCTCCTTCATTATTCAACAGGCCAAGGCATTTTGTGAATGCCATCAAAATCAATTACAGTTTGGCTACTTTGGGGGGGCCAATGAGGCAAAGAATTAACCTCTAACTAATTTCCAAAGTCATTTACTCACTGATAGCTTAGTACACTTACTAGCACAGGCACTGTATGTTGTGGAGCATTTACAAAAATAGAGTTTGAAATAAGGTATCAGAAGAAAAGGATCTGAAGAGTAACAGGGAAACTGTTGAGGTAATTGTTAATGTGTGAACATTCCAAATAAATTTTGCAGATTGAAGATTTTAGGGAAAGAGTTTATGCATGAGAATTAATCCACTAGACACCTTTTCATTCACTTTTAAAAAGTCAGCACACTGGTTGTCTTAGCTGAAAACATTCATAATTATTTACAAGACATGGTCATCCAATTATCTAACTGAATCCATTACTGTAGAATATCGTAATGAGACTAATTAAAGTTACATTATGGAAGGAAAGAGATTGTGAATTAGAGAATTGCTCAAAAGATGCTTGCTTCCACCAAGCTTCAAAGGGCTTTCTTAGGCAAACATTTAATTCACCTTAATGCAAGCATCTTAGAGAAAGGGCAAAATGATAATCTGAAAAGGCAATCTTCTTTTTCCTCCCTGAAGAACCTGACTATACAATCTGTGGAACATCTATGACATTTAGAAAAATGACTGTAATACTCTTAAGAAATATTTTTTTCATTAAGTTCTTCTATTAAAAACACACCCGAATTCAGGGTCCTACTATTTCTCTGAGGGAATAAAAGTATGGAAGAAATGCTTAGGTTTAGGGTTTGTACAGTGACTATACACTAGAAAAACTCAGTGTAAATACACTGTATATGTGACCTGTACTTTCAAAGAAATGCAAGTTATTTCAACTAATATACAGGCACATTTGCTACATTGAGTCTGGCAAAAACATTGGTGAAGACTGTACGTCAGCAGTAGTATCTAAACTATGAAAATGGGAATTAGCTTTCTCCACAGGAAGTGGAAAAAGAACAGGGTGGGAACAAATATCTGTGCAGTAAAAAATGCACCTGCTGTTTTGTGCTCAATGATGACTGAATGAAAACATGAGTTTTCATGCTGTGAACAATGTTGCCACAGCAACTAGCCTGAGACCCCTTCTCAGCAGCCACTGCTTGCACCATGAAAAAAAGCTAAAAAGATCCTATAGTCTGTAATTGCTCTCAGAATCACTGTACTGAGGCTCTCTTATGCTCCTTTTATGATCTTCCTGGTGGAATCATCCTGACTATCAAACATAACATACGAGTTTTGGTGCAAATTTTTCTTGAAACACAAAGAGATGGCATCTCAAGCATTTCTGGGTACAGAAATAGATGAAGGCTAGCTGCTTCAGACTGAACACCACAATGCCATATTTCAGCACATGCAAATCCTTTATAATGCACTATGTACAAATTTCCATGCAGTCAGTTTCTCACAAACTGGCCACCCCTTGCAGCTCTTGAAAAGCACAGTGGCCTTCAGAAAGAATGGCATGCCCAAATGTTCCAGTGCTTCTGATGCACATATCAGAGTGTAGTCCACTGTATAGGGTTTAGGAATAATACAGTCAGAGAAAATATTATTCCATAATACTGCAAGATCCCATCCATCACCATGGAATCTTCATGAACACTAGTCAGTCTGAGTATGTGTGATGCCTGCATGTTTCAGAATGACAGTAACTTCCCCTTTGAACAATCTGCCGCCTGTGCTCAATTTCATGATACAAACATCAGCAACATGCTGATGTTTTCTACTGTTCTCTTCTTGCTGTGGTAACTTATGCAGTACAGAGCCTCTGAACATATTCTACACTCCTGCTAGCATCCCCTGGCTTTACTTCCACATGCTGAAACATCAAAGTTTCTTATCGTCAGCTATAAACCTAATGGAAGAGTGGTATCAAATACATACTTGGAAATGCATCACTGTTACAATGTCCAGAGATGACAAACAAATAAAAATGCTTGTTACAAGTAGTAAATACAAAATCAATTGGGTTGTGGAAAAGCAAACTTTTTTTAAAATAAAGAAACATTTCCTATTTGTCTTCTTTGAAAACAAGTAAAATATATCTATATTTATTTGTGTGGTTGGCAGCCATATTATGTGAATAGCAAATGTGTATACAAATAAATTATTTAGAGACATGCTTGGTCTAATAGATTTTCTAACCATAGTAAAAACTTTGGTTTCAACATCATAGGAAGACTTATAGGACTGGAATCTTATAGCTGGAACCAAATAATTGCATCACTTAGACTTTAATTCTTTGTGTTTGTTTCATACCATTATGACAGACGTTTTGATAGTTCTTTTACCAAGATTTAAGCATCCTTATGGCCTTCAGAGGGTTTGAAGGGGGGGACATATACCATATATGTTCTACAGAGTTTGTAACATAAACTTCAAAATAACAAAACAGAGTGTTTAACATCAGTTAAAAACATCAGTTTCAACTAGCTGAGCAACACTGATTTGCATTACACTCACCTAAAGGTAACACTCACAGCTTACATTGAGGAACATAAATTCAACACCACAAGAAAATAAATTACAGATGCTGGAAAAATGCCTGTCTTTGGCATAAAACACATAGCCAAATTTCACAGAGGCATTTGATGTGGTAAAAGTAGGATGTGATGGAATTTGGAGTGAGATTTTCATATTTATATCTAATAAACTATAATTTATAATTATACAAGTATATAATTTAATTTTATAATAGTGTGTATATATAGATATATTTAATCAATAGGAAAATACATGATCAGAGAAGGAGAAAGACTTTGTAATTCCTTAACAAGGGCAGTTACCTCTGAGTTAGGGTTACGCCTAGAGTTAGGGTTCAGAAAACCACAAAGCCCAGATCTCCAGGGACTCTGCAGCTACGAAATGCATGCCAAGGGAAACACAGAATTGCCACAACATGGCTCACTTATGTACTGGTTTTGCATTAATTGATTTTTGATGGGGAGTGAAGGAGCCAGCCATGGAAATGATTTTTTAAGAGAAGCTGCTAAGAGCTTCCTCCATGCCTGGCAAAACCAATTGCTGGCTCACTCTGAGAACAGGCATGCTGATAATCCAATTAAAGAGCTGAACACACCTCTGTGAGATTCACATTTTAAAACAAAAAAGCCCGGGAAAACCCCTCTTGTTCCCAGCTTTGAAATCGGTGACTGGGCTGGCCAGGCCATGCCCCGCAGCCCAGCGAGGCCGGCTGGGGCCGGGCCCTGCTCTGTTCCAGTGCTGCTTGCGGCAGGCGGGGTCTGCCAAGGCTCAGGCTGGGCCAGCCCTGCTGAGCCCCGGGCCGGATGCAGCACAGCTGAAATTCTGTTGCTGCTGAGTTTTGCCTGCAGCTGCCAGGCAGGGGGAAGGGAAGCCATCACCATGCTGCCAATAAGGCCTAGCCGGGCTGCTGAGATCTTTGCTGCTTCCCTCCCTCCCCCAGTGCGGCCATGGAAGAATCCTCCACTGTAAACAGCTCCGGCCACTGCCCGACAGAGATCACATGGCCATCCACAGGCCTGGCCGAGATATTAACTCTTTTACTGTACAGATGAAACTTACAGACATCAATCCTCTCTCAAGTGAGAGAAAAGAAAAAGGTGAAGACCTGTAGAGAAACAACATGAAGACAGCAAGGTCGGTAAAGGAGTGAAATCCCAGATGGGAGGAGAATGACGACATGACGTCTTGGGCTGAAATTCTATTGTAAGGCCATGGTGATGGACTATGATACACTGGAATATCTCTGCAATTCATGGAAAGCATGGGGGATAAAGCATTCAAACTGTAGACGTGAGCAAAGGCACTCAATGCTGAACTAATCAGATGTTGAAGTAGCTGTGATCCAAATGAGAAGCTTGAACAGAGAGAGACAAAAGTTATGAAGACCCTTTGCTCCTAGGGTAGAAGAAAACCTCGGATCTCAGAAATGAAGATGGTGATAGGGATAGATAAAGAGAACCTTTGCTTTTGAACAACTCATCCTTAAAATAGTACTCCATAAATTGACATGGCCCATGAAAGCAGCTGTGGGAAGGCTGAAAGGCATAGGTGGGACTTTTACACTGTGAACAGATTTTCCTTTCCTGAGTGGCTGATTTGCTGTGACATTGAAGCCCAAGAGAACCGTTTCTTGTGGAGAAGTCTCCATGGCATGGCATGAGAGACTCCTCTCCCTAAGTGAAGCAAAGTGAAGAAAGGCTATTTTAGAGGTGGTAAACTGACTGAAAGTCCCAGGTTTTGTCTGTTACGTTGTCAGTGGGAAAGAAAAGAGGGTGTGGGGGGAAGGAGAACTGTTGTGAAAGTCTATTCTGATTTCTTATTATTTTTCTTTCAATTCTGTGAATAAAATTTTCTTTATACTATTTGAAGTTTGAGCCTGCTTTGCTCTCCTCCTAATTCTTGCAGCAGAAAATAAGTAAATAGTTCTAGTAGGTGCACTGGCGTTTAACTAGCATAGACCTACTACATTTAATTAGTGCGTTGGCCAGGACACTCAGATTGGTGAACAAAAACCACTACAACACCAAAAAAGTATACTGTAATTTGAGTAATGGTTCAAAGACAGTTGATGTAAGGTAATTTTAAATGAAAGAACATTGTTTTAGATGAACTCTCGTGTACCTCTGAAATTAGTAATAGGTCCATTCTCATTTAGTGGTTCTATACTTATGCTCAAAGAGGAGAAAAGACAGCATACTAATCATTGTTGCAGGTAATAATTAACTAAGCAAACTTGTGAGTACAGTGGAGGGGAAAATACATAAAGGAATATTATCCATTTAGGAGTACTTGTGAAATAGTATAGAAGATATAATTCCCCTAGGGATTCTCCATAGGAATAATATTGATAATAAAACCAAAATAAAATTTCACTTCCTAGGGAAAGTTAAACAAAAAGGATTTTGAAGCTAATGAGGTAGCAAATATGGTGTTCGAGATGTTTGGCTAACACTTTCCCACTGAGAATTCAGCTCAGACTTCAGCTGCCTAAGGGGACTTGATCTTCTCACATCCTTGCTCCTGCACCTTTTTTCCTAAAACTGAGATTGTTAGTGACAGACATCCTTCCCCAAGCAAAGTTTGTTATACCTTTCCTGCTACATTTATGTGAAATACTCACTCTTCTCCAGGCACTGAAACACAAGTCCTTAGTAGACTGACAAAATATATCCAATTGACCTCTGGCATGTCTTGCACTGTTGCTTTGCCCAGTGTTTTCCCTTGAAACACAAGAACTACTTCTGGAAGAAGTTAAAATCATTTGTTTTGACAATGTAAAATTGGGGATCCGGCTGTCTTCACCTGTTGACTGACTTAGTCCTTAACTAAACTATTCTCCAGTGATTAGCTTACTGTGAGGAAAAACCATTCTCTTCTGCCTGGAAGGACTGTGTTCAAATAAATCATAGTTTAAGTACATTGAATCATACATTTCATATAAAATTTACTAGTCTCCAGTCACATGCTACTCAACCATACAAAAAAGATTAATGCCTTTGGTTCATTAGTGATTCTTGTATCAAATGTGAACCCAAATCCCATCTCTGATTGTTTCCATGAAACTAATCTTCAGTGCAAGTCACTTCAATTCACACATTCTGAATTAAACCCTTCAGACAGATATTGCTACCAGGTAGGCCAGAGCAAACTCAAATAAATCTAATGTGTAAGTTACTCTACTCTCACATTTTTCAGGTCCAAACAGAGGTGGTGTGTTTTCTATCACATTTTCTGAAATTCTATCTGACTTGTAAACAAATATCTACCTTGGAAAGCTCCCTACCTGGTTGAGAGAGAGTCTGGAAATACACTTGCTCTGTTGTGGTTTAAAATCCTTCATGCCCTCTGACACTTCTACTCTGGCTAATATAGTCCACATTTTACCTAGAAGTAGTCTTTTTAAAATTCAGATCAATACATTGATTGCCTAGCTCTGACCTGTACTCTATTAAAATTTGATAAATATTTCAGTCAGCAGCTGCAATCAGCAAAGTGCACTGAAATTAATACCTGAAAATATCTGGAAATATGTATAACAAATCGTAAGTTATACAGAGAAATAAAATTTGTATTCATGGGAAAAGGGATACTCCAGCTTCCTTTTGGCAGCTATAACTACTGCACAGTACATTTCAGCATATTTCATGGAATAATCTTTTTATATCAACATATTACTTCTGAAGTTTCCTTCTCTGTGGGACTATACTGATACTTAGTTCATGTTATCAAATATAAGGCGTTTGTTTGTGCTGTTTGAAAAAAACCAACGCAATATCTGCCTTTAAAACATCTGTGGACAACATAACTTTTGTGTATATTATTTTCCTGCTTCAGGAATTGCGTGCCCAAAAGTACCAACTTCAGTTTCTCGGTCCTTATTTTTAGTTACTTACCTTAGCCCTTACACAAACTGTACATCATTGTGGACATGCGCTTTAACCATAGTTCATTACTTACATTGCGTACAAATGTAATTTTTTTAGTCTCCTCACTGACAAATATTTTTTTCCCTTTCTTGCCTATTAAGTCACTGCAGTGCATGTGAGGGAAATGCACTTGAATAACTTAACTTGTCTCCTGCTCCAGCTACACCATTTTCATTCTGTGGATACTAACTACAGTAGTTTATCTTTAACAAAAATCATGGTTCAGTCTACTCCTTGTGGTTTTCTGGTCATGCTTTACATAAAAACTAATTTATCTAAACCAGTTGTACTTCTACTCACTCAAAAGTGAGCACAGCTAAGATGGCAGTTTAAGGAAAACTCTGTACAAATGTTTATAAATGTGTAAATTTGTCTAGGGTTCTCCATCAGATATTGCTCATTAATAAAACATAAAAATTATTTGGCATCAAAAATGTCTCACAATATTTCCCCCACTGAGGTTAATAAATATATTTTCTTATATTTATGTACATTGTCTTGACTAAAATGTAAGTGAATGGTTTCTCTTGTCTTTTTTAATTCTCTTTTTCTAAAGTGACCAAACCCAAGAATGTTGTAATGTAATACTTGTAGTCATAACTCTTTTAATTTCTCCCTTAGAGTAAGTGAAGATTGTTTAAACACGTAGATGATGGGATGAACTAGGTCTTCAGTTCTCCTTCATTGCTAAGATAAGTGTCTCTTGAAAAGCACTGATTGGCTTTTCCTCAGCTCATGAATCCTTCTGAATTCACCTTCACTGACCTATGTCAGATCAGGTCCTCTCACCTTTTCCCAGGAGCCTCAGGTTGTGCTCTGTTTTAAAATGGATTGTGGCTTTGTCTTATGCTTGTTAGAATCTGCTAAGCACCAACAATTGTAAAGGCCTGGTTCAAATCTTCCCACCAAAGTGTTAATTTCCAGTCTAAGGTTTTGTTCCTAGCATAGTTCAAGATTTATCAAAATCCTGCAGTGACAAAACTCTAAAATGTTGGATTTATTTGTATTCTGTTGATAAAAATATGTAACCCAGAAGTTTCATTTTTAACTAGAGTACATCACTGTTCACATTTAAATAACAAAAATCTAATTTAAGTCAAGCAGAGAAATGTGAGCAAGAAAAAATTAATTTGAAAAAGCAGTTGTTTTATAGTATATTATGAAACATGAAACTACCTTCAAGTTATCTGTTACTCTACTAACATAAAAGGCTGCTTGAAATTCTTCTACTTATCTTTCTTATTTCCAGGAATTTTTTCTTTGATGAAGCCCAGACTGATGAAACATCTTCTTTGTTCATGTTAATTTACACGTACTCACAGTAATCTGTACTACTTGGGAGTTATTCTGGTCATAAATTTCTTGTAAATAAATTATTCACTGAAGACAGTATAAATTAGAACATCATAAGAAAACTTGGGTTCCTGTAGACCCTCCCCAAATTGCAGTAGCAACCACAAAGGCTATTTTGATTTCTTGATGTATTGTAACTGCAAAATACTGCTGAATAAATAGGAAAATGAAAGTAGAGGGAGTTATTTCATCAAGTGATTGATGTTTCTGCTTTTACTATAAGTCACAGGAAAGTATTTACCACCATCATCCACAGAGCTGCTTTTAAAATTGAAATCTCCTATCGCAGTCAGTATTATGCTTTCCACCCAGCCATGGATTTTACCAGGATGCCCTTGTCTCATATAGAACTTTGCTAAGAAAACAGTTTTCTTTATCCTCTACTCAAGGTAGTACTAAGAAGATGTACTGATTTCAGGTTACTTAGCAACACAGGCAATAAACATCTCTCTTTAAAGATGACAGTCCCCCTTGGTAAGAAACATCCTATCTCAGTTTACTGCACTGGGGTTTGAGGGGCTGGATTCTTTTCTGTGAGACAGTATCCAACAGTCAATGACACTGTGTTAGATATTGAATTTATCATAGGAGAAGAAAAACAAAATAAAACTTTAAAAACCAAAATGCCTTAATGGCTGGCATTCATTCCAGAGAGGCATTTCCCTAGCTTTTCCGTATTACTGTCAAGAAGCTGATGGAATGGTGGTTGAGGAAGCAGGCAGTTGAATGACAGCTTTCAGGGGAGCTATACTGTGAGCTAGTGCTGTCAGCTGTGCCACAGCAGTGTCCAGAGTGGTGTCTCCTGAGGATGCTATCCCACAAAATAGCTGTGCTGGGCCCCTAACCCAGCACTGCAATGAGCATGGAGCAACTTTCCTGCTTGATATCAAACCACCTCAGTGTTTCTCTGCTGCAAAACCCCGTAAATACTGTGTCATTCCTGATGTGTTATGAACCCACAACACAACTTGAACTCACGTGACTTCCCAGTAACTTGTTTTACAGCCTGTGCCATAGCTTTGTCATTTACTTATGTTGCGTAAACTCTGTTCACATAAATAAACTTGAGCACTAATTGTCAGAAAAATACTGAACAAGAAGTTAAACTAGAACAATGTCTCTTTACTTCTAACATCATCTGTGACTGAAAATATTCTTGTTAAGTTCCAGTTATATGTCAGCAAAAAGTATGGGGACAGTTGCAGTTCTGGATCAAATATTTATACCATTTGATCCGAGTTCACTTGGTTTTCTTGGGGCCAAATTCATTTTAATCTGGGACATAGTAATTAGAAATAAGAGGAAACAACAGATCAGAGAAAGATATGTAAAAAGGAAAACCCACCATTCTTGAGGAAAAAAAATGTGAAACTATCCTCACAGATGTAGTACTCACAATAGTCATCAAGAGAAAACCAGAAGATCCCATTCTTCTAAAGCCCTTTTTGTCTTTGCTATCTGTGATTCAGCTTTGGAATTAATTATGACAGGTTTTATGACTACAATATTTTAAGGCTAAAACAAGAATGGGAGACTGTTCTATCATTTGTATTGCTGAACTCTTTGGTGTCTTATTAATAAAATACTGCTAAAACCAAAGTTCTAGTAACTCTAGTATCTTCAGACCATTATTGAATATCTACTCTTTCTCTTCTGTGTCATGACACTGCAAAAAGAATATGAGTATGGCCTTGTAACTTTTGCTTGGTTTAATTTTTTTTTTGCTGTTTTGTTTTGTTTTTTTTAATTATAGTGGCTGCAAACAAGTCAACAACAATATAAACTCAACCATTAGGATTTCTGTGGTCTAAATCAGAAGTGACGTCATTCTGGAAATAATCCTAGTAAAACTGCACTAGATATTTTCCACACTTCAGCAGCATGGCTGTAGTGACAATCTACAGATAGTCATTCCTACTGATCAAGGATCCCATGCAGCAGCATCAATGCTGGGCACATATGGAGAAGAAAGAATGCAATTTAACATTCACATTTGGCACTCTCAGTAGGATTCATCTGATTTGCAAAGGAGGCAGACAAGAAATGCAGCCATTAATAAAGATGATTCACTATGGTAGGTGATCTTTGAAGCCTATACTTAAAAACATCAGATCTGCTTATATCCCTGAATTCTGCAACTGTTTTTAAAAATCTTTTGGCAAGTAAGTAAGCTATTAAGATGTAATACCCAATAATTCAAACACAATTACACTCCCAAACCTAAATATATTCCCTTGATTCCCTTGATTTGCAGAAAGCTTTCAATAGAAAAAATATTGATGTGCTCTAGATTTAGACTTGTTTGGATAACATCCAGCTCTCTGGATTTCTAGCTAATGATTCCACTGCTCTGTTGGATTAGATTTCACAGGATGAGGTTGAGGATACAAATTGCTTCTTTAAAATACCAATGGTCCCCAGAAAGAAATGGCTAGCGGTTTATTTTTAGGAAAATTTTTAGATCTCTCAGTAAAAAGAAAGATTTACAAAATACTGAAATTAGGGTTTTAAAGAGAAGTTCAATGGCCTTTGAATAAATAGAAATAAAATGGACCTAAGGAACACCAAGACAGTTTTCTTGCCATATGTTAATCACAGTACTTAGTGTGATATTCAGTTAATAGTAAGGGGCAGATAAACTTAAATGACTAAGAGATGTGTGGAAAGAAGAAGTCTGAAAAATTAACATTGTTCAGAAGACTAAATGGAGATAAGATTTCCCAGATCCATGCTATCTGGGAAAAATACAACTCTGTTGTATTTTTTTTTTTTCATGGACCAATATGCAAAACTGCTTAGTACTCTAGTTCCACTTACCCTAACAGCTACGTTGTGGCTGATCGAGAAATCTCCCAACATAGTTTGAATCAGACTCCAGCCCAATGGTAGCAACTAAGGTGTACACTAAACACAGATTAATTTGTGGAAAAACAGTTCAGCATTTCTGTGTTCAGTAAAGCCCCAAGACACTTTTGCAAGTCATCTGCTGTCAGTCCCCATCATAGGCGAGATGCAAGGTTTTTGGATTGTTCAGGTCTGGCCAATCTTACCTTAGTTTGAGACCAGAGGCAACTGCAGTTCCACTGGGGCTGTTGACATGGCACTTGCAAGATACTTAGCATAAGAGAAAAGAGGTATTTTTGGCTGTATTTTGTCATTGCATTTAAGAAAGTTTCCACAAACTAGAGCAGCACCCAAGACAAAAATATTAAATGTTTTGTGTGTGCTGAAAAAAATATAAATTTGTTCATCCACTTTGTACAATTTTTACATTTTAGGAATTTTTTTTAATTCTATATGAAAAAAAGATCATGAAGTATCTTTCTGAAAATCCTCACTGATTTTCATTACTTCCTCAATCCTTTAAATTAATCCCAAATGTGAACGAACCATTTTGCTGATATTCCTGCTGCTTGCTTTATGCCAGCACAGTCAAACACTAACAAGTGTGCAGCCATGTCCTTTCTGAACAGAGCAGCACAGACACCTGCCATCAAAGAGCAGACATTCATCTCTGCTTGCTGAGTATTTATTTAGCTATCAACTCCATGTACAGATGAACAGATGAACAAGAAGGAATACCCCCCTTGATGGCTTTAGGTCACTTACTCTATTGATTCTTATTTGGATAAATTTTGAATTTTTATATATCTTGTAATACTTCCCCCCTCTACTTCTTCTCATTTTTGTTTACTTTATCATTTTGCCTTTATCTTCTCTCCCAGTTTCTCATGACTCATGTAATTTTCATCACATTACATTACCATTCTGAAAACAGTGAGAAATCTGTCAAGAATAGATGTAAATGAGATGTAATAGGGGAACATTTGGGATTTATTTCAGCAATCTGTGTGATATTAAAGAGACAAGGAGGAAAAGAGAATTCTTGCTTAATGTATGGTAAGGACAATGCTAGACAAAGTGGAGAACAATATATAAAGACAGTCTATTGCTTCTGAACATGGTGTGCTCATATCAGCATGTTCAATCAAAACTTTACTACCTATAACATTATGCCAGCTATGACACTTTTAAAAATGGAAAGGAAGGATTTGTTCATGAAAATGTTCTGCAGTTATTGACATTATTATTTATTCTGAACAATTTATATGCTTGGTTCTTTATTAAAGAAAGTAAAAAGCACAAATCTTGGCTTGAAGATTTTATGATGATGAGCCTTTCTGCAGTAAATCAGCTGGGTAGACTTCTGCTGATGTTGTGTCTCCACATGAGGCCAGGAATCTGCTGCCATGGGCAACTTGCAAGGTAAGATCTTTCTTAAAAATCCAAAATAATAAATGAAATAAACCATCAAAATTGTTTCAAAATAATAAAAATGAACACAGCTCCTCATGCATATATTTTGACATCTCTTCATTTTAACATACATAAATTTTTAAAAAAATTTCATATGAAAGTGAACATGCTTTTCACTTCTTGCAAATTCAGTAGTGATGCTTCCACTCTTTGGTAGGTTCTCATAACCCAGGAGTTTGACAGAGGTCTGTTTCCTTCATATGAGAATTCTAATTCCTCACAGCTGTGTAGCAAATAGTCACCAAAGCACAGCCCCAGCCAGAGCCTAGCAGACTTCCTCACAGCAGGAAATCATATAGGAAAGATGCAAATCATATAGGAAAGAGAAATCCTAGGTGGGAGAGCAAGAAAGAGCATAGGACCTGACATACAACAAGTCAACAATCAAATGTGGAATTATTTGGCAGCAAATTTGGCAGCACACCATGCTGAATCAGACGGCAGGTCCATTACTGAAACAAACAACGTAGGAACAAATGAATCATTAAGAATCATGTGAAATGTGTGGGCTTGAAAAGCAAAATTTGGCTATGAAGAATGTTTTGGAGTTACAAAGTTGTATATGTTCAGCGGAATAAGGCTTGAGCAGGAGTGAAAATCATTACTTTGGAAGTCTTCACTAGTATGAAAAGGTTACTGCTCTTAAATAAGTATGTCTTTATTAAAGTAAAAATCCCCATCATTTATCACCACCCCTAACTGTGGTTCTAAGTGAGGCTTTCTGGTTCCTGATAATAATGCAAGCATGGTAATATTTCATTGAATTAAGCTGAAGATTAACAGAAGATGAAAATAAAAATGTCAGGAAACAGAAAAGTAAGAGAAAACACCAGAAGAATAATATTTATTTTATGGAAGAAAAGCAAAGAGCCAAAATACTTTCTAAATCCAACAGTAATATATGTAGATTTAAAGCATTCCATGTAATACTGATAAATTGTCTTCAATCCTGCTATAAATTATGTATTGCTATATACATAGAATAGGGAGGTTCTTATATACTTATGAAATATGAATATTTGCATTTGCTTCCAGTTTGGCTTTTCAGTAAGAAGAAATTCAAATGACTAGACCTGTGTCACACTGACTCAGCAATGTACCAAGATTAGAAATATTGTTAATATTTTATTGTAAAACAATTCTCTCAGACTTCTCTCTTTGTTTTATATTGAATGCCTTTTTGATTTTTCATGTTGTATTGTATACTGACAAAGAAGCTCCTGAACAAATCATAGAATCATCAGACTATAAGCTACTATTAACTCCCTCTCACTATGGTAAAGGTGGTTTTCTCTCTCCCTATTATGTATCTGCCATAGCTTTCCTGTTAAAGAAAATTATAAGATATTCAGAGCCCTTTATACATTCCAGCTACTCAAAAGTAGTTCTCTTTTAATACTCCAACTCAAGAGAATTTTTTAAATTAAAGAAAACCATCCATTTTAATATTGTATATTTCCTATTTATGGATTGCCAGTGAAGAGGTTGTCTGTGGGAATAAAGTAATTAGCGTAAAAATACCACAAATATTTGTAGATAAGATCTTACTTGCACTATTTTGATGGTTTTTAAGGAGAATAGACTAAAAGAGTGAGCGTGCACAGGCGTGGTCTGATACTGTCCATACCAGCAAAATCAAATCTACATTGTAAATGATATCACATAGGCAGTTGCCTCCGTAGTTTCAGTTTTAGAACAACAACAAAAATATGTTAAAAGTTACTTTCTCTAGCTCCACATTTTTAAACAGATTTATACTTTTTCTAATACCTAAATTTTCAGCTTTGTAGTGGTTTTTTAATATTGTACTTTTAAACAGTAATGCAGTTCCTTAGGTGGAGAAGGCTTCTTAGAAAATTGGGGTCAATTTTTCACATCTACCTACCATGTCATACCATACCATGTCATACCATACCATATCATTCCATACCATACCATGCCATACCATACGATACCATGCAATACCATACCATACCATTCCTGTCATAATACAGCCCTCAATCCTGTGTTGAATCGTTTCCATGTGATAGGCCAAATATGGAATGTTCAATGATTTTCTTTGAACTCTCCATGCTAAACAATATTCATACACAGTAGAGCTAATTGCTATTCTTCATCAAATCATTTGCATTTTACCCTCTAGAACTTTAATTTCAGTTAGCTGGTAAAGCTAACTATTTTAGATTTGCAAACATCCCCACTAAGCTTAACCCATCATTTTCTCAGGAGACTGGACAAAATGTATTGCTGTACACATATATATTCCAATTTTGTTTATCTATTTCCAATTTATATTCAAATCCTTTTTTCCCTTCACAAGATGTTCTTAACCAGGAATTTGCACAGCATAATAATTAAATCAATGAGAGAATTTTAGTAAAATAGAGGTAGGCTTACTTTGACTCCCAGAATTACTTCAAGGGACAAATAGAAGTTCCTCTTCACAAAGTGCAAAAGAGTGTTACTCTAAGAATACTTACAATGTAGGAAGTGGATATAAAGCAAAACACCAGTAGACACTATGTATTAGCATAAAATATTTGCTTTTGGGTGCTGAAAGGAATGAGTATTTTTTGTTTCTAGTAAAGTTTCTCTTATCAGGTAATTCAAGAGATGTAAGTAATCCATGGACATATAGAAGTCCTTGCAGCCAAAGAAAATAATCATCCTCACAATTACACTATGATTCACATTAAGTCCAGGGTATCTCTTGACTTTCTCACGGATATACTTTCATCTTATTTCTGTCAGCTGAGTCCATACAGTGTTTTTCGGCTGTCATTAACAAGACAGGGCAAAAAAGAAGTTGTCAAGGTTACGTTTCCTGACAATTTTCATTTCTCACCTCATTGACAGAGAGGTTTTCCTGCTTAGACAAACACATTTCTGTATTTTCCATCAAGGTCTTTTGTATTTGAGACGTTTAGTTTAAAATTAAAATATTCAATATTTGACAATCTTATCAGAAACCTTCTCAAGTCCTGTGTTTAGCCAAGATGTAAATCAAGGTGGTTTTGATTCTAAATCAATTTCCAGCTTTTAACTGGCACTATATTTTACAGTAATTTTTCATCATTCAGGAAACATCATACCTGCCACTCTGATAGAAGTGTTTTCTTGGTGCTTTTTTCCCTCCTTCACCATTTAATGTAGTCTCCCCTGGCCACAGGCCATATGATTTTACAGACAATCCATAACTCACCTCATATGAAGGAAGCAAAAATAATTGCACCAACTAAGTTTGCAGTGTGTTATTAAAAACAATTATAGTAGTTGCAATCAGGGGAGGAATTAAAAACCTTTAGTGTCCTTTTAAGAATTAGTAGGTAGTCTGCTGTCTACAAAAATCATCTCTTAAAAACAAAACAAAGAAAAAACACTCTTATAACTAAAGTGAGATTTCCAACTAAAGTGAGATTTCAAAATCAATATTTTTAGAGAAGGAGAATTTAATGTGGAGAAAGGTGGACAGAGAAGTAAACTCTGCACAAAGATGTCTCCCACAGAGTGCAGTTAAGCACATTTTTCCCAGTGCAGAACATCTGAACTAATATATGACTTTGGCTTTTTTTTTCTGACACTTAGTAGAATCAATGCTGGACACAAGTATGCAAATAGCTATTTCAGCACTGCAAGCTTTTCTGAGGTTATTGATAACATAAACCAGAAAAACCTTTCAAACATTAATGTGATACTATAAATGACCTTTCAAAATCTTCAAGCTTCAAAGTTATACCAAACTTGAGAACACAGCACTGCACAACTGCATCTGCTCTCAGAGTACTCCTCGTCTGAGCTGGAATCCATTGCTTCAGTGTCCCTCCCATGGCAGGAGTGACAGCAGGTCTGAACTTGGAGACCATAGTTTGCCACAGGACTCCCAAATATCAAGCAGTATATTTGTATAAATTCGTCTTGTTTTACTTGGAATGCAATAAAAATGACTGACGTCTCAGCCTTGAAACTGCCCACATGAAGGAGCAGTAATTGCTTTCTCTCACTTAAAACAAATAGCTTGTATTTTGCTGAGAATCTTTAATGTATCTAGAGGACTGATTTAGTAAGTCATAATAGCTATCCTTTGTATAATCCTATCTGATATCCTTAAGCTTAATTCTCAGAAAATAAAGATGCATTATAGCTTTGCTGGAGAATGGGAGCATCTATTCTGTTCTTTTACTTGAAAAACTAATTCATTTTATTGCTACATTACTGACTACCAACTAAATATTAACTGGAAATTCAGCTCTGTGAATAAATACCTAAGTATTCTCTAGAGTTAATAAAAGCCATTCTTTAATACACTACAAGAAAAGACTTTTAAATTGTTTCTCTCTCTATGAAAGTTAGTTACCGCTTTCTTTTAAAAGTCACGTACTATCAAAGGGAGCATAAGTTATACTATGAAGTTTTCAAAGTAATCAACAGTAATGTTCTGTAATTCTTATATATGCGCTTTCCCACTTTAATGTGCCATGATGGGAAGACCTCTATTTTTGGTCTAAATTAGATGTAACTGAGTTGGTGTGGGGATAGCAATGCTCACTCTGTACTTGGCATTGGTGATGCCACACCTCAAGTTTTGTGTCCAGTTTTGGCCCCTCACTGCAAGAAAGGCGTTGACGTGCTGGAACAATTCCAGAGAAGGATAACAAAGCTGGGGAAAAGTCTGGAGAGTGAGACATACGAGTAGTGGTTGAGGGAGTTGTCATAATTTTCTTTGCAGAAAAGGAGGCTCAGGGGACACCTTGTCAGTCTCCACAATCACCTGCAAGAAGCCTGTGGCTGAGTGAGAGTTGACCTTTTCTCCTGGGCAACCAGTGATAGGACAAGAGGAAATGGTCTCAACCAGGGGAGGTTCAGGATGGACATCAGGAAAATTTTTTCACTGAAAGGGTGGTGAGGCATTGGAATGGGCTGCCCAGTGGGGTGGTAGAGTCACCAACCCTGGAGGTATTCAAGAAACTGGACATGGCACTTAGTGCTATGGTTTAGTTGACATGTCAGTATTTAATCAAAGGTTGAACTCAATGACTTTGGAAGTATTTTACAATCTTGATGATTCCACTATTCATCCACTATAAATATAGAACTAATTTCTGAAAATTCTGGACTCTATCAGCAGTCCAAAAGTAAAACAAAAACAAGTGTGTTCTCCTTAACTGTTGCATAAAAGGAAAGCACTGATTACTCTTCTAAGGACTTCAGCAGAAACAGGTGCAATAAAACTTCATCTTCTACAGATTCAAATATCTTACTAAGAATGTGGCTTAGTGGAAACCCAATGGGCTATTACTACTTTTGATGCTGTAATGTTTGTGTGCATCTGCTTATTTTAAGACTTCATTAAGCTAAGCACTGTATACACACATGGAAAAAGCGTAATCAAGGTTTGATCCTTACCATCAAAGAAGCTGACCTCTAAAACAAATTACTACAGGAATTTCAGCAGTGCGATGGAAGACACAGAAATAGAAACAAAGGTATTGCACAACATGATGGTGGGTGTTACAACAGTCTCATAAGTAAAACTGAAGCAAGGAGAAAAGATCCCTTAGCATAAGTCTGTTTAACACATTTAGGGTATTAGACACTGAGGGGCATAACTCATTTCCTGCAGGAGTTTCTTCCACTTCTAAAGACAGTCAGCTCAAAAAAATCTTTTTCTGCTTTCTTAACCCAAATGATGAAGAAAAGTGAGACTAGAAGCTGAAAACAAACCTCCTTACAAATAAAAATTTGATATTTGAAAGCTTGCTGCATTTAAGGGCCTGTGAGCAGTAAAGCGTCAAGATATCAGTTGCCGC
Source organism: Onychostruthus taczanowskii (assembly GCF_017590055.1). Classification (NCBI taxonomy): domain Eukaryota; kingdom Metazoa; phylum Chordata; class Aves; order Passeriformes; family Passeridae; genus Onychostruthus; species Onychostruthus taczanowskii. The sequence continues at coordinate 1,001,840 of NW_024504566.1, forward strand.
TCTTCTAGTGACCTACCGTAATAAAACCCAGACTCATGGTTAAGTACCAACTATATCAACCAGTTTTTTGAAATTCCTTTAATGGTAACTTTTTTACTGCAGTATCCCAGTCCCAAACAATTCTGATTTAATGCACTTACCAAATCCCCACCATTGCTATCACTATAGGAATGAACAATAAAAGTCACTGAAAAAAATGTTACTTACTTCCCCTTATCAGTGCCGCATTGTGCACCCAGAGCATCTGTCATTTATGATATACAAGTAGAAAGGGACACAGAAATCCATAATGTATTTTAAAAGGAAATGTAGCTAAAGCATTAACTGTGGAAGGAGTACATACTTTGTTTCTTCAAAGAGCCAATCAAGTATTAATTAATTCTCAGGATCCTGGAAGACAATCACATAATCCAGTTGCTTTGTACAAAAAGCTTGCTTAAAAATAGTGTAACCTGTACTGTATTTTTCAATATTTTACCTTGGACATTGTTCTCAGGATATAAAATAATATAGTAAGTTTGTTAAAGGCTGCCTTTGACTTTGAAAAACATACATTATATAAAAGTGCAGGTCTTATGTTGGGAAGCATCCTATTTTCCATGTTCAGTCCTTCCCAATTTGAGCAATAATGTCTTAATCGTTTAAATACAGGAGAAGGAATTAAAGACCAGTGTTTGACTATTAGTGTTAGCATGAAAATTCAGTTTTCTAAAACAGTTTTCCTATTTAGAAAACAGGAATTACAGTTTGTCACTGCTTTCACCTTCATGGGTTTTAAGCCTCAAACAATGATTATTAGATAATATGAAAACCTCAGATAAAATAATACAAAAAAATTGGGATTACCTAGGTCATGCAACTAGAAGATAATATGCAGACTACTGTTCAGAAGAAGGCCTATCTTTAGGTTTTGCTTAGTCCTTTCTGAGGACAAGCAGTGGCTGATCATATCTTTCTGTCTTTAAGCGCTGTTACTGTAACTTTCCTTCATTAATACATACCTATAGATATAGACCTGGGAATATCATACACAACCTCAAGTGTTGATTGTTTCAGAGTACACATAAAGAAATTTGGTTTACACTGATACCAGTCTCCTGCCAGAGCTGCAGGGCTGACTGACAACAGGAAGTCAAAACTAGGCCTCTTCGGCAGTGAAGATCACTAAATTTGCTGGCTCTTAATGCACTCTAGAATTCAATGTTTTGAAATATTAGCAGTAGCTTAGATGAGAATCAGCCTTTCCACTTTTCGTTGTGTAAAAGACATGCATCTACATATACTCCAAGTAGTGGTCTGAGGTGCAACTCTTAAGTTCTCTACAGCCCTGTCCTACCTGAGGAGCAACCCTTGAAAATGGTGGAAAAAACCCTGGAAACCACCTGTCTTTCCTTCCAGTGGTTATGACTGTTAGGCCCTAAACCAGAAAACTGTCAGAAAAATGGACTGGAATTAAGAGTTTTCTTGCACCCTCTGCTGCTTAGTACATACTGTTTTTCAGAATTTGTGTTAAACCTCTCCAAAAATATCTCACAGGATAAATGATCCTCTGCTCCCCATAAATGTTCTTTTCTCTAGAAGTTAAAGATAAGGACACTATTGGTCTGAGTTGATAGAAAAAGGCAGCTAATCTAAGGTGAGTTAGAGGATAATTCAAAATCGAGCCTTTTTGCACAAATTTTCAAAATAAAACAAAGCCAAAAGCAGCCATTATGGGGATAATACTTGCTCAATTTCACAGCCTAATAAGAAAAAAATATGCACTATAAAGCAAGAAAGGCCCTTTTAGTTATCTTCCATTTGGGGGGAAAAATAAAGAGACAGAAACTTTGCACCACAGTTGCTTCACAGAGTTTATGATCCAGTTACTTGGATTCCATGTTACATCTTCTTTACTTTGGAAATGAAGCTGTTTGTTCGTAAACATTGTAGAATACAACTCAGAAAAGACAGGAGATCTTTACACAGAGTCACAGACAAAACCACCGGCTGGACAAATATTAAAATTCTTTGTAAATATCTCCAAATAGGAGTCACACAATTTTCTCCACCTGGTTTATCTTTAAATTAATTAAAAAGTGATAACAGGGGAAAAGAAGCTATTCTGGCCAGAAAACATTTCTTGTCACTTTTCTTTAATATTTTTGTGGGTTTTTTTCCCTGTCTCTTGAATGATATGCAAGCTAAAAACCAGTATGTTAATAACAACTGAAAAAGAAATCTAAATTTGTACTGACTTATCTTTAAAAAGTTGTTGTAAGCCAATATTTTTATCACTATATCTTCTGTACTGGGAAATATTCTCTTTGAGAATGGGATACAAGTTTATCCATAGAGCTGCACACAACTGAAGAATTACTCATATTTGGGGGAAAATACCTGCAATCAATCAATTCTCTTAGCATATATGTGAGCTCTTAACCCTCAAAGTCTTAAGCTATCTTCACTATTTTTAAACAATGAGAAATAACAGTGTATAATATAATTTTGAAGTAATACCCATTGTGTTTCAACATATTGTTCCAGGCTCAGCAACAGTAATACCATTCACTCAGGTTCAAGTGAGTGAAAAATGAGGGCCACATTCAGGTGTCTGCAAAAGCCCAGGTAGACAGACTCAACACAGTTTATCAATCCTTGTCTCTCTTGTTAGGTTGACTGGTAGAGAGACTGTATGTTTTTTTCCCATATGAAGATAAAAAAGCTCTGTATTTTCTTGCAGGTAAAAAAAAAGTCTCCCTGTCAATTAATTGAAAAAATACATAACTCACATTGACTGAACTTTTATTTGTGTGTCAGAAAAACATACAGAGAAGCTCTCTAACAAGGGAGTTTAGTGAGAATAAATGAGATTATACTTGAATGGGATTTGCAAGATCACCTTTATTCCACAACTACAAAAGGTGAAAACTCCAATATCCTCATTATTCCTGTCAATTCATGCTTTGTCTTCTGTCCTGGTTTAGGACAAATTAGGGGAAATCTCCAAAAGGGATCTCCCTAAAAAAAAAACCTTCTTCATACTAAAATATTGAAGAAGCTACCAACCTTCTCTTAAAAAGATATCACCCAAACAGACATTCACATAGGCAAGTACCACTAAGCCAATTGCAGGATTATAACTGGCAAGTTTAATTTCGTCATGCAGCTGGAAAAGGCAGAAATTGTTTAGAGAAATTACAGGATTAAAGAACCATTATTCCTAGTAAATGCTATAAGAGTTTTGGAGTTCCTAGATATCATAAATAAATAAGCAACTTTGGATCAGTAAGGTTTGATTAGCATTAAACATATTCAAGTGTTGAGTGCTGGAACCACACTGCCTTCTGCTTATTAGATTGGTTGTGAATTTTACTCTGCTTGTTAATTTCATTTTATTTTCCATAAAGTTATATTTTAAAAAACACATCAATCATGTTAAGCACATTATTGTTTAAAAGCTTAACTGGAAGTTACTGGATCCAGACACTAGTTACAATAACACCAGATAAATTATTTGTGACTTTGCTTTGCATTCGCTATAAGGCAACATTTTTGTTGAGAGCTTTGTAACAAGCTGGTTCCTGGATAAGGGCCACAGCCAGATTAATCTGCCCGAGATACAAACAGGAGAAATGTAGACGATTTTGTAGATAGTTAGCTAGCTAACAAAGATCATGCTGGAAGCAAGAAGGAGACGAAGATAAAAGCGGCAAGGTCACTGTGCCCTTGCCGAAACTTGAAGTTGTGGGAGAAGCTTGTTAGCTAGCAAGAATGAAGGAACAATAGCAGAAACCATAACAAGGTGAACACAAGAATGTAAACGTAGACGTAGTTGACTGATAAATGACTAACCAATGATGAGCTCAAATTTTGCAATATGCAAACATAAACAATATTAACACTGCTATAAATGTGTGTGCCTATTCAATAAACTTTTGAGACTTGTTGTTCATCATCTGGTGTGCAAGTCTTCCTTCTCCATCACATTTTACTTTGAACTGCCTAGGAGACTGTCTAACTTGAGCTGACATTACTTACACAGCATTGTATAAGATTGCTTACAAGACACTCCACTCAAAATCAAAATATTTATTTTCTGGTCACACTTGCTCTAATTAAAATATTTTCACTGTTCTTTTTCAATATTTCTCATTCACAGACCTTCCTTTTTCTCAATTTCCCATTTCTGTACTGCTCTAAGTCTTGACTGAGGTTGTGGACTCTCCATCCCGAGGTGTTCAAGACCAGGCTGGATGAGGCTCTGAGAAACTTGGTCTAGTGGAAGGTGTCCCTGCCCAAGACAGAGGGGTTGGAACCAAATGATCTCTAAGGTGCCTTCCAACCCAAACCAAGCTATGAGTCTATGGTTCCAAGAGTTTGTCTTCTCACACAGCTAACCTACTACACTTTAATTTTACAAATTCCCTAGGAGATGAAATAATCTTAGCTGACAAAAAACAGGGCACCTACCTGTCAAGAGCAACTTTATCTTCAGGGTGCACACTATTCTGGGTCTGGTTGGGAAGGAGTTAATTTTCTTCACAGCAGGCCATACAGTGTTTTGCATGTGTGACTGAAATGGTGTGGACAACAGAACAGCATTCTCTTTGTGACTGAACAATGCTTGCATGACACCAGTGTCTTTCTTGTTTCTCACTTTGCTCCACCTGCCACTAGGCTGTGTGTGGGCAAAAAGTTAGGAGAGAACACAGGCAGAACAGCTGACTCATAGTGGGTAATTTCATCATTGATAAAAACCAGAGTAAGAGAACATAACCTTAAAAACATGTGTATAACCTTTTTTAAGCCAAGGGAACTGTTTATAAAAAGAAATTAGTAATTTATAGTATTTTAATTAAACAACTAAAAATATTTATTATTTGAGTTTGGTATCTGGTATGAGGTGAAAGCTAAATATTTTGAATAGAGACATTATGATTCCATTTTTTTGAGGAACTTACTTACAATTTACAACTGGTGAACTTTTATCCTAATTTATCTCATTTATTGTTTTGGTTCTTCATGTTTTCTCATGGCAGTGATTTCAAAAAAAGACTTTGCTATCAGGCTCTGTTCATTCATGGACATTTCTGTTATCACAGGTCTATAATCATCAACTTCTATTTGTTTTCCTTGCAATTGAAGAATTGATTTACTATCTAGCTCCATGTTTTTAAAATCGTATCAAATTACACATGAGCTAAATACCATTCTTGCACATAGATTCATTGGATATGTATGAATTAATTGATTTTTGGGTTTAGTGGGGAGAAGACAGGAATTCTGTACATGTAATGCAAATGAAGGCACTTAATTAAACACTCAGTTGGGGTTATATGCATGTAAGTAATGATGAATGGGATTCATTAAATACTCATAGATGGTAATTCATTGCTTAATGTACTTTTAGTTCTCTACAGGATCAGCTGGGGTAGTGGAACTGCTGTTAAAGGTGTAAATTTATGTTTACGTACATCGTCTGCACTAATTTCAGAGACTGAAAAAACTATGACACCATAGTAAGCTTGTTCTCTAAGTCTCCTTTATAACATTTGAAAAGATTTACTAAATATGAAAGGATAATTCGTTCCATTTAAAATAAAATAATTATAGGTGTTATGATTTTCCCCAGTAAAGCTTCTCTTTCATTACTAACTTAGACTAGATGTCAGAAGGTTTATGTTAGTTAAAATTAATCCCCTCCAAAGTTACCTCTTCAGTTTCAGAACATACTGTCTGGTATTTCAGTAGCTCAACACAGTGTTGTAAGAAGTGAAATGTCAGACTAATGTTCAAGTTTAGACAGTAAAAATGTAGAATTTATGAATTGTTATTTATAAATTTTTAGGCTGTACCTGTTACCAGAGATTGGCCATGGTCATGACTATAATCCTGAACACACTACAAAATTCTTACCTCCTTCATCCACCCAGGTAGAAAACAGCCAAACATCTCAACTGAAGTAGTCCATTGGCTCAGATCAGAGTAATCAGATGTTTTAAGGCAAGCACTTGTGCGAGTGCTTTGCTGGATCATGGTCAAAGCCATCTCCTGATGGCTTCTTTATCCTTCTCCCAGCCTTGCTGAATGGACTTTTAGGTTTGGGCAAAAAAAGATCACATTTATTTTCTCCTCACCAAAACCAAATTCTGCATCTTCTCAGACTATTTCACTTGAAGATGCTGTTCATCTTTCTTACCATCAACTGTCCCTTTTTATCCTTCATTTACAATAGTGCTAAAAAACACTTTCTTTTTCTTAAGAAATACAGAGACATAGTAATAATATTTGTAAAGGACCTGCTATAACAGCCTTTGAAATCAGTGGGAGTTCCTCCATTGATTTCAAGAGGTTTTGAACTGAATTCTAAAAGATTAAATTTAGGGAAGAGCAATTTAAGAGTTCTCTCATCAATAGTAAAAAAGTTCAGAATGTCTGTGTATTAATTCTACCGAAAACAATGGCAAAATAACTGTTTACTTGTCTAAAATGAATTATTCTTAGCCTCCGTCATATAAACAATTCCAATAATCAGTGTGTACATATACAAATGTATAAAATGCAGAAATGTGTGTAGTAACTCAAAATTAAACTATAATTTAACAGATGTAATGAGATGTAAGTATTAATAACCTCATTAAAAAGTCTGATGAATACAAAAGCTCTCACATTATAATTACTATCAGAAAGAAAAGCTGCTGGTGAGCAGCTGATGATACAGAAAATTATAAATAATGAAAACATTGCACAAATTAATTCTAGATTAGGATAGAATAGTTTATAATTAATAATAGAAAGACTATTTTTAGCAGAAAGTATGATCATAGGAAAATAGGATGTTTTGGGTTAGAAGGGATAATTCTTCTGGAGACTGTTCTAATTATTAGACTTCATTGTTCACACATGATTCTCAATTTTTTAAAAAGGACCAATCTTTTTCTTGCAGCAGGTCTAAATGAAGCTAGAGCCTGGCCAGTAGCATCCTACAAATACAGCATCAGCTGAATACTAATGAAATGTCTCTTTTCAAAAAGTTTAGAGGCTGCCAAAGACTAATGGGAGACTTTTCAAAATTGAGAGTAACACAAAATACAATTGCTTAGGCAATTTTACGCAATCATGTTGGTGGTATTCATATTGATTTGTTATATATAATAAGTGACTATTATATTGATTAAATTAATTCTGAACAAACACTGGTTTTTTATTAGTCTGAGCTACTTCTCATCTGTAGAGGCATAGCTGCTGGAATAGAAAACTAAAAAGACGAGGCCACCATTATTTTTCCTATTTGGCAAAGAAAATTCATTACTGCTATATCATACAGAGTATGCCACTATATTCTATATTTGCATTTTTAGTTAAGTTTCCTTAATATCTGTATCCCCATCATCATCTTCCCATGTCTTTTAGTAACAAACTCATCCTGGCATATATTGAACATATTTTGCATATAAATTCCAGAAAACATAAAATACAAGTTTATCTTTGCCTTCAATTAGCATCATTATTTCTGTTTAGTTGACAGTTCCTTGAAGGTTCAAACTGCAAAAACTGCTTTTATTAATCATGGCAAGAAATGCTAAGACAGCCCATGAGAGAACCCTTCTTTTACTTATAGGCTTTTTGTACAAGCTGTATTGGCAAAGTCATTTCACAAGTTTAATGGATGACTCCAGCTTGTAAAATGCATTGGTCAAGGTAGGTCATATAGAATAGTATTTACAGATATTGAACCAGACAGGTTCAGTAACTAGAGTAGTTAAATAATAATGACAAAAGGCTGCGTGTTTACCCTTGCTTTTTATGAGTTCCATAAATATTTTTGTGCCATAGGAAATTTAATGCTGGAATGCGGTCAAAAGATCAGACTTTAATTACTTTCTGGTTAAAATTGCCATTATGTTGTAATTTTTAAAACCTGTCATCAAAAGCTTAATTTTACCTGGTAAAGACAGAAGTTGTGCCATCATGAAGGCTGAAATGATTTGTGATCAAAAACAAGACATGAAGTGTCTGTGGCAGTAGCAGTACAGGAATTAGTAAAAATCCCATCGTTTTAAAATAAAAAGCATTCACAGTAGAAGCTTTCAGTTAACAACCAGCTATTAGAACAGAGTCCAGTAGTCTGATTTTTTCTCAAGATTTGGGTTTTCTTATGCTGTAATGTTCCTCTAATGCAAATCTACTATCATGAAAGAAATACTGAAACTCACACAACGTCATGTGAGTAAGAGATTATCAGTAAAAGATCCTTTGGTATCTTTTACAAACAGCACCTTTTTCTTTTAATTTGGATTAGCTATTTGTACTTTTCATTTTGAATTAGGATTTAGTCACTCACCATTTGTGAGAGGCATTGAGTGCCCAATAATCATGAATAGACAGTTTGCTGTCTCACCTGTGAGGTTTGCCTTTAATCTGTCATTGATTTAAAGTTCACTAATGTCATTCAGTATTTCCACATAGGCAGCAGGAAAAGATGTATATGATTGTTCATTCCCATGCATTGATTTTCCAAAAACTAGCCAGCTTATTAACATTCTCACACTACCACAGTGAAGCTACTGAATTCTTTAGAGGCGTATCAGTCTACTGTTTGTATCTGCATTAGTGCACTTACATGCCTTCCCAAATTTTCTTCGGTAAATTCACAGTGCATACAGTGCCTTGTGATTGTCCTTTCTTAACCCATGCAAACAAACACTCTCTATCACTGTGTTTCATAGCCCTACTCTTCTCTGCCATCCTGTCTTCTGCCCTGGTTTTCCAGAAAGAAAGAGATGCTCCGGAGGGGGGTTGCACCCTTGTGGATGTACCCAGCGACAACTGGGAATATCACACAGTGATGAACTGGGAATATCACACAGTGATGAACTGGGAGTATCACACAGTGATGAACTGGGATTAGGGTGCCAGAAGTAGCGGCTGACAAGGATCAAAGTGCCTGAGGAATACTACTTTAAGGTAAGAGCCATCCCCCTTGCCATTCCTGACCAGTGAAAATATACTTAGCAAAGCAAGACTTTCCTGCAACCTGGAAGAAAATATGAATGCACAAAAAACTTTTTTCACCCTTTTTTTTTAATGCTTACAGGAATACATTTTGAGCACCAGGCAGAAAAACACACTGAACTCTTCAGACAACACACATTATGCTGTAGAGTAAGTAACCAAAATGACAATTAATGAAATAAATGTCTGCATTTTATAGAAAAGAAAATTTCAATTGTGATAAAAAGGGATGAGCAGCAGAGTATAATATTAAGGTAGTCTTTAAATGCAGAAGTAGTTACTTCAAAACAAAATGAAAGGACTCTGCCAACAAGGCTTTCAAAGTTAAATAAATCTACTTGTGTTTGTTGTTCTAATTTAGTAGGTCAGTATTTCAAAGAAACCCTGGAGATAAGCAAGCTGGCAGGAAAGTGAGGGGAACAGTTGTCGGGAGGGTAGTGAGAAAAGGTTTTGAACCTGAATTACTCTTGGCGTTTACAGGTTGTGAGTAATGTTAATAAAAATTACAGCTGCAACAGTGATGACTCTCTGTTATAATATACACTGTCAGGAGCAGCCTCTTCAGTGACCTCTGGTAATATGATTCTGCTGGTGGATGCTTCCGAATCTGCTGAGGAAGCAAGTTAGAGCTGCAGAAATGGCAAGCCATCCTTCATTCCCCAAACAGGAATCTGGCACTGAACTGGAGATTCAAAAACTACAGCATATATTGTGCAAAAATAAATAAGAAAATAAAAAGCCCTTTTTCCTACATGAGAGGAACACTTCTATTCTATGGGAGATAAAGGTCATGATAGCACATAATCACAGGCTCTTTGTCTAACAGATCAATGGCTATTCTTTTGTCTGTGTAAAAATGTCTTTTTGTCCACAGAAAAACTGCTGAATGAACATAGTGATTGGAAAAAGTGTTACTTTTTGCATGCTGGAAGAAAACACATTTATTGCTCATATCTTTTGTTATAACTTCTTCAGCTATAGCACTCTATGTTTCACCTTCAACATGCCAGTAAAATTACAAGTGCATCTATTATCTACAAGCATTTGCTAGAGAAATGCAGTATATAATTACAACAGCAAAAACCTACTTAATTTGGAGTTCTTCTGGAGTTTGGTCTTATAATTTCAATAACACTTTCAAAAGAAATAAAAGGCAGCTGCTTACCTTAGCCACTAATCCTGGACAAAATGTTTTTTTGTCAAAGTAATACACACTAAAAAGTAACTAATCATTAACACTCTACCAGTCTAGTTGCTAGATCTGTAACTACCATTTTCCTGGAGTTTCTGCCTAATAGAAGCTGTATTCATCTTTCAGTTTTTCCTGAAGTACTGAAAAAGTAGCTGGAGAAGCCATGTTTATGTGTAAAAGAGAGTCAACTCCCTGTTGTGAACAGGCTGTTTCTTGCCATTACAGTAAATAAAATACCTACGCATTGTTTAAAAACTTATTTTCATATTGACATGTTTGTACTGCTTCTTTTCCTTCCTCTCTCTTACACAAAAAAAAAAAAAAAAAAAAAAAGTATTTTTCATTCTAAGACATTATGGGAAGTAATGCATGGGGATAACAAGTGTAGTGGTTTAAACATTATTGTTATCCCATCTACTTCTTTCATATAGAACTTGTCTCCTTGTGTTGCACTGAAAAAAATAACAAAAGTTTTTTTTCTTATAGCTAAAGAAGCTATCCAGACATAACAAATTTTTTTCCCAATATTCTTGGCAAATTTCAATTGTTTTGATATTTACCTAATACTAAAATTTTAAATGTTTAATAAAAAATCACCGTGGATTAAAAAGAACATTATAATTCCTTAAAACTGTGCATTAGATTTAGATATCAGGAACCTTTCTCATGTGTAATGTGAAACAGGAAAGTGGCAAACCCCACCATCTTGTGACATTTGGTACATCTGTAATTTCTTGACTTAACCAAAGTGTGCCCTACAGAGAATGTTTTCCCAACTTTTCCAAATTGTATCTCTTCTTGCCATGCTGGAAATCCCAACATTATTTTGGTGGGAGAATATAGAAATTGAGAATATTCAAAAACAATTGACTTGGATGTGCAGAAGAAACTTTTAAAAGGTGTGGAACCTTCTGAAATAGTCTTCAGAGATTTAACACAATCAAATTTTTCAAGTGTCTGTTTCAAGCTCTCCTATTCTGGTGTTAAAATGCTGCAGTTCTATGCTATATTTCTACACTATAGGTCTAGCTACAGCTGGAAACAAGACCATATAATTAATTGTCAAGTGTGGTGTCTTACATGCATAAAGACAAACACCAGTGAAAAACATATTTCTCAGACAAAGTACTTAGAACCGTTTCAATGACTTTTATTTGCTGAAGAGCCAGAGCTTCCATCTTACTCCTGGATGTAAATGTTTTTATTACCATTGGCATTATCAGTCAAACCTATTACTTCATTTTCTAAGGGCCTCTCTCTCCCCCCAAAAAAACATTCACTCATTCAACTACAGAAGGCACTGTAGAGCCCAAAATAATATGTGTTTTTTCTAATCTAAATGAGGAAGGCACTTGTCAGGAGTAAAAACATGGAATGAGTGCAGTCACATCACAACTTTTCAGAATTTGAAGCTTGAAGTCTGTAATCCTTGGAAAAATAATCCCCATGAATTCTGGGAGAAGCTAAACAGGATGAAGTGAAGGGAAGCAGCACAAAGTTAATAAAGCAGGGATGAATAGGTAACTGGGGCATAATAAAAGCCAAGGTGAGGATCAAGAAAAGTGGATGGAGAAATCAATTCAGAATGGCAGAAATTTTTAAATTGCAAACATTTTATATACGCATTTATATATGTATTATAATTTTTATTGTAGATTTCCAATACAAATTATTTCTATTTACTATATCTACTTCTTTTATGTGTGAGAGCTAACAGACTAAGAGAATACTTAGAAAGATTTCTTCAGATATTTCATTGCTTTCTTTTTGTGACTTCATACAGGCAAACAACAGCAACAAGAGATTATTCACTGACGTTATTAGTAAGGCAAGCAGATTATTTTATTTTTAATACTGCTTTTGAAAAAAAATAGTATTAACTGCTAGTGTTATTTTCCTAGTCTGATTCTGACTAATTTTACTATAATATATCTGATAATTTACTGTGTAGATATATATATATATATATATATATATATATATATATATTTATATATATATGCAAAATGAATTTGAACAATACATTTGTATGTAACGAATAGATATTGCACATACTTTCAGTGTTTCTGGATTTGAAAGATCAGTTCTCTGCACTGACATTGAGAACTCCCTTACATCCCCTGAAACAAGAGCTTTGGCTCCCACACTTGCAATGCAGAGCCAGAGCATTCCTCCCTTCTGTTGCCTGACTGCAGGCATCTGGGCACAAACCCTTTAACCTCGGGTTAGACTCAAGCTCCCCATATGGGAGCAGTTGCTACAGTTTTGCTGCTGTAGGGGAACTCCACTCTCCCTGTAAGAGAGGCTTTGCAGAGTCTCAATCAAAGGCAACAACTCCTACCTGCAAGTTTGAGCTGTGGCCTTAAGTCCTCACTTTAGCTCCAGTACCTGGCACATGCTGCAGGCCAAGATTCTTCATGACACAGTCACACATCCAAAGCACAAGAGAGAAGGCTGTACACTGACCACGCGTGTGCATATGCATACATGCAGCACCATCTCAACAGGCAGTGGAAATCAGCGTCCTTGCTCCCATGTGAAGAATGCACAATTGACTCATTTTTTTTTCAGAAACTTTACTGCATTAAAAAATAGTCAGGCACATTTTCCGAGTTAAGATTCGATAAGTAGCTGAGGAATAAGAACCTTGGGATTTAAACCATCATATTTGTGTAAGTTGCCTTAAACTGTCTTTGCAGTCAATGGAGACAAGTTGGCATTTCTGGGGCACACTTTATCTCATGTTAAAATAGCTGTCTAAAGCAGGTCAGATGAATTGTCCCCTTACAGTGCCTTTTACTCCCCCTGACTATAAAAAGCATGACTAGCTCAGAGGTACATGTTTACACTGTAGACATTTACAGATAGGTAATAAATTCCACGCTATATGATTTATGACGAGCTGACTTTGATGGCCAAGGAAGGATGAGTTCCAACTCAATTTTCCCCTGCTCCAAAGCAGGGTTGTTTATAGGGTTTCTCAGCAAAGTGGATACCACTGTATCTCGAAGGAATTGAACTCGTGCTGTAGCCTTACATTCTTGACACTTAAACAGACATTCGGTTATTCATAGAACTGGTGGACATGTGGTCATCTCTGAAACCATGCCACCCTTTTGAAACACTCCTTGGAGCATTTGGCTGAATGAAGTGATAGATTGAAAAGTTATTATGTGAAGACCAATAGAGGAATATGCATATAGCACTGCTACTTAACTGTCTGAGGGAAACCATGATAAAAATTTCAAACAAAATTAAGAAAAAGGATTCTCACTTTGCATTTGTCCTTAAGTAATTAAGTGAAATGAGATACAATAACAGTATAAATAAAAATATTCATCTCTAACTATATACTTTTCTTCTTCATCTCCTTCCTACTCCTTTTACTCAACTAATTCAATATTTGAGATAAAAAATACCTCCTACTGATCCCACTGTAATCAAGCTGGTATTAAATATGAATAAAAGTTTCATCATTCAACAATATGCTGTTTATGCACTATATGTATTTGTCTTACAAGCTATAACATTTCTCTGGTTCAGGGACTGTCCTTTATTTATTGTTACCTTCTTAAGTATATAATCTAAAAACTATCATATATATGATCAAAAAACTAGTGTTATTTGCACACAGAGAATAATAAAATCACTCTAGTTTAAGCAAACATCTTCTTAAATAAGGAAATATCTTCTTAAGTGATGGTCATACTGAATTTTAATATGTTACACTTTCCAATTTTGTACTGCAAAACTGAACTGATTTGTAAATTTTCAGGCTCCATACATAGCACATGGATGAATGCTGCTTGAAAATAACTGGTAGGTCAATTTGCTATGATTACTCCTTGCTTCTTGTTCATGGAGAGAAGTGGGATTTTTTTTCCTAACAATATTACCATAAAGGAGAATCCCCAGATATTCTCTAAAAGAGTTTCTCCAAAAGCGTTAAATTTAAAAACTATTGAATGCATTGACAAATCTTACACTGGATTCAGTTTGCTTTGCTTTTGGCCCTTGTAGAGCCCATGAGTACTTTAAGGACAAGAGAAAAATATATTATTTCTATTTCTTCATGCAATTTTAAAGGATATTTTCCACTTTTTTCTTCTTTAATTCCATTATTCTATGAGAACCTTAATATGATACCCCATTTCTTTGTGATAGCCTAATCCATTTCAATATAAACTCTTGCAAGAAAGCTATCTTTTTTCAGAAGCAATACTTTCTCATTTCAAGGACTAGAAGTTATTATTTTGGGTTAAATTACTTTACTACAATACTCTGCCTACAGATAGAAGAGTCAGGATACAGAAAACTATAGTCCTAAATTCCTGTTACACAATAATTCTCATTTTCATCCAATTTATTTTGCTTCACACATCATGGAAATACCATATGAACAGCATTGATCCTCCACAACATCCCTCCCTCTAAACTGAAGAGAGATAGATTTGATGGGTGGACTGTAAGATGGATAAGAAGTTGTTTGGACAGTCACATCCAGAGGGTAGTGGCCAATGGCTCAGAGTCCTCATGGCCATCAGTGACAAGTGGTGTCCCTCAGGGGTCAGCACTGGGACCAGTGTCATTTAATATCTTCATTAATGACACAGACAAAAGGCACGAGTGCACGCTCAGCACATTTGCAGATGACACCAAGCTGAGAGGTGCAGCTGACACACCTCAAGGATGGGATGCCATCCAGAGGGACCTGGACAAGCTCAAGAAGTGAGCTGGTGGGAATGTCATGAGTTTTAACAGGACCAAGGGCAACATGCTGCAGCTGAGTCACCCTGTATTTACCACAGGTTTGGGGATGAACAGATGCAGAGCAGCCCTGCCAAGAAGGACTTGGGGTGCATGAGAGGCTGCTCATGAGCAGACAAAGTGCCCTCCCAGCCCAGAAAGACAACTGTATCCTGGCTGCATCAAGAGAAGTGGGGCCAGCCGGTCAAGGGAGGGGATTCTGCCCCTTCTCCACTCTGGTGAAACCCACCTGGAGTGCTGCATCCAGCTCTGGGGCCACATCACAGGAAGGACATCAACATCTTGGAACAAGTCCAAGGGAGGCCACCACAGTGGTTAGAGAGTTGGAGCTCCTCTCCAGTGGGGAAAGGCTGGGAGAATTGGGATTTTTCAGCCTGGAAGAGAGAAGACTTTGGGGTGACCTAACTGTGGCCTCCCAGTACCTGATAGGAGCCTACAGGAGAGCCTGTAGTGACAGGACAAGGGGCAATGGCTTTAAATTGAAAGTCAGTAGCTTTGGATTAGACATTTGAAAGAAATTTCATTACTGTGAGGGTGGTGAGGCACTGGAACAATTTGCCCAAAGAACTTGTGGATGCCCCATCCCTGAAATACTCGAGTCCAGGTTGGATGGGGCTCTGAACAACATCTGGTCTAGTGGAAGGTGTTTGTGCTCATGGCAGGAGGGTTGGAACTAAATTATCTTTAAGGTATCTTCCAACCCAATCCATTCTATTATTCTATGTTTACTTATAGGAATTTCTAAATGTTGCATCATGTTGGGTAGGGATTGAAATTCCTCTATAGACATCAAAGCTCTTCTCTGACTTCCACAGGCCTTGCTATACTATGATCAATACATAAAATAAAAAATTCAAGCAGGCAAGATACCTGGAAGTATATCTGGGAGCACAAAAGACTATGTGGGGAGAATAGGTCAGAGTCACAGTTACATCATTATTTGACAAATGGATATGCTTTCTTAACAGGGTTAGATGAAATCTTTTTTCAAGGTTTTGAATATTGGCTGTTCATTTGTTGCAAGTGCTTAATGTATAAATTAAATGTCTCAAGCACAAGAAATATTGTGTATCCTATTAAAACACTAAACTTTTGCTTTGCATTCAGGTCCATGGTGAAACAAAGTTTGTTTTGTACTCAATTTGAAAGGTTTCAATGGGCTTTCTTGTGTAAGAGTTATGTTCCGTAAATATGAAACTTAATTTCTAATTAGGAAATTTATCAAACAGAAAGAAAAAATAAAGACAGAAGATGTGACACTTGATGATGAAATATACTCCTCTCAGGACTGGAAGAGAGGTTCAGAAGATAATTGTTGTTAATTTGAAAATGGCCTGAAGAAGTAACATAAAATGTACTCTGATTAACTGCCAGTTAGTGAAGCTCTACATTTTTTACTTGAAAATGCTTGTATTTCTTCTGTTCCAAGAAAGCACATAATTAAACATTAATTCAATTTTAATTGCATCCCTAGTGAACACTGCTATGCCATTTTGTCTTTTAAAACTTTGGTTAGTTTAAAGCAAAAGAACTTGTACTGGTAAATCAGCCAGAGGCATGATGTTGTCTTTGACTGACAGCTACACTAGTAACTCTTTTAATAAGATGAAGATGAGATGGTTGGTATAGATAATTTTTCTCAGTGTGGGTGAGAGCCTCAGGCAGAAGTAGTCTAAATGAATGAAATTAAACCCTATGCTTTTAAGTAGAGGTGTAGCTAATCCAACACTTCCCTGTATCAGGCTATCACATATCAAATGCTCTGAAGTATCTGTCCAGCAGCAAAGGAGAGGTAAAAACTCACTTATCCAATAAAGTGTAAGTAGTTGGAGTTATTTAATATGTGTGCTTCAAAAATAAGTTTTGTTGCAGTAATTAATTATATTAATTAGATGATGCATATGAGCAGTGCCCATAGTGCTGATCCAAAGACTGTCCTACACAGGATGCCTGCAAAGGAAGAAGTGTGGAGCTGAGGATCTAGTTTATAATCATGAAGAGGAGAGTCTGAGACTGATGGAGATGAGTTACAAGGGCTTTGGAAGTAAAATAAAAACACACTGCTATACAGCCAGGAAAGGGGAAAATTTGCCTGTTTTGGTGAGCAGCCAGGTTTCTTCTTTGGACCCTTCTGCAGTAACAATAAATCAGCAATTTCAGCAATAGACTTTCCTGCTGCTCTAAGTAATTTTCATGGCAAAAGGATATTGCCTGCATAATGCATTGTGTTCCTCTAGGTCCTTTGGTGTTGCATAAGATTTTTGTGTGGTAAGGTTCTGGTAGCAAAGGGGTTAGAGTGGTGGTTTCTGTGAGAAGCTACCAGAAGCTCTATGATTAAATGAGCCAGAACCAGACAGTGCCAAGATGGACTTGACCCTGGACAAAGCCAAGTCCACCAGCAAGGATGGTGATCCCATCAGTCTCTGGTATAACAATTTAAGATGGAGCAAAGGTTATTGTGCAGGAGAAAATTGCAGCCAGAGAAGAGAGAATTGAGAATATGCAAGGGGGACAGCTCTTCAGAGACCCATGTCAGTGAACAAGGAGGGAAAGGAGATGCTCCAGATGCCAGAGCAGAGATTCCCTGCAGCCCGTGCTGAAGACCATCATGAGGCAGCTGTGTCCCTGCAGCCCATGAGGTCTGGTGGAGCAGACACACACCTGCAGCCCACAGAGGACATCACACCGTGTCACAAATGAGTGAGGTTTTGCAACTGATACAATACAAACACATCTCTTCTGGGACATATGAAATATTTTTTTTTCTGTGCTGCTTTCACGTAACATTGATGGTGCAATTCTTTAATCAAATAAATTGCTCTTCTCCTTGCAAAAAATGCATATATTGCAGTCAAATAAAATATTTCAGCATTCTGTTAGAAAATCACCTCCATTTCATCAGAAACTATGCTTGACATACAGCAATGGTAAAAGTACCACAGTGAAACACAAACTGCTGACAAAATAAAAGCAATGCAATTTGTCAAGCAGAATGTTAATTTTCATCTTAGTTTTAAGGTGTGATAGTTATTTAGGGGCACGTTGTGATGTTCTACCTAGGTATTACCTCTGCACAAACACAGAGCTTTTTCCACTTGATAGAAAGACTCATAGTGATGAGAAAGAACTTCACATCAGATAGGTAGGCCTCAACTCTGTAAGGATTTTAAGCATTTGTAAATGTTATGCATATGTCCAGGTTGCTTTAATAAATAAGGGTTGAGTTAATAATGTATGAAAGCAGCTTTGTAATTCAAACACTAAATGTGAAAATATTGAAGACTTCTGAACAGGAAGATTTAAATTTTGGTTACAAAGTATGTAAATTCATTAATTAATAAATATCTTTTAACTTTATTTCATTGTGTCAATGCATATATTTTTTTCATTACCCAGTCAGTAAAGTTCCACCTTGCAATGTTTCATATCAGCCTGTGGATACCAAAGATGCATCATATATTTTAGCAGCATTTCTTTTCCAGCAGTGGGTGGTCTGATTCAAAAAGCTGATTTTTTGGTATTAAAAAGCTTAGATCAGCTTTTTGTCTCAGAAAATATTATTCTGCTTGACTACATTTATTTCAAAGTACGTGTGTGCACACATGCAGAGTCCAGCGCCCAGTAACTGTATTATGTAGCCAGGAGCATCTCAGTGTTTCCATAACTATTCCTTGCTTCTTGAGATTTATCACAAGGCAATAAAAATTCAGCTAACTCTGAAAACAAGGCTTCTGTGCTTCAACATACTTTACGTCAATTGGAACAAAAAAAAGTTCCATCTCAGCAATGAAATTCTAAGGAAATAAAAAGAGAAACTAGAGCGTAGAAAAAGCTTCCCACAAAGGCTGTATTGTTATTGTCTTTCTAATAACAAATTTTCAGACCATTAATTAATAAAAAAGTACATAAATGCCTAGATAATTCCAAGGACAAATGCACTTTAAAAGGTCTTCTGACACCTATAATATATAATTCTAATTTTTTCACAGGGTCATAGGTTGGATTTTGCTTTAAATCCAGATACTCTCCTTATTTCTCTAGGTTGGATATATTTTTTTCCTGTTATAAAGGATACTTTTTTTTTTTTCAAATAAAGTTAATATGAACTGTGACCTATGTCTCCATTTTCTCCAACATTTTAACATGCAGTACTACAGTTGTATGTCAAAAAAATGGCTACTAAAAAAAGTCAAGAATTAAGAATCTGCAGGCTTTAAACACAAATACAGCTCAAGAAGAATGTGTTCTTTTGAAATTATTCCTTTTCTACAGCATCATGAATCTGAGGACAATCAAACTTTGCAGAATGTTCAAATAGATGAATAACTCTTACATGACAGAGAGACAGTATCAAGTCCTATCTTTAAATGGACTATGAATGTATGATGCCCACGTGTTACTGAAGGAAATTGCTATTATGAAAAATTATCTGTTTTGAGATGACAGTCTCTAAGAACTTAAAGATCACATTCTTTGTCTCAAACACTGTCAAGGCCACAGAAGGACTTTTCTATGAGATAAGCACAAAATGGAGCGTCAGGATGGCACTAATTCCAGGCCTGGCAGAGGCAAGACCTGATTAGCACATCCTGGGTAACACATCCAGACAAAAATCCCCACTGTGGCAAACTGTGTAAAGGAGCAACTGCTCAGACACATCTCACTGGTCAAACAAGAATCAGCCCAAGTAATGGGACAGATGGCGTTTGTGACCACCCAGGCTTCCCCCCGAATCGAACTTCACGGAGCTTGGACTGTAAATTAAGCCACATGATGGGAACCTGGGATATGATAGAGGTGGGTTTATTGCCTAAAGGTGGTCTCAGACAAAGGGGGATGTTAGCAAAGCAGGGGGAGAGGAATGTATCACTGACAGTGACCATAAAGAATGCAGAATTTATGGCCACAAGGAAAGCTAACTCAACAATTGCACTGAAATCAGCTCACGCTGTGTAAAAGGTAATTCTGTCAGGGGGACATCACAACCCACCAATTCAAAACACTGAGCATGAGACTATTTAGCATTAGAAGTGAGGGAATCATTTAACCAGTAAAATAAGAGAACTGTGGAGCCAATAAGCATGACTTACTTTGTTTGCTAAAATGTATAAATAGTGAAAAGTTTTGAACTACCTTGGGACCCCCCACCACCAAGAAGCCTAGGTGAAGGATACTGATAAATTTATCCCATATACCTATGGGATACTTCTGGGTCCATGGACGGTGATATCTTCTGCTTCATCTCATTCTCTCTGTCTCTGTTTTTTTGGGTTTTTTTTTTTCTTTTCTATTTCTTTCTATCTCTCTACCTTACATTTACTGTTAAATAACATTCTCAGTATTGACTTCTGCATATGGTCTAATTTGCACCTTAATTTGTGCAGAGGCATCTCTCAATAATCAGACCTTAACAATATCTTTGGGCTTTTCTCTTTGAGTTATACTACACTCTATATTCAGTTAAGAACTCACTGCAGCCAAGACATGAATTTACGTTTTCCACCTCTCTATTGACTCTGTTCTCATTTGGGTTTTTTCATCATTGGGAAACAGCAGGAGTTCATGGTTCTGTATCTGCCACACTATGATTACAGTGAGAAACAGCATAATGGAAAGCAAAGGAGATTAGATGAAGTGCAGAAATTAATCACATGGAATTGGTGGATTAGGTTTTCTGACGTAGCTAACTTCTCTGCTCCAATTCCATTGAAAGCACTTGGGAGAGGTAGCTGAGTCTAGAACCCTTCCTTTCCTTGCAAGGAAAAGCAGGAATCATTCTGCAGACAGCAGACCTCTAGACTGCTTTGATATGCTATTTTCAAAGGGTACACACATATTTATATATGAAGATCTATTTTTCTAAAGAGGAAGTCTGTGTACAGGATTTCAATTTTAAACTATGTACAATATCATGAAAAGAAAAAGCTGTATAAAAAGTTCATCTTCTAATGACGATTTCTATTTATTACTGTAGATGTACAATTTTTAATGAACTGAGTAACATCTGCTTCAATAAATATTATGTTTCCTTGCAGAAGAAAAGCAGCCTTCATTTTAGGGAAAGATATAATATTTACAGTACTTTCCAGACTCTTGAATCAGATTTTGACTAATTGAAATGTCTAGAAATTGAGAAAAAATTATAAAATTAGGTGGTTTCCACAACAGAATGCTGTTCATTTCCTTTTGTTTACAAATTATAAGGACCTTTATTTTGTGGAAATAATTTTTTCTAAATATTACCTCACCTGTAATCCATTTCTGGTGATTTGATTTTTTTCTGAAGTGTTTTGTGATTAATATCTTCTCTAATTATATGTAAAATATGTACTGATTATAATACTCTCTAAATTACTGATTTATGAATGTAACAATAATAAAGCAGCAAAATAATAGGCAAAGGCACAGAGCTACATTCTGTGGATGTACTGACCAAGCTGTCAATATAAAACTCTGAATGGATAGAAACAGGTTCCAGTATGCTGAACTGTAGCAGAATTTAATTTGACTTGATCATCCTAATCCTGATTCCTAACTGTTCATTTTAAGCTTGATTCATGTTACAATGCTCTTTTTGTTTTTCCAATACCAAACATCATACGTGCTTTGAAAAGCAATGGTTTAAAAGACAACACATACTCTGGCATGAATGCAGTTATTCTATTTTCAATATGTAAAAAAAAAAAACAGTGCAAAACTTAGAATTTGAAAATAATAAGTTTTCATGCATTTTAGTAGTACTTGTTATGTATTAGGTGTGTATAAGCATTAGGTGTGTTTGATTTTGATGCATGCCAGAGATGCACCACCCTTATACAGATGATACAAAATGCCTTCTCAGAGCTCCTTAAGATTTTGAAAGATTAGGATTATGGTATAATCATGTGACATCCCACAAAGTAATTTGGATTCTGTTATAATGTTTTATATTCATACAGCTGATGCATTGCACTGATAAATCCCATTTTTATTGTATCTTATATTGTGGTATTCTGTTGTAAAGGCTTTATTGAAGTCCTCTATTTGTTTTGGCTTGATGGATCGAAAAATTGTTTGAGTTGTACAGGTCTGATCACTCAACAGGTATTCATTTAAATGGGTAATAAGATACAAGGGTTGTGTAATGAGATGGAAAATTGCTAACCACATATTAAGTAATTACTATGGGTTTTGTCCAAATCAATTTTGGCAGAAAATAATAAATCTAGAAAATAGATTTGGAACCTACATTTCAGGTTGGCAATCAGTAGGTCACTCTTGTGAAAATATTTTCCTATTTGTTCTTGTTTAATGGGGAAAAAAGCCATTGCCTTATTTAATAGCAATTTTGTAGTGAGATACAAGAGTCATATAAAAAGGGACATGCATCTGAGCTAAAAATGCCTTCAAACATGAAGTCCTGTCTTCTGTCTTTTTTTTTTTCCATTGAATATTCAGATTTTCCTGATCGTCTCCTACAATAAGTAGACTAAATAATCGCCAAAAAAGGAAGGACAGAAACAAAACTTCTATATGTGAGTAGGAGACAAGAATGGCAGCTCAGGGGTGGATTTACTAGGGAAGACTTAGGTCATCCTTTCCCCAGCCTTGCTGTGGTTTCCCAGTATGGCTCTCCCTCAGCCCTCCAGGCCAGAGTCCCCATCAGAATGAAGTTTGATCTCTCTGCCAGAAGACACATGCTGGCAGCAAGGTGACAGGGGAGAATTAGAGCACTCATGAAGACTCCTTTGAGCCTTCCCTTTCCTGAAGCCCCACTGGAGGCCATTATCACAGTTTTCTCAAGGTGAGAAATCTCATTCTCTCCATCCTTTAGGACTGTAGTCACCATATTTTATACGTATCTTGTTTTTACAATTTCATGTCCTTCTACCTTGGGTTTACCACAACCCAATATTCAAAAATGTCTACTTAGAAGTTCCATGCGGTCATTATCTGTGCATTTTGCCCATACAACAAGAATTCTTATGTAAACAGGCCAGAGTGCAGGACAAGTAAATTGCTGCGGTAAGTTTGTGCTTTATGCTTTGGGAATTGACATCCAAGCCTCTAAGATAAAATCAAGGAGCTAAAAGTTATCCCTGAATGGGTCAACTAACAGCAAGGAGAATCACAGCAGCTGCACACATGCCTCCCAGCTCTTACAGACTATAAGGATATCTTCTAGGCTATTGCAATGCAAAGTGAAAAGCCAAAACTATAAGTATCTGTTCACATGGTCATTTGCAACTCAAACATTTTCTCAGAAGTTTCTTTCCCCAGCCCCAGAACTACTGCTTGCTAAGTTGCAGTTGTGATGTAACTACTAGTCTGTGAAACAATTTCAATGATAATAAATAAATTATGCTTCTGGCCTTTCTCCAGTACTGCAGCCAGTGATCCTAGAAAGCCTGGTACCCATACTGTAAAACAAACTTTCTATGCAGAAAACACTGACAGAAGCCAAAATTACCACTGGGAATAGTCACTGGACTGTGATAACACCTATATGTCTCTCTCTAAATACCCAGGAGGTATTTAGGAGACATCTAGTTTGCTCAGGTCAAAACTTAAAAAAAAAAAAAATTGCACTAATTATAGAAATAACTCAACAATATAGACAAATTAATACTGGTACAATGACTGCTGCCTCACACTAGTCAATTTTCTAATATAAACACTGTATGGCTTATGCAGACTGACTTTATACCTGTTACAATGTCACATCTACAGGTGGGTTTTTATGTTATCAAGTACTAACCACAATAACCAGGACAAAGCAGAATTAACAGTTTGTTCAATCACACATGGTGGTGACATGCTGTATTCTTAGAAACATGCTTTT
The DNA here is from genome assembly GCF_017590055.1 of Onychostruthus taczanowskii. NCBI lineage: Eukaryota > Metazoa > Chordata > Aves > Passeriformes > Passeridae > Onychostruthus > Onychostruthus taczanowskii. Next base: position 1,025,617 of record NW_024504566.1, read on the forward strand.
TTAAGATAAGAACGTCCTGCACTACACCTGCAGGAAACAAGAGCTACTGCAAAGAAAACAGGAAGTAATAATTACTTGCAATGTAATTATTACATACACCTGAGCAAGGTCAGGGTCTATCCTTACTGCTGCCCAAAGATTTGGCACTAACACTTTGCCCCACAACTCACTGAGAAACTCCGGGGGTTTGTGCAAATAACAGATGGTCTACTTTCTGCAAGTGACAGGTGCATTATTTATGGACCAATATAGTTAATTTACTGTTAGGTCCCTGACTTTAAATAAGCTCAGTGTGGGCAGATGCCTGCATTTGCCCAAAGCCCTATTAAAGCCTCTAAAGCTTCAAAGGAGCACAAGACTCAGAGGAAATGCAGCTCATTGCAAGCTTGGGGATGTAGTATGGGTCTCAGAATTACATTAAAATAGAATTAGTTTTCTCTGCTTCTATTTTAAGAATTTTGTTTATCATAATACTTCTTGAAGTCAAAACAAAACATCTTGTTCTCATTCTGCCTTCAGAATGACTTTGCAAAAATTCTCTTTTCTTAAAAAAATCATATCTTCTAAGCATCTCAATTCCTTATGCAAATTGAACTGGAGAGTAAGGTCAGTTAGCAGTGAAATAACGTCATTTAAAAACAAATCCCCATCATGCATCAGAACTGTCCATTAGGGAAATATTAGTGAGATAAAAATTTATGTTTCCCAGCTTGCAGCTTCTGACTGTCTATTTTAATTTTGTTCGGATGCCACTGATTATCTGCAGTGGATTTAATATTCTGCAATACCCCATTTTATGTGATCTCTCTGGTCCTTTTTGTCTTGCTTTCCATTTACTACTCCATGTTATTATTTGGTTGCATGAAGCTTGATCTTGGCTGTTACTTTTTTGTTTCATTTCTGCTGCCAGAATCGTTTTGATCAATACAGCTTGTAAAGTATTAGCTCATAAAATGCAGTGCATTTAACAAAACTTTTTTCATCTGTTCTAATAACTTTCATTTCAAATACAGAAACCATAAACCATATATGCCTCACTTCTGTCTTTTTAGTATATTTTGCAGACTATTTAATATAAAATACATATGAACAGTTAGTTCATCCTTGAAGAAGTGCATAGAGTTTGAAGGTTTTTAATACTGCTGTATAAATTTATACTTCAAGATATTTTCAGTTCCAACATGAAGTGTACACTATAATGGGGCAGAGCTAGCAGGATGATTTAGCACTTACCTCTAGCTACAGATTTTTCCATCAATAAAAGGGCAATAATATAAAAGGGAGTTGTGGCAGTCTCACTTTCTGGGAACTCTACAGGGTAACAAGCTTTTATAATGTATATAACAGAGTTCACATTTCTATTACTAAAAGTATTATCCCATAAAACAACAGGGTGTTTTTCTAATGACATTTTTATGCAAAATGTTTGATTCAACAACAAGACCTATTCACACCTTTAAAACTATTTATGCACAGTTGAACGAACAATTGTTCCTCTACACAGTCAGTAACCGAATAATTTTAATCTTAATAACCCACAGAGAAAACTCATAAGCAGTTATTATATACTGTGTGGACTGCTTTCCATTCACTTTGGAGATTTCTGTAATAAAGCTCTGCCTGGAATCAGAGGACTTCTCCACCCCTAAGGGCTACAGGCTGGAGAGTCTCATTTTTGAAAGCAAGAAAAATTCTTATTTGCCCTCAAATAAAGTCAAACTGAGTATTTATCAGAATCAGAACTATTAAAGTAAAATACACCAGTGAAAACAGTAACTTAGAAAGCTATCACTAATTTTGCTTAAGGAAGTTGCCTTCTCTTCTGAAGCACACCCTCTTCTCTTCTGAAGCATACCCTCACCAAATTGTGTCTTTTCAGATTTCTGACTAGCTGCAAGTTGGTTTTCACTTTAATATTGAAAATATATAAAATACATGGGTGTTAAAAATGGCATGTTTATAGTTCCAAATGATAGTTTATGGTGTATCTGAGATATCATGAAGACTCTGGTTTTAAATATTTTTCTTAAACATAAATCAGAAAAATACTTACCAGCAGAGAAAGCAAAAGGAAATAATGCTTAAACACATACAATCAACCGTTACCTCTAGAAATCAGCTTCTGAGTAAGCTTTAGCCAAATGAGTCTTCTGTGTTCAGTTTATAATAGAATGAAATGTTTATTGATTCGAGTTGTTTGGTCAAATAGAAAATATCTTGTATTGTGAACAGGGGATTAATGAAGTCTGTTTTCCTATGGATTTCTATCCTATACACTATGCTACAGGTGAGTTCCACTATCTGCAGCCTCAGTAACTTCACATCACTCTTCTTCATTGTTTGTTGTTCCCTCTTACACACACCCTCTAACTACTGTAGCAGCAGCTCTCTTCCCTGCGCGTGCCTGGCCTTGCAGCTCAGCGAGAGGTGATGCCAGCACACAAGCCTGCTGACCAGCCTGTGAGGTTTTGCATATCTGGGTGAAGGGCAGCTGGAATTTGTTGGGGTGGCCTGAATGAGCACTCACATTGCAGCCTTTCCGTTGGGGATTTTCAGTTCTCCCATCTATGTCTTCTAGTCAATGTGTGGTTTTTACCACGCTTGTAGAAAGCCATTATCTTCTAGATCTCTGTACATTTGGTTGATATTGGTTGTTGGTTAAAAACCACAGAAACTAGAATATGACAAGCAATTCAAATTTCTCTTTCACCCTGATGATCTCCAGTTCCTCTGGTGTTTGCTTACACGCAGAGACAGCTGGCACAGGGGAGGACACTTTGTGAGCTGGTCTGGTTTGCATTACAGAAGTTCCTCTGTACAGATGTGCCAAGGACCCATGAAAGCCTCTTCTGCATGCTGAGCTGTGTTTTCCCCTCGGCTCAGTGATAGTGTGGATATTAGTTTCATTACCCTTCCTTTCAGCATTGGTAGTCCTTCACACTTTTGCAAAGCCATTTACCTATCTTACTGGAATACTACTCGAAAAATACATTTGCATTCAATGGGCTTGAAATTATTATACGACACAAGCCACAGATCAGGGAAGAATCCTGTTCCTTCATGACTAAATGTAAGTGGGAGAATCATCATTAATCTGATTTTCATGGTGCAGTTCATAAGTACTCTTCAGTGACGACTCACCACTAAGCCAGCTTTCATAATCAGGAAGCAGAACTCATTGCTTGGCTCCTACTGGTTTGTATAGCACCATTGCTTCATGTTTTCCATTTCTTATTTTGGAATGCTCTTCTAGCTGTATACTGTTATGTGAGTGTTTATCACCCTCAGAAAACACATACTTTTAAGAATATATTTTCTAGAGTGTGTTCCAAATATGTAATGTTCAGGGAGACTGAAATATGAAGGGCATCGGCAAAGCAGTATTGAGAATTTTCTCTCTAGGGTCAGAGTGAAAATCTAGTTTTATTATTAAAACATTTTATTCAAAATAGAGACTTTTGTCCTAGCTTTGCCATAAGGGTTTTTGGTAACTCGTGCTATATTTTCATGTACATACTTACAGAGAAGTGGAAGAAAATAATTTTTCTTATTTGCATTCTCACCCAACCTTCTATTTAAAGTCATTCCATGCAAATATTATAGCTAGTCATGGAGTTGATAATAATACAAATAGCAATAATATTGGCATGGTCATAGCTTGTGCTTTCTGCTCAGTTCATTGTACAGTTTCAAGCATCAGAATTTTTACCTCTAACATCATCTCTACTGTAGCTCCAGCAGAAAGTCCAAGCACTCCCTCAAGCTGCCATGTCACAGAGCGTTCATAAAGCTGCATTTGTATTTATGTTTGGTGTTAGTATATAGATGAGATGAAGCAGATAGCACAAATGTGCATAGCACAATTTTGGTCTTCGTAGGATCAGTTAAAAACTTCTGCACAGTGCCTGAGGTTTCTTTTGTGTACATCTTTGCATGAAGCATTTCTATTATAAATCTTAACTGTTAATTTTGCATATTGGCACTAAAATGTGGGATAAAGTTGTGCGGACTTAAAGAATGCAGTTGCAGGTCTCAAAACACCATCCCCATAAGACAAGCCACCACAACAGAACTTCAGAGAAGCATAAACAGCACAGCAGGAAGGATCTCATTCCACACCTTTACCTCCAACAGAGGGAAAAGTTTGGAAGTAGCACATCAGAAAAAATGAACTCTACAGACTGTGGGAAAGAAAACCACTACTTACACCCATGCCAGCCCAAGCTGTGGGAAATTCGGTGACCACCCTGGAATATCCAGGACCTGGCCCATATAAAATTGGTACCTCCAGGAAGACAACTAGGGGACTCCCACCCCAGGGAAGACCAGGATAAAGAAGGACCAGCAGAACACTGCAGGAACCAACATGGTGGTGACATCTTTTGCTTAACCTCTCTCTCTCTCTCTCTCTCTCTCTCTCTCTCTCTCTCTCTTTCTCTTTCTCCCTCTCCACCACCCATCCCTATTTCTTCTTGTCTCTCTACTTCACAGTTACTGTTAAATAAAATCTATACTATAGCTTTTGGCATATGGTCTCATTTGCACCTTAATTCAGGCAGAGGTACCTCTTATAATTGGATCATAACAGGAGGTACATGAACTGCTGCCAGCCCTGGTATGTATATGAAGTTTTGCAATCCAGGACTCACAGGCTAATATCTTTAGTATAGCTTAAATTCACTTAGCAGAACTTAATACAAATATGTTTGTAATAAATAAAAACTCATTAAATTAGATTCATTAAGCCTGCAGATTAGACAATGTCAACTTCTTGACTTTAAAATGAAGAGAAAGTTAATATGTTTCAGAGCAAACCAGCATTTTAAAAATTTTAAAGTATTCAATCAGCCACACCAGTGCTGCTGCCACTTAAGTGCAAGCAAATCATTACTGATTAAATTCTTTGAACTGCTGAAAGACACATGCTAATAAAGGAACATAAATAACATATAATTATTTGCTCATTTTAATGTATTCAGGTACATACATAATTAAGGGAAAATTGCAGATCCTTTTCTGACAGAACCGTACATAATACAATACATGACATACATAATGCAATACAATTCAGCAGTACAACCCACATTCGTAATAGAACAACCAGTTATATATATTGATTTGAAAAGCAGAATCCTGCTTAGCATTTCAGCTCTTAATCATTTCTGTCATTCTTGACACCTTTATAAATGAATCTCATCATCTTTCACAAAGTTTAATTAAACTGGTCTGTACATAGTCTGGTTCCAGAATCTAGCAAATTTCTGCATTAAAACTTGATTTCTCCTTTGAATTGAGTTAACATTAGGTCTCAGTCTTGAAATATAAACTGTGGGTAACTCAGGATTTTGAATGTTGTTCATTCTCTGAGTTCAAATTCAGGACTTTGAACACACATGAAAATACTCAATCAGTAAACAAAAGCTACAGCTAAAAATGACGTTTTCTTTTATGGAGATAAGCTGCTCCATATATAAGTTGTTATATTCATACAATCAGAGGATAGTTGTTATATTCATAGGAATCATAAAATAGCTATGGTTAGAAGGCAACTTCAAAGATTATCTAGCTCTAACTTCTCTTCCGTGGGTAATATGTAAGACCTTTTCTTTTTCAAAATGATTTCCACTGATATATCTTCAGAAAACCATTAGTTCAGCCCTGTTTTGATCCAATTATAAGAGGTACCTCTGCCTGAATTAAGGTGCAAATGAGACCGTATGCCAAAAGCAATAGCACAGATTTTATTTAACAGTAACTGTGAAGTAGAGAGACAAGAAGAAATAGGGATGGGTGGTGGAGAGGGAGAAAGAGAAAGAGAGAGAGAGAGAGAGAGAGAGAGAGAGAGAGGTTAAGCAAAAGATGTCACCACCATGTTGGTTCCTGCAGTGTTCTGCTGGTCCTTCTTTATCCTGGTCTTCCCTGGGGTGGGAGTCCCCTAGTTGTCTTCCTGGAGGTACCAATTTTATATGGGCCAGGTCCTGGATATTCCAGGGTGGTCACCGAATTTCCCACAGCTTGGGCTGGCATGGGTGTAAGTAGTGGTTTTCTTTCCCACAGTCTGTAGAGTTCATTTTTTCTGATGTGCTACTTCCAAACTTTTCCTTCTGTTGGAGGTAAAGGTGTGGAATGAGATCCTTCCTGCTGTGCTGTTTATGCTTCTCTGAAGTTCTGTTGTGGTGGCTTGTCTTATGGGGATGGTGTTTTGAGACCTGCAACTGAATTCTTTAAGTCCACACAAGCCCTGACCTGAGAGTCAAGTTAATGATAACGAGATGGTCACCTAAAGCCAACTTTCATAGTCTCACATCATTAAAATCCACTCTTCAGTGATTTTACATTCATTTAATACCTCGCACTAATGAACTACTTGAAACTCTAGGCTGAAAGTCAGACACACTGTGTTTAGAAGGGCAACACAGTAAGACCTCCAAACACATTTCCCAGTCAAATAACTTCAGATACATACTTTTCAAATTAAACCAAATTTTTAATAGGTATCCCATTCTTTAGTAGGACATTTGATTGAACAGCTGGACAGCTGGTGGTTACAATCGTCATATTTCACTATAACTCACTGCTTTTTCCAGCAGTCCTTGATTACTTAAGCTCTCTAAAAATCCAATCTGAAACATCTGTATCTAAAATACCGATGTATATATAACAGCAAAATTCCATAATCTCTTAGTGAGACAAAAACATCATGATTTTCTTAGCCAACAGGAGTCCAAGAAAAAAATCTGCCATTTTTGATACTAAGTGATACCAAAAGGAAACCGATAGATCCAAGAAATATTAATGAACACTCATGTTGATTAGTCATCATAATAGCTCTCTCTTCTGCAGTGTATCTCTCAGGAGAGAAGGAACTTAAAAGTAGATGCATGTAAGGTGAAAAAGGCAATGTAACTAAACTGGGGAGGGCGCGGGGGATCAACTTAGGATAAAAATCCAAGAGGAGGCATGTAGGAGTAAAGACCAAAAAAAAATCACCAAAATTTCATAGCTAGAACCTCCAGCCCCACTGTTATATTGTCATAGGCACCCACTGCCATTTCAGAAATAATAGTCTTAGTGTATTGAGGAAAGTGTGTGTGTGAATTTATGAATATATACAATACATATTGATGCATTTTGTGTTTGTGTTCACAGAAATGCAGCAGTCTAAATCAAATAAAGTCAAATGACACTTGCAAAAAAAAAAAAAAATGACAGGCAAAAGAGAAGAAGAGATTAAAAATCCTGTCATTAATGCATTTTAAGTTTTTTTCCTGGTATTTGTACTCTTTATAGTCAGTAGATGTTAAAAAACTGCCAGATTCACAAATGCCCTCTGAAATTTCATGGAAATACAGCATAAGTTAATGGGACACTGCAGATGTAATTGTTTCATGACTGCAACTCTAAAGAATTTAGAACTTCGTTTCTTATTTTAGCCCCTTAACAGTATTAGATTCTAGAACAAGTTAAAAATATTATATAGGTACTGATGATGTCACTTCTTTTGTATTCCTTGTAGAGCTGAATTGTGCAGCTGAAACTGTATAAAAGCTGAGGAATTACTGTGTCATTTGAAGTCAAATTTATTATGCTTGAATTTCTGCAACTGTAGGTTCTCACAGGACTACTGCCCTCCAGGCTTATGGAAACAAAACACACTGCTGCTAGCCAGGAGAGATTAGTAAACATATTGCTTGTGCTTCTGGAAAACCATCACTGGGTTCTCTCCCAAAAGAAGGAGTTCTGCTCGGTATTTTAAGTAGCAGCTGCTCAGCATGCTAAAAGACCCTGCACATATTTATTCTGTTTTGCTTTCCACAGAGTTCTTTTCATCTCAGTGACCAACAAGAGTGGGACAGAAGCAGAAAGCTGACATTAAGCTGAGTAGTTGCTGGCACTTTCCAGAGCAGAAAACAGCCCTAGAAGAATTAGGCGATATTTTAGGAAGTTTCTTACTTGCTCTATCACTTCTCCCGAATTCATACACACATATGCTTTCTCACTCTGTCCCACTGAAAACACACATATGTACACAAACAGAATCACAAAATTACAGAATGTGTAAGGAAAGGGGCCACAGCAGATCATCCTGTCCAATCTTCCTCCTCTATCAGGGTCATCCTGGAGCTCATGGCACAGGATAGTGTCCAGACAGCTCTTGAATATCTCTGGTGAGGGAGAATACACATTAACTTGGGCAACCTGTTCAGGTGCTCAGTCACCCAAACAGTAAACTTCCTGTTCATAGTCAAGTGAAATTTCGTGTGCATCAGCCTCTGCCCACATGTCCTGTTGCTTAGCCCCATCAAGAAGAGCCTGGCTCCATCCTCTTGACGCCCTTCCTTCAGACATTGGGGTTGCCTCTCACTTGTCTCTTCTTGAGGTTGAACAGGCCCAGCTCCCTCAGCCTTTTCTTGTAAGGCAGATGATCCAGTACCCTCATCACCTTTGTGGTCTTCCACTGGACCCACTCCATGAGCTCCAGGTCTCTCTTGCACTGAGCCCAGAAGTGGACACAGCACTCCAGACATGCCATACCAGGGCAAAGTAGAGGGGCAGGATCACCTTCCTCCAAGTGCTAGCTCTTCCTAGTGCACCCCAGGATACCACTGGCCTTCTTAGCCACAACGGCACTGCTGGCTCATGGACAACTTGTTGAAACTAGCTGGGAAGTATCTGCCCCTTCATCCAAATCATTAATGAATAAGTTAAACAATACTGAGCCCAGTATTGAACTTTGAGGACATAACTTGTGACAGGCCTCCAGCTAGACCCTGTGCCATTGATAAAGACTTTCTGGGATCTCCCACCCAACCAGTTCTCAATGAACCTCATTATCCCCTCATCCAGTCCCCAATTCCTTAGTTTGTCTATGAGGATGTAGTGAGAGACAGGATTGAAAGACTCAAAGAAATCAAGGTAGACAATATCCATTGTGCTCCATCCAGGCAGCTGTTACATCATAGAAGGCAAACAGGTTGCTTAAGCATGATTTATCTTTAGCAAATCCATGCTGACTGGTCCTGAACACCTTCTTGTCATCCATATGGATAGAGATGGCTGCCAGAATGAGGCACTCCATCCCTTTCCAGGAACTGTGATGGTATGTAATCATCTGGGGAGAGTTAGATGTTTTCCAAACTGGAGTGATGCTGGAAACCCTCCTAATTGTCTCCAGAGGACAGCCATAGGATTTTAAAGGATTTCTTCTGAAAAGGTTTTTGGAATGTCATTCATATGACTAAGCTGCTTACTAAACAACCACACATGCCCATGCAAAAATCATGAAAACAAAATAGTCCAAATAATTATGCCTTCCTCACACCAGCTTTAGGTTACAGTCTCACTGAAAGATTTGAAGAAAATCACTGCAAACATAGATTCAGAAGAACACAAAGGAAATAGAAATGTCTTACTCAAAAATTTTTCCCTTGTTCTATTTACTATTTTAAAATATATTCCTATGGTTGAACAGACTAGGAAAAGCCTCTGCTGAATTTGACGAGCACCTTTCCAGTGGGGCTAAAATTAACTGTGATTTACCTTTTCTGACCATATCTCTAGACTATGGGTCTAGATATGTTGTAAGAGTAAATAATTGAAGAGAATAGTGAAGTGTGCTTTGATACCCAAGGAAAAAAATCCCTCTCCATTAGGGAGGTACATCTGAGAAATACATGGGCAGTGCTGTTTGTGTATGAGAAGACTGATGACCATGAGTGAATAAACAAGATTAAAAAAACAGCAAATGTATGTGATACAATCAAATAATCATGTAAGAACTTTAAACTTTGACTTTAAAAGTCAAAGGTTGCACTCTAGAATGGGACTTTTAAATAAAAGTTCTTTTTAATTAAGAAATTTTCATCCCTAATATTCATCTGCTTAAGATAAAATGTTGGAATGTGGGAAGGAGAAGTTGAGAAAAGACAGAATTGGGGAAAAAGATGAGGAAAGATGAGAGATGTGTGAGATTTCAAAGTTCTTGATAAGAGTTATACAGGAAAATAAAATGAAAAGATAACAAATCCAGCAAAGAAATGTCTTGGGTTGAGAATGAAAACACTTGAGTTGAGGAGGCATCTGAAAATACTCTTCTCATAAAAGAAAATTTGAAGATTAATTTCACTAAAATTGGTTTGTAAGAGCTGGAAATGAATCTGTTAAGCACAAATGTTCATAGCAGTTGCTACAAGATTTAAAATATGAAACTATCCTCTTGAACTGATATAGCAAAATAGCTGGAGGCTAGGAGAAAGAAAATCATACTATCCTAATTTCATGTATGACCAGAAAAGTCTAGACAGGGAGAAAAAAGTTTTTTGATAAATTTATCCTGAAAATCATGTTTTGTGGAGGATCTAAAGAGAGACAAAATTAATTTGAGTCCAGAGAACAATGGTTTGCCATTACTTCAGGAACAGAAACCATGTCTATAGATGACCTATCGTATCCACTAGGCAACAGCCCCTGGGTCTTCTGATGCTTAGTCTAAAAATAACTTTGGCCCTCTATTTACATAAGTATCATCAAAAATATGCAAACAACAATGAACTTCAAGGAGTTGATGCAATCAAAAAACAGGAAGTTCCATTAATGTGAATAGGCTAAATTGGATTCAAAGTTCATGAGTAGCAACCAAGGATCACTATCTGAGAAACAGAGCCTTGACATAGACGACTTTTTTCTGCAAAAGTATAACTTACACTGAGGAAGCAGTCTAAGTTACTTGCACCTGACGCTTTCACATATACAGATAAAAATTACAGAGGGCTCTAAAAAAAGTGTAGATTAAATTCTTCAAAGCCAGTCATACATCTGTGTTGAATTTTCAGGAAGAGCCCTGGATGCAGGGCTCTTTAAATGGGCATTGGTTCATTAGTGTGTATAGAAATACAGACTTCTTAGAAACATTTCCATTTATTTTTATTTTCCATTGAAATTAACTATATTTATTGTCAAACATTATCTTTGAAAATATTCCAAATGGTACTTTGAAGCTATATTTTGGTAGCTGAGGTATAAATAAGCTCTGTGCAAAATGTGTAATAGAGTCTTCTTTTCTCCTTCTTCCAAATCTGGTAGCTGGGGAGTTAATAGTTCTTGGAAAAACACAAACTCCGTTATGCCAAATTTTATAACAGTCTTGCAGCAAAAATGACTTTTTTTTCTGAAGTGTTAGGGAAATGGCATGGTCTCAAACATTACTCATGGCACCAGTAAATTAAGGAAATAAATGCTGTCATCTGCTATCCTAATCCTCCAGTTCTCTGTCATTTTAGGAGGAGAAATTATCATCATACAGTATCCAAAAAGCACTAATTTTATAAGGAAAAATGGATTAAGTTTTCTTATTTACATGCTGTGAATATGTGATGGCACACAACTACAGCAGATGGATGCGTCTCATTACAAAGCTAGCACTCTTGGAAGTTCAAAGTACAAATTTGTTTAAAAGAGGAATAAAATGGAAAGGAATGCAATATATAATGCTAAGATTCAGTTCCCATGATAAACAGTTTAGAGAAAAAAAAATCTAAATTAGGTATAGAATTATTTGGCCTCATCAATCCGTAAGTAGTTTGGGTTACAAGTTTCTTTCATCTCCTCATAGCAAATATAATTTAGTTGTGCATATCTTCAATATTACACAACTAAATTTGTGTTAGGGGAAAAGGAAATGGGCCATTTTCCTCTTTTAAACCATATACCTAATCCTAGACCTAGAAATAATTGCAGAATTATAATTTCAGTAATTGCTCAGCACAGTTAAAGATATCTCAGAGGTAGTAAAGTACCAAGAAGATGATGTGTTGAGCACATTATTTACAGAATCACAGAATATTCTGAGTTAGAAGGGACCCACAAGGATCGTTGAATCCAGCTCTTCAGTGAATTTCCCATACAGGGATAGAAACCACAACCTTGGTGTTATTAGCACCATGCTTTATCTTGAAGCCTAATGACATGTTTTTCCTGAAGGTTTTCTCTTTGTGTTATACAGACAGCCTAAACTTGTTAGATTTGCAGTAAAATCTCCAAGGAAGCTGGAAAAAGTTTTTGTTTTATTGAAAATAAAATAAAACAACCAAACAAACAAACCAAAAACTATTTCTCCCAAATGTCTGGGATCTTGGACTTTTAACTGCTTTCTCAGTTTTCTTCTGCAGCATGTACCAGCATAAAATAAAGGACATTTATATGCATTTTCTTAGTATTTTTTTTTTCTTCAACATTTTTCTTTTTCCAGAGGCCATTCTTCACTTTGAAAAAACAGTCCAACCAAACACCTTTGAGCTAATCAGTAATAGTGTACTAGTCAACACATACAGCTTTGAAAAAAAAAAAAAAAAAAGTATGATAACTTCAGGGTCTAATCCTGACAAGAACTTTGCAAGTATAGATTTTTCTTGATATTGTGTATTTTGGACTTGTCATTAACATTCTGTTGCCAAAAATAATATACTATCTACATCAAAATAATTCTCTTCCTATTTTGCATGCTTCCCAGGTCTTTAAACAAATCCTGTAGATGTTTGGACTTTGCATTTTTTATTATGTTTTTTCATGTATTATTAGTTTGAGAAGCTGTTCTAATTATAATACTTATTATGATGAAATGGATTTGGTTTAGCCTGTTAGGAAAAAGGGCTGTTGTGTAATTACTGATACATACGTGATCTTTTCCTTGAACCATGCAATTCCTGCACTCTAATTAGGTCTCCATATCTCATTTGCATAATTTTTTAATACTCTGATGGAATTGAATATTCTGCTCTCAGGACTGGTGAACAGTTCATTATCGGCACTAAAGGAATTAGAAATTCATTGTGAAGACAGCTCTCACTAGTGCCAGTCTTTCTGCTGCATCCCAACTACTCTATTCTGTTGAACAGGAAGTTTCACCTCTCTGTGGCCTCTTGCTTCTGAATATTCAAGCTGCTTATCAACAACAAATTTACCAGCTCAGCTTCTCAAATAATTTACAGTGAAGGAAATATTCTAGCGCTCAGCTGAATGAGATATGGAAAAGTGTGATGAGTGAAGGATGTTTAGAGGTCTATAGGCTATTTTTAGTTCATCTCCACATTGACATATTATTTCCTGAAGCTTCCTCTTATCTATGTCCTTATATGGAATTCCTTACCATGGTATCTCACGGTTTCTGTTTCTTTGGGCATTATTAAAAATGAGAGAAATCCTGATCTAGGCAATTCTAACCTGCAGTCACAGAAATTGATATCTGTACCTTGTACCCTTGCTCAGAAAGAGGCGGTCCCAAGGGCAGAACAAAACAGGAGAGATGTGGTGGGCATTTTAAGCACATGGCAGTGGCAGCAGCATGACTTGCTTTAAATTAACCTGCAGGGTTTCTTCCTTCAGTCTTTTCCCTCCTATTAAGGGCTGCCCCACTCTTTCAGCACCTTACAGATTTTTGGTTTTCTAATATTACCTGAAATTGGTATTTTTGTCTGAAGTCTGCCAGTGAAAGTTCTTTTGATTACAATTATAATTTCCTGGAACATAGAAGTAAATTATCAAAGCTGTTAAATCCATTACTCTGATATTTCATGTAGCCTAGATGCTGAGAGAGTTAAACTAGTAATCTAACCCTTGAGAAAGGATATTTTGTATACAAATATATGAATCACACCTTTTGCTCATTACAATATCATATTTTGAGATATTCAGAAGAGTCCAAATTCTTTTTTGCTAAACTCTCTCCATCAGAGCAAAACCTCACATATCTGTTCCCAGGTGTTATTTTTCCTCTCATTACACTACAAATATCTTGATACTTCAGGATTTCTTAGGAAGAGGCCTTTTACAATGCATTTTTCTTTTCATTTACTTTTTTACTTATAAAATTAAAGCCAGTTGGGTACTGTATATCAGAAATAGTCTGGCCAGCAGGACTAGAGTAGTGATCGTCTTCCTGTTTTCAGCACTGGCGAGGCCACACCTCAAATCCTGTGTTGAGTTTTGGGCCCCTCACCACAAGAGGACATTGAGGTGCTGGACCACATGCACAGAAGGGCAATGAAGCTGGTGGAGGATTTGGGGCGTGAGTCTGATGAGGAGTGACTGAGGGAGCTGGATTTGTTTAACCTGGAGAAAAGGAGGTTTGGGGGAAACCTTTTTGCTCTTTGCAATTGCTTGAAGGGTGATTGTAGCCAAGGGGAGCCTTTTCTCCCAGGTAACAAGTGACAGGATAAGTGGAAATGGCCTCAAGCTGTGCCAAGGGAGGTTTGGATTAGACATGAAGTAAAATGTCTTCACTGAGAGGGTGGTCAAGCATTTGAACAGGCTGTTGAGGAAGTGGCAGAGTAACAATCCCTGGAAGTTTCCAGATAACATGCAGATGGGGCATTTCGGACACACTTAAAGCATGGTTTAATGGTGGACTTGGCAATGTTGGAATAATGGTTTGACTTGATCACATTACAAATCTTTTCTAACCTTAATGAGTCTGTGAATAATAGCCTCAAGTAAATTTGTGTAACTCCGTTAAAGCTCTTAACACCTATGGAATCATACCCTCCAGCAAGGAATAATTATATATTTCTGTCTTACTACACTGCGGAAACTCATCATGCATTGCTGTAGAAGAGGACTGGTTATGTATATGAATATGATAACATTATTGAAATGTTGGACCCTTAGATTTTTTTTAATGGACTCTTATATTGCTTTATTTCAGTACTTTACTATTTTACAGTGATGATGATGAGCATTATTACCAGTTTTTAAGACTGTGCTATATCTTAAATATATTTAAACTGTACATATATTATCAGAGAGCACCAATGCAACCAAAGTCAATGGGGAATCCTTGTTAATCTCAGTGATTTGGGGTCACACTGGGACAGAACTACATTTTCATATACATGCTTTCCAAACTGAAGTGAGACTTCCTCTCAATGGTCTCACTTCACAGCTCATAAGCACAATAATTTGAAAAGAGCAGCAGCTATACTTATGGAAGGAAATTAAACTAGTTATTACCTCTGGTAAGTACTTTCTATTTCACATAGCTTCAGAAATGTAGTGTCCATTAAAACCTTTTATTATGAACCCGCTAATTAAATACTTTGCAACTATTGTTTACAATTTATTCATCAGGAAGTTGATGCAAATTTGCCGGTTTCCATTAATGCTCTTTGATGGTAAGGTAGGTGTATTGTCTGCATATATCTGACCAAATTAAAATTTTAATTACTCCCTTGTGTTCTCCCATTTCAGTTGTTTGGTGAAGCAGAATATTTATATGTGGATTTCAAATGGCAAAACAATAATTTAAGTGTGTCAAAATCATAGGAAGGGAATGCATTCTAAGACATTCAACTACACAGAGATCTTGTGAATCTCAGAAACTTGCTATTGTCTGCAAACAGAGAAAAAAAAAGCCATTGTATTAAAAGTATTGATAAAATAAGTCCATTTCAATTATTTAATAATTTGAATGTCCTTAAGCCTTTCCCATCTGTATGGTTCTCCAGTAGTAGGCAGTCACTAGCAAAACAGCTTCTTTTAAGCTTTTTGATGGCAGGTATGAGCATGCAAGAGAAAACTCTTCATATAAACGAGAGAGGAAAAGAGACTTAGTCAGAGAAAAGAAGATAAAGACAAAAGTTTATAAACCTGAAATCTGTAAAGATCTATGCAAAAAAATATTGTGCAGTTACATTAATTAATGTATAATTTTGAAAAATCAAAGTCTTCAATTATCAAAAGAAAATGCATTTAGAAAGAGTTTGGCATCTTGGAAAAAACAGCAGGGCAATTTAAACCAGTTCCCCATAGCCAAGTCTTTTAGCCATTTTCATAACTTCTTTGAGTACCCTCCTTAAACCAATTCAACATAAAACTATTAACAACAAAGTGTTGAGAAAACTTATTTCTCAGCTTACTAGCAACCTTATTCTTTTTCTCAACAGTTCTCATACATTTGCCAGATTATATTTTTCTTTCTCATGAGAAGATGTCGTGCCTCCTTGGTGTTTACCCAGGTGATCATTTATCAGAGAAGACTCTGGGAACTCCAGCTTTCCAGTAGCTCCTCTCTCCAGGAAGCTGCTTCTCATCTTCCTAATTCCATGTACCAGGCTTACAAGCCAGGAAGAAGTTGTGGTGCCGACATGCAGGAAATGCTCTCATGCAAAGGAGAGAGGGGATGGGGCTTATCACTTCTTCTCATGTCTTCTCCCTCCACCTCCCCACAGCACAACTCATGTGAAAGGAGCCCTCAATAGGAATCACAAGTGGCCACCTACTTGATTTATATTTTTTTTTACCTGCAAAGAAGAATAATGTCCTCTGGAAACCTTCACTAGGCTAAACAGGCCAAGATCTTTCAACCTGCTCAGACAAGAGCCTCTCCATTCCTCATCACCCTCTTTATTCTCCAAAGAGAGATTCATCTGCACCTGACACCACACTTAACATGTTCTGGGTATTGGAAGGACCCATCTTATTTCATCAAAATATGACCACAGTGAGCATGCCTGTTTGTATTATCCTACCCAAAACTAGACACTGAACATGGCCAATAATATATTCCACATAATGGAAAGAACTCCTTGTTTTCAGTATCCTTCAAAACAGGATTATTGTCCAGTAAGTAATATTTTTAAGTGTTAGTTGTTGCAATTGTTTAACATTTCCCATGACCACGGTAACCCTAGATAAGCATTCAGTATTTAAATAGCATGCAAATTATAAAATGCAACTTTCTCATTTTCATAATAATGAACATATCAGCTGTAGCCTAATTGCTAAGACAGAACAACACTCCTAATTATATCCATTGTGAATTTTTGCTTTTGGATAGTGTATGAAGTGGCTTTGTATGTTTATAAATTGTTGGATCCAGGTGAGCTTCAAATTTCTACAAGCTGATCTCACATTAGTCCTTTGACCTGTACATTTAATTTGGCATGTAACTACTGTAATCTACATGAAACTAATGAGGTTGCTGTAATTATGCAGGACAATAATCAACAGCTACTTTATTGTTGGAGAGTGTATTAAATATATGCAAGATATGAACTGAGAAAAGCTTTTTGTTTCAAAAAACCATACAATGCGTGTACACACATTTTCTCAGAAAATAAAAAAGATTGTAAACAGACATGATAAATGAAAAAGGACTAGGATCATCAGTTATTTTGATCTAGTCATCTGAAAATTAGAAAGAAATAATTCTGCATATTAATGCAAAGAGAAATATAGAGCTCAAGTAGAATCCACAGTAACAAACAGCAACAGAAAAGCAGCAATCACTCATCTGTATAGTGACTTTTCACTATACTAAGGCTGAGCTAGAGCCTTTCTCCCAAACTGTGATTCCATGTACTGGAAAACCGCTGTCTGTCCTGATACACTCATAGAACTGACACAGGAAAAATGTGCTGCAGTGTGACAGAGAAGCCAAAGGCCTCCTAGAAGACACACTCAGATGCATTCACCAGTGGCATCAGGAGAAGAATCAAAGTAAAATGTTTATGTTGAGATAAGAACAGTTTAATAATTCAAATTAAAGTAAAATACAGTAATAATTGCAAATAATAATAACAATGATTATCAAAAGGTAAAAAAACATGTGATGCGCAACCCAAGTTTTCACCACCTGCAAGACCCCCCTTCCCAAAACCAGACTGACCCCCCTTCTGGATAACTCCCCCTAGTTTATATACTGGGCATGACATTGTGTGGTGTGGTATATCCCTCTGGTCAGTTCTGGTCACCTGTCACAGTTGTGTTCCCTCCCACTTTGGATTTTTTGCATACTACCTCACTGGCAGAGCATGAGACAAGAAAAAAAAGTTCTTTACATAAGATAAACACCATTTAGCAAATGCTGTCAACAGCATTCTCATTCCTAATCCAAAGCACAGCATTGTAAATTACTAAGAAATTAGCTCAACCTTAGCTGAAACCCAGTGATGATGACCCCAAAGAGGTAAAAAGAGTGGTTCCAGTTCCTTCTTTTACTGGTATTTTACCAAAAATGTTACTTTGTTACTTTGGTCAGTAATGTTATAGTTAGCACATTATATGTGGCAGCTAGAAATATACTTTGATTCATTACAGTTATTTGACTCATCAGTTAAAACTGTTGAGAGCTGTCTTTCTTCTTTCACAGGGCAGGAAAATGAATTACTAGAAGTCCTAAGTTCTTGTTATAAAAGTGCTGCTATATAAATTACAGTAGTGTCATATGTTAGCATTTGAGGTAATGCATCTGGCAATATCTGGTTACACAAAACTATCCACATGGATTATTATAAGGCTGAATAAATTATTTGATCTTTACTGTCCACACAAGCTGTTAAGTACATATTTCATTTGCTTGAATCTAGGTGTTATTCTACATTGTTCTTTCCTGTCCTACTCCTTTGTTCCTACAAACACTCTGTGCCTATCCATGTCAGCAATGTGCAACAAGGAAGTGTTGAATGCAGGAAGCAACTGCTCAGAACACATAGGCAGTGCTTTATCATCTTCAGTGGCTCCACCTGTAAAGTCCAGTAATTGAATTCACACACTAATGCACTCAAATAGTCTCATGCAGTGCTTCTAAAAGAGAGTGGTGACACTCCTGGCCCCAGAGTTTTCCACTCATACGGCATACAATGCCTTTCATTTCTCCTGAAGTGCCATGTCAAGCAATAGTGTTTCCAAGTGCTTCATGAAAGGGGCAGACCAGGATACAGCTGAATGACAGAGGATTGTATCAGCTCAAATCTCCAAGTTATTTAATATTCAGCATTTCAGCCCTGTTCATTGTTCAGACTTCAAGGGAACTTTTGCAAAGTCCTGTACGGTCTTTTCAATTTGCCTTTCAGAGCCAAGTTTCAAATTAAAATTAATGGTGTCAAAAGAGTGTAAATGACCTACCTTCTTCATGCTTCCCCTCTGTGATCATCACCCACTGTGTACTGAGGGTACTGTACTTTTAAACTTAGTGGCCTCTGTAAATATATCTTCCTTTATGAGACCTAAGGTAGAAAGTTGTTCAGCTACTAAGTCAGTTATCTCCAAAGTTAGTAATAAATAAATGATGAATAGTACAGTTCGATGTATAAAGTGTCTCAGAGTGATTCTGTCACCTAACAATACCCACAGACCCAGTGCCCAAAACAGATGTGCCCTCTCCTTCACGGTGTCTGCATTCTGTTGCTATTGCAGTTAAATGCAAAATCATGCGATTAAAGTACATTTGCAGTTTTGCCCTTTGATCCCAAAACTACATTGACCTAATTTTTTGTTTGGTTAGTGCAGGTTTTTTTTCAAGCTTTGTTTTTTTGGCGTGGAGGTGAGAGGCTCTATTTACTCATATATATTAACCACAGCACTTTAAAATATATAATGAATCATTTCTTCTAAAGATTTTTTAATCTTTACCAGAGATGATGAAGTTTGTTCACTCTACCCCAAGTAAATATATTCTCTTTCTCTCGCAGATCTGCTCATTATATTTCTGTTCAAGACTGGAAAAGAGCAGCCTCTCATCAGCCATTTGAACTTGTGGAAAAGAGCAAGGTAGAATTACACATAAAGAGCAATAAAATTCTTTATATACAGATTTGTGTACGTTATCAGTTTTTAAGTCTCTTTTATCTCCACCAGAACAATGCAGAAGAGCTTTAGGAATCTCAATGTTGTCCCAAAAATGAAACAGTTTACTTTTTTATTACCACTTCCCATTGTTATTATCTATGTACATCATACTAAAAACCTCTCAGAGAGATACTTTATTTTAAAAAAAAGACCTTAATAAAGAAATAAAGCTAGATATGACATCCATCCTCTGGTGAATACTCTAGAGTACATGACAAGAAAAGAAAAAACATTGTGTTTCAGAGTTTTTTTTAAAAGTCTAGATTTGGTTCTGCTACAACACGTAAATTGTGCATTAGCACACACTTATTCAGTCTGAGTAGTTTGCACTTGAGCCATGACTGTCAAAGAGCAGCATGCCTAACACAGAAAAAGTGCCAGAGTACTGAGGAGGACTGAGTTAGCCATGTGCCAATGGTAATTATTAAACCACAATGCTGTGCATTATTCAGGTTATTTAAACAAGATTATTACAGGCAGAAAGGGTTAACATGCAAAAACAAAGGAGCACGATGGAACCATGCATCACCTGTGCCTGGTACCACTGCCCACGTGAACAGCTCTTGCATGTGTTGATGTGATTAATTTTTGAAGCACAGAGGATATGTAGCAAGATTATTCATTCAAAATTAACATGAACTTAAATGTGGTACTATTCTTAGACTTTTTTATTTTCACTGAGCATTTGGATGACATAGATTATGTAATCTATAACACCATATTTGCTTTTACTGAAATGTTCAAATACATGCTATAAATCGTATGTTCACTCACGTATGTCATAATACATGATAATTTCATATTGTCCATTCATAATAATTTCATATTGTCCATTTTAGTCATATGAATGACACAATGTAGCCATCCTGAAATGAGCCAAATTTACAAACAACTTCAGACACAAAAGGTGGGGTTTTGGTGACATAACTGTATTCCAACACTGATTGTCTGAAAAAGATTTAATTTAATTACCCTCACCTTTCTGGTGTTAGCTAGCATGCACAGGTTACACAGTCAATTTTTAAAGGATATCTGAGTAATAATACAAAATTAAAAACATGGACTAGTAGTAAAACTAGTTTCCTGACGCCTTAAGTTTTAGCTTTCGTATTTTCCAGATTAGTGTATAACTCTGAACTTTATATAAAGTGTTAGCAAGTTCTCCTCACAGTTTAGTTAGACAAAACAATCCTTTTCCAGCCTGGGACACCATTGCAGCTTCAGGCCCAAAAAGTATAAACAACAGGGAATTTAGGAGAGCAATCTGGGAGGATGGGACTTGATAGCCTGAAGCTGTAATTGGACAATTAACCCCAGTATGTAAATGGACCAAAACTTATAAAAGTGTGAAAAGGTGTGACCCAGGGTCCATCTTGGGTGTAGCCTTGGTCAGGCCCTTGTACTGCCCAAGTGTATCCTTTGAAAGCCTTTTAATAAATGCCTACTTTATTCCTTTTACATTGTCTAGCCTCTGTTCTAGATAGCCTCTCAAGGCATCATTCCAAGAAAGCCTGTAGCTTGCAGGAAGTCTATGTGTTATTTAGTGTTACACAGAGTACTGGGGAAGAAATTAATCAGCCAAACAGCTTGCCTGTACAGATTTATAGGCTGCTTCTGAGTAATATGTAGTTTGTTCACTTTCTCTTTGCCAGCCATTATCTAACAGTGCTAAGTCTTCCTAATTAAAGAGATAATCCTTTAACTGTGAAATCTATATTCTATTAATTTTCTCTATTTATTATTCAAGCTCTCTTTTTTAAAGATGAGTCTTGGTTTTCACTCTAGGTTGATTATTAGTTTCATCAAGGGAACTCTTTCAAAGCTTCTCTCTAAAAGGAAACATGTTCAATAAAATTAAATTACTTATCTGGAAAAGGATAAACAGCTTTTTAATATTAAAGTAGATTGACATAAAACAGTAACACAAATCCTAATTTAAATATAAAGCATAGTAAAATTTTCTCTACATTCTTATTTGACTCTTTTTCATGTACGTTTTCAGGACACAGATATTTCTGATCAAATACATTTTCAAATACTGATGATCAAACTTCTGATTTCATGTTCTTCTTGGAGCTCTGTACTGACAAAGTATAGTACAATAGCTTTGAACACTCTGGAACTTAAACTCTCTCTTCAGAGACAGGTGAAGCTAATTCTAAAGAAGAAATAGCTGTGTCCAGCCTTGCTCTAAAACAAGGCCTTTTTCTGAGAGCAAAGTGTTGCCAGTGGGACAAGACTGTGCTGAATGCAGCAGGAGATTCGCAGGTTCTTCACACTCTTGCTCACTGTGCAGCAACTTCCAGTTTCAGTTAAGAGTTTAATTAAAGTTGAGACTTACATGCTACCACAGAGAGACAAGGGTTATTGAGCCCCCAGCATCACTTGTGTCACGTACCAAGGATGCATAGCACAGTGCCTGAGCAATAACACATGTAATGCTTATTCACTGGAAATTGAAGGTCAAGCTCAGGCAACACAGTGACAGTGTTTGTCATGGCTGGAAGTCAGAGCTACGGCAACAGGAAATGTTAACTGACTTGACAATTTGCTTTTGCTCAATTCACTCATGAAGTTAACATGGCACGTTCAACAGCACTTACCAGTCAGTCAGCCAGACAGGCCATTAAAGCACATCTATTTTCCCTCCTGTTTGCACCAGCTGCTTGCTAAAATAATACTAAGTAGTAAGATAAGGCAAAAATAGTGCTCGCAATTAACCCTCACTAGGCATTTTTGAATGAAAATCCTTGCTATTTTTAATTTAGAGTATGTGTTAAAATAGGTAAAAATAGACTGCTACTCCACAGCGACAACCTTAGAGGCTAAACAAGTTTTTTAGAGCAAATCTTTGTGCCAGCTGAAAGGCAGGAAGAGAAAATTCTCACACTTGCTAAATTCTGTGCACTTCTTTCTCATCTGTGTATGTAGCAGTGTCTTATAACAAGAGCAGATATATATATATATCTATATATATATATATTAACAAGGCCTGCAAACAAGATATAGGTCAGCTTTTTATTTGGGCAGGACAGAGAATGAGAAAAAAATAATATTCCTGTTGAATTCTGTGTTTGTATGATTGAACCAAGGAAGTAAAGATACATTAACCTTGCTTTCTTTATTTAGGATTTTGTCACTTTTCTTGTTTTTGCCATGGGGAATGAGCTAGTT
Organism: Onychostruthus taczanowskii; assembly: GCF_017590055.1. Classification (NCBI taxonomy): domain Eukaryota; kingdom Metazoa; phylum Chordata; class Aves; order Passeriformes; family Passeridae; genus Onychostruthus; species Onychostruthus taczanowskii. The sequence goes on from NW_024504566.1 coordinate 1,048,411, forward strand.
TTAATTCATGAAGCCATAGTGAATTTCTTCCTTGCAGCTCCTTCTTCTTTTTGTTTTCATGAGAAAATGTTTAGAAACATCTTCTCATGAAACAGGTCTCCTCTTTGTAAAAAAAAAAAAAAAAAAAAAAAAAAGTGTGAGTTTTTTTTTGTGAAATTTACTTTCTTGTGCCCAGTCTGTTCCATCCTTTAGACTCAGGTTATTTCACATCTCAAAAAAAAGCTACTAGGCCTGTTTTCTGTTCATTAGTTCCTTTCTAAAGAGCACTGTAGCCAGTTGCCACTTCATTTAAGTTCTTAGTCTTTTGACTAGTTTTCCTCTTATTTTACCTCACTCTGAATCTTAGAAGAGTTTAATGGGCTGTTCTGAAGTGATGACCCCATATGAAAAACACTGTAGACTTCAATAGGATTCTTTATTACAAGAGCAGACACATTAAGTGTATTTTTATCCTCCTGCTCTTTTTTGTTCTTTTTTTTTTTTCACCAAAAGACATCTGTTATGTTTCTGAATTAATTGGTTAAAAAAAAGTTCTGGCTCCTCCTTTTTTCTGTGGCAATGTAACTCCACTGGGATTTATCTTTTGCTTATGAGCATCCCCTACTGTCCCTATTAGAACAAGTTGCTCACCATATCAGGATTCTGCATGCAACAATAATGCTAATAAAGACTGATTCCATAATATACATATATACCATAATAACAATGTAATATAATCCATGTAATATCAAATTGATTTTACCCAAATCTATGATTATGGACCCAAACACCAAAGCTGTGAGAGCCAAATTCTTTAAAGGGAAGTAAGAAAATGTTCAGCAAATGTGACCAAGGAAGTTATTAATCAGAAATTCAATTCAGGAGCACTGTGAATAAATCTTTCTGTAAGGAATCAATAAACAGTAATAGCTGTGCCTTTCAGGTTTATACTTTTACAGTAGTTGCTGTGAGATGCTTTAAATAGCCTTAGTTGTATTTCTTCTGTTAGTAGTACCTCGCTCCCCAGATGGCTACAATACAGCACATCAAAACAAACTGCTGCCTTCTGGTGCTTTTGCTCTGTCAGCTGCCTACTTTGCAACACTTGCAGGAGTATGCCAAGTGCCTATCTAACACATATGAGATATGCCAGTACAATACACTGAGATCTGCAATAAAATTTTATTAATGGGTACAAAACCTGTACCTACATTCTGAAAACAGATATCATTATAGCAGCATGTGTAGCAGCCTACACATTCTTCACTTCAGATTTAGATTTATGATTATGAAGATCCCTGAAAACTTCCAATAGACTGGTAAAATATAAATAAAAAAATAAGTAGAGTTGGATCGTATATAATTTTCACAACTCATTTCCATACTGACCATGCAAGAATACTTCAAAATTTATTTTGGCTTCAGTTATGTCCTTACTACCATGGGAAAATTATCTTTAATGATACATTAAAGATAATACTATTTAAAATAGTTTGTCAGTTGCCAGGTAAAAATATCTAGACCAAGACTGACTATTCTGTAGTTGTATAATAGATGTGAATCACTTGAGTGCTAAGATGCAGGTCAGTGATTTAAAGAAAGTGATTGATCCAGTGTAGTGAATGGATTTATTAGAGCACAGTATAAATGGCTGGGTGACTCATTTTCACAATTTTTCTTGACCTGTCAAGTTGTTGTCTTTATGAAGATCAAATATTTATTGTTTCTCATCTTACTCAACATTGCCTTCATGACGCATGCTTCAGCCTAGATATTATCATGTCATCCTTTGTATCTTAGAGGTCTGATGGGTGTAACAATGAAAATTTGAAGACTAAACTGCTTATGGTGACATCAATCACAATCAAAATGCATTGCCATGCCTCTGACCAAGTCACCAAAATACAGCTATGAAGATGAAGGTACCTCACATTAAAGCCAAATAAAAATATATAAAGATTTTTTCCTTTCATTAAATCTGTTGAATAATTGTGTCAAGGGAAAGTTTAACTTGGATTTATCAAAAGGAAAGACGCTTTGTCACAAAACAGAGTTGTTGTCAGCATTGCTCTTTTTCACTGTTGCTATTATTATACAATATGTGCTTACATAGTATGATGATAGTTTAAGCTATTAAGTTTTCCTTTTTTTTTTCTTTAGACTTTCTGTTATATATGTCATAGGGAAAATAAAAACACGATCAAAGCAGCTGAAATTATTTGAAGTGTTTTTTCCTCCAAACAGAGTAATAATTTAAAGCCTTTTTCTTTAAAAGTTTAAAGGTAATGTACTGGCACCAGATATCCCAAAGCATAATATTGAGGTAATGAAGGTTTGAATTAGAATGGTTAACTGTAAGCTTACTTGTTTTCCTTTCACTCTTTTTTATATAAAATAAAAATATTTTCAATCATACAGTGTCAAGCCCTGTATTCATGTGCCCTAGTTTTGGTGTTTAAAATCTTTGCCTGAGTCACACAAAACTCCCTAATGCAGATAAACCAGCATTTTCAGAAGCTGATTCATGTTCTCTATCTTTAGACAACTATCAGGAAAACCACCATATCCTTACAAAGTGTTTGTTTTTCTTGATAATTGATTAACATATGTCTCTGGCTGTGCTAGACATGAAAGCCTAACTCCTGTAAGTCTAAAACTAGGTGAAAATTATTATCCAACCATTCTCTCTTCAGTACAATGAATTATCCTCTGTGTGTGCCCCTCTGAAATATCTAAAATATTAGCTAACATATCTGCTAAAATTGATATTACACATGGTTAGATAAAACAATAATCGGGAACAAAGATGTGACTGTCATATCCATACCAGTATTTTTTTTAAATTCCAAAATCTGCCTCTAAGTGAACAGAGTTTGAAAGATTAGAATGGGAATTTGATAAGATTAAACAAATCCTATATTTATTGCATGTTGTCTGTGGGATTTCAGCTATTTTGTAAAATCATAGAAACACTTGTTGGAAGTTATCTCTGTACATGGCCTACTTTGAGCAATAATCGAGCAAAAGTTCATCTGCTTCGCCTGCATGGAGCAGGACTATTGAGAGAACTAGACTGGTCCAGTCATGGCTTTGTGTGATGCAGTCTTGAACACCTCAAGAATGGAAGAAGACTCCCTGCCTCTCTCCAGGAACTTTTCCAAAGTGAAAATGTACTTACAGTGAAGACTTTTTTCCTAATCTGCATCCTGACTCTCCTAAGATACAACTTGAGGCTGCAGCACTCACCCCCTCCAAGGAGAGTTTGAGTCCACCCTTCTGTAGGTCCCCTTCAGCCACCATCAGTCTGTGACCAAAAAGATGAAGTCAATGGCAACGTATATGCAGCTCACATGCTTTCCATATACTAGTTAAATGGAGGATATTTCTGCTTCTGCTTTCTAAATTTGGGGCTTCAAGGAAAAGAGTAGAGTAGCAGTTGCAAACTTCTTTAATTTCTTGCTGAATTCTACAATATAAAGTCTTTGCTGAAAGAATTTTACTTGCAAATTTCTGATTTTTTTTCTGATTGAACAGCTCAGACCAATTTAAAATTAAATAAATCCATCTCAGAAGTGACAAAAAGTGCTGAAGCATGAGTAAGTGAGTGAGTCAGTATCAGCTGACTAAACTCAGCTATACACTCATTTTCTACAACAAAATTCAATCAAATTCCCCATATACTGAGTAGTCCTGCTGCTATTACTGCTGTTAATTCTACTTCTGATGTAAATAAAGAAGATAAAGGAAGTGTTTTATCACCTCATAATGATGGTGCTGCTTGCACAGTAAGGAGCATTTATTCTGGTTCAAAGCACAATATTTCAAATGTACAAAATACTGCTTGTTGTAAGAAGAGTAAACCTATATGAAATGCTTTAGCAGATGTAGGTAGTAGATTTCTACAAGATTCGTGTCACACAGAAACACAAAAATAAGAACACTGAATAAGAAAATAAAGATATGGCTGCCCTGAAATGTAAGTAGGTCTTGAGAGCAGCGTACTTTTTATTCAATGATTATTTTGAAAACAGAGGATAAACTTTATATGCAAAATAGACACACATTACATCCCAAATATTGTCTGTCTTTGTGAACATTGGAACAGTACTCTTTGTCAGAAGTATTCACAGAAAGGGAGGTTTTAACTTTCAAGTTGATAAGTATAAATTATTATGTGACTTTGTAAATCTTTAGAGTACAGAGTCTTGAATATTAGACTACAGAGTTTTGAATATTTTTTCCAATCAAATGGTAAAAATCATTCTGGTTGGTTTATCAAACTAATAGCCAACAAATAAAAAAAGCTACTAAGAAACCTAACAAAATACAGAAGTACATATTTGTTTTTAAAATCATATTTGTTTTGAGTAACTCATTCTTCTAAAAAACTGTGATCTTTTAATGACGTTTTACAAGGACAGAATACATTAACTATTGTGTGCTGTTTGAGACAATACAGCTGTGATGTCATAGCTAAAAGAGATATTTTCACCTCCTCGGGTGGTGACAGGCATTGCTACTGTGTAACATGGTTTCCTCCCTAACCAAGATAAAGAGAAATTCTGTGCATGCTCTAGAAAACAAAAACAAAAACAAAAAAAACAAAAAAACAAAAAAAAAAAAACAAACAAAAAAAAAACAACAAAAACCACCACACACACACACACACAAAAAAAAAAAAAAAAAAAAAAAAAAAAAAAAAAAAAAAAAAAAAAAAAAAAGCTGAGTGAGTTATTTCAGCAGTTTGGGAATAAAGGCACAATTTACAGTCCAATCAATCCTTCTGACCATGATGGTTAATAGCTGGCACTAAAATGGACCATGGACTATCAGCTGGCCCTGAGGGCAAGCAGCACGCCATGGCTCTTATCCTCGTGGCTCTAGTCTCACCCTGCCAAAACAACATGGCCTCATCTTTACTGACTTTGGGAATGCTCCCTGGTAAATATTTCTTATTTAAAAGACTCAAAATTAAGCAAAATTCAAAGGTGTGTGATATCTTTACATCAGCACCTCATCCACTTGCACCCAAACCAAATAGCAAGCAAGTCTACTGTCAGAGACAAGTGCAGGTGCTTTCACTGGGAACACAAAAGCAAACCCCTGCTTTTCTCCTTGAATTATGAATATCCCACCACTCTGTGTGAAAGAAAGGGAACCATTAGTCATTTTGCCAGGCAAAGCTTGATTTTGGAAAATCAGAAGTAGCAATTAATGCTATCATTGTATCACCTTTTTTATTGAGAATATGTCTTGGATAAAATCAGGATAAAATCAGATTGCCAAGGACCTAAGTAAACCAGACTTGGTCAAAGAAACTTGGATTCTCTAGTCATGTAAGTTAATTGGTCACTTGAGTTGAAAAACTTGCAGGTTTTAGAATATTAAATGAATGAGATTTTGGTGAAGACTTTCAAGAACAAATCAGGAAGTTGATGTGGAAACCTGATACCATTTCAGATAGGATTATATGATGATGCTGCCTCCTGTAACAAGGCATTTGTATTAGGATCAAAGAAGTCTCTCATATATGCATGTTTTCTTCTTTTTCTGCTTTTAAAAACACACTTCTATTTCTGTGTAGAAAAAAAAACATTCCTCATCTCCCTTCAGCATGAATAGAATCTGAAATAGCAGGAGCAGTATTTTGGTTTTGATTTTTCTATCACTACTGCCCAATAATTTATGTTTTAAATTATATATGAACAGTCTCTCAAAATTAATGCCACTATTTTATTTCTAAGGACTACTTTATACATAGTGAGCTAAACTCTATAGCTCTTATAATAAAACGAGCATTTGCATTAGAAAAATATGTTTTCTCTTACTGATGACTGCCTTTTTTCCTGAGATGATTTGCACATGTCTATTTCTTCTAAGGAGAGGAAGATGTAGTTAGCTAGCATAAGCTAAAGCATCTGGATTTTAAAAATGCACACAATAGTAGACAAAACTTCATTGTCACAGGGTGATTCATTCTATGCTTTATTTCCTTCTAACAATTTTCTAATTAAAGTCTGGAGTTTTAAAAGTATTTTTTGTTCTGAAATTGCATAGCAGTGATGGAGCCACAAGAGGTTTCCAAGGTGAACACTATGTGAACACTTCAAACACTTCAAACACTTAAACGTGTATAGTCTCTAAACTTACCTTCACCATTCCTCAGCAGTCCTTTGTTCCATCTTCCTTAAACCAGCAATAGTGCTTAAGGAACCATGCAACAGCCAGACTGAGTTAACTTAAGCTTTCCACCACCACCACTTTATTTTTTGCTGAGTTCGTTTCAACCTAGATCTGTTCCTGATCTTGTCCTCTGTCCAGCTGCATGGATACCAATCAGCACTAATGAGCTGTAGAAAAAAGAAGGAACAAGCCCCCACACTTACACAGAGTGCTAATCCAGTTCTTTCAGTATCAGAATAAAAACCTCAATGAATCCCAATGTAAATTTTACAGAGGACATGTCTGTAAAAACATGACACTGAAAATAAATAATGTCGTGTCTCCTATGACAGTCAATATTCTTCACCACAGAATCACTAAATTAATATTTAAATTCATAATTAAAAATAATAGAATTGCATTATGCCCTCAAAACCCAAGAAATGCTCATATTACATTCAAGTATTTGTTCAGAACATATTTCCCCACATTATATTGATGTGTTTCCCTGTGCAACAAATACTCTCCGAACGGAGATTTCTATATGGGCCAGAGGAAAGTGTGGCTACTTGGTGGTAGTCAGAGATGAGAATATTGTCTTCAGATTGTGTTAGAGTTAGAGTTTAGCAGAAAGCTTTGTACTGATCTCCATACCATACATTTTGTTATATTTCTAATGATATTGTTTTAAATTTGATTTAATTTTATATACACATTATGAATCTTATTCCTTTTTTTGTGGGTTTCCTGCTTCTGTGGCCCATTCACATAGATCATTTGTCTAAGATAACACTAATTGTGAATTTAATTGACGTGTGTAATGGAAATGTCAATGACAGGGTATTTTTAACACATAGTGGCAGTTTCAGATTTACTCTTCTTCAGTTTTAATTCCTGACAGTCATTGTCTCATTTAACTTAGGATGTAATTTTAAATAGAGACGTTTTCATCTGATGACTAAATGTTCCTTATCTCATTTGTATCAATTGTCAGTGCACAGAGGCATTACCATGATCAATTCAGATGTATGAATAGTTGTGCCACCCATGAAAACCATCTCAACAGAATAAAGCACTGATAAAATGCCTGTTCTTTTGTTTCAATTTTTACTGACATTCACTACTAAGGCATCTTATAGGACCTTGCATTTTAGATTGTGAAGTGCTGGACTGTAGAATAATTCAAAAGTTCCAATTGATTAGAAAGCTTTTTTAGTAGCCTGGTGTGGCAAGCTTTTGAATATTATATCTGAGTCACATATTTCACTGAACCATTCTAATGGATGAAGATTAGAATTTTAATTTTCATTAACAGGGGAAAAGGTACAAAAGGAAACCCAGGCCAGTATAAAAATAAAGTCCTTCAAGTACAAACTTGATGTAATGATCTAATCTCACTATAATTCTTTTAAATAAATTAATAATCATCTTTTATTATCAATTATTAATTATTATCTTAGGTGTAAAAACACCTATTTTTTTCTTTTTTTTCCTTTTTCTTTTTCTTTTTTTTTTTTTTTTAATCTTACACAGAAAGAGATGGAATGTCACCATTCAAGTTTTCTATTTTTCAGCTAAGCTAGAACTTCTGGACTCCAGTAAACAGTGTGTGAACAGAACACCTGCCAAGCACATGCAGGTGTACCAGAACAGGGCTCACGCCTGTGCTGTCAGTGCCTGGGAGAACTCACTGCCTGCCCAGCCACTGCTGCCCCTCTTCCCAGGGGGCTTCTTCTCTCTTGCACTTGTGGAGGTGGCAAATTTTATCCTTCAAGAGCTCAGAAACTGAAGCAAAGATTTTTATTGAATCAAATTGTCAGATCCTGTGCTCTCACAGAAAGCATCCTGGTTGAGGAAAGTTGTCTTTTTATTGGCTGAGATGTTTCTAGAACCAAAGACTTCTTCAAAGGAAACCTTGAAAAGCCCCAGTCTTCTGTCCTCACTCCAACACTGTTCATTTATTTGCCATAGAAAGCTGTCAGACTTTTATCTTCCTGCCCTCATTTTGTCCTCATGGTTCTCTTACACTTGAAAGGCATCCCAAGTGAGCTAGGGAACTGGCACAACAAGACAAATAACAGGCCAAATTTAGGAAAGTGCCTCCTTAGAAATGCATTCCCGTGCACCCTTGAGTTTAGGTGTATGTATCAGAATCATTGTTAGATCTCACCATCCATAGTCATTAATAAAGAGTTATCAGATACTGGTTTTGTTGCTGTTTGGTTCTTCCGTAATGTGGAAACCTCACTTCATGCTGTAAAGACACTTAGAAGATAAAGATTTTTTTGAATTATGTTATAAGCAAATAAAAGTAACCATTTAAAATTTAAAAAAAAAAAAAGAAACGTTTAGCAAAAAATTGAACTGTTGCTGTAGAAGTTCTACTTCTTTGGAAGCAAAGAGTTACTTGCTTAATTCGTTATGTGAGAAAGGACAAGGAATTTCATTCAGCGATCCCGGCAGTGAGTCCAGCTTACAATCTATCTGAAGAATGAAAGCCTCATAGGCTGGTTTTGGTTTAATACTGATGTTTGGTTTTAAGGAGAACTTCCAGTCTTTGTAACTAGCTATTGCAAAAAAATTTGTGTACCTCTCAGTGTACCTCTGAGATATTTCAATTTATACTTATAGCTATTCATTTGAAATCGTTATGTAGATATAAAATCTGTCAATATCAACTGGACCTGTCATAGCAAATAAACAAATGCCTGCATATTTTTGATGAGTTAAAATCCTCTTTCCAAAGTATGACAGCAATAACTACCATTACACAGCTCAAAGTTAATTTGGGGATTATAGCCAAGCACACAGAATCAAAATTGTTTTCTTTACAAGAGAATTCCCAACAAAACAGGTTATTAAGGAGGTGACTTATTTTCCTTTTTTTTTTTTTTTTGTAAATTATGACTTTCAAGAACAAAAACCTCATTTTTAACTTTTTTACAACTTTTTAAAAGTTTTTCAATGTATAGCTTATCATTATTGTTTTGCTTTCTGTATACTCTGTATAAAATTGTTTCTGGTGTATTGCCACCTATACTTTACATATATTATTAAAATGATAGGGATTAAATAAAATAGCCTTAAATTATGTTTCCCTATTGATATTGAATGTCTTAGAATCAAGTAATTATGTATTTGGTTCTCATTTCATAAAACTGAACTATTTCATGTTGATTCAAAGTAAATATCAGTATTGTAGTAATTCAATTTATTAATATACCGTAGAAGCAGACTATCTCACCATTATACTAACTCACAATAGATTAGGTTATGTTTTTTTCAACTCTTCCATGCAGAAAGTAAAAATAACTGTACTCAATATTTTTCTTTTTCATAAGTGTCGCCCTGATTTTGTAAGATTTTCTTAAGCCTTCTGATGTTTATATTCTTTCAACAAACTTTCTTACACACAATTCTGTAAATAACCTATGTTTTGCATTTTTTAATGGAGGTGGAGAGAATTGATGGACTCTTAGTCTGTCCAGTGGCATTGGAGAGGTGGCACTGTCACCCTCCAATCCACTGTCACCTTTAGAAAACTATAAATGTTAAAGTCAGAAAATAAAGGTGCTTCTTCTTCTTTTTTGTTCCTTTCGAGAGCAACAGTGTCTGTGTCATCATTTCGTGCCTTATCACAACACATAAGTGTTTGAGTTAAGGAGTATGATCTCAGATCTGTACTACCATGGATTCAAGCAGGATAAATATTCCAAAAGGATGCATACTTTGCTGCAAGTTTGGAGGACAGTTAAGTTCCATTGCTCACCTTACTAATACCACAAGTGCAGAGCAAGGTGGGAACTGAGGTGTAGTCAGTGGAGCTCAGGTCACCACAATCAGTGTACTTTGGATAGTGGGTTCAGCTTTCCCCAAAATAGAAACATAACCTAAGTCAATCAGATAGATACAAGATTTTAACACTTTGTCTGGTATAAATGTTCATATTTTTTCCTAGCTGGTCTGAAAAAACATTGAAATACTTGATATACATACAACTGATGGGACAGATCCTGATCTCTGAATAAACCCCATTAGGACATATAAGCGTTCCCAAAGAAACACCACCTACATTTTCCTTTCTTCTTGATGCTCCAAACCATCTGCATAGTAGGATTTGTCTGATTCATTAGTCAAGTCAAAGAATTTGCTAAATTTGTTATTATTTTATTAATGTTGATTTAAAATGTGTTCTTGTAGTGGGCATGGAATATTAGATTTTAATAATGTAATGGCACTATCAATAGATATGGCACTACCAATAGATTCTAGTAGATACTACTTTGCTGTCATTAACTTGCTGACAAAATCAGAGCTAATTGCAGTCACTTTGATTCTGGTATGCTGTTTTCTATAACAAATGGCCAAAAGAGAAGTTCATTTTCATTTTCAGGTCGCAGTATTCATTACAACTCTATTTCTAAATTGTCTAAGCCCTGGAGGAAATTCTGTCCTTTTTATTGACATAACAATTGTTTTAAAACTGAATCTTCAATAGTCACTTTTGCTTCAAATTGGGGAACAAAGTTTTTCAAGTATTTAACACACGTTTCCTTGTGACACCTGTAGCTTCAGAATGATTCCTAAATACCCTGCCATATGTCAGGAGGCTTTCCGAATTATTTCTATTTGAAGATCCTTGCATCACCCATTTGCAAGACAAGGTTATTCATTTTACATAGATGTAGGTTTTGCTTCATGTTTGGTGAGCTAGCTGCAGAAGCTAATCATCTCTTCTAGGGTCCCATGAAAACACTGTTAAGGATTAAGATACACAAATAGAGATAAGTGCTGATATTAGATAAACAAATTAAAGTCACCTTTAACAAACACCAACACAAGGTAGAAGTCAAAAGAATTGTTCACTTACTAAATCAAGATGCAAACTGTTTACAAAGATTTATCAAGAGAGAAACACACAAAATAGTGAAATTAAAGAACCCTCCATCATTCTGGTACTCCTAGCAATCTAAGTTAAAATAATTCTGGACACACATTAAAACACATCTGTTCAGGGTATCAGGAGTGATCCTCATTAGTTTAAGCGTTTAACTAGTACCTAACCATGCCTAAGACACCCCTCGGGAGACAATTATTTTGAATATTTGTTTACTTAATTAAAAATTATAGTATACTGGGGTTGGCTGGGCTAGAGTTAATTTTCTTCAGAGTAGCTGGTATGGGGCCACATTTTGGATTTCTGCTGAAAATAGTGTTGATAATTCAGAGATGTTGTTAACACTGAGCAGGGCTTACAAGAACCACCGAGGAGCTGCCCCAGGAGCTGCAATGGGACACAGCCAGGACAGCTGACCACAGCTGGCCAAAGGGATGTGCTGTACCATATGGTGCCATGCTCAGCAGATAAAGGTGGAGGAAAAAGAAGGAAGGGGACAGACATCCAGAGTGGTGTCATTTCTGTTCCCAAGTCACCGTTACTTGTGCTTGGGACCCTGCTCTCCCTGGTATGGTTGAACACCTGCCTACCCATGGGAAGCAGTGAATAAGTCTTTGTTTTGCTTTACTTGTGCACTCAGCATTTGCTTTCATTATTAAACTGTCTATATCTCAACCCGCAAGTTTTCTCGCTTTAGCTCTTCCAATTTTGTCCCCCATCCCACCAGGGCGTGGCTGGGTGGGCTTAGTTGTCAGCTGGGGTTAAACAATGACAGATGAAAATGGATTTACACTGCCAGTTTTTGGGAGTTTGCATGAAAACACAGTGTGTTTATTCTCTTAAGTTACACATAGAGTCATAGAATCATGGAACAGTTTGGCTTAGAAGGGATCTTAAAGTTCACCTATCTTAAAGAAAGATCATCATTCCAACAACCCCATATAGAACTATGGAATCATTCAGATTGGAAAAGACTGGTAAGAGGCTGAATGTATAAAAGAATAAATACAATTTTTTGTCCAAACAGCCTATCTAGAGATCATTAGCAGCCACATAGAAAACAATAATGAAACTTTGGGGAAAATCTGATTAACGAAAAAAAAAATTAGGACATGCTATCCATTCTCCACTAACATATTACTTATTATATTTCAGTCAATAACTCTGACCTCTCTCCAGGTTAGAATCTTCTTGCTTCTTTTTGTTCAGTATTTGATCTGATTTAATATGGAGAACAGGTGCAAATCAAAACCAAAAACAAAAATAAAATTATAGTAGATCCCCATATTTTCTCAATTATTTTCAACGTGCCTTGAAGCCTTGCTTCTTCAGATTAAATTTTTCAAGTTCTCCAGGATAAATAACAGAACTGAATGGTCAGACTTGAATGAATTTGGCTTCCTTTTCATTTTTCTTCTAACAATATAGATGCTTCTGACACTTCTGATACTTTTGTACTCAGAAGATGTGGTTCATTATGTAGATTTATATTTTTAATAGGAATTATTAAGATGTGGGACTCTAATTTTGTGATGAAATCCTGTGATTATATTATTACTACTTCACATGGAAAATTATATCATCTTTGAACATTTCACCCCAAGCTAGACAAAGCAGAAGTAGCTTCCAGCATTTTTCAGCACCTTACAGTGTCACAGTGTACTGGATACAGGGACTGCACCAAATCTCTTATTGATCTATGAATCAACTCAGAATGGAATTTTTGTGTGTATATATATATATATATATATATATATATATATATATATACACTTATCTGTGACTAATCAAAAGTATTCAAGCTATTAAGTAGGTACCACCAAATGTTTTAGAATCCTGTGTTCACCAACAAAGGAGGGAGGGATAATATTTTTTAAAACATGCATAGGTCCTCCTGAAACCAAAAGCAAATCACTGTAAGAGTCAAAACACAATATCCCCTCATTACTGTCATGGGAAAAAGTATACAGAGAGTCTGATTGTGTAGTGCTGTCACTCTGTTGCCTTTGTTGAAGTTGCCTTCTACAGCAAGGTGAAGGAGGATTAGGTCTTTATGACTACACAGATGCCACTACCATAGTCAAACAAGGTCTTTATTACTTTAAATAATTTTAGAAACAGAAATTATCATATAAAATATTCAAAAATTATTTTAATCATTCCTTTTTCATTATTTTTAACAATCAAATATCAAATACAGTAATTCCTTACATTTTATCTTTATTTCCCTGTTTTACTTAAAGGTTCTGGGGAATAAATGTGAAACAGATGGCTAGGTTTACAAAGCTTTACCTTACACAGTAAAATGAGGCTCTGCAGATGGGCCTGTAGATACTAGTGCCAGTATTGTACTTTATCCGTATGGATTGCAGGAGTTATGGCAGAAATAATTATTTTCAAATTCCTCCTTGGATACAAGCTAATACCTCCCTATTGATATGGCTCTACTCTTTCTAGTTAGTGCCACTGGAATAGCAGGAAAAAGTAAAATAAATATTGACATGTTTTCATGGTAAGTCAGATACAATACATTAACTGTGCATTAATATTTTTTAAGAAAATACTTTTTTTCTGGGCACAGCAACGTAAATCATTCAGGGGAGCAGGCATTGTGTCAGATCAGTGTTTTCACATCAGAGGATGTGAAACTTTGCTGTAGACAAAGTTTTATGGGATGAAGTCTGTGGAGCTAACAGGCAAGAGGCAGTAAGTTGATGACATTATCTTTGACAGGAAAAATTTGTTGCAACACCTTTAAGAACTAAACTCCATTTAATCACAAGTCTGTTGTCCAGGACTTACTATACTCAATGGTATAGTGGGAATATTCTCAAATCATACTTTTTACTAAATCCTGTGTCCTGCTATCAGCCAGCTACACACACTGCAGCATATTAGGTGGAGATCCAGTGGGTTGGATATAGTATAAGAACCATGGGATGGACGATTCTCATTACTTAAAAGAAAGACTCCTCCAATGGTTACCTTACAGACTGATAAAATATTTAGGATTAGGTCTATATTGAGAAAGACTGTGGAAGCACAAAGGCAAAGCACCAGCAAGAGTTTTGGACAATCTTTTAGCAAAGGCTTTTTCTATGACTTAGTTCATATATGGGAATATTCATATTTCAGACTTAATTAGCACAAATTTCAAACTGTTAGGAAAAATAAATACAGAAATGCAATTTCTAATAATCACAACACTAAGATAGAGGTGTCCCTTCCTAGATTTTATGAGTATGATTTAAAGTCTTGATGCTGTCATTTACAGATCTCTAAAGACATAATGCAAAGGGTTTCCAGTTTCTGCTGTATCTGAAATACACAAAGCCATAAATAAAGTAAGAGCCAATTATCTTTACAGAAAGAAAATCATAGTTGTTACTTTTGCCTTTTAATATTCCATTCCTCTTCAAGCATTCAAATTTTCCCTATTTTCTTCTTCAGTGAAGTTTTCATTGTCTGATCACAAAATTACAAATCAACAAGGTTGGAAAAGACCTTTGAGATTGAGTCCAAATTATGACCTAACACCACCTTTTCAACTAGACCATGGCACTGGGTGCCACATCCAGACCTTGCTGTTGCCAAGGACAGCAACTCCACCACCTTCCTGGGCAGCCCTTTCCAATGTTGAGTCACCCCTTCTGTGAAGAGCTTTTTCCTAATGCCCAGCCTAAATCTCCCCTGGCCCAGTTTAAGACTGTGTCCTCTTGTCCTGTCTCTGGTTCTCTGGGAGAAGAGGCCCAATAAAACATCTATTACAGCAACAGAAGTATATAAAAATCCATCTGAACAACTTAATAAAAAATTCTGACAGAACAAAACAATATAGAAGAATACAAATACTCCAACACAAAATTTTACTTTGAGATTTTCAGACTAACAGCATAGCAATAAAGGGTTAGCTTGAAATATTTGCAGCGGTAATAACATTTTAGAGAAATTTTTTTCTAAAGGTATATCAAAAATACACTGGTTTCAGACAAAGATTTTTTTTCTCTAGCAAAAGAAATAATTTTCAATTTAAAAATAACTTCTTCTTTCTGCTGATCTAATTTTGCCCTTGGCTACCACAGGCATTATTTGCTCAAGCTGAAAGGAAATATCAGCTGTGAAGTTGTTCATATATGATGAATGAGAGCATAATGTAAAACAAGGTATCTAAACCACAACAAGCAACGGAATATTGCTCAGCTTAAATTCACATTACATCCTTTTTATATACTGAGGACAATTTTGTGCATTTTCCCTCAGAGGCCCAAGTTTCTTGCTTAACATGCCACTAAAATTGTAAAACCAATCTATCTTATAAAGAAAGTCACAAAGAAACAAGTAAGCATTATATCAATTGATAGATACATGGAATATAATGAATAATTTCTAACAATGGAACTACCACTCATACCTGAAGATTGTTAATCCGAATGTGAAGTATTTAGCAACAATCCCAGCTCCCTCAACTGCTCCTCATAAGAACCTGTTCTTCAGACCCTTGTCTGGCTTTGCTGCCCTTCTCTGGACACAGTCCTGCACCTCAATGTCTTTCTTGTAGTGAGGGGCCAGTTCTGGACACAGAACTGGAAGTGTGGTACCAGTGACAAGTACAGAGAGACAATCATTGTCCTAGGCCCTTGGCCACATTATTTCTGATCCAAGCTATGATGCCATTGGCCTTTCTGGCCACCTGGACACACACACCAGCTCATGCATAACTGACTGCCAAGGAGCATCCCCAGGTCCTTTTCTACCAGCTTTCTATACAGCTTCCAGTTGTTCTGTCACAAGCCCATAGTGTTGCATGGAATTATTGTGACCCAAGGATAGGAACTGGCACTTCTCCTTGTTAGACCTCATCCAGTTGCCTCAGAACATTAATCTAGCCTATCCAGATCCCTCCAGCAGCTCAACAATCTTGCCTAACTTAGTGTTATTTGCAAACTTACTGAGCAACGCTTGACCCCCTGTCTAGGTCACAAGAGAGATAATAAATCAGGGCTGACCCCAGTACCGAGCCCTGGGGAGCACCACTGGTGACCAGCCACCAGTTGAATGTAATTCCATTCACCGCTCACTCTCTGATCTTCCAGAGCATCCAGCCATTTATGCATTATATGCATTTATGCATTATTATACATTCAATCCAGCATAGAATGCACCTGTCAAAGGTATGAGCTGCCAGTTTCTCCAGCAGAATGCAATGGGAGACAGTGTCAAAGGTCCAGGTATACACCATTCACAGATTTTTCTCACACACTAGCCAGTCACCTCGTCAATGAAGGTGATGGTGTTAGGCAGGACCTGCCTTTCCTAAATCCATGCTGGCTGGTCGATGTTTTTCTGCACTGGTTGTTCTGCACATGCTGCAACATGGCACTCAAGATGATCTGTCACATGATCCTACCCAGCACTGAGATCAGGCTGAAAGCCCTCTAGTTCCCCAGATCCTCTTTTCAACCCTTCTTTTAACCACAACTGCTAATAAATCACAGAATCATAGTCACAGAATATGCTGAGTTGGAAGGGTTCCACAAGGATCATCCAGTCCAACTCCTGGCCCTGCACAGAACATCCCTAGGGATCACACCTTGTCTCTGAGAGCTCTGTCCAAATGCTTCTTGAATTCTGTCAGGCTGGTGCTGTGACCACTTCCCTGGGGAACCTGTTCCCATGCCAAACCACCGCTGGGTAAAGACCCTTTCCATAATATCTAATCTAAACCTCCCCTGACACAACTTCAGGCCGTTCTCTCAGGTTCTGCTGCTGATCACTACGAAGAGATCAGTGCCTGCCCCTCCTCTTCCCCTCATGAGGAAGCTGTGACTGCAATGAAGTCTCCTCCAGGCTGAACAGACCAAGTGACCTCAGCCACTCCTCACACGGCTTCTCCTCAAGGTCCTTCACCATCTTCATTGCCCTCCTTGGACAATCTCTCATAGCTTTATAACTTTCTTATATTGTGGCACCCAAAAGTGCCCACAATATTCCAAGTGAGGCTGCAGGAATGCAGAGTAGTGCTGGGCAATCCCCCCCTTTGCCCAGCTGCTGATGCTGTGCCTGATGCACTCCAGGACTCAGGGGTTCTCCTGGCTGCCAGGGCACTGCTGACTCAAATTAAACTGGCCATTGACCAGGACACCCAGGCCCCTTTCTGTGGCACAGCTTTCCATATCCCATTCCTGAGTCTGTCTGTACATGCAGGGTTGCCCCATCCCAGGTGCAGAATCCGGCACTTTCCAATGTTGAATTTCACTCGGTTGGTGATTGCCCTGTTCTCCATGTTGTCAGGGTCTCTCTGCAGGGCCTCCCTGCCCTTGAAGGAGTCAACAGCTCCTCCCAGTTTTGTATGGTCTGTGAACTTGCTCAGTATCCCCTCCTGTACAATGTCCAAGTCATGTATGAGGGTGCTGAAGGGCACAGGGCCAAGGATGGGGCCCTGTGGAGCCCCACTGGTGACAGGTCACCAGTCTGATGTCACCCCATTCACTGTAACCCTTTGTGCCTGACTCATGAGCCAGTTGCTCACCCATCACATAAAGTGTTTATCCAGCTGAGTGCTGGACATTTTGTACTAAGAGCTAGCTCAAAGTTAGTGTTGCCTCATTACTTACTGTGGGCTATTTGATAAAATAATATGAAATTTTTTTCTTTTTAAATCATAGGATTTAAACAGGTCTGGTTTTCTTCTCTACTTCCCCTTACATTTTTGTTCTTACACAGAAGAAATGTATCATAATGTTTTAACATTAAAAGTGTTTTACAGTAGCAAGATTGACTTCATGCTAAGTAAATTTTATTCCCTTACATTAGCTTTTGGAAACTAAAGCAAACACATCAGTGGTTTTATGTCATTCTCTGCAAGACAGGAAAGAAATGTGCAATTAACTCTGCATGCAGCTTTAAAAGCTTCTCTCTTAGTAACAAACACAACCAATAAAATCGACAGATCAGTTTCTTACAAACTTCAGCATTTTCAGCTTACATATTTGCTGGCATAATTTGTAATAATTGAAATAATTCTGAAATTGTTGTCATGACCAACCCCAGAATATGATGTTGTGATACAACTGTGTCTCTTGTGCTTCATACTGTAATGAGAAGATAGACCAATTTTTTTCCAGTCACAGATGGATCTTATTTACTTTATGCCTCCACTCCTTCCAAATCAGTATGTTCTAGTTAAATGTGTATCGAACACAGAAGACTTGATCAGATTTTCTGCATTGTCCAGTTAATGAACTTCCAATAAGAAAGATTTTTAGAATGTTTAAGTTAAGACTTGAGGTATGAAATAATTATTACATGGAATAAAAATTGCAACCTAAAATCATAATAAAAAGCAACAGCAGAAACTAACTTTTTAGCAGAAATATTTCTTTTAGTGTCCATACCATTCTGCATAAATATTATGTTTTAAATGGATACTAGAATTCAAGGTGGCTGCTTCTAGAGACATTCCCTTTTAAGAAGATCGGGAAAGTACAAGTTTCTTTTTTTTTTTTTTTTTTCTTTCATGTTTATGAACTCTAACCATTAAAAAGTGCTGGACTGGAATGTAATGACATCTTCTATATGCACAAGGGGAACAGCGTGCTGAAAACAGAGACACCACATTCTGTAAAGAGGAAAAAAATCCCAGTACTTGTAAGTAAAATCTACAGTGATAATGCTGAAGGAGATAGCAAACATGCTGCAAACAAGGCTCTCTGCAGAAAGGAGGAGACCAGGAGGCTTTCAGAAAATGATAAGGAGAGTCTGAACTTCAGATATTTGTATGAGAAATATGTTGAGTAAAAGGTGGAGGGACATTAACAAAGCTGTGGCCATAGTTCAGTGATAGCTGGCTGTATTGTGGGTATTTTCACACAATCTGGGTGGCAACAGGTAACTTTTAGAGAAGAGATGTTCCAGGAGGAATGAAATTCCCTCAAGACAAAGTGAACCTGGACAAATCAAATGAATGTGAAAAGATTCACCAAGTAAAAATGTTCAGAATTCCTCCCTGGGGCTAAACAGGCTTTCTGCTTTTCTTATATGACCAAGAAATACTTGCCAAGTGGATGTAACGGTGTTATGTTAATTCCTTATAAACAGAGTTAAGGACCTTTCTAATTCTTGCGGTTTAACGTGCCAGGCAGCTGAACACACAACCATCCACTCACTTGCCCACAGTGGGGGAGCAAATTAGGAAAAAAGTTAAAACTCATGGGTCAGGATAAAGATAGTTCAATATGAAAGAAAATTAAAATAATCACAATAATGATAGAAGAATATACAAAACAAGTGAGGCACAATGCACTTTCTCACCACCTAATGATAAATGCCCAGCCAATCCCTGGGTAACATTCACCACCCCCCACAGATTTCCCTCAATTTTATTGTAGAGCATGATGCCATAGGTTTGAAATATCCCTTTGGCCAGTTGGGGTCAGTTGTCCTGGCTGTGTCCACTCCCAGCTTCCTGTGCCATCCTTCTCTCTGACAGGGAAGAATGAGAAGCTGAAAAGTCCCTGACTCAGTGTAAGTGTTTCCCAGCAACAACAAAACCCTCAGTGTGTTACCAACATTATTTGTTGTATCGTGCTTTTTGTTTTATCAGTGGGTCTATGGTTTGATTTGTGATTTAGTGCTTTTCCTGGTGCTGGTTTTTCCTTTTGTCTCCACCCTTTTCCCAGAAATGTCGTCAGCTAGTTTCTAGTTTCTATTTCTCCAAATTTTACCCATTTCCTAAAACTGTTTTTCTTCCTTGGAAGTTTATTGGTTCGCTCCTGTTATTCCCCGCCTGGGTTTTTACTCCCAACTCTCCTGATTTGTTGGAAGTTGGGTCTGCCCCTGCCTTTCCCCTGAGATATAAGTCTTTGTCGGCCCCTTAGTGGGGGCCCAGGAAGAAAGAGGGGAAGAAACACCATCAAATAAAGTTTCCCTGGGACCCATGTGCGCTGCCTGTGTTTTATTCTGTGCCAAAACAACTGACAACTGGGATTCAAGGAGCTCCAGGGGGAAAAACTGCCGCCCCTCACTCTCAACATCAGCTAGCGCGGGGAAGAGAAGCGGCAATTATTCTTATCCTGAATCCAAACCACAGCACTGTACCAGCTACCAGCTAGAAACCAGCTCTACCCCAGCTGAAATCAGGCCACTAACCAAGACAAGGCCTGCATATTCTAAAACACTTATGGTTTGTACAGAGGCTTTACCATATATGTCTTTGTATTTTAAGAATCAAAAAAGCCCTTCTTCTATTTTGATTAGCTAAGCTTTCATCTGAGCCAAAGGAATAGCAAGATGGTTTCATATGCAAATATTGCAATAAAATCTCTTCTAAGTAGGTGGAATATCCTATTATTTATTTAGTCACCTCAATCTATTAAAAAAAAAGAAAAGTAAACAAAAGCACTAGTTTAGATCTGTATCAAAAAGATATTTTAGAGTTTTCTTTGAAAGAAGGAAAATACAAGTATTTTTTCCTTTTTTAAGAAAAAACTTCTTTTTTACAAATTATACTCTAAGAATCACATTCACTTCTTTTTTACAAATTATACTCTAAGAATCACATTAATTTTGAATTAAAAAATACAAACCTACAAAGGTCTTAGTCCAAGAAGGTGTACATTAAATAAAGAAATAAATAAATATTTGGGTCATTTTTAACTTTTCAATATATCAGAAAAATTACTTTTCCCTCCCTCCCTTCCTTCCTTCCTTCCTTCCTTCCTTCCTTCCTTCCTTCCTTCCTTCCTTCCTATTAGGAACATTTTTTGGGTTTTGTTTTGTTTGTTTCTTCGGCTTTGTTTTTGGAGTTTTTTTAGTTCTTGAAACATTGTGTCAGTAAACTTACTGACTATTATCTGGGGGGAAAAATCACCTTAGTAGTATTATGACCAGAATGAGCTCCAGAGCACAAACTCAGATGGAAATTTTGGAAGTGACTGATCAGGACCTGTATGACCTGTCACTGCAATTCACCATGACATTGCTGTGGCATTTATGGAAAAAGTAATCCAGACACAACCACACATTGTGAAGATGGCAAATTATCACAAAAAAAAAAAGTACAATGTGCCAGAACTGCATTTCCTAATGACTCTTAACTTCTGTTTCACACTTTCATTTTTAGATGCTAGTCCCTCATTCTGCAACCATCCCTACTGCATATACCTAACATGAACACATGATCAGGAAAAGAATATTGTTTCTAATTGAAATGTGTCTTTTAGCCTGAGTGAAAGAATTTCAATCTTTTGCTTTTGCAAGATATTTATGAATACCTTTGAAATAAACTTTGAATCACTGAAATATTAATTACAATGTTATTAAATGCTGTACCAAAATAATATATTTACTTCAAGTGTTTTGCTCTACTGAAACAAATCATTTAGGTCAACACAAGTTTGGTCAACACTTCAGCCAGACCAAAGCTGTTCTTTGCCAGTGAAAAGAGTTGAGGCTGAAATACTTATTTCTAAACATATGCCATTGCCCTTGCATGGTGTGCAGCCAGTTTAGGCAGCTGGCTGATGCACAGACAATTTGTTAGGTCTAGGGAATCTTCAAACTGAGAAGATATGTGTCACTTTGGGAATTGTAGGCATAAGAAGATGGAGAGAATTGTTCACTACATTGCTATGTTCCAGATTACTCCACAAGGGATTGTTACAGTAAAATGGGTTTGGTTACAGAGAAATGATGTGAGGCATTGTTCCCACACTAAGCACTGTGGTGAGATGCTTGAGGTTATAGTTGGAATGGCTGTAGCCATCCAGTTGTGACCCTAAGGGCAGAAGAGATGTCAGCAACAAGTGAGAGAAAAGGCAAAGAGTAATAAACCTCAAGTATCCCTAAATCAAAGCATGTCTAAAATACAACTCTAATAGTGATTAGAAACAAATCCTCTTCCCAAACACAGTGCAAACCTCCACACAATAAATTAATAACCTAAATCTTAAACTAACCTAAACCTAACCTAAGCCTTTAACCCATTCTAGGAAAGGAACTACTAGAAAGGATCACAAAATTTATCAACAGCTCAGAAAAATTCCAGTTATTTGTTTCAGAGTAGCATTCAACCAAGTGGTAAGTTATCGTAAACTATGTATGTTTTCCATTTTTCTCTCTCATTCAAAAGTCCTCTCTCCATGTCTCACAGGGCACTCTTTCCTCATGTCATACATTGTATAATACTATTCATATGTCCTTATGATAGAATCCATTCATATAGATTGCTATTCGCCATCACAGAATAAAAAACGGTACCATGGAAAAGTTGTTCCCTATTTGTTTGAATTGTTCTAGTCATCAGTGCTAAGCTACAACAGCTTCTAGTTGTCTGTAAATAGACTTGTCCTTAGGGCTTGGAGGGCAGTTTATTTTTCCTGAATTGGAGGACATCACATTTATACTGAATCACAGTATGTTGAATAGACATCGTAAATGTACCTGAAATGCTATAGGGTCTTCACTATGCCAAAATGAGGACCATGATATTTTCTTTTTTCTTTTCCTCATAAATTGAGTTAATTTTTGTTTTAGAAATAAAACTGACTACAATAAAGGGAATTATATTGAGCTGGAAGACAGAGACAGAGAGTCAAGTGAAGCACCCGTAATCCAAGGGAAAATGGTCAGTGACAAGGTATACCACTGAGACACATATAAATCTTTTGGGTCTGTAGGGATCCACTCAAGAGCACTGAGGAAAGTGCCAGAAGAGCTCACTGAGCCACTTCCCATTATTTGACAGCCGGGCAAAGGGAGGGATTGCTCAACCCTGCTCTGCACTCCTGCAGCCTCACTTGGAATATTGTGGGCACTTTTGGGTTCCACAATATAAGAAAGATATAAAGCTATGAGAGATTGTCCAAAGGAGGGCAATGAAGATGGTGAAGGGCCTTGAGGAGAAGCCGTGTGAGGAGTGGCTGAGGTCACTTGGTCTGTTCAGCCTGGAGGAGACTGAGGGGAGAGCTCACTGCAGTTACAGCTTCCTCATGAGGGGAAGAGGAGGGGCAGGCACTGATCTCTTCGTAGTGATCAGCAGCAGAACTGAGAGAACGGCCTGAAGTTGTGTCAGGGGAGGTTTAGATTAGATATTATGGAAAGGGTCTTTACCCAGCGGTGGTTTGGCATGGGAACAGGTTCCCCAGGGAAGTGGTCACAGCACCAGCCTGACAGAATTCAAGAAGCATTTGGATAGAGCTCTCAGAGACAAGGTGTGATCCTTGGGGAAGTTCTGTGCAGGGCCAGGAGTTGGATTGGATGATCCTTGTGGAACCCTTCCAACTCAGCATATTCTGTAATTTTGAGATAGCACAAATAGATTTCTAGTTGTGCTCACCAAAACAGATTACTCATTGACTGTACAGACCAGTACACAATGGTAAGAGTTAGAATAGGCTAAAAATTACAAAATTGTTTAGGTTTGTTCAGAAGAAACTGGGGAAAAAAAAATTATCAGCCATATCATAATGAAATCACAAAGCAGGAAATTAAGTGTATTTCCTTATTAGTGGTGGTCTTCCAAACTTACAATGTGGAAAAGCTAGAACATGTGTGTATGGTGAAAGTCAAGGTGAGTAAAATCAAATAGCTGCTGAATGAACACTTTACTTATAGACATTTGCTTTAGAGCTTCAAGTTACTTCTTGAAGTTACTTGTATTTCTGTACTTGTATTTCTGTACTTGTATTTCTGTACTTGCAAAATATCACTACTGTAATTTTTCTTCTTCTGATGTGTGCTCCTCTAAACAAGAATCATAGGGAGCTTTGACGCACATGCTCCTTCCTTAGGCTCTTCGTAATATATCCACTTATGCTCTAAATACAGAGTCACAAACTCTGTAATAATCAGAGAGGCCATATCAGTCTGGGAAGTTTCTTGCTAATGTCTCTTACTTGGGCCCCGGAAATACAACAAATCTTCCTTTATTATTTATGGAATTATTCCATGTTTTTCAACAGTTCACTCCAAAGGCTATTCTCACCAAAAGTAACACCGAACAGGCTGTGAACAGCAGAAGAATGGATGAATGTGCACCATATGGATTGTTTTCCCTAAGTAGAAAACTTAGGAGAGAGAGACTCCTCTTCTGTCTTAATCTTCTCCTCTGAGACAGCTGGAACCTACATTTGTTCTTTGACATTTCATTTATTGTCTTCAACAAGATCTTACTGTGTATCAATTGTTTCCTCCCTTAGTCTTTTCTCTTCTCTGTATTTTCCAAGATCCCTATGCTTTAAAGTGATTTCCTTCACTTTATATAGGAGATTTTGCCTCTTTCACACCTTCATTTTTGTTAAAATTTTGCTAGACAGCAGAATATAGGCCACTTCTTTTGCAACTCCACAATGGGCTAGGGTATAGATATTGAACTGCACTGACATCAAAAAACAGATTTTGGTCAAAGGATATCTGTGATACTATAGTATCTTTGAAGAAATGTTAAGACTATTAAGAGGCAAGAATAAAATTTCAACTTCAAAGAGCCTGCATTTTTCAATAAGCCTGAGACCTTGCAGATGAACACAGGTTAACCAATGCACTGTGAAAAAGGACTTCTTGTGTATTGTGAGAACAAACCAGACTTTGAAACTTGCTGCATCTCAACACAATCATGATATCAAACAGCAAGTCATATGTGGGTACATATATTAAACTGCAGCACTTCTATTGAAACTGTTTGAAAACAGCTCTCTCTTCTGCCTCAGATCTGTTTCCTCTACATCCTCCGTGTTATACCTGCATGCTCCAGGGAAAAGCTAAATTTGCTACTGTTGGACTTTGAAGTGAAAACATAGCAATGAGGAACTGAATTAGATTCTACGTCTTTATGGATCTTCAAAATAATTTGTATTTTATGTTCCAGAAACATGATTAAACCATCTCTATTGTTTCATAATTTAACATCAATGAGACTACGCCTTGAAGGCATTTACTGATCAATAGAACTGTTATTACAGTTTATAATAATTGAGAAATAGATAACTTTAGGGAAGTTTGCAGGCATGTAAATTAGAAAATATTAAACACATCTACAGAAGACTCATTGTAAAACAGCAAAGAGAAACCCTCAAGTTTTGTCTTTTGCAGTCATTTTTTCTGCACAATCCTTCCCCTTAGAAAGGAAACAGTGACATGAATGGAGCACTGATCCAGTTATTAACCTACTGCACTTGTTCTACAAAGAACAGCTGTTGTCCATCTCATATAATAGAATATTCAAACCACTTTAATTCCCATTACAATGAAGGCCTCACAGCTCCATTCTAAGAAATTCTTATCAAATATGAAATATTATTAAATTAATCCAAATATTTTTGTGTCTTTAAATATGTGGTTGGCAATTTTTTTACAATGTAATAGAATAGCTTACTGTACACTGTCTGCTACTTGCCAAAAGAACAGACAATGTATAAACACTGAAAATAAAATTGCATGTGTCAAATCTGAGAGAAAAAATATGTTGGTTGCTCAAAATTGAATGAACACTCTATAGAAATGTAGAACGTTCTGCCCCAACAGGTTTAGTTACTCAGACTTCATTTTACTATGTTGTGCTAGGACAAAGATTTATGTCTCCATTAAAATAAAATAGAACTAACGGAGACTACATTGGTTTTAAAGTAGAAAAATGGGGAAAGTAACATATTGCCAGGGCCAATGTTGAATAGCACCAACAGACACAAACCCATTGCTAAGCATTTCTGGAAGACTTCAAGTACCTCACCAAGTTTTGAGCTCTATTGCAATGAATTATCGAGCTTTCCTCTTGCACACGGTACAGCAGGGACACTCTGGTTCCAGAAACTGTTTTCCCAGGTTTATTCTGATCCAGTGACTTCTCTTGTTTTCTATCTCAATCAAGAAAAATTGGGTTTTGTTCTCAAGGAAATTATAATTTATTTAGTGCTCTGTATATATCCGAAAGGTCTTTGCATACTGAACAAATAAACATAAAGCTGCTAAACACTATTAAATCTTGTGGAAAAAAAAGTATTCTCTCCAACATTCTTCTCAAAGTGGGACTCTTGGACTCTTGGAAGAGGAGAGCTGCTGCAGGTTATTTAATTTCAATGAATTGTAGCTATCTGAAATATAGATACCCAAGTCTGAATTAATTGTACTATATTTTTTCTGTAGAGATGACAAAAATATATAGGCAATTCTAGAGTGTGATTAATTTTAGATGTCAACAGCAGGATGAAATGAAGTGCACCCCAGGGTGACTATTACTCTTTTCTGAACCTGGAGAAAACCTGAGGTGTCTATCCAGGCAGTAGAGACCTGAAATATGTATTTAAGTGTTCACTGAAATTAAGTCCACCCTGTTTGCCTTACAATTTTATCAGAAAAATTGTAACTTTCATTTTAGGAAGGGTTCTAAATGGCTTTTTCTGTTTGCATTACTTCTGATTGTATAGGTGGCTTGCTGCGTCATCAAGGCCATCATCTGAAACTACCCCAGAACAAGAAGAAACAACCCAGACAGAGAATTCTTTGCTCTACAGTCACGGGGACTATGTATGGAGCACCATGCAGTTACAGTTTAAATCTGGAACCTGTAATGTTTGGTAATCCTGGGACGGGGAAAATCTGAGAATCCAGCATCTTTACAATTCCTTGCAGCTAGGAGTTAAAGTTTGGGTATTTGTGATCTGAACACAGATAGTTTATACAGTCATCCAAAGGCATAATTTTACCTATTTCATTTTTGTCTTCTGTGGCAGCAATTCTCTATCAGTACATACTGGATTAAAGAACATGGAAAACCAGCATAACCACAGATACAACTAACATGATTACAATAAAATCAAAGTAACAAACTGTGACAATAGTTTAAAAAACCTGTAGAAAAATATAAATTCCCGCTGTCTGAATATTGTATTACTAGAAGAGAGTAGCTTATAAAAACAAAAATGAGAAAAAACATGCTTTGTTTGAAATAATCCAATTACTTTATTATTTTATTAAATGAGTTGCTGCATGCTATATTATTTTATAAAATGTGCTGTTATGTGGTGCAGGCAGCATTCAAAATAAAAATGGGAAAGTTTACTTATAGAACAGATTTCTCTACAGTACATAAAAAGTTTCCTAGTTTACATACGTGAAGTGGCTACTAGATTGTCATTTACTAGTTCAATTTCAGAATTATTTACATATATTTTTCCACGGAGTCAGAATGCATTAGAATGTAGATTTGTGAGCATATTGTCTATGCTGGACTGGCTCACCATTTAAGTTAGGTATATTACTTTAAGTGACAGATTACTTTAGAGTACCACGTGTCCCTGTTCTGGTGTTCTCAGTAGATCAGGATGCAGACAGCAGAGGATTAAATGGGACAAACCAAACTGATTCTGACCATTTTTATCTTGTGTGATGGCAAAGGCTGCAAGTCCATCTACTCAACCTCTCCTCTCCGAAGCTCTCCATGACATCTACACGCTATCTTTTGCCTTTTGTCTTGATAAGATGGCCTTTATTTCTCATATTCATCCTGTTTGACCAAAATCAACTCAAATTCCATAGCAATTTCATACATATTTGAAAAATTTTTAAATCTATCACATTATCTTTAAAGAAATACGTGCCCTAAAATATTTTAACACAGTCTACCAATGGCAATTCAGCAGAAGAAAATATATCTGTTTACTGGAAGACTTCTGTTCCCTTCCTTTGCGGTGCAAAGAGAAAATACCATCTTTAAACAGGATGTTGAACAGAATGTTGCTCATAATTCAGTAAGTAACATACTTCCTTCTGAGCCAGAATTGGAGTACTGCCTCAGCACAGTTTTAAAAGGTTTCTTTTTACTGCAGCTGCCATCTTTCAAAATTATTCTTATTGGTGACATTCTTTCCACTGGTGGACTCTCAAAGTGTCCATTTTATCTTTCATTCATGTAGTTGTTTATTTCTTAACAATTTCCTAACATTTCTTTGCCATATTTGCAATAACACATAGGAAAATAAAAACAAGCAACTCCTGGAACCATGAACAATTTTAAATTATTATCTATTTAATATGTGCTCGATACAAGCACTTTGCAACACTCTGCCTCAACAGACTTGCAAAATTGCCTGGCAAGCATTTCACAGTATGTAAATGGTAACAAAGGTTACTGTCAAGGTTCTTTCTCTGCTGTCTTTTCATGAAGATTTCTTTTTCACAGAGGAATAAAACCAAGCTACAAGGAATGGCAGAAGAATTGAAAAAGATTCTGACAGTGGACCTTTAACAGGTCATAAGCATGGCCAAACTGACAAGTAACACTTTGTCCATGCCAAAAGAAGGTTTCTGGTTCAAACAATCACTGAAGTTCAGGGTTTGGATGGATTTGTGAGAGTGTTGTCAGTCTCTTCTCTTGTCTGTAAACTCTCCCATAGCAAAGGCCACTGTGGAGGTCAAAGGAAACATTCAAGCCAAGATGGTAACAGCCATCTGAGATAAAGGCAGAAGGTTAGAAATTATTATCTAAGCCCTGCTGACTAAAATACATAATTCTTACATAATAAAAATTGTCAGTATATTATATTTTTCAGAATATTTTTCACTTATCTAAGTTGAAATTTCCTTGGCCAAGTTTTCAATCTTACATAAACATGCACCAAAGAAATAAAACACTAAGCAGGCCATTTTAGTTGTATTTTTTCTTATCTTTTTTTTTTTTTTTTTTTGGTCATATTTATTATTTTAGCAGTCATCTGTGTAAATCCTTCGAAAGTCATAAGTTGGACATTTTGCCTTGCAAAACACATTTCGCTTTTTTTTCTTCCTTATTTCACCTCAGGGGTCACAAGGAGTTTATTTGTTGCTCTTATACTCTATGAATGCACAGAGCTTTGAGATGTCTCCCCCTCCATCAGGTAGTCTTGCCAGCACTGATGCAGCTTCATTCTGTAGAAACAAAATGTACTTGACCCTTAGGACTTGTGGTCTTGTTCATATTTCCTTCCCTTAGTTTATTTCTTCCCTCCTGTATTCTCATCGGTACAATCCATTTCAACTCTTTGCCCGCAGTTCTCTTTTTCTATTTTTTCATTCTGTTCACTTTTTTTTCTTCTTAGTTCCTTTTCTATTCACCCTCCTTTTCCACCAGTTCTATCCGTGCCATCTCCGCATATTCTCAAGTATTAGACTTCCTTTCTCTTTTTTCTCCCATCTTTGTTGAATTTTTAGTGCCAGGCTGTTCCTTTCCCCTTTGTCTTGCAATTTAGAAAGTTCTAGAAGTGCTCCTCTCCAGTTTACGGCTAACCTATGAGAGCATTTATTCCCTCCTAGTTCATTGGGATTTTTCACTGTTTTTCTTTCCAGAATGCTTCTTTAAATTAAAAGGCCAAGACTAGCCCATTTTTCTCTTGGCTAGAAAAAGGAACAGATTCAGATCATGCAGTCTTAGTCCATTTCCATCACCAGCAAGCGCACAGGGATCATAACTGGATTATGATTCTAGCAGCTGCAGCTGGCAGATCAGGATCCAAAATTTATATGAGCCCTGATGCACTCCTATGGGGTGAAGTTGGCATGATAACATATATGTCCTGCCATAAGGAGAAATATAACTCTAAAAAACAGTGTTAAACATTGCATCATGGTGCCTGTCACTCTGGGAGAACTGAAGAGTTCTTTTCTCCTCCTAGATTGTACTGTTGTGCTGTAGCCAAGACAATCATTTGACCAAAGCCTTCTGAGGATTTTTCATGCAATGAATATTATTGGTGTATAATTCAGTAGAAGACACTAGAGAGCCTGAGGATCCGTGCTTTTTGTTTTCTTATCCTACTACTACTATTCCTTTTCATACTTCAGAAAGAATATTAATATATCTCTGAGTAAGAACACAGGGTAAAGCAACATCACTGGGGAAGAAAGTTTATTCACTAGCACAGTCTCTGCAGATGTACATACTCTCATCAGATGCAACTGTACTTCTAACTCACAAGACCAGAATTTTACCATTTACCAATTTTTTCTGCCTCTGTGTGGCCAGCTGTGCAGTAACAGAGGTCAAAGAGCCAGACATCAAAGAGGTAGGGCTGACAACAGCTATACGTTGATTATGCAAGGAGCTGAGCAAACCTCTAAATACAGCTCTTGCCACTCAGTCATTTCATCAGTGTGAATGTTACCAGCTCTCTGTAACTCAGTGATATGTACAAGCACCAAAGTCCCTCTGGACTGACCACACAGGAAGATAGGTCCTATTCTAAAGGCATTACCACATCTTTCAAGCAAGACACAAGTGACTGTGACAGTCCAAGTGAAAAGACGATGATGAATGGTTAATGTACTGGAACCATCATAAACCTACAAATGCCTGAAATTCATTAATTTATGTCGTATTGATTTATTCAGATTCCACCCACCACAGAGCTAGTCACACTGGCCTGGTTGATGCACTGCTGACTGTATGCAGGTTCATTCATTTAAGCAGTAGTTACAGGCAGATGGTGTGTGCTTTTAGCAAAGATTAAGGCCACAGTTTTGTGCCTGGCAATGTGTATAATGCTGTAAGTATGTCACGTACATGAGTTCCTTAGCACGTCACAGGCATTTATGCATGGCTTTCCAGAAATCACTTTTCCAGAACCAGATCCTTTCTATATGCTTTATATAAAGGCCACAATTTTAAAAGGAGACATTGCTCTTATTTATGAAGCTTTTTATTCTTTTTACTTCTCTATTGCTACTGTAGCTTTCTTTTTAAGATATTTCTATTCCTATTAAAATCCATGTATGTGTATTTATAAACCTGTGATTACCACACCTACCAAAATCTTACAATTCTTGTGAATCCTTCAGCCAAGCCTGGATCTTCCACTCATCCTGGCTGGGAAAGAAATTCTTTCTATACAAGGTATGTGAAGCACTGCAGTTACCTTCCTATACTTGTTGGAATTCTCTCATTCTCAAATCTAAAAAGTAGGGACCTATTCTGGGTAACTCAAAATGTTACTGTTATCTGTGCTATTGTCATATACCCAAAACTGTTACTGTCTCTTGAAGACCAGCATCCAGAAACAGACTGAGGAGGTCAGGGGTGCCAGCGTGTTTTTAAGGTCAGGGCCACTCAGGCAGAAGCCTCTTGCATTTCCTTTTTGTTCTCACAGGGAAGGTGGGACAATCCAAGGCAGAAGCCTTCTTTTGTTTCCCTCTGGGCTCTAAGGGAGGTTGCTTCATGAGAAGCTGCATTTCACAATCCAAAACCGTTTCAGAGTGAATTTCACAACACCCATCTCCAGTGTGGGGCTGGTCAGGGCTAAGCCACCATTCCATGGTGCTTGGCTGGTCGATTTTCTTCCTCCCCGCAGTGAGGCGGTGACCTGAGCACCAACACCCGCAGAGTCCAGTGGGCAACAGGAGGAGGCAGCGAGCAGCAGCACTGACCTCACACACACACCCAGCCACGGCCACCAACAAGAACTGGGGAGGATGACATGGCGAGGCCAGAGCTCCCAGGCAATGCCAGCACCCCCATCTGGCACCAGAACTGCTTTGTAAGCTCCTGCCTGCCCGGTCTTCTGTTCCTGGGAGAGGGCTAAGCCCAGCAGGATTTGTCTGCAACCTTTGCCTTTGTCTCTTGGGCCGCGCAGTTGTCTGCACAGCGCGCCATCAAGGGTTTGTCCCTGTTGCACCTTTGTCTCCTGGAGGTCCTCTGTGGAGCACACCATCCTGGGGGAGAGGTTTCCCTGCCTTTTTGTTTCTCTTTGCTCCCAGGTGTGGAAAATGCAAGCACAGAAGGCCTCCACCATACAAGCTCAGAGATAGAGATGGATACAGTGCTTGACCTAAGGCCTTGGAGAAGGCTTGAAGCTTTAGGACAGGAAAGAAGAATAAAGATTTGTAGTTTATGCAGAAATATGTTCTAGAGCAAGTAGATATAGGCCTCATATAAATGAAAAAATATGCTAAGAAAGATAGTAGAAGATTTTAAACAATAGAACTTGTTATAGAGTAGATAAAAGGTAGAAGAGAAATAATAAGTTTCTGTAGAGTTAGATAATTGGATAGAAAAGACACATTGTGGTAAATTGTGAAAAATGCAGCAATTAGCAATTGATTATGAAGGTGCTAGCAAGCTTTGTGGAAGTAGCTGGTTGGATAAAAAATTTATAAAAGACATTGTAACTAGAATTATAATGGCTTCTGATGCAAGGCTTCCAATGTGATGGTTTTGGATGTAACAACCTTATAGTCTCACCCTTCCATGAGACTGATTTTGCAATAAACCATCTTTTAAACGCCTCCTCAGTCAACCCTGTCTTTATGTACCTCGATCACCCAGGAAGTCAGGGACATTCAGTAACTTTATGATTAGTGATGATCACCATTATTTTTTGCCTGTTGCTGCTGTTTCATTTCTAAGTAAACTGTTACTTTTTTTACTTATATCTACTCACATTTCTCTCTTCTTATTGGTGAAAAAGGAGTGGTTAAGACTAAAAAGGGAGATGACTCATTTTAGAGCATCCTCTCCTGAAACTGTCTTAAACCAACACAGGATCACACAGGGAAAAGAATCTCTCTGGCCTGAGATACATATGAGAGTGACATGTATCTTCATTTAAAGATCCTCAAACGTCATAAACTTTAGAAAACTCTCCTGATGCATGTAGAAATCCTTCTAGTAGTTATATCATTATGTCAGTTACTACACTCCCATATCCTTTTTCAGGTATTCTCTGCCATTCCCTTACTAGATTATTCACAGAGCATATATTATTCAGAGAAGTTCCTGCTAATTAAAAAAAAACAAATTATGTCAGAAGTAGACAACTTGAAATTGCACTTCTTTAAACTTTAGTCAGCCCATGTCTGTTATCAGATTTCCACTTTAGTATTGCACATCTTGCACAGCAGGCTAGAAATATGTGATTGCCCTTGTTTTTTTTTTTTTTTTTTGCCAATGGAATGATTTTCAGCAAGAAGCAGACCCATTTTCAAGATCCACTTTTAGATCATTGGTATGTCCTGAAACAGAAGTCCTAAGGAAGGCTATACTACCCCAAATTTAATTAATAAAAGAGTTTACTGCCACCTGATTCTTTTCCCTCCTCCATTCTCTTTCTGTTGCTGCAGGGAGTGACTACTTCATGATCTCACTGTGATCCAGCTATAGTGCCATAAAAATGCATGCTTAGCATTACTTAGAGGGAAGATTGTCTTGCAAACAATATCAAAAACTCTGAGGTTTGCCAAACTCCTGGTGCAAGTACATGGGCTTCCTTCAATCCTAAATTTTGGGAATGCATTCCCATCCCACAATACCCATTTTATATATATATATATTTTTTTTAATATATATATAACATATATCTTATACATATATTTCTACAGCCTAACACTGCTACTGCAATTAGTTTGCATTCATGGTGCATGATGCAGCATGGAAGAGGGCAGAGAAGTTTATTCTCAGCAGCAGTAATGACATGTGAATATAAAATACAGACATCAATTTGAGATAGTGCTGACATATCTTATACCTCCCATTTATAAAAAAGAGTGTAGGTATACAGCAGAATAATCTCTCACATTAATTTTCTTCTCATCTGCCACCACTGATTTTAATGAAGTTACTTTGGATTTACATTGGTATGCTAAGACAGGGAGGTCTACATTATAGAAATATATAAATGTGAAATGCTTGAAAGAGGCAGACAGCTTAAAAGCTCAGAGACCTTGAAAAATGTGATTAAGTAGAAGTACACACTAAATCATGGTAATTTGTGTGTACTTGTCTCAGATGATAGCCATGTTTGAATGTTTGAAAACTTATCTCTAGAAATATATGACAACAATTGCTACAGCTATATACTTTCTGGATATATCCTAGTGGTAAAAAAATGTACAGATAAACAAGGCAGTATATCTGTGTACAACTGCTGTTTAAGTGAATGGAGTAAATATTACAGTCTACTAGTAAATTCCATACAACTCTGTATTACTTACAACATCAAGCTTGATATATCATAGCAAAGAAAAACATTTATGATGGACAGCTCTGATGTGAGAAAAATAACATGTGTTAAGGATCAAGCCTGAGGAAAATCAACAAAGAGCTCTCTTCAAAAGCACTTTCAGCTGCAACTTGTCTTTTTCCAGGTTATTTACAGAAATACCAATTCTCAAAGTCAGAAAGTTCCAGACAAGAAAATATTAGTGCTAATTCAACTTTAAAAAAACCCCCCAAAAATAACAAATAAACAAAACAAACAAACACACACACAAACACACGCACTGAACCTTTTCTCATTTTCTTTCCAATTCACCCTAGGAGTCTGTGGTCTCCCAGAAAACCTGCAGGTTCTGACAACCTCTCCTCAAGACTGTGATATAGATAATCTTGCTTGAAGGTGCTTCAAAAAACATCATGGAAAATACCCACCCAGCTCTACAGAAAAAGCTGAAAAATATATGATCTTATCTATACTCTCTATAATATCATTGCAGTAATCACAAATCTTGAACAGGAACTGGTAAAAAATAAGGAGCCAACAAGGAATATTTATTATCCTAGTCTGTAATAGGAAGATGTGGAAGTTTTCTCATAGTCTGCTTTCAGTTAATCTAAAAGGAGTTGTCACCTTCAATTTATTACGATTTTGTTTAGTGTGCCAAACTTAACATAAAGATTACTTCTTTTACACGGGTGGGAATTTGAGTTATTCACTGAATACCAAACTTGGCAGCCTGAGTATTCCATTTTTAGGATTCTACTTTCATTTTAGGATTCTACATTAGAATTCAGACTACATCTGAATTCACAACACCTCAATCCCAAATTGAAGAAATTTGAACAAAATCATACATGTCTTTATTCAGGCTATTTCTTTTTGGCTGGGGTGAATTTGACCTTTTCAAAATAAGCTATTGTTCTATATATTCTGTGTCCATTGTTGCACCTGAGAAATGAATGTTAATGCCATTTTATAGACATAAATAGCAAAAATATTGTTTCTCATGGTCAGCTTGGGGTTTTGGCAGACTTTTTTTCTAAGGATGTATATTTAACTGTTCTATATCAATATCCAACTAAAAAAAAAAAGATCATTAATTGGGAAGATGCAAAAATTCTTTTTTTCATAGACATGCTGGTTTTCTTCTGGCTATACACCAGATATGTTACAAAAACTCACATTATGCTGTACAGATGACTAATCACTTGCTTAATCACTTGCTACTGCTAGTTAAATATAAAACCAGGAAAATAGTAAGTGAACAACTTTTTCATATTTGGAGGCAATGATTTAGCAATCCAATAGGTATTTTTAGTTTTGTATATATATATATAAACACACCATGTATGAAGGCCTACAAGACATTAAATAAGCCTCTGAGGTTCTAAGTTTCATACAGCCAAATAGGAGCTTTCCAATAAACACCTTATTTCTGAACTTTCTTCTTAGTTTTAGCTCTGTTACAATGCAAGTTGCTCAAGAAATTACAAGTTTGATATGTTCATGGATAGGAAAAAAGTGAGATATTGGTGGCTGATGATGAACAAGGAAGCTAAGTAAATGTCCATGGGTTTTGTTTATTATTCATTTTTAGGTGTTATTCAATCATAAAAAAGGACAATATTAAAAATAAATCTGAGCAAATAGCCCAGTTTACATAGTGCAATTATTTACAGAATATATAAACATCTGCCTACCCACAGAAAGTCACTAGCAGGCCCTACAAATTTGTCATTTAGTACAAGGGTCTTCCTCAGCTGATGATATATTACCTTTCTCAATTTTATATTGCACCTTTCCCAATTTTCCAGTCTTGCTTTTTCCTATTTACTCATCTTGTTCTACAATAATTATTTAAGAACACTACTGACAACTCATTTATTTAAATTTGTATATTTGTAATATACAGTATGGTAAGGCAACACTCTGGTGCAGATTCCAGGTTTAAAGCTGGTTCCATTTTCAGAGAACTTTGGAGCAATGCTCTACCAGTCCTTATTTCACAACTGATTCACCAGATAAATTATGCTGTGTTAGGAGTACTAGTGCTGTCTGAAGGAAGGGAGACAAGACTGTTTTTCTTACTCAGACCTTCCACACAATCAATGGGTATCAGTAGTCTGAGAGAAAGAAAGCAGAAAGAAAGCAGCAGCGATTGCTACAAGCCATATCTGTACTTCTGAACAAGAAAACTAGTTTGTATTATTTGTTACTTCTTGGCTCAGGAGGTAGAAATTCATCTCCTTCCTTGTATGTAAATAAGATTATACCATAATAATACTTGACTCTCACCAGTTTGTCTTCTTGAAGGAATAACCTATTAGTCCCTTGTTTATTGGCCATTTTACTGATAATGCATGCTATTAGTTTAGTCAATATTGATACAATTATATATTAGTAAAGACATGAAGTTGAAATACTGACTACAAAGCAAAAATATTTCAGAATATTTTGTTCAGAGAAAGAAAAAACTTTGACTTTCCCTTGAAAAAAAATGCTGCATTAAATTTAGCAGTCATGAGACTGTCACAGGTCCCAGAAATGTATCTTGGACAGAAATACTTTTCAGCAGTCCATACTGATCCCAGTCCGTAGAATTGATGAAAATTAGAGGTTAGGAAACATTAATCTCCAAGTGTTCTTGTATGTCAAGTCTCCTAT
The DNA here is from genome assembly GCF_017590055.1 of Onychostruthus taczanowskii. NCBI lineage: Eukaryota > Metazoa > Chordata > Aves > Passeriformes > Passeridae > Onychostruthus > Onychostruthus taczanowskii. The sequence continues at coordinate 1,085,068 of NW_024504566.1, forward strand.
TCAGGAGTTAAGAAATTGTTTATAATTTTTCCCATTTTACTTTATATTGATTCTATTTTTATAAAGAGCCCAAACTTTTCTTGTCTTTTAAATATTAAAATAACAACAGAAATAAAACAAAAAATCCAAACAAATAAAAGACTTCAGTACTCCCACTACTATCAGTTACCAAATTTAGAAAGCCAAATTTGCATAATGAAGTTTTTATCTAGAAAAGAAAATTGTAGGATTTTTCTAAAACCTCTCTACTAGATTAAACTGGATTAAATAGTTGTCTAATCAGGTAGCATCATCTGGTAACAGAAAAGGTCACAATGGTGACAGAGCTTCATTATCCCACACACCAGCATTGCCCACTTTAGTTTTTGTGACACCCATAACACAGAGAATTATTAGGGTTGGTAGGGACCTCTGGAGGTCATCTGTAAACCTTCCACATTCACATGTGCTCCATCTTTGCTTGGTCAAATCCTTGTATGAATGACCTGTTTTATAAGCTTTCACAGCATATGTTTACCTTTATATCTAAGTTCAAAACATGCTCTGAAATGCAAATTGAGTTAAGATTACGCTTTTGGTAAGAGTTAGGATTTGCAAAATTGGTTGAACTCCTCTTATTACAGCTGACTTCTACAGGACCAAGCCTTGATATGCCAGTACTGACTGTCAAATGAGGCAACCTGATACACTCCCAGATTAGGTACCACTGTGGGTTAGAATTAGCACTCAGAGAAGTTAAAGAAATTTAAGATCTGGGTTCAAAGAGCAAGTTAAAACCTGGTCCCAGCTGGTTCAGGTATCTTATCCTGAAGGTCAGTCTGTTCTCTGACAGCCAGGATTAGCATTAAATTGGAGAAAATACAGGCTGAAGATCTTTTTAACTTATAGCTAATACAAATTTAAGATGAAAAACAATGTGAACAGAACTAATGATATAATGTTGGTATAAAAGTGGGAAGAATTCCTGATTTATCATTATGTTTAGAGCTGTCAGTAATATATAAGAAAACATAGTATGAGTAACTCTATTGATGAAGCCTGAAATGTTGTCAGCTTTCAATAAGAGCAGATGTCAACAATTTCTCTGATTCTTTTGTCTGAGACACTGTTGGTCTCATTTTAGGGTTAGAATTACTGTTTAGCAGTCACATCAAGGAGTTATATGTGCTGATACATTCAACAGGGCTCCCACAAGAACACTGACTCCTCATGGCACACTCAAAGACCTTGCTGACCTTCTGCTGCAACACAACTTCAGTGTCTGTGATCCAATGCCTATCTGCAATGTGACCTTGGCTCAGTTTTACTGAGAAAAGTATTGTAAAGTGAGAAAGTATGCAATGCAGTCCAGCAAGGTAAGGAAAAAAAAGGCAAATATAGTTGATTAGTTGGTAATAGTAGGCAGATCAGGAGCTCAGGAGGGAAAATAAAACTACTGACCCAAAAGGTATAAAACATTAAAGAAAAAAAAAGAAACTCTAAAGATACAAACTCAAATAGAGTGAGGATCAGCCAACTGTAAGGCATGAGGGGTGCCAGCATTTGCACTGGTTAGCAAAGGCTTGGGAAATACCAGGATCATGAGTTACCACTAGTAGTTTATTCACGTTTGGTATCAATTGTGCACATTATCCAACCAGTAACATCTCAAAGATGTTTCCTGCTTATCATGTCTCTGCACACTGCAAAATTTGCAAACATACAGAAATTCATAAAGAAAGGGTTACATGGCTAAGTAAACAAATCTAATGAATGACTAAGACCACTGTTAAACTAAAATTTGGGTTAAGTCTTCAGTATGATGGTCTGAAAATTTTCATGGATCTTAGAAAATCTATAGGGATTAAACAAGGATAAATGCTAGTCTAGTCTTTATAGATTGGATGAAAGGCAAGATGAGCCAAAGCCTCTGAATAGATTGCATGTTAAGGTTGTTATAAATGAAAATTGTTAGTCAGCAAATTTTAATAAAAATATGAAAAATAAAATTTATTTCGCGACCGTAATAACAGTCCGATAGCCTCACCAATCCATCATAAAGGTCAGTTCTGAGATTAAGACTTGGATAAGAGCAATTGTAATGGCATGTTCTATGGCCAGTTTAATGTTTTATCCCCAAGATTCCAAGCAAAAGAGGGCTGAAATCTCTAGAGACTAACTGCTGCTGACAGTCCAGCGCTAACAGGTTGGTTTAGTTGGTGTCTAAGGCTGGGATTTGGCACAAGACTAAAAGTCAGATCGTAAACTGAAGAATTGTTTCTCCTTTGGGATTTTGAAGGCCCTGGAGGGCCCCTGGATTAGGGACTCATAATAGTAAAGTGGACTCTGAAGTTACATACTTTTTAGTCAAAAGTCAGGATAAAACTTAAGGAAGAAACAAGTGTGAATTGCTATGTTTTGTTGTTTCTAAATAATTTTCTACACAGGTCAAAGGAGAACTGAACTCTTGTTACTGTTTCTGCCGGTGTTACAAACTAAAACTCAGTTTAGAATTTCAATCAGATTAGGACTACATATGGAAATGCTGTTTTAAGTGATGAACCTACAAAAGGTGAATAATTCTTATGATATGCTATTTTATGTTTTATATCCAGGTTAGTCTTAGAAATAAGGTAAGGATTTGGGAAAATTTAGATTGAATAATTAGTTTTACAATCTATTCTAGGAATCTTACTGTAATAAAAGAAAAGAGCTAACAGTAACATGCAGTTACTTGTCCTGCTGTGTGGGTAGATATCTTAACTATAATTAATATAAACGTCAAGGTCCAAGGTCAGAATCCTAGGGTGAAGGCTCCTGGGTTTTGTTGGCTTATTAGTTCTGCAAATGGTTCCAGTGTGAAATGAGGACTGCCTCAAGTAGGAAGGCATATCTTTCAGTCTGACTGCTTGGAATATATTACTGATTATTCTATAAAAACTGGAAAAGAGACATGAGGAATGGTGACAGCAGGAGCTGATACACTATTGCTAGTATTACTTTAAATATAGTTGATTAACCCTAACTTTGATCTAAATTTAAAACAAGAGTTAGACTGTCTTCCTAATTGAGCTCTACTTATTTGAATTTAGTGGTGGGTCCATTAAAGTTTACAGATATAATGCTGTCTGATAGAAAGAGAATTTATTTTCCAAACTAGGTGCAGTTACATGGCCTTTGAAAAAAATTCAGCACTGTGCTGAGATTACAAGTTGACAAAGCAGAAGCTGACAGATTTGTGTTTATTGATTGATCTTCAAAGGCCTTTTATTGCATTGTAAGGGAAGATAATAAAAGACCTATTGCTCTTTCAGACATGGGTCTGATTGCTTGATCAGTAACTTAGATCTGTGAAGAGTGAAGATTATCATGGAATATTTCAGAAAGAAAAATTATGTCTGTGTCTACCTGAGATTTTTGCCATTTGTACAGGGGGAAAGACTGCATTGTATTAAATCTTGGTTTACTGTTTGGATCAATGAGAGCATTGGTCTTAGTGACAGAAAAAGAGGCTGAATGTAGGGGTTTTATGAATGTAGGGGTTTTATTCTTCTGATTAATCCCAGAAGTCCTGTGGAACTAAATAAGTTTCTGAAGAAAATCAGAAGCTAAACCCTACTAGAAGATCTAGCTAGTGAGGAGACAATAGCTGGTAAATCAGGCCACCATTCAGGCTCAGCCTGGTTGAGCTAGCTTCAGGCTAGGTGTGGACAAACAAAGTGTTTGCTGGAGTTTCTTCAGTTCAGCTTGTTTTGAAAGAGCTGATTTGAACAGAGGTGGTAAAATTTTACTGCCAAAAAAAAGGCTGACCTGTTTATTAGGCTTCAGTCACATAAATGCACATGGAGAGTAATATTAACCTTGTCTGCTGGTTTTGACTGAGCTGGAATTCATTGTCTTCATTGTATATATGGGCCTTTGTTTTGGTTTTCGTGCTGAAAACAGGGCTGATAATACATTGATGCTTTAGCTACTGCTGAGCTGCACTTAAATGTCATGTCCTTTTCTGCCTCTCAGCCCACTAGTGAGGAGGCTGGGAGTGCACAAGCAGTTGGGAGAGAGCACAGCTGGGACAGGTGACCCCAGGTGATCAGAGGTGTATCCCATCATGCTGAGCAATAAAAACTGCAGGAAGGAAGAAGATAAAAATTTGAAGTTAAGGCATTTGTGTCCTCCAATCACTGTTAGGACTGACAGAACCCTGCTTTCCTCAGGATGGCTGAACTCCTGCCTGCCTATGGAGAGTGGTGAATTAATCCCTTGCTTTGGTTGCATTAGTTGCTTTTGCTGTACCTATTAAACTGCCTTTGTGTCAACACATGGGTTTCCTCAGTCTTATCCTTCAGATTTTCTCCTGCATCCCATTTGTGGGAGAAGGAGGGAGTGTAAATAGCTGTGCGAGGCTGTGGCTGCTGGGGTTAACCCTCAAAACTTTGTAAAGAGCAGCCCTTCAGGTAGAGGTGAGAGCACTGTGAATTGAACCATTTTGTTAGCAGTAGGACTTGATGACTAGTCTGGATCCTCACATAAAACAGATCTTGCTTTATAGTAAAGCTTAGTGTTAGGATTCAGAATTATCACTAATCTTCTTAAATTGCATTTTCAACAAAAAATAATACTTCAAGATAAAGCTTAAGCAGGTACAGCTTGAGCAATCCTCATGGGTATCAAGTACAAAAGGTAGAAAGTCTTCAATTTCATTGAGAAGAGACCTTAAGGCTGAGCTGAAAACAGGCGTCATATTAAGCACAGGGCTAAAAGCATCTTTCATTCCCTTAGGTGGACTTTCAATAGCCCTAAACTCTTCCAAACTACAGAACTTCAGCTAAAGTTATTATTTACACCTAAAAGTTAAACAGACAGAAAATTCTGGGGGCTAAAAGTATCTTTCATTCCCTTATCTTTTAAGTGGACTTTCAATAGCCCTAAACTCTTCCAAACTACAGAACTTCAGCTAAAGTTATTATTTACACCTAAAAGTTAAACAGACAGAAAATTCTGGGGTGGTTGTTTTGGTTGGGGTGGGGGGGGTGTTTGTTTTCCAATTTGGTTTACAAATGAACTTCAGATAAGGATGAGACAGTAGTCTTTTAGGGATTTCCTGAAGTCATTTGATTCATGGTTTTCATTTAGGCTTTAGAGTGGCTTCAGAAAATCAAAAAACACAGAAGCAAGTTAATTTTTAACAGATATTCAGAATTGACATTCAGATACATATTGGTTTGATTTAGGTTAAAGTTAGGTCTCACAGGGCTAATATATTTTTAAACAAAGCCTAGGGATAGGATGATAGTTACAGTTCTGTAATCTGGGGATGTCAAAACTGATGCTATAGCCTAATTGAAAGAGACCTTTAAGACAGATGGGAACAAGCATGTGGTTGATGTAATTGACAAAACAACTTTGTCTTGAGACACAAAAGAGGTAGAGAGCTAAAGTTATAGGTGGAGTTTGGATTCATTTACAGGAAAGAAATCACAGAAATATATTGTACTGAGAAGACCTTCAAAACAACAACCTATATAGGCTCAAATTTCAACTGAACAATTCTTATCAGATTGCATTTAATGTCCTTGGTTGGTCTAGGTAACCCTGGGTTAAACTATATAATTCTAGGTTGTCAAATAACTGACAACCTGACAAATTTCTATCACATTTGGACAGACCAAACTATGCTTCACTTTTTCTCAGCTACCCAGGGCACATCAAATATGTATGGCATGGTTATGCTTTTTATTTAAGCTTACATTTTGGGGGTTTGAGGAGTTTTTTTTATGCTTCGGTTTGTTGTTTTTTAGGTTTTTTTAATTTTTTCTTTCTTTGTAAATTGGGAACTTTTTGTTTGGATAATATAGCTATTGCTTCACAGGTTTAGGACAAGAGAAAATGAACTTCTCTTGAGACCTTTTGACATCATATTTTTGTGACTTCTTGCATAATGAAAAAGGTGACTTTTCCCGGCTACAAGACATATGCCGAAGATAGATCTTGAATCTTCAGCCTGTCTTCTGGATGTCTTTTATGCACAGTGTTTGAAAAGAACACTCCATGAAAAAATTTTCCCTGTCTGTCTACTAGATATCAACAGAATGTTTCCTTCAGGTGGACACTCTGGAGGTTCTCCCTACAAGGGGGTAAAGGAAGGATGAGGGGACAGACTGTGCTTTATCTGTCAGCCTCAGAACAATAATTCATAAGTTTAGACAGGAAAGGGAGAAAAGGAGAAGGGGAGAACCTATTCAAACCTTATATCAAAGAATATCAACCAAGACCATTCACTCCAAAAAAACACCATTCACTCTCAGTTATGTGAGACACAAACAGAGAGCATGAGGAGTGGAATGCTTAATTTCAGATCTCAAAAAGGGAAAACAGTCTGGCAGACAATGACTAGTGTTTCTCAAGTTCACTTTATTCTGCTTCATATTAGTCCTGAAAGACTGGAATCTTGTGTCTTGGCAACCTTTGGGAGGATTTTCACATGGCTAACACAAAGACTAGCTTCAAACCAAATATCTATTTCCTAATCTAATACCACAGGGAATCTACAGCAGCTAATGAAAGAGGTATGGTATTTTCTCTTAATGTTGTTCTTGGAAATAGCTTTGCTGTCTTGGCTGAAGCATCCAGAATGGAAAGCCAGTTGGATACAGACATTTTTCATAGAAAGGTTCAGCACCATATTGCAGAAGTTTGACAGACTACAAAATTTGAAACAAGATGCTTAAATCACAAGTACCTACCAGCCCCTTCTAGAATAATGACTAGATAATCACTGCATTCTGCATGCTTTTTTTCACAGGTTGAAAAAAAACCACTAAGCCAATTAAATGAAAGTAGAAATTAAATTTTTCATTTTGATATTTTAAAGAGAGAAAACATGGAAAATTTGACACAAATCTTGCAAACTGCCAAGTATTAACTAACTCTAGATACACACTGAAAAACTAGAAAATTTCTGAGTTGAGTTGGTATGGTAATCAAGATACCTCCTCAGATTTCGAAAAGAAAAAAGAATTCAAATGCCTTTCCTGAAACAAAATTGCCTGTAATCTAAAAATCAAGGCTTAAGAACAAGTTCCAGAAAGTTTTCCCAACCAATGTCAAATGCACTAATGGAATCACCTTCATTTTTATTCAGTATGGCAGTAATAGTAAAAAACCTTTGTAATTTGCTCTTGAACCAAATTAAGTATTAGAGAACCTGGAGCATTTCCAAATGCAAGGAGGAGAACCTTGGGGTCGATAGCATTAACTCCCATTTCTTCAGCTTTACTGTGCAAAGATCATGGAGAGCGTGATGGGTTTCTCCAGCAATTCTGTGGTAGTTTTACAGAGCTGCCAGACTAACTAATAAATCCAGAGGCACTTCTGCTGCTGTTCATCTATTTGTGGTAGGTAAGAGAGAAAAACACATTACCCTCAGGAAAACAACTTATGTTCTTCAAAATGCTAAGAGGATTTTTTTTTTTAATTTGGAGATTTTTTTTTGTGTTGTTTGGGATTTTTTTAAGGTTTTTTATCTTCTACTATTACTACTTTAACTACTACTCAGTACTTGATCATTACTAGGGAGAGGCAGGTAAAGGGGGAAAAAAAGTAGAAGGGAAAAACCTGCTTGTGATATAACAAACACTAATGTCCTTTTGACAGGCAGATTTTTGTTAACCTAATGTTAGGCAAAAACTTCATAGTAATGTGCTGTGTAACAAACAGAATGTAAAATATATTCTGAACTACTGAAATATGAAATTATGTGTTTCAGATTCACACTAAATTTAAGCCAGTATTGTGGAAACCTTCACTAACAAACCAATCCAAAAATTTCAGCAATACAGTAACATCCACTATAAAAAAAATTAAGTAAAATTAGTTCCTATTCACCAAAAGTCTACTTTTAGATTTTATTTCTTAATTGAAAAGAATCCCCTCAATATTCAAAACAAAAGTGCTGAAAAAATATAATATTGGTGTTTTGAGGTTACTTGTGGATGTTGGACATAGAGCATCAGAGGGAGGAAAGGGTTCTAGAACTACTGGTAAAATTCCAAAATCAGATATAAATGCTTGGTATTGATCTGAAGCTAAGTCTTCTGCTAAATACATTATCTGTTCAGAAAGGCTTATTGAACAGAACTAAGTGTTTCAAAGCCTGAAGATGCTTGGCTTTTATGCTATCTATAGTGACAGGATACAGCTATGAAATTAACCCTAATATTCACAAAAGCTTTGGAATTATTTTGGTGCACAGTTGAAGTCTTGCCATACATTAATATTTTCCAAAGAAAAAGCAAGGTTAAATATGCCCTGACAGTGCTACTGCAGAGAAGGAACGGCAAGTTTCATTCTGGCACCGTCTGAGCTGCAATGGGGTGCACATATTTGCAATGGTGAAGATAACTGATAAGTGCTGATACTCTCAATTGCATGTGCAGAAGGTGGGGAAATGCCAGTATCAGACAAAAACTAATTTTTTTCTAAAGGGCAAATGCTGTCCCCTCCTGTCCTCTCACAGGTTCCATGAATAGGGAAAGAGCATATTGTCCCCTAAGTATATGGTGGATAGCTGGCAGAAAGGGTTGTTTTGCAGGCTAGACATGTCCACTATTGATTTAAAGTTCCTTCTTTCTGTCTCAGGAGCAGGCTTAAAGTTGTCTCTCCCTTATGTCCAAATGCAAAGACGATATTTTACAAGAATATCAGTTGCTTCATAGTTTATAGACTGAAAGGTGAGGAGAAAAGGAGGTGGGAGAAAGGTGAGGTGTCCTCATGCCTGTTGATACTCTGCACTGAAACTAGCATACATTTCCATCACCTGACTGGCCAAGACTGAAGGAGAAATCAAGTGACAATGTGAAACCATGGCTGCTGAAAGCCAAAGCTGTCATGAGACAGCGGATCTCAGAGCTGGCTACAAGTTGGTCTTTCTTATTCTAGGAAATTACATTTTCCTGCATTGAAACACAGCAATCACTTTTACAAGGTGACTATCAAAATCCTGTCTTAAGTAAAAATGTGGTCCTGTGTTCCAAATACTTAGAGACTGATTCAAACCCGACCAGCATAACAATATCTTTGAATTTATTGAGATTTTTGTATATTCTAACATGAAAGGGGAAAACTTCTAACACCAGAGGCAGGATTAATCAATAAGTGTTGAATTGATTCACATAATGACATTTCTCCTTAGCTATTCTGAATAATTTCATTCATGAAAGAGAATGAGACAGTCATTTTCATTTACCAGTATGTCAGGGCTTTCTAAACAGGCATTGAATATCTACATTCATTTAGCTGCATCCCTGTTTGAATGAGGCTTAGAATGATTCACCAAAGCATTTGAGCAGTCATTTCCCCCTGCATTCTGCAGGTTAGTTTCCACTCTGCAATCATAATGAAAATACATAAAATAAAAGAATGCACTGGCTACAGATAAAGTCAGAAGTCAGTACAAAGTCAATACGACTGAGAATTTTTTTTCATAAGCAATACTAATACAAGTTTATGACTCTCCCTCTACTTTATCACTTTAGTTATCTTTTTTTAATTGCAGATTACATCACTATTAAGGCCAAATATTTTTGAGAGTTCAGTGGAACCAAAACAATACTTATGGGGTTTGCAGAATTCTTATACATTTTTTTTTTATCTCAGAGTCTACAGCACACACTGTGGTATTTTTTTACTTCAGGTGTCACCTTTTTTGAGAGAAAATGTGAATAAAGGGTTTTTCCACTGAAAGTGACCAAATTTGTGTGGAAAAATCTGTGCTTAAAAACTAGGAGTTTTCACTTTACGGTAGAAAAAGAAATTATTAATTTTTCAGAGGGTAAAAATGATGGAGAGAGCATGGTTATGCCCCTGAAGTGCACAAGAGGTGATACCAGAGGTCCCCAGAAGTCCAGACTCTCCAAAGGAAGTTGAGGACAGCAGTATCCCCCATCCTCTACATGCTCTATATGGTACCACAGGGAGTGGTACACTGGGAAGAAGAGCATGTGCCTCAGCCACCTGTCTCTCAGCAGAGCTGGAGCCCCCCTCTCCAGCAGGCAGGACACATCTGCCCTAATCAGGACATGGGCCTGTGAATACACTCTCAAAAAGCGGCACTTAAGCCTCCTTGGTCCTTTCTCACAAAACAGACACCAGGGAAAGGAGTGCATAAAAGGAGTGCATAAAATGACAGAGCTCCCCAGGTACACTGACACCAGCTCAGCACCTTCTTTAATTCCTACTTTCCCTGGGTTAAATAAGAAGGCTCTTTGTCCCAGTCCTTCTTCTGGGCTGGCATGTTTGGGCACCTTCAGTGGTTGTTGGGAGGAAAGCATTAAAAGCAGGAGAATGGCAAAGAGAATGGTAGATTCATTAAGTAACCTTGCTGCTGGGAATGCCAAGGCCTGGAGAATAACAGTGTGGAAAACCACATCTATTGTGCCTTTTGCTGTTCATCCTCTGACTGATTTGAAGAGTAGGATCTCTGTGTAGAGATAATATAGGTGTTTACAGAGGCTTGGAGGCACTCTCACTGACCTGCTTGAGTGCCCAGTCTTGGGAGAGAGAATATAAAATCTCAGAGATCATAAAAGAGCACAAGGGAGATCACAGCATGGACTGCACAGGCCCTTGACAAATGGGTGCAAACAGCAGCCTCACCAATCACCAGCATGGAGCAAGCCTGACAGTCCCAGCATTCCCACTTTTGTGTCTCCACTCAGGTGTTGCTTAAGGATCCTAGCAAGGTCAGTGAGGTAATGAAATAAATTTACCCTTTGCATTTCAGCCCTGGTTTTGTGGTTGCCAGCCTGTGTCAACTCACACAGCAGCAGATGCAAAGACTCTGAGAGCAGGATATACAGTGTTGAAGTAGCAAGCAGTGGTGGCTTTTTGGTTAAGTCACAAAAAAGGGACTGGTGAGCTACAAGGGCAGACATTAGTTGGGTCCCAGCCCAGTGGGGCCCTCAAGGTCTTTGCTGACCAGACGGGCACTGTCCAGTAAAGTCAGGTCAGCCTGCAGAGCCCCGGGATTGGCTCCTCTGCAGTGCCAAGCTGCCATTATCCAGCTGCCCCACCAACACCAATGACTAGAACCAATTACCAAGTGACCTGGATACCCTCCTTTCCTCCTTGACCACTTCTTTTTTGGATTTTTGTCTTTTTATATTGCTTTTTATGCTCTTGAATCTGTGAACTACTTGGTAATCTGGTCTCGACTCTCCTACTGCTGGCTATAATTTTATCCTTCTTACCTTTCAACAGAATTTCTCTTAAGTCTTCCTCAGCAGTGTGAGCAAGGTTGTGCAGCTGAGACAAACCAGAGCTGGACCTTAGAGCTTTAGGACACAGGCAATTAAACATTTTATAAAAGAAGGTGGTTCCAGCAATAGTTGTTTTCTCACCTTTTCCTAACATGATCTGCATGGCAGATGATCATGCAGGAGATAATCAGTGGTTCACAACTGTTAAAATATATCTTCAATAGCACAGATTTATGGTCTTACCAACTGTAATATAAATGCCTGCAGAGCACACGGGATTTTTAAGGCGCTGTATTTAAAGTAAGAAACAGAGATCCAAACAATCCCTAGTGATTCAGAGATGTAGGGGTTTTTTCATGTGGAAGGCAGCTTAAAAGGGGGAAAAGAACACTTACTTCAAGGTTCATGCCAAAGGAGAAAGAGGCCTCAAAGCACTTTCTGCTGTAGCTCCTTGACTTTTTCCAGCAGACACAAAACTTATAAACCCCTTGGCTTACAAGAACAGAATTTGTCTGTCCATTTGCTATTCACCCTTTGCTCCATTTGGAAATGAAATTCTAGAAATATTTGGTAGCACTTCTAATAACAGAAAACCAAAGTTCAGACTCCAGTACAGAAGAAAAATAATGCAGGTCAGGAATAATGTCAAATATTCCATTTTCCTTTAAAGAAGTAGACAATATCTGTAACAAATCTACTTATGCAAGTCTCCAGAAAATAATGGTTGAGCTTACTCAAGCCATATTTGAATCAGCTTCAAAAGGAAAGTTTCATTTTTGTCCATTAATCACTTTCTGTTTCAGAGGAAGGGTGCAGTGGGTTCCCATTCTCTCTGAAGTACTGAGCTAGGCAAGTATGATGTCCCAGAGCTTCAAGAGGTACCCAGGTGCTTCACATATTTCGATTTTTATCCAAGCTTTACACTTCAGGTAATTGACTTGTAATGAAAATCATAATCACAATCCATCAAAGTTGTTCCAGCATGTGCCTAGTCATGTACACTCAAAGAGACTTCAAAAAGAATAAGTGTCACACTGAAAAGGGAATATAGGGCTTGTCCAAATAGTGGAAGGCAAGAGGCTGCACACTGCTGAGGACAGGGTCTTGAAGTTTTGTTAAAAAAATAGGACTAATTTGGCCTTCAGGAACTGATTTACACCGCTGTTTATTGTGTTGGGTAGACCTCAGTTTACCATTCAACTTATTTTTATAATATGTAAAAAAAAAATTAAAACTACATTTTCTAAGACTCAGTTAAAACTTTATATCTAAATGAGATCATAGAGTCAGTGGGGTATATTTCTGTAATATCTTTCCTCAGGTTGAAAGGCCCTTATTGCAAGCTCTGTCATTGCATGCTTTTTGTTGCAAGGATATAGCATGTCAGGGGGCCACATTCTGATCATTGCTACACTGACAACATAAGAGATGTACAGAGCTGTAAGAATCGCTGCATTTCATGCACAGCCTGATCATAGAATCTAAATCTAAAACAAAGTGTTTAGCTCAGAACAGCAATCTCTTATCCCCTGTCCACACATCTTTCCAGCATTTCAGCTCTTCCTTGAAAAGACAGCAGGAAAAAGTACGCAACCTGAAGAAGAGAGGATGCTAGCCACTACGTGAGATGCGTGAATGCTGCTACCTCATGTTTTTAACTGTGTGCTTCTAGTAGGTTTCCAGCTCTGTGAGCCACTGGTTTATCTTGAAGCACTAGGAAAGCTGCACTAGAAAAGACAGCTGAGACAGAAACCATGAGGCAGCCACACCTTTCAACACAGATTTAATTCACTCAGCCAACTGCCCCGTTTAATATCTTCTAATGCAGTGCAGCATACTAAAAATTCAGATGAAGTATCTCACATGAGAAAACCATAACATTAGTGCTAATTATTAAGTATGTGCAGTCTAAAAAAACTACACAGCTCTTCTACTTCTCTGACACATTTTTCTGTAACAGAAAGGGGAAAATCAGTTTTAAAACACTGATTAATGCCCATCTTGTGATACCTCACTAATTAAGGCAGATTTCACTACATATAGTTCCACAAATTACTCTACTACTAGTACTAAGTAATTGAGTCTAAGGTACAAAAGTAAAAATGTAGTAGGATTTAATGATGTGCTAAATACACCTAATGGTCTCTTCTCCCATGAAATGTTACAATAGGCATTTTCAGTACCATCTAGATGTCTCCCAACAGGTACAGTTCTGTGGTTTCAGAGCATTTTTTTTAAACTTTGTAGCTGAAACTTTGTGTAATGTCTCCATTGCAACCCAGGCATTTAAGAAATAAAAATGCTGACTCCCCCAAACTAAAAAAGCCACATTTTAAAGGGTTGTAAACATTTAATTATTTTATGATTTAATGCATTTTTTATCAGAGTGGCAGTTTTAAACATAGATTTAAAAGCCCGGGCTGAACAGCTGATCCAATATATTTGGCTGGTAATACTCCTCTCGACAAACACATTTGATGAGCAAACATGTCCTCCTAGCCACCTACACTCATACCCATCTGTTCAGATGGCAACATGCCTCTGAACTAGGTAAGATGCCAGTATTAGAAGGCTGGAGAAAAAAACCAAAAGTAGGGCTAAGGAGAAATCTAAATAACATTGCACTTACTACATCTTCTTCCTGAATTTCATCCTACTTGTAAGAAGAATTAGACTATTGCACACTGACTTTTAAAATTTTGTTCCTGTTGTATACAATCAAAGGACTAGCAGCACACAGGAAAGAAGAATTGGTTGGCTGGGGATACTCACAGCTGCCAAAAACCCTTGAGATGAATTGCAGCTAGTATTTGAGAAGCCCATTAAGGACATCCATCAATTTACTTTGAAAAGGTAGAGACAGCAGGTTCTGCAGGTGAAGATCGTTCCCAGGAAGACAGCACCACCTGGGACAGTCACAGTCAGTGCTGAGTCTGCACTATAAGTTCTGCCTCTATAATGACAGCTTGGAGAGACAAGAAGTCTAGCATTCACCCAGTATGAATCACAAACTTTGTCATATGTTTGTTTTTCAAACCTGTGCATCGTACTTCTTAAAAAGCACAAAATCTGAGAAAATTTTATTTATCTGTAAATCTGCAGCTGATGCATTTACTGCAGTTGTGTGTCTTTGCCACTGTGAATTGGGTAGAAATTATTCAGTATTCTGGGGAGGGAAAAAATGGGAAGAAACTCATTTTACATTTCCAAGTGTATAATTAGTAGGGGTTTCCCAATTTTAAGGCTTTTACATTACCAAAAATAATTTCTCTTTTGGTAGACATGCTTTCATTTTTTTTCATAACTATAAGATTGCCCCCAACAGTTTTTAGCATATGTAGGCATTTCTTTAGAAACTACATTTAAAAAAAAAAAAAACAAGAAGGCAAAATTGACAAAATATCTGATAGCAAAATTGACAATTAACAAAGTATTCATTTATATATGACCTGTAAAATTTTGAGATGAGATTAGAAAAACATTTGCCACTTTGGCACCCAAGCTCCATTTTCCAAGCTTTGGAAAATACTGATTTTAATTAGTAGGCCATATGCTGCTGTGTATCTCTTTCTAAGCAGAATGCCTTTGCTTTGGGATCTCTCCGAGACTTGGCCACCCTGACAGATCCAAAGCTCCCACTGACTGTACAAACTACTTAGGAACAGTTCCAAAGCCCAGTGGAAAAGATTGTTATTGTACTTAGCCTATTCCCCTTGCCACAAGAGCTGCACACAGTGGGGAGGTACAGTCCCACCCCTTGATATCGTTAGAGTTAACTCTGAGGTTCTTCATCCTTTCTGTAATAGAGCAGAGTCAGTTGAAGTTACTAATTTTTAAATGTTTTGAACTGTGGGAAATCTATGCCAAGGAGATGAGTCTTCCAGTTCTCTCCAGGAGGGACAATGCCAAGTGTTACAGCCAGCCCATGACTGGAGAAAGTAACCAAGAGATGATGGCTGCACAGAAAGGAGGATAGGGAGTGCATATGAAAATTTTCAGTTGTGTCAACCCCCCTTAAGCTTTTTTGCCAAACTCCTAGCAATTCAGGACTGGGTTTTTTTTCAAGGACACTGTAGAAGCTGTAAGAACGTAGCTTCTTGATGAAATGTCATTGAAGAAAAAGAAAGCAGAAGGAAGACACTAGACAGAGATCAGAGCTCCTTCACTAAATCAGAAAAGAGGAACCTCAAATACTGGTCTGTTTTCTACCATCATCTGTATGGATAGTCTGTGTTGAATAGCTGTTAGCATCGTGCTCTCTACAGTAGTTCATTTGCTCTTTATATAATTAAAATTCTCCAATCTCAATTTTACATTATGAAAGGGACTTTAGTTGCAAAAAAATCCAGCCCTTAGGTCTGCTATAGCCCAAGAAGGCATCCAGCCTCTGTCCATTCAAGGCTAATACCATAAAATAATGTGATTACTAATGCTAACTATGTTCTGGTTTTTCAACATTTAAAAACAGACACTGAGAAAATCAATCTCTTACAGTCATAAGAACCACTCCTCTAGCAAATGTATTTGAAGGAAGATCAGTCATATATAGTCTAGAAAAATCTCATACTTAATAGAGAAATAGCAGGGTTATTTCCCTGTGCTGAGGTGAATTTCTCCTGTACTGTTTGTTTTCTAAATAGGCATTGTTTTGTATCTGTAGGTTCTATATCTCAAAGCCTGAAAACACTACTTTTTCTTCTTATTTCTTGGGAGCTTCTACCTAGAACTGTTGCAAAATAACCAGACTGGAGTTAGATGGGATAATACCATTTAAAATAAAAAATGTTAGACTAGTTTGGGCTATAGGGTTTTATGACAGAATATGTCAATTAAATTATTATTGATTTAGAAGATTGGAGAAAAGTTCATTCTAGTTAAATCCAGTAAAATAACCCCAAGGGACTAAGTGTTCACAAAGTAAAGAGAAAATTCTACTTTTAATATATTTTTCTGTCTGTGTTCCAGAGCTGTCTTCTAATCATGTGCTGAATTAGTATCCTACTAGCAGTATTCTTAAATTTCAGATATACAACCAGCCTGATACCTTGCTGTTAGTCTACCTAATGTACTAGACCTATCTGTAAAGCATAGTACTATTGTTCAACTGTGCAGCAAACTACACAAGAAATAAATACAATTATAGAGAAAATACAATTTACTTGCTTACTACATCCTTCATACCTGAGGTAAAAAGTGCTTTGTAGATCCAGTCAGTTAGGGACTAACTAGAAAAGGAATATTTTAAGAAGTGATTTAAGTAGAAGGAGTAATTCATATACCAGATGGCAAAAAGTTCTCTGTTGCATTTCTTAAGATACAAGGTATCTAGGAAAGATCAAATGAAGATTCAAATTAAGATGTGAGTTGAAGAGAAGGTTGGGAAGAGCAGATTGTGAAAGCAAAGCCGAGCAAAACCATGAAGAATTTTAACAGAGAGAAGCCCCGCATATAACACACCATTCTTCCATAAAGCATGGTGTTGTACTGCCTGTAAATTCAGATGAATTTAATATCAAGGCACTTCTGAAAAGTTTAATTGGTTCCCATTTACATATTTATCCAATGGAACACCCTTGGAGATCTGATACCTGGCACAACAGCAGTAGCACACAACTGATAAAATGATGGAAGTCAATATGAACCTTGTGACAATCCCTGTCACAATTTCAAGGCAAAGGAGAAAGCATACAGTTGGTAAGTGGACATGACTGGTTTTCCTTGCTTGCAATTTGCAGCTTTGGAAAAATTGTACCTGCCCAGGAGGTCTCTTAAGGAACATGGTGAATAGACAGCCCAAGAAGATTGTGAACTTAGAGAATCATCAAGAAAAGGGAAAACTGAAATTGTTACATTGGTCCTGTACAGATCCATTTCAAAGAATAACCTGATTATATTACGAAAAATACCTCCCTTATAAAAGATCCATGAAAACTGAGAGCACAGGATTTCATCACCAAACAACATAAGAAAATGTTAGTGTGCGGCTATGGTTCTGATCTTCTGTTCTTGTTTATCCAAGCAAAATTTGGAGAAGTTGTTCCCAATCAACATCAGGAAACAGCATCAAAAGCATATAAAAGCCACCACACAGAGGGTAGTTTTAGTCAGAGAAGGATTATCCAGTTCTTGTCCTATTATAAGGTAGAAAACAGACAGATGGTTTTCAGGTTTCTGGGAAATCCTATACTATCATACTTCGGTTTTCATTGGCTTTCCTAAAACACAAAAAAAAAAAAAAAAAAAAAAAAAAAACAAAAAAAAAAACCTTCATTTTCTCTCTAGAGTTTCAGTCAGTAGCAAAATCTTTGAGAAGGAGTCTAAATGTCTCTCAACTTATTCCTACAATGTCTAAAACAAGTAAATTACTTAAAGTTAATATCACTGTAAGAAAAACATGCAAAACTTACTAATTCTGATGAAATCAAAACTAATAAAAACATCATACAGCCCTACAGTCAGAGAAGTAGCAGAGCCTGCCAGAACAGCCTACATAATGCTGGAACCCCTAGTTATGCCTCTTCTCTTTTTTTTTTTTTTCTCCAGAGAAACAAAAGTACACATTTAAAAATGAATGAAGTTAGGACCAAGCAAAGACTTTTTCAGCAATTGCTTTCATCATTCAACAATTTTTCTTAAGCACAGCAGTCTCTCATGAATAGCCTCAACAGTGTCCAGAGTCCTGGCGATTATTCCATGATTGAATAAATGTGACTGATGGGAAATCAGAGCACTAAAACACTTGAGCATTGTGTAATCTGACCAGGCAGAATTGCTGTGAAATTGTTTAGCATGTTTCATTGTTCTTAAAATTGAAACTGCAAATGCATTTTTAGACCCACTAGAAACCAAATTCTTTCTTTGTTATGTATGCATAAAAATAAAGAAGAAATTCCATTCTTGCAGTTTTTAAGAATCACTCCACATCTGTATTTAGATCTGTATATTGATAATTTCAATAAAATTAGCTCACTAGCATTTAATTTCTGAATATTCCAGAGAATAGTTCCACTCTATATCAACACTTTCTTATCTGAGCAGTAAGAATATGTACTAAAGTAATTTATATGATTCATCCATTTTAAGGATATTCTTCTCATATCTTTTACTCTGTCACCTGAAATAAATGTCCACACTCTTTGCAAAGGTGCATATGAATCTCTATTGCTGTTTTCAAATGTATAAACAATATCACAGGAGAGCCATGGAAAGACTGCTGGGCACCTGATAGAAACACTAAATGATACATAGTGGAAAGGAGGCTTAGATTTACAGATTTGTGCTGAGACTGCTTTTATTTCACATGCACTCAATTGTAAAAAGATTTTTTCAACTTATATTCTGCTCTAGAAATTCAATTTGATGCATTGCAGACAATATCATACCTAGAAACATAACAGCAAACTTGAGAACAAATCTTAAATTCCATTTATCCTGTGGTATATTACAACTACTTTAACTCTTCATTTTTAAAGTCTTTTTAGAGCACTCAGATTTATCAGATTTAGTGTCAACCTTCTTAAGGGACAAGTTAAAAGTTTAAAATTTTACTTTAAATATAAATTTAAAATTAATTTAAAAACTCTATTTCGGACAATAAAATGAATTTAATCTATTTATTTTCATTATTCCTTGTTGTACTTATTACAGGCTAATAGTCAAAAATTACAAGATTACAGAATACTGGTATTGAAGATGAGAAATCATCCTTGTTCAAATTGCTACCAATCTCAATCAACAAATAAGAATGGATGGAAGGAGAGGAATACACCTTTTTTGCCAGTACAACAGAGTATGGCTGAGAGCTCCACGATAATTCCATGACTGATTAATTTTTATTTCATTACTTCACTTTTTGGGTAAGAATCACAGAAACCACCTGCATCCTTCAGTCTCTGTGTGAATGTTTTGTGCACCTTTCCTTCCAGATCCCTTCTCAGGTAGAAAATGTGATTTCTGCTTACAAATCCAATTGTTTCCATATTTTATGTGAGAAATAATAGAAATTTGCATCCCTTGGAACTTCCCAGTCATTATCAAAGTCTACAACTACAGTTAGATCAAAGTCTTCAACTGCAATTAGGTGATAGAGTCAGTAGGGAATTAAGAAAATACATCCTTTAGAAGAAACTGAGAAGTAAGGTAATGAAGGGAACTTCATAAATGACATTCTTTAGTTATTTTCAGTGCTTGAAAAGCAAAATCAAACTCTCTAGTGTGCTGTCTTCTTTCATGCCGTGCATCATACTGGAAGGGACAGAGGGAAAGGGGGAACAGCTGCCTTGGACACCAGCAGGGAGTCAGAATCACCAAAAGATCCCACTGAGCTCCTGCTCTGTGGGCTACGGATGACTTCCAACCCAGATGCACACTTCTGCCACTACCCTTGCCTGCCTGCAGTATGCACTGAATTAAAAACTGTCTCCTTCCACCTCTGTTCTGCTCTGCACAGTCACCCCCGCCTATCTGCCTCTTTTTGATCTTTCATGCAGACACTTTGTGATGGTGACTGGGTTTTTTCACTGCTCAGGGTAAACAGAATCCAAAATTATAAGCAAACAGCTGAGACGACCTGCAAGTACTTACAGCTGCTTAACTTATGGTGTCATTCAGCTGGACACGGGATGTAAGAGTTTTGAAATAGCTTTGGGAATCCTCAAGGAGGAATACTCTCATGATGTCACAGGACATCAGCTCTTGGAACATCTATCACACCCACCTCCTGCACCCAATTAGTATTTAAGTCACCACAGATATGTTAACAGGTAGTTTTGGACAGGAGGAGTTGATTCCCAAACACATATTCTCGTCTGGATTATGTCATAAATAATGAGTTTTCACGTTTCCCTCTCTGATTCTTTCCAAGCTGAAGGGTAAGTAAGGAACTTCCTGCACAGAGGCAAGCCAAAGTTATCCAAAACAAAGGTCATTACTAACCTCAGTAGCTCACATTTCCCTAATTAAAGGAATAGTAAGAACGTTTTAAATAGAAGTGTTAAGGGTCCTTTCAGTCTAGGAAAACAACAAGGTCATTTGACCTAAAAGGAGATAAAGGAGTAAACACACAGAAGCCAAAACAGGGAACTAAAATCTGAGAACTACATTTTACTTAAAATCAATTTGGAAACCTTTAATCTTTCTCTTCAGAATAAATCTGGCAACTTTTGAGCTAAGGCAGTTTTGTAATGGATTAAAGCAAGGTTTATATTGAAAGATTTATTTAACAGTAACTTTAGAGAGCAGAATGGAGCGGTAAAGCTTTAGATGGAATTCAACTCCCTGAAGTATGCTGTTTCAGAAAACTAGATATGCTAAACAAATAGAATACAATGTAAAAATTTTGATAATTCATTTTGAAATATATTTATTCTGGTTTTTTTACCCTACATTGTAATATAAAATATTTAAAAATTCAAAGATGAAGAGACACACTTCTACTTTATTGAAATTAAATGTTCAGTATGAATTTTAAAATACTGAGATGGGATTTTGTTTTTTTTGCTTTTTCCTTTAGGAAAAACTTTGACATTTCTGAGTATATTTCACCTTAGCAACTTTGTCAAATTTTGAAGTCTTTTGAAAATAGAATGTCCATCAGACAGATAATTGCAGTCATTAGCTTTTTAGCTGGCACAAAACTTTAACCTGTATCATGCATGCTGTCCTTTTTAAGCAGTACAAACATCAGCTGATGGCTTTGAGCTCTTCAAATCTACTTTAAGGTAACTGAATGTACAGCAAACTATGTGCGTTCAGGATATGTAAAGGGAAGGCAGAGAAAGCACAGGAAGGACATTATAGCCACCTGAGACAAAAACAATTAAAAATCTTTGAAAAAAAACCAAGACATAAATTTGGGTTACTGAGCATTTATATTGTCATAGAATTGTCATAGGTTGTAATTGGTAAAATTATCTTCATCACTTTAGCATTTTACAAAAATGTCTCCTTACCTTTGAAACGGTTCATCCTCATTACCTCTTGTATGTGACTACTGCAGTTATCCATTATTAAATATATATATATTTTTATATATATATATATATTACATAGAACAATAAATCATAAGTTGTATTGGTTTCAATAAATTGTTAATCCATTGTTCTAGATAGCAAAAGTCAATGAGTGGGTTAAAATTTAAGCTTCCCATTGCAAAAACACCTTTTTCCAGTACACTAGAAGGATTTTAGCACTTACATCTCCTCTATGCAAGGTGCTTAAAGCACCTGGTTAAGGAATTCGAGATGGAAACACATAATGGACAAGTTAGTGTTGGAGACCTTTTAACATGCTAACTGAAAAAAACAGAAGAGCAAGGAAACATAATCATGTTGCATCTACTTAAATATTAGAACTTTAGCAGATTTGTGAACTCTCATAATTTTATCATGAGGCACCTTTGTTCTTTTTTTTGACTTCAAAACACAACCAAGGCATCTGATCTGAAGACAAACATATTTCTGGTTTTGGTTTCATATGGAGAAAAAAAACCTGCATATATTTTCCCAAACTTTTTGTTTCCCAAGAGACTGAGTTCCTGACTGGCCTCCTAAATTTGTCAAGGCACCCCTGTGTTCCTGCTCCTCAAATCCACCAAACCAGAGAACCTCAGGATCACACCGCCATTGGTACCAGGTCTAGGAATTAAGGTTTCCTTGACATGAGAAGTAGCACAGATAAAGGTGAAAGGGACACATGCCCAGTTCTCATATCTCCTAATAGAGAATGGTCAGATAAACACTCCAGGAAGATCTCCAAGGAAGGTCTCCAAGGCCAAATAACCTAGGTGTACTCATAGAAGGACAGACATCTGGCTTGGAAAACAATAATAGGAGCAATATTAAGGAAAAAATTATAATTTAATAAATCAAGCCTTTTTAAATCAAATCCTGCCAGTATTTTGATTTGGTTCTGCCCAGCAGTGGTTATATTAGGAGCTAAAAAGAGGAGGTCACCTTCCCCTACCCCAGCACTACTGTCATGTAGCATAACTAAGACGGGTAGAGGAAGGAACATGAACCATTTTCTCTTCAGAAAATTACATTCAGCTTTCTGGTTTGTGACAGCAAAATGTTTATGCTTCTTACTATTCTACCAGCCAGTCTGAATTTTTTGCAAAAGTCCACCGTAAAATGCATAGAATTTCTCCAGAATTTATTTTTGCCCTTTCTTTATAAAAACTGAAAGACTCACTGCAACTTTGAGAAGGTCTTTAATAATTGACTTTATTTCTTTCAGTCACAGAAAATAGAATTTTCTTTTAAAAATAGATTAAAAACTCCTGATTCTGTTTGATAAAAAGTGAGTTAATTATACCACGGTAAATTGCAGAAGGTCATACTGACATCTGGCGGCCCTTTGGAGATACTAAAAATTGCTCCCAGCAAATACTCAATGCAAGAACAGTAAAAATATGAAAATGACACTGTGGTTCTCTTTGTATCTGTCCACATTTAGCAAGTGTTATTCAAGACCTGAGTTAAGAGGTAATGAGAGCACGCTGAATTATGTATTTAATTAGCTGCCATGTTAAGTTACATTTGATGCTGCCCTGGCTGCAGGCGTCAGAAAGCCACAAGCTTTCATAAATAGCAATTAAGGGTGTCAAAGCCATCACCACTCTGCAACTGCTCTGGGACTTATCAGGATATTTCTCAGTGCCACATTTTATTAAATAGAATTGCAGCCATTGGGAGCAAAACCATCTTATTACTAATGTTGCTATTGTGGGATCTAATAGATCCAATCATGGACCAGAACTCCATCACAGAAGGCACTATACAAACCATGAAAATGATGGGCCTGTCCACAACAGACTATTGTCTAATTATAAGAAAATGAACAATCAGCAGATTGAAGATGCTACAGGCCAACACATTAGAGTCCAGTCTCTGAGAAAATATCACTAAATCGGAACCCTTTTTTTAAAAAAAAAAGGAAGCAGAACTCTCCTGTGGTAGTGTAAGAGAACCAAACTCTGAGAAGTAAGAGTCTCTTTCCTGTTAGAACAGCATATATTTTGAGGGGGAAATATCTCTGCTTCATCTATGCAAGAGATTATTTGTGTAACAGGAGAAGTTCCCCTAAATCAGGTACAGCAAAGGTCTTGGGAGACACACTGCACCACTACTGCTGCTAAAAGAGGAAAGAAAATATTGCCTTCTCCGCTCTGAAACAAGGAGTATTGTGTGCTTTTGCTCTCACTGTTGTGAAGTCTGCTATGATGTTTCTAAATGTTGCCCATTGGAGAGGGGGAAAGAAGTGATCTGATTCCCTCCTCCATGCACTAAAACACACAAAGAAAACCATATGAACCTTTGCTGTTTGCTGTCATCAAGAATTTCATTCTGGATCAAGAGAACAAAATCCTGTCAACAAAGGTTTTCCTGTCAATTCCCAGACTGCTGATTCCATTGCAAGAGATTATCAAGAACTAGGATCTCCGTCACAGAGAAACAAAGTCCACAAGAAATTGGATAATAAAATATATAAACTTCATCCTCAATCTGTTCAAGGAATCTGTAGCTATTTCCCACACAGGAAATTCTGAAGGACATTTAATAATATTAAAAGTCTTTGGGATTTGGTGACATTTTGGTTCATTTAATTTTTCTGCCACAATGTTTTAAGATTGAGGTAGACTACCTATGGTTTATGGCCTACATCTACAATATTGCCTGAATGAGTCATTCAGTTTGCAACCTACCAACTTACCAGATCCTTTCCCTGTGTCCTTCAAATGCAGGCAGAAAACATATCATAATCCAAATAAATTATTGTCACAGCTCAGCACTTGCTTCCTGAAACCTGGCATCTTGTGCTCCCTATCCACAAGATCAAAAGGAAAGAGCCTTCTTACTGCAAAACCCAACACCCACCAACACTTGGCTGCAACAGCTCCATTGCATGAAGGGGCACAAACATGTTTTGGTGGTGCATCCAAAAGTCCTGCTTAATGCTTTGGTTCCTCCATGCAGGATCCAGAGTTCCACCACCTCATGATGGAGAAGTGCCAGAAGCAGTGGCCAGCTTCTGGGATGGGAGAAGATGTGAGGGCGGCTTTGTGAGGACAGGTTTGGGCAGTATGATGCAGGCAAGAAAAAGAAACAATGAGCTGAGGAATAGCCTCAGGAGTCTGTTTTGCTAGGGAAACTAGTCCATAAAGGGTCCCAGGGGTGAGCAAGGAAGAGATGCTTTTGAAGGAACAAAAAAAATTCTTCAGGCACACAAGCCCAGCAAAACAGGAGACATGGCATTGAAAGAAAAATACAATCTAGATGTAAAGAACTAGTTTCTTAATATGTATGGAAGAGAAAACTTCTAAGCAGATGCTGATGAGCTGACAGAATATGACTGCATATTATG
Source organism: Onychostruthus taczanowskii (assembly GCF_017590055.1). NCBI lineage: Eukaryota > Metazoa > Chordata > Aves > Passeriformes > Passeridae > Onychostruthus > Onychostruthus taczanowskii. The sequence goes on from NW_024504566.1 coordinate 1,109,664, forward strand.
ATTGCTCTGCAGTCACAGTTCTTCAGTTGAAATAAAAAATATTGATGGAGCTTTTCATTGCAACCACCCACTGAAACAAACACATTAGGCTAATGACCTAAAACCAATAAAATATCCCAGTTAGTCCAATGTTTATGAATTGCTGGACAACACATTTCATGTTACCACAAAGCACCTGCACCAACTTTTAAAATTTAGTTCATTTTTGCTTCTTACTGATCCATAGGCTTTTAAAATCTTGCAGGTTGCACTACATTACCCAGTTGATACTTATAAAAACAATATGTGATTATCAATAGAGAACTATTTCTAAGGGGAATTTTTAAAAACAAGAATGATATTTTGTTTTTAAGGACCTATAAGAAAGCCTTTGCGGTACATTCATCTGAAGTATCTACTTATTAACCAGTACAGTTTACTGGCTGTATATTTAGAAGCCAGAATACCAATTTCAGTTATTTTCACTACTGTTAAATTAAAAGGTGTAGTGAGGTTGAAAAATGAGTAGGTTTTATGTATGTTCTAGCCTGCTAAACCAGCAAAGCTACCAGTGTTGGTGAAAGCCTAAATCACAATAGGAAAACTGTGAAGATTTGTAATCATTGAGGAACACATTCATCATCTTCTATATTAATATAAAATCAGCAAGTCTTCAATAAGCTGTAGCACACCCGAAACCAAAGAACTCAAACCTGGAGAACTTCACAGGCACAACCACATTCAAAAAATGAGTGTATACTGAAAACTAAAAGAATTTGATACTGATAAACCAGAGGAGTCCAATTCTTAGATGTAGTAATATGCTACTGCCTCAATATCATTTCAAAAACCCAAATCTTTGTAAATAATGAACAGATTTTCAAATAAGAGCTCAAAAGACATTGCACAGGACCTGTAGCTCTAGCCTCTAGCAAAAGAAAATGCAAAGTTGAAGCAGTTGTGGAAAGCAGCTTTAACATCTGTTACACAACCACAGCCTCGAGAGAATGCTGGAGAGAAGCTTTTGGCAAAATATATACTGACTTGATCAGGAAATCCATATTGCTCTTCATCTCAGCTCCTCACCACCAAAAGTTCTTTCTCAGTTCTGGGCACTGAGGACAGCCCACCGCTCTGGAGCTCTTAAGATCATGAAGACTGCAACTGAGTTATACACATATTTTCTAAATAAATTAATAAAGAGAAACTACATCTGACAGAAAATTTTAGGCATTAGTCAAGCATTACTGAACTATTCAGTATACAGTAGCAGAGCACAAGGAATAGTTATATCTAGTTGGTATGTTATTAGGAAAGGATACTCAAAAGAACTTGCACACGTGACTTTGAACTTTGATATTTATACATTACTTCATAATGTTGCTTTCCCTTCAAAACATAACTCCAGAAGAATTCTTGAATTACTCAGGAGCATCTCAGAATAGGTCAAACATGTAATGAATTACTGCTTATCATTGAATTGAAATTCTGTTTTATAGACCATGTGGAATAATGCCAGTGGAGTGCAGGCATGTTGCTTCTGTCAGTCATCAATACAGCAAGTCCCACTGGGTCACTCCAAATGCCCAGCAGGACACATGGCATCAAAAGCTGACTGCAGGAGTAAAAGGCCTCTGAGCATCAGCTGAGTCCCTGGAATTATTTTTTTTTTTCTGGTTTTAAAAAATCTATTATTTTGAGGATTTTCACACAGAATATGTAAAAATATGTGCCTACAGTGTAGTTGGTTTGCCACACTCCTGTATCTGCATATACAAACCTTAAAACAAGAGTAAGTAAATTCTATGAAAGAGAAAAATTTTACATTTTTACAGACTCCTGATAATAGAAAATATATGTGTCTCCAGGTGAATATATCACCCATTAAGCAATTGCACTGGCTAGTTTTAATAGAAATTATTTTATATAAAGGAATACTGTAAGAGAAAATTGTGTGGATGAGGGGAGGTAAGCCTTGAAAAATTAAGAAATTAATACGTGTATCTACATTTATTGATTACTCTATAAGGCAGAAATATTAGCTACTAGAAATTATTATCTCCCAAACTGCACTTTAATATTCACTGTGTTCACTTTCACAGCAGCAGAAGCAAGCATGCACATATGCCCCAGCTCTATCTCAGGACATTAGTCCATTAATTCAAATAATGAGTGTTAGAGCAGCATTAACCTTGGGATAGTTTCTGTTAGAAAATACTCCCCACACTATCTTAACTATTAGCATTTCTATTTACACAATATGATAGATTTGTTATCACTCCCAATTTAAGAACAATTTTTTCTCCTTGGAAAATTTAAATTGCTGCTGTATAGCTTTATTTATTGGCATAAAGAGCCCAGGTAGTGCAACAGTTTTACAATGAAAAAAATTTTTCTAATATTTAATCTGAACCTCCCATCTCATTGTAAGGCCATTTCCTCAAGTCCTGTTGCTGCAGACATGGCAGGAGAGACCAACCTCTACTTCACAACAACTTCCTTTCAGGTAGTTGTAGAGAGCGATGAGCTCCTCTCTGAGCCTCCTCTTCTCAAGAATAAACAAAGCCAGATTCCTCAGCCACTCCTCATAAAACACATTCTAGACCTTACTCAAACCTTGTTGTTCTTTTTAAAGTAAGAGGCCCAGAACTGAACAGTGCTGACCACGGGGGGACAATCACTGCCCTGGTACTGCTGGCCACACTACTCTTGCTACAGGCCAAGATACCATTGGCCTTTTTGGCCACCTGGGCATACACTGGCTCACGTTCAGCTGGCTGTAAACCAGCATCCCCAGGTCACTCCTCCCTGGGTCTGTAGTGCTGCATCCGGTTGCTGCAACATCAGTGGGAGGATCTGGCACCTTATTGAACCTCTAGCATTTCTCCTCAGCCCACTGATGGAGTCTGTCCAGCTCCCTCTGCAGGGCCTCCCTACCTTTGAGCAGACCAACACTCCTACCCAACTTAGTGTCATCTGCAGATTTACAAGGGTGCACTCAATCCCCACATCCAGATCACCAATAAAGGTGGTAGACAGGACCAGCCCTAAAACTAAGCCCTGGGGAACACCACTAGCAGCTGGCTGCCAACTGGATTTAACTCCATTTGCCACAATTCTCTGGGCCTGCTCATCCAGCCAGTTTTTTACCCATCAAAGAGTCCACCTATCCAAGGTGTGAGCAGACAGTTTTCCTAGGATAGTGTGAGAGACAGTGCTGAACACTTTACTGAAGTCTAGATAGGCTACATCCACAGCTATTCCCCCATCTACTAATCGGGTCACTTTGTCACAGAAGACGACCAGGTTGATGAAGTTTTGTAAGTCCATGTCACGTGGGCTGGATCCCCTAGCTGTCTAGCATGTGCCATGTAACATCACTCAGCATGATCTCTTCCATAACTTTGCCTGGAACTGAGATCAGACTGGCGGGCCTGTGTTGTATTCCATTTTATTTAAATGGTATGCTCTGTCTCACCCCTCCGTAAGTGGGCATCACGTTTGCTAATTTCCAGTCAGCTGGAGCTTCTCCAGTAAATCAGGACTGTAGGTAAATGATTGAGAGTGCTTGAGAGAGTGATTGAGAGTGGTTGGAGTGTCTCAATGTCGCCCTGGAGAGGCTGCTGTCTTTCCCTGCCTCAAAGGTGTATTGCTAGCTCAAGTTCAATCTTTTTGGCCACCAGCACCTATAGTTCTTTTTCTGTAAAATTTCTTTCCAGCTGATCAGCCTGGTAGAGTATACCAATCTGGAACACTGTATTTGTCCTTGGGTACAGGACTTGCCATATCCCTATTTTGTACTTCATTAACTTCTCATCTGTCTATTTGTCCAGGCTATCAACATTTTTCTGAATGGCAGCACAGCCATTTGGGCCTCTGCAAACTCCCCGAGGGTGCACTCTGTCCTGTCATTCAGGTCAGTAATGAAGGCTTTAAACTCTATTGGCCCTTATATCAGTCTCCAGAACTAGTAACTGGCCTTCATCTGTACTTCAGACCACTGACCAGAGCACTTGGAGCACAGCTGTACAAGCACTCAGGCCATTTCCAAGTCACATCCCCATCTAGCCTGTACTCTGTCACTTATGAGAGACAGTGCTGCTGTACTGTTAAAGACAGGATTAAAAATATCCACCACTCTTTCTTCATCTATCTACCAAGCAATTCTTATCACAGAAGGTATCATGTTGAGTATGCATGACTTTTGCTACATGAATCCACACTGACTGCTCCAGATCATCATCCTGGTCCTTGCATTAGGAAAAAGCTTCCAGAAGGATATGCTCCATCCAGGTCCCAGGGAGTGAGGTGAAGTTGACTGGTCTATAGTTCCACAGATTCTCCTTCTTACCCTTCTTGTAACTGTCTTCCAGTTCAAACACCTGAGACCATGGTGCCTTGTGGGTGTATTTGTGTGGTCTGAATCCAACTCACCATGTCCTGCTGAGGGGCGAAGAGAGCAATGCCAGCACAGCCATGCATGAACACATACATTAGCAAGGATCTTTCTGGATGCTTGATAATTATCTCCATGCTAGAACCAGCTAGAAAACTATCTGTATCTTTCTGTAAAAATTTGCCTTAAACTACTTTGGTAAATCATGTACTTGTGCATGAAAGAAAGCTACACACTAGGAACCTCAGAATCTGAATTGCTGGGCTCAGAGACCTCTCACCTCATTTGGACATATAAAAGTTAAACACCTAAATATACTCAAATCAGCTGGAGGATCTCTTCAGAGTCAGAGGAAAGAGGCAGATCAGAGAACTGTAAAGACAAATCAAATGAATTAAATGATCAAATTAATCCTGTTGTGCACCTGTTTCTTTCTCCATAATATCTGGAAGCCAAAGATAACTAATTTAATCTTCAATACCTAACCTGTATACTCCAACATATTGCAAGATGATCTGCCTCATCACTTTACCTTCTTGAATTTTTAGCTACTTATAGAAATACAGAGGTAAAACATAATCAATAGCAGCTTAGATTCCTTAGGCATAAAATCTTAGATTATCAGTTCTAATCCTTCACTCCAAGGTGAGAAAAAATATATTTAGACCATTCTTAAGACATGTCAGTCTGATTTGTTCTCAGAAATTGTCATTAATGGGAATCCTAGCCCATGCCTTGGTAGCTTGCTCCTGAGGAATCCTCATAACTAGAAATTGCCCCCAGTCTCAATTCTCTCTTAGAGAAAAGTAAGGAAGTTAAATTCTTGCACACAATGGATGTGTGAAGGTCACTCTCTAGTTTCCTTTTGTGACTGCTTTTAACCTCCATTATTTCTCTTCTAGAAGAAAACAACTCAGATGTTCTGCCTTTCATCATAAATTTTATATTTTAAACTACTGATTATTTTTATTACTCTCTTAATCTGCTCTCTGCAATTTTTCAGCATCTGCTTTAGCACGAAATACCCAGTATGGTGATCAAACTCCAGCTGAAGCCTTACTAGTGCCTGCCAGCTTAGCAGAATGATTAGCTGCCATGCCCTCAATACAAAAGTTGCATTAGCATATCCCAGAATGACACCCCTTGTGAATGGCTTAGCATTGTGCTGTTTAGTCAAAATCAGTTTGTATTCACCCAAAACCTTCTTTTCTGTGTTAGGTGTAATACTTTGCTTTTCACTAATTCTTAGCAATGAATCCTTGTTCTGCCATTTTGTGCAATGTCATCTTAATATCCATCATTAAATCATCCTGACACAGAACAGTTATTTTCTCCTTATCCTCACCATGCACTCAAATGCATCATACACAAGGGAAGAGTGTTTGCTACAGAATCACTTTGCTTTCAATTCAACTTTAGCAAAATAATAAAGTAAAAGTGTAAAGCGATAGAAATTATACAGTCAAATATATTCTATACCAGTGACATGGATGACAACCCATGAAGCAAAAATTCTTCCCAAAAGAATTAACCTTTCCAAATTCATGAACTATGTAACTGGGGCAAGTAGAACCTGTGAATTAATACAAAATGCTATAAGAGATGACAACTTATTTGTCTTACATTCTTAATTGCTCATGTATAAAATACAAAACATTTTAAATTAAAACAACTGAGCAAAACAAGACAGAGGCTAAATGTTAAAATACAGACACATATCTCTAAGAGATATTCAGGCTAAAGAATGTAATATCAGAATATTTATATAATTAAAAGGGAAAGTGAACTGTAACAAAATGGAAGCATCTTAACCAGGGCAAGAAGTAATTAACCCCAGTGACAAGGTACCAGTTTGCAGCAAAACTAAAAAAAAAAAAAAAAAAAATAGGTCATTTTGCATTTAAAGACAGACACAATGTTAGCTCAACCAAAATGAAAAAAGTCCTATGAGGCAGACTTACAATCTAATACTTTGGATTATTTATTGATGGCACTAGTACATGTGAGCTAACAATAGTAAGAAAAAAATATCCTCACCAAAAGCAGGTACTCGCAATGCACAGTATGGAACAAAGATGAACTAAAGAACCAGACAGACACACTGAATAATCCAGCCTCAAGGAGAAGACTATATTCTAATTTTCTAAATAATTTAGTCCACATATTCAGTGGATATCACTGTAGTCATTACATAGTAAATTGCCAGGGAGTATTCTCTGTCTTATGAAGAGGAGGTCTAGAAATGCCATCAAGATATGAAGATTTTATTTAGGGACTCTTTTTTTTTAACTATGTTTTTTACTATTTTTTAATATTATTTTGTTTGTAAATTATATTCATTTATGGATTTTGGTTATCTCAGAAAAGAAAATACACTTTTATTTGGTAGGGGGGAAACAGAAAAAGCAAGGGAAGATGTTTTCCTTCTTGTAACTTGCATTTGACACAATGAATAAAAAGAATGGCTGCAGTTCAGTAGTCTGCAGGCTCCAGACTCCAGAGAATAAAACAAGATACTGCAGTCTTAAAAGGAATCACTTTCTCTAGGATCTCCTCAAAAAAATGCAGTTACACAAATCTTGTCTGTTTATTGCAGATGTGTGGGTAAGGAACAGATGTGCTTTTTGGCAACACAAATATGACGACTTGGCATAATTAATTTGCCCAAGGACCTGTGTACAGAAATATTTAATTGGGTTTCATTTCATCACCTCCCCATTTTAGTGTCAAAGAAAGAACACAAAGAGGAAACTGAGAGGTTCAAGTCTATACAGTTATCAAAACTCAAGAATACTTAGCTACACACACCTTTCTTCAAGTCATATTTTTCAGTTTACTTGATCATCGAAAAGCCTAGATGTACAAAAATGGAATTAACTATAATGAGTTAATCCAGAATGCTTTCACTTGTGCCACTAAAGTAATTCCCTGAGTCAGGTTTCAGTCAAATCCACTGCTAAAGGAGATTCACAAACAGCAGTGGCAACCAGTGTCAATATTCATAACCTCCAAGTTCCCAGAAAGCTTCATTATTTTTTCCAGTATAGGGTTTTCCAATTTCACCTGTTCTTATACATTACCTCCAAACTGAACTGTAGAAGGTTTCAGCTTCAGCTCACTTTAAAATTACAGATCTTTAGAGTGCATTTCTCCAAATTCAGACTAGTATAAATTCCTACAGGCACAGATCATCTGCTCTGAGGTCGGCATACGACTTCCCTGATCTGACAGTGCATCTCAAAACACTGGTCACTGTGTTCAAAGACTCAAAACCTTGGAACCTAAACTCTGGAAAAAAAGTATAATCTCTTGTTGCTCAGAATACCTTGAAAACCATCCTGGAGCCTCATTCTGCTGTCATGACTGTTGTGCTCCATATTCTGCCTGTACCAAAGAACATGAAACTCACTGTCTCCATTGCTTTGGAGTTTGTCTGCAGCCACCATGCACTGTTCATCTCTGTGTGCCTTCTCTTTCCTTCCAGCCCTTTTCACCTTAATCCTTTTCCTACTATGAAATTTTGATCTAATTTGCTCTATTGAATGTATGTATCCACTAAATTGGTGACAAAACGGTGAAGAAAAGTGTATACTTTCATGTTTTGGGATTCAATCCAAGTAGTGGAAAGAATTGTCTTAACAGAGATTAAAGCATTATCCTCTGCATTGTCTTAATTGCTTTTGTCTGTTTAAATATACACATTTTTAGATATATAGCAGTTTTTCTCTACTTGTAGAAACACAATATTGGGAACCAATGTTCTACAAAAAATAAATAAAAATTACTCTGATATAACATTTTTCCACCTAGTTGTCCAATTTTGCATATGTGTGTTACTCCCACAGATTGTCACACTAGAAGAATGCAACAAATACAGGGTTTTGGTCCTTTTGGAATTAATTTGAAGTCTGTATTTATTGAGGGTAAGTAATATATACACAAGCAATTATCAAAAGACAATTTTTTCTCTCACCAAAAAAATAATTCAAGAAGGAACAAACAATATTATTGTCTTTTATAATATTTTGTGAATCACGATATTAGAAATGTTTAAGAAAAATTTGCAAAACTGGACATGGATTCACTTTTTTAAAAGGAGGAATAAAAACATTTGTCATTAATTTTCTCAGGTTCCTCTATTTTTTTTCCCCCCCAAATCATGAGTTTAAAGAAGTGCCATTACAGAAACATAGAATCAGAGAAGGGCTGAGGTTAGGACGGGCCTCTTGGGATCAAGTTGCTTTCCTACTGGTCAGTCCCTATCTACTGATGCTTGTGTCTTACCCAGTCCAGGGTGTTGCACTTCCCCTTGTAGAAGATGTTCCCATTAGCCCAATTCTCCAGCCAGACAAGATCGCTCTGGACCACAGCACAACCCTCTGGGATGTAAATCAGTCCTCCTGTGCCATCAGTATACATGGTGAGGGTATGTTCTGTCCCATCATCCAGATTATCAGTGAAGATGTTGACCAGGAGTTGCTAATCACCAGCCTCCAGCTGGATGTTGTACCACTGGTCACCGTCCTCTGGGCCCAGCAGTTTTAAACCTGCCTCCTGTCTGCTCAGCCAGCCCATACTTCATCAGCCTCTCTGTGAGGAAGCCTTGTCTGTGTTCACTAGTATACACATTTATTTTGACTTCAAAAAATCAACAGAAGTGATTCTTTTAACACTGGGTTTATTTTTCCAAGGGAAACAAAATTCAGAGTCCTTAATTTTAATTATCACCTGTTACTAACTTACATCTAATAAAAATAAGACGGCATCAAGTTTAAGGGTTTGAAATACCTTAAAACTTGGATACCTTCAGAGATTAACCTACATGCTCTATTTATGCATCTAAATTACAGACCTGGCTGTGATGGAATTAGTGCCTTCAAGCCCTCTTGGGAGGCACTGTTTGAAAACAGTGTTTTGAGGATTTTTTATCAGAAATGAAACATATAATGTTTCCATTTCAGCCTTGCTTGCTTCAGCTGCACCTGAAGGCCTTCCTACAATTGTGTCCCCTCCAGGAAAAAGCAACAAATAACTTTATAAGATTGCATTTCAGGTGACTGTCTCTTACTGGTCCTGATAATATCGAATTCACTGAAGTGAGAGCACAGGAGGATGGAAAAAAGTGAAAACAATTTGTTCTTGACCACACAGCTTAGTGTAAATTATTGGCCCATTCAAGGTAGAGATTTAATTCTAATACTGTTGAAGACATGTCATTATTATTCATTAAGTTCTCTGAAAGCAAGCAAACTGCATCTCATCTATGTCTGTTTACTGACCAATTCACTAGGAGCTTTCTACAAAGTACTGTGGCTTTTGCTTTGCCAGCTGCAAAAATTTTTAAAGTATTTTTTTAATTACAATTAGAAATGATGAATGAGGTAAGTTTCTGCACTTGCAAATATTTGAAATGTTTCTAAGTTTATAAAAGTTCATTGTGTTTTATTCAATTACAGGCTGAAATAATTCATAACATGTATGGACAGCAACTGTTTCTTTAATTAATTCCTAAAACACACAAGTTTGTTTATGCTTTGCAATTAAGTTTAGCTACATTTCATCTTACCACATCATCAAAGAAAAGGTCAAAACATTCTGTTTAATTGATGCCAAACAGAAGCCATGTATATTTTTATGGTTCTTGGACATCTTTTTTGTGGAACTATTTCACCTAATTTGGGAATGATTCAGACTTATTTTGATCTATCTAACCATGCAACAGGAGGGCAGTGCCTGCTCTGACGTAAATGTCACCTAGCCTAGCTGTACCCATGCACAAGAGAAAGGGACTCGTGGCTCCCCATGCCACTAGAGTTATCTACTGCACTGCACCTTCTCACTGTTCACTGAGCCTGAAATTCCTGACATTATCATCTTGCCATGGCCAACAGTAATGTGTGAGGAAGATAAAGGGTGGGTATAGATGCTTTCAACAAGAAAACAAGTTTTTAGTTGGATATTATTAGTCCATAACAATGGCTCCTCTCTGACTATGAGACATTATAAAGAAATCAAGGACAAGGATCCTGGGAAGCTTGTAACATCTCATGGTTATTTTGACACCAGTCACTCCTTTCTCTGTGCAGGCTGTAAGTGGCATGTAAGTAAATACACCCTTCAGCAGCCTCAGTCTAAATATCAGAATCTGTTCCAAGATAGTAGCTATCCACTTCCTTCAGATAAAGCAGAATATAAACCAGTTAAAATCAATCCAAGGTTCTGCTACAAGCCTAAAAATTAACCCTGAGTTTCAACAAAACTATTAAGCTGGCTGAAATCTAAGAATTATTCAGTGCCTAGCATGACATCAGGGCTTACATGCCACAGCCATATCAACACAACTTACATCTATTCAAGACAAGATTTGGGTATTTTGAACAAGCTCAGCAGTACTTCTCAGTATATAGAGATGAATCCTGTTATTACTAGAGACTTGCTGAGCCCTTAATTACTCTAAGTTGCTTATTAGAAATTGCTTGCTAGTAAGAAGTGATACCATTCCTATTGCTAAAACCTCAAAACTAGGCTGGCACAGAATATAACAAAGTGCAATGCATGAATCAACCCTGAATTGGCATAAATCCCAACTTTAGAAAGCCTAATATACCATTTCTTCTCTTAACTGCTACAGTTCTTTGCTGTGGCCTTCATTGTTTCTGCAGTTAGACCATGATTAATCATTAATACCGTGTTTTCATGACTTTTATCTGTGATGCTAGCTTTAATAAATCTCTGAATTTGCTCTTACCTCTAAATGCATGCTATCTCTGCTCTGCAAGCTGTCTCTCCCTAGGAATTTCTGGTGATATTTCTGTTCCTTTAAAAAAGAAGGGTAAGAATACTCAGACTACCACCTCCCCCAAAACAAATATCTCCTTTCTTTGTAAGACCTACAAAGCCATTGTACAAAACTGCTATAAACCACTGGATCCTCCTCAGGCTGAGAGAACTGAGGGAAAACACTGAGACTGAAAGCAGTCTCCAATTAAATTTAATTTCAAGTAATAAAATTTTCTACATCTACAATATGTATAGATAAAATATTCAAAAATATTATTTTAACTAAGATCTTATTTCACATGTCACACCACTTGACCTGATCCCATATACTGACCTCAGTGTGCAATAAATCAGTCACCCAATAGCATTGCAGGATAGGGGCATGTTCATGGAAAAATCATTCTCAGTCACTATTCAAAATTGCTCAGCAGATTATTTATAATTTGGTTTTGACTGTAAAGATTTCTTAGAGTAAGTTCATTAAAATTTATCCAACACTCAGCAATCAGAATTTAAAATCAGTAATAGAAGCAGTACAATTAGCACGCATGTTCAAAGAAGGGTTATTACTGTGGTTGAGTTGAAGAAACATTTTTACTGCTTAGAATTCATGCTAGTAGGAAAAAGCAGTGCTTAGATTCAATTTTCTCCCATTAAAGTGAACAGGAGTCCTGACACTGAGTTCAAGGACAGGAGAATCATGCCCCAGAAAGACAGATGTCAATAGTCAAAGTCAGAAGTCATTAATGAATATGAACTTAGCAGTAGAAGTTTATACCCTCACCCATAAGAAAATGAACCATACTATGGTTTTTATTCATCTTAAAACTATTTCCAGGAAAATTATATATCTTAATCCTGATTTACTTTGTGCTAGATATTATGTATTGAATACTCAAAGTGTTCTTCAACTGTCTAAACCAAAAATTAGACAGTGCTTTTTCTTCATCTTAGGTTTTAACCTAATTATGGCAAGGCAGATGTTTCTAGGGCTTGTAGGTGCTAACATAAAGTCAATTAATAAATGCAGTGATAACTAGGATTAAGAAATCTATCATGCAAGTGAGGTCAAAACTGATTATTTGGGGCGAGGGGGGGTTGCTTCTTAGTACAATAAGTATCCTGCTACTTTTTAATCCTCTAGCAATTATGTTACCACGAGGTGATAAATGATAATTTAATATTTGTACTGCTGTAACCAATAAGTGCTTCCATCCTCCAATATATGAATAAAGAGCTGAACAGTAGGTCAATCAAACAACCCATCAAAAAAGAGTATTATTTTGTGTGCTTGTGTGCAGCAGAGGCATGAAAGAAGCCCCACTCTAAATGGCACACACGCCATGCAAGAATAAGACACTGCATGTATGGCATGGAGCCAGCAGGCTTTGATAGGGAAGCCAAAAGCTCTGTGCTTTGCTCTGCAAATCCACAGAAGCCTTGCCCATGTGTTTACACGTGTGCATATGTGCACATACACTCCTACCTTATCAGACATCCCACACTGCACGTGTATTCATATGAAAAACATACGATCTTCTCCTGGCTTCTCCTTCATTTCCTTCACTTCAGAGGTAGTGACCCAGGAATATATTTGTGCAGGCTGTAGCATCCTTTTTTCCTCATTTAAACGTGGAAAATTCTGATAAACACATTCTAGGGTATACAAGAGATTGATGTGATGCCCCCATTTCTAGTGTACCTATTAATTATGTAGTGCTCCCATTTTATAAAATCTGTTTGCAGACTCTGTCTGGAATATTAATTGATTATACGGTACATATTATACGCTTTATTTCTCTCCAGCCTACATTCAGCTTACCACTGTTATTCATTATGGCTGTATTTGTATGCCATATGCACTGTTTAACCCTTAGCTCTTCCTGCATTTACTGAACCCCTAAGACTCAGCTACAGAATCCCTAACCAGGGTTCCTGAAAGAGCTGAGGGTCACTGCCTAATGCCTGAGCAAGGGAGGAGGACTTCACAGTCAGGAATACATGTAAGAGAGATGATAAACCCCATGCCTCACACAGGGAGGCAAAAGAAAGCATGATCATCCTCTCCAGGCCAATCCCAGGGGTCAAGACTAGATTAGACATATTCCGTGCAGACATTTATGCCACCTTCCAGGTGTAGTCAGAGCTTGATTGATATCATATGTTTCCAGTTTGAAATCCCAAGGCTTATATACTTATATACATTGTATTTCACAATGACTTAAGCTATAGACACTGATCTTTTAACAAGACACTTGATATTTGCATCTCAACCTGTTCTTTCCAAACACATCATTCTCTGTTCAAAATGGAGGGGAAATTTCAGCTTCTAGTTAGTGGTCAGCAAGACATTTCCCAATTGTCACTATGGGATTTGATCACTACAAAGATGAGCAGCCTGTCCTTGGCCCATTAACAGAAAAAAGACCAAATAATGATTGAAACTCACAGGATGAATGAAAGAATTGCAGTTGTTGGTTCTTTCTGTTGTCCCAGTACTTATCTTATCCAAACCATAACACATACAAAAATATATTTTGATTCAGATAAAATAGAAAATGAGATGTCTCAGTTCCCCTATGGAATTTCTTAAGCAAAAGCAGAAGAAAAAAATTAAAATAAAAATATTCTAGCTGCTGAGACTTTGGTATTCAGTTAACAAGGAGCAGGAATTACCACTTCAGATGCTTTAAAGTACACATGTAAGAGAGTAGAGTAACATATCTGAACTATGTAATGTGACCATAGAAAGAATCATTGTGGTGTTTTCTTTTAGTAATTCTCCCTTTACTCAATATATTTGATGTAATACAGAGAGCATTGCATAGCCTTAATGTCACATGGGAAACACAGATTTCTCCATAATTTCTGTACATCAGTGGATAAAATTAATTTCACTGTATGAAAGAGAAAGTACAATTTTGCACTAAGATATTGATTCAATGATTACTGTAATTTCCATGGAAGATGTCTCAAAGGTGTCATCCTGTAACACTTCATCTTTGTTACAAGTCACATTACAGAGAAACCTCTGACATACTGTGACTTGTTCCCAACATTTTTTCAGACAGTTTTCATGGAACCTATGTAGCTCTTTTTTCTCACTTCAGTTTCCATTTTCTTACCTCTTCTTTGCTTTCCAACCTAACTTTTGCAGAGATTACCTCTTACTAGTTCTGGAATCAGAATGTTTTTCTATTCCATCTATACATTTAGAATATTTGCAATTGCTCTCAGAAATCTACAGACAGGTTCTCCAAGAATTCATCTCTTGACCAGTTGTTAAGACTTTCTAAACTGAAGTATGTTCTTATTTTAGTCTCCAGCTAACTCTATGTCATAAATTTATAAAGAATTACTAAATGAGCTAAAATTCAGTGTCCCAGTTCTTCACTTCGCAGGATCTGCATGCAGTTAAATTTTGAAGACTTGTTTCATTGTGTTCCAAGAAGACATTTAAATTCCATAAGGAGACAATCAAATTGTTTTTGACAACAGAGATGTATTTGTTCTTTCCCCCTCTTTCAGTGAGTTATGAGGTCCAAATTAAGCACTTCTGGCAAAGACCAACATTCCCTTCTGCCCTTCATTTCAGACATTTTTATTTTCTAAGGTCACTTTCAGCTACCTTTTCACAACCTGTGGGCATGAATGTAAAACATTCATTGATCAATTTTCAGACCAAATAAGACAGGTTATCAGAAGCTTGTGCTCTTCCACACTATGCCCTGAACATTATAAGCCTTTCAGGGACTGATCTCTCAAACACTTATTCATGCAATCAAGTTTTACTGAGCTTCTTACATGCTTGAAATTAAGTACCTACTTCAGTATCATGCTGAACTAGACTCTAAATCTTCTTTATTACCAACAATTACTAAGCCCCATTTTTTCTTTTAATTTTACCTAGCCTGTCAGACAAACACACCCATAAAACCCAGTCTGTTATTGTCATTCATACATACAATAATCCCCAGCTGACATCATCTGAGCCTGAAGTAGACAAATAAAGAAGCTTACACCTGCCAAGGATAAAGCAAGACAGTTACAGCAATGAATTTGCGCTTGAAACATTTTAAGTATTTTTAGATTATAGCAAGTATAGTCTCATTCTCAAGAAAAGGAAAACAAATTTATGTTGCTTTAGTATTAGCTCTTGAACTATCAAAGAAATCTCTGATATCATGAAACATAAAAGGCTGCAAAACAGTTCTATAATGAAGATACAATGCCTGATGACAACATTGTCCATATTTGTGCAAATCTGATGTGAAACTCTAATTTGTATGCAGACACAACCCTGCAAATCTGGGCAAGTAATCAATTTCTATCAGATTCCTGGGAGTTTATGCCATCATGTGCACCTGAATTTGAAGGATGTAGCCAATGTCCTTCACACTTTCTTATAATTGCCCATCATACAAAAATCAGTGATCAGAAAAATCAGTGGAGCTTTAAATTCGTCTTTGCATTTTTTGCAAAAATTTGGGTATGACATTTAAACATATCTCATCTGATGCAAACCAATGACCTTTATACTTTCCCTCTCTGTACTTACTCTCCAAGGCTTTTATCAAAGTTAGTAGGCCGATACCTTAACAACATATAAATTCATACCTGTCAAAATACATGGACTCACACCGCTGCCTCTTTCCACACTCCATCTGCTGCTTTTGTTATTTCTGACCACACTTCCTGCCATGCCACCTCCTACTTGGGCCAATTTGCCTGTAAACTGAGCTCAGTCAGAAATGAGGAACAATCCTGAACTTTGTTGTTCTCCCTCTGCCTCTGTTTCTAACATTAGATGAGGGGTATGCTGCCACCAGGACACTTTCTTCTATGACAGAACACAAAATCCTGTTATTACACTAGATCTTCTGCAGAGCTGCACAATGGTTTGTTAACAAACACTCAGTGAGTCAGAAATGGGAGATCACCCAAATGCCCAGGCAGCTGAGGACAGCACCCACATCTAACCCATTGCTCTTCTCAGTGGAAGCGTGTGCAGATCCGCAAAGAAACTATTTCCAGATTCCATCATGAATCATTAGAGTGATTCAAGTTTTGCAATGAGGGTAGACTTTTCACTCTTATTATCACTGCATTGAAGTGACACCAGTAAAACTGCACAACATGCAATGTAGTCTCTTCAAATAGTTACCATGACGATACTCATTAGATGTTCTATGCCAAAACAAAATGCTTCAGGTTACTTTGAAAATGTGAAAAAAGCTTGAAATTGTTCCATTTTGTCCTAATTCTGTCACTGCATGCATGACACAAATAAGCAGTACTTTGATTTTTTTCTTTTTTTTTTTTTTTTTTTACTTTTTACAGCAGTATTTTCCCAAAATAAGATGCTTTGCTTATGCCTCACATTAAAAAGAGAGGGAGCAAAATAAGATATATCATTAGGGACACAGAAGCAGAAGTCAAAATAGCAAGCGGAAAAAAGAAGAAGAAAGAGCACAACAGCAGCTGAGAGAAAAGAAGCATTTCATTTTACAGTGATGTAAGGAAATGAGAAAATCCTCTATAAAGCCAAGATATCCCTTCACTTATGTTTAAAAAAGAGGAATTCAAATGGGAACAGACTCAAAGAAACACTATCACAATGATTATGAGAATGGAGAAATTTTGAGAACCCTAAGTATGTCTCATGATACAACTTAAATTACTTTTATATGCTTATTTTAGAAGAGGAATATGATAAGCTTTTATAAACACATTAAAAACAGTATTTGAGAGGGTGGAAAATTATCCAGATTAAAGGATTATAAATAGTACAAACACAAAATTGACTGTCTATTAATTGGCCAGAAATATATTTTCACCAAAAAATAGAAGTGTTCTTGTCACATGCATGGCTGACTACCCTATGATCCCACAGTCTTTTCTAAAGGAAAATTAATATATTTAAAGTTGAGTTCAGGCTCTAAGGTAGGGCCTCTAACAGAGCATCTCTAGGAAAGTTTCACATAAGAAAATTTATAGAAGTTCTGCTAAGATACATAGGCATTAATAAGCTTTCCTTGCATTTTTCTAGTAATGGGTTTGTATGAGGCATGAACCTGTTTGGTTAGCAACTGATACTGGTATTGTTCTTCCAGAGAGGAAAAGTCACAGGTGACCCTAAATCTCATCTCCCAAACAAAACTTACATGACCCTGAATCTGATCTCTCAAAGCAGCAGCAGCCAGGGCAAAGAGTGGCTTGTCACAGGAGCGTTTCTGAGCTGGGGAGAGGGCAGGTAACTTTTCTCTGGGGAAAACCCGAGGCTTCCCAGCTGCACACAACCATGCAGCACCAGACGCTTCTCCTTGCTGATCAACAAAACAGCTCAGCCACAAACAGAAGGCATCCTCCCCTATAGGCATAGCCACAAGCTGTGCCCATGCATTGTTTGGAGTGGCACAGCTGGCATGGGCCAAAGCCAGGACAGGGAAAGTGTGAAAAGTTAGAGTACTGCATGTCCTTGATGCACACAGCTGCAACATACAACTTCAGCTAGAAGGAATTTGCCCTGTGCCTTGTGACCCATTACAGCACTTCAGCAACCCTGTCCTGTTTGTCCCTGTAATGGAAAGCAGTGCACAATTTTAACAACAATGCTCTCAGGTGAATAAAATTCAGCTGACACCACTTAGTTATATTGTTTCTGAAGTGCTAGCAAGACTGAAAAAACTAGTAAAAATTATTTGTAATGCTCGCAGGCATGTTTATGAACAGAGAGAGGGGAACAGATTTGCTGAGTATGGAGGTGGTGGTGTATTTGAGAGCACAGCTTCTTGTAAGCATCCATATTGCCTAAATTTAGCATATACAATATTATCCACCATCAGATCAGCAAGTACTGTATGACTGAGATCAGCACAGGCAATTTTTATACATGAGACAATCTTTAATGCAGTGTTGGGTGAATAACACTTTTTTTAATCTATTCTCAGAACAGGACAATGTTTCTTATTTACAAATAACACCTCCAGTCACTACTTTAATCTACACCTTTCATTCATTATGGATAGGCTACAGCATATGGTGATAGATCTCACAGTCTGGGGATTCATTAATCTATGGTGAGCTGAGAGGTGATTTATCTATGGGATAGAGGAATCTCCTGGGCTCCCAGAGAGTGACAGTGTTACTGCTGACTTACTGTTATTCCCCCACAGCTGCTCCCAAGCAAGCCTGCACCTCTCCAGCCAGCAATGCAATCTCCAGCCCCAAGGATGCAAGGCTCAGTTACAGTCTGGATGAGAACTGACAGTGCGTTTGACGCACAGCAAAAATCCCAGGCTTCATGTCAAAACTCAGCAGCAGCAGCCTGCCTATATACACACATGCAGAAGGTCACACCACAAGGATTTTGAACCATAAGATACAAGACTACTCTTCCCTGGACTGTTGTTGCTGTTGGGGTTCAGGAAAAATGTCCCCTGATGTTGCATGCCCTCATTGTCCTCAGGCTGACGCAGCCTCACTGCAGCAGCAGAGCTCCAGAGCAGTCAGTTCTGCCACCACAGCCCACGGAGCATACTGAAAATTAGCAGGTTTCAAAACATTTCTTTCTTTTTTTTTTTTTTGTTCAATGGATAAATGCCAAACAGCCACCTTCTCAGCTCTACCCACACCCACCACCAAATTCCTACCAATTATTTTTCTTGATGGAGAGGAAAATTCTCTGCATGAGGTGCTCTAGATACACAAAACTAAGAAAGATGAACAGGATTTTCTTGCCTAAAAGTACACTGATGGTTACATTTTTTTTGCTGATTTATGGCTATATCAGTTAACCTTCCTGTCATCTACAATTGGATCTGAAAGTACTGTCTTTTCAATTTCAGAACCCTGGGCTACAACCATTCATGCCAGAAGTTTTTTTTATTTGAAATGGGGACTAAACCTTGCTACATATTGCAGCTGTCAGATGTTTCACTGAAAGTCAGAAGCAGCTGAGTTGATATACAAGCAGTTGTTTATAGAACTGCTTGATTTGCAGACACCTCTTGATTTTACTTTAATTGTCCTACAGCACCTGAACTGTAATGACAATAATAGTGAGTAGCTGCCATGGAAAGGTTTGTAGCACACAAGATATTTAATCACGAGAGGGAGGAATATATTTTTCATTTTCCATTAAGATAAATATGCTTTCAGCTCTGATTGTATGCCACCGTTTACTACAGATAATAAAAACTACCTCCAACCTGAGAATTAAAGAATGCCCTGCATCATTATGCATCTGACTTTTCCTGAGGTTTAAGGCCAGCATTCATGTTGACTGTCCCAGGAGCTCTGACTGTTCAGAACTGCCTGAAAATTAGATCCTTCAGTTACATACAAGTTAGGGAAGCAGGTGGCTGTGCACTGCTGCTCTCCTGTGGTCTGCAATGGAGTTTCCTAGGAGAGAGCTGGGAAGCAAAGAAAGTGAGGCTCACATGGAGAAAGGTCTTCACAAGGGAGAGACAGGTGGTAAAGGATGCAGTGTATAAGGGGCAGCATTGGGCTGCCAGGCAAAGATCAGAAATCCTTTCTCCTGGGGACAGGAGACAGAAGGAGAACAGAGCCAAGGGCAGGAGGAGAAGGCTCTCTCCTGCATCCCCTCTCAAATCTGCAGGCAGAGACCAGCACAGTGCCCTGCAGTCAGGAGAAGCAGAGGTAGAGAAGGACTGGGCAACCTATCACCCCAAAGTAGCATCATCATCTGATAAGGGACCTTCTTCAGAAATTTTCCAGCAGCCAACTCAGCAAAACTGCTCCCAGTACTGCTCTGCCCTCAGCAGGGCAGACACTGAGGCCCAGCCTGACCCATAACCTGCCCTGAGCAAATATTTGTGTACTGCCACAATGAATTCAATACCCAGTGTTTTTTCAGGAAACAAATATGAGCGGTATGTAAACATTAATAAATTCAATTGAACAACAAATTTCTTTGAGACATTAAAGGTACACCTAGAGGTACAGCCTAGAAGGAGGTAGACAGCAGGCATGTGAATTATCATTTTGTACCTTATGTTCTCAGAAAGATAAGTGAGATAAGGGAGGAGAAACTGGGCATGTGAAGGTCCTGAGTGGAGTTATAATAAAAACTAAACTGCTCAGATAAATCTGTAGCAAAGTAGTAAGGCTGTAATGGACTGCTATATTTTATGTTGTGTTCTGCCCTTTAAATGGAACCATTCATTTAAGGAAGGACTACAAGATATTAGGACTAAATATAAATGAGAAGGAAATCAAGGAATTTGTTACTAAGAGGAATAGGGTACATCCAACTGGGCTTTACTTATGCACATTCAGCCAGCTACGGACTCCAGATATCCACAGCAAGGTTGCAGAACAACAAGCATTTACAAAATTTTAAAAGTCACCACAATCCCAGAGGAGGAAAACTATATTTGTGAAGTGGATTTCAGCATTAAATTTACATTTAAGGATTCCATATGTTTCTGAGACTATTAGGCAGGAAACTACAGGGCAATGCAAAATACTGGCATTTGGAGGCCAGGGGAGTTAAAATTCCTCAAACAGCAAAACACGACTGAGAAACTCCCCACTCTGGACTGCAGATTTTCTTTCTAGAGAGGTATCCTTTTGAGTTATACTGTATGCTCCTGTAGGTTTGGGAATCCTCTTCCGCTCACCTTCTGGTTTGCCTGTATTTCCTAACTTATGGCTAGCTTGGGAGAGAAAGCAAAATACACTGACTACCTGGACACATAGCAGTTTGCACCCACTACATCTTGGGATCAAGAGATCAGAGCAAAAGAGAATGTGTCCATCTTCCTTGGGACCACTCATGGAGGAGTCCAGCTTCATCGACTTGCTCAACTTGTTCACCAACAAGTCCATGAAGCTTGTTCTTACACAAGCCTAAAACCATCAACTCCAAACACAGAGGGAATGGTGCCTTCATGTGTCTCTAACTTACAGTACCACCCATAGATTCTCTGCAGGTGGTGACCATCAGTCTTGGCTTGTACATAAGCACAAAATATATGTGAAAATACCCAGGTTTTGTTAAGTACTGTGTGTAAGAATCAGAATCTTAAACAAAAATATAGAAAACTAGCAAAGATAGTGTATCCAGTGCATTAAAACCACATAAACTCAGATCTAGATTCATCCTAGCTAAATGTCATAATCAGCTGAGGATCCTCCGTAATCCATAGGCTGGGGAGTATGAGGAATCTACAAGAATCTACATCAGACACCAGAGCGCTGACACTGGAGTCTCCCTGGAGCCCTGTAGGACCTGAGCCTTCTCAGGTCAAAGCAAGTTTCTGCAGACACTTATATTCAATAAATGCTCAGCACAGCAAAATGTGAAGGCTTGACCCCAAGATGACAGACACTTACTTATCTTCTTTCTTTGCAGAAAAAAAAAATGTTTAAAAGCAGATACCCTAAGCATTGTTCAGTAATGACAAAGAGCTGAGGGCTTTAGCTGGACAATAGCAGGAAAAATTTGGAGAAGTTTCAGTTGCTAGCAGTGTGCTTCAGACTACATTCCTGATGATGATTTTGGGATTGTAGGAGCACAAGCAGAAATTTCCAAAAGAAGGACAGTATTTGCCATGGAAGGTAATGAAATCATTTTGTTGAATGGAGTAGCAAGTTAACTGTGTAAAAGTCATGTATCCATCATGTTACCACAACCATCATAAGATAGACTGCTCAAAAGATGCTAGTTTTAAAAAAGACAAAACAAACAAGTCAAGCAAACGAAAACCAAACAAAAATGCAGAATGGCAAAATATGTAAGTAAAGTGGGTTTATTCCATTTTAAACATAAAAATTTTGAAGTGTTTGAAGGGTAAGTCTGAAAGAAGAAGAAACTCCTGGGTTTTAACAGTAGCTCCATCCTTGAACAAATGTATTAAAATATTAGAAAGCCTTCACTGTACCAAGAGTATCAAAATGTTCTTGATCATTATATAGTAACATGCAATATTAGTATTATACTTTTGGACGCCCTTCTCGCTCCAAAAAGCAACGGTCAGAAAAAGTAAAAAAAAAAAAAAAACCCACACCTAAAAACTTCCTCCCAAGACTAGATTACTTAGTGCTCATGGATTTGCCAAAAGGAGACTGGCCCTTTTCAAGTAGCAAGGATGATAAGTTTCATTGCAGAGAAGAAAGAACACATGCAATTATTGAATCAGTTACACAGATGAGCATGGTTTGCAGAAAATGCTAATTTGACTAATGCCTTCTTCCATATTAATATCTCCACCATATGGTGACAGTTGAAGACAAATGGTTGTTCCTGTTTTTTTTAACAAAAAGTGACATGGCTGAGCTATGATATCAAATTATGATGGAACTTAAATAGCACAGTGAAAATAGCACACAATGGAAAGTCATCTATCTGTGCTGTCTGCAACAACAATTTTCTTAATCTCAAAAGAACATAGCTGGTACCACACTTAGAGAAGAAGGAAAAGTTATGCTCAGAGTTACAAACAGGCTGAAATTATTTAACCAAATATTCTTAAAGACTATTCTGAAATTGTAAGAAATTTTATTTTAAAAGTGTATATCAGCATTTTTGCCATGATGATACCCACACAGATATACCACATCACTTAAGCTCAATCTTAAGTAAAATACTTGGATATTTCGTAACTGCCTCTGTACTCAAAAATCAAGCATATTTTTACTAAACTTCTGACTTGCCAAATTTTATGCCCACATGTTTAAGTAAAAGAGACTGACAGACACAGAAATGTTAGAAGTATTTTAATGAAATTATATTAATATAATGACATGACTCAGACATATTAAGTGTAGATTCAGTAGACCATTCCATGAGTTCCAGGAAGACTCCCCTGAGACTAATGTATAATAAAGTTTGGAGAGGTTGCTCACTTTCCAATAACTCTACATTATAAACACAGAAATTTCACACTTAGAAGAAACAATTTTTAAAGAATGGGGGAAAGATGACCTTTGAACAGACTGGGGTGAGGAAGGCAAAATTAGTTATGGAAAAGCTAAAGAATTAGAACTAAACTTATTTTGTCAACAATACCTTCTTCCTCTTATGTCTGCATAGCACAACATTTTTTCAGTTACATAGTAGACTACTGTGCTGCTTGAATATCTCTGTCACTCCCATTGCACTGGTAGTACAATTTCCAAACAAAGGATCACAGGAAAAAGAATGTCATTCTTCTCTATGGAAGATGTACTCATCCACTGTCTATGAAAGACATGGAAAAACAGACCATCTTTATCTCTCTTCTCATCTCTCACTGACTGGAAAATAGTGGTAATTTAATTGAACACTTTTAATGGAGGACAGATGTGATAGATTCAAGCTACAAAATTCAGTATTGTTTTACCTATAAAATGTACAGTGTTCAATCAAGCTATCACAAGGCTACACTGTTGCATGAGGTCACCAATAAAGACCAGAGAGCCTGACAGGACTTTTGACATGAGTAGCCATTCACAACATCACTTAGCTTGCTTATTTTGGGAGGGAAGAAGTTAGGTCTGAGAAAATGGACTTTGCACGAAGGCAAAGAGGCCATTGCTGCTGCTGTAAGTGCTGAGAAACAACAGATGCATAAGGAACCCTATGAGATGGATTTGTGTCACCTCCAATGCCTATTTTACAGATATTTGTACAGAGAGATTTGCAGGCTACATTTTAATTTATAAAAATAGAAAATAATTCAATTTTTTCACCAAAAATAATGAAAAAATATGTACAATGTGTAATGTAATCTGTCCTATAATTAAGAACAGTTTGCCTGACAGGCCATTCACTGATATGCATGATGCCATGTTTTTATATGGTGGTCTTCTTGGCATATAGCATCACCAAACACTTCAAGGGAAAACTTTTCTCCTCAGATTTTAGGTCCATTTTGAATAACATTTGAATGACAGAAGAAGGGGGGAAGGAACTGTCCAGTCCACATCTTTGCTATTTAAGCTGGTTTTAATAACTCTTATTAACTGTTGCAATTATGGTGAACAAAGGCAGACAAAACAGTAGGCCAGATTAACTTTGCCTTTTATTTCATAGGACAGGTATTTTGCTGAAAACTGCTCATTAATTCATCAATCACTTTCATTGGCCAAAATATGTCCAAACCCTATTTCTCAAAAATCAATTATTAATTGCTGTACTAGAACTATCTCAAGTAAAAACGTTACAGGTAAAACTTATCATAAGCTTTAGAATATGCGTGGATGTATCCCAAAAATTATTTCCCTTTCCTAAATTATATAGACTGAATTTTCATTGAGCACCATATACCTGCCAAGCAGGCAGATTTGTTCAATATTTAAACTTATTTTAGTTATTCACGACTTTTAAATGAGTAGAGGTTCTAACAAGAAGTATTACATGAAAATTGCACCAGCTGAATAATAACTTCTGCACAAGTTAAACACTTGGTTGAGCAAAAAAGACCTATTACAGCTGCCTCCTGAGGAGAAGAACAGCCAACAACTTATGTTTTCAATGAGCTATCCTGTCTTTTTAACCATGATGGAACACACTGCTCCAAAACCAATCAATAAAAGACAGCACTACATCTGCCCTCTATCTAACATTCCACAGAACAAAAAGCTTTTCAGTGAGACTCTTACATATGTTGATGTGACACAAATATAGAAGAAGAAAAACTATGGTAATTAGTTCTTTTCGTCTCAAGAATAATCTGTTCCTGTAGTGCTTTCCCGTAGCATGAATGAGTTTGAGATAAGAGTGGAAGGAACAGACTAGAAACAGATTTACATCAATGCTTTACATTAGTTAGGCTTTAATACTCCTTTCGGCTGGGGCATTTTTGTATACACACTCAAGTTAGAAAGACTATAAAAACCCTGCCTTGTAGGTGGAATCACAAAGTAAAGTCAAAAAACAAAAAACAAAATAAAGTCATATTTCTGAAAGGGGAATAAATCCTGTGCCAGACACTGACCCAGCTGGTTCCCAATATTTTCAATTTAATGATGCACTTTTCAGGTCCATTTGACAGAGGTGAATTGTTAGAAGACAAGTAGATGTTATCAAAAATTAAGAGCTAAACCCAGAATCTATTCACCCCTGACAGCCTTTGAAGGCCCTCAACACAAAGTCCACAGGAAAAGTTTAGTTTGGTATCATCTCTCATGTATCCTTAACCAGTGTAACCATCCCTGCGTATCAACTGTTCTGTTAATTATTTACCCCGGTCATATAAATCCTTTTTTAGCACTGCAGTAATAGTACTTGTAACATGATTTAGTGTTGATCTATATAATTTATAAAAGTCTCGTTGATATTTTAAAGCATCTGTTGCACATCTGGGAAAATATCATACTTCAACACACACAGTTTAGTGGAACTGATGCATACAGAAACAAATCTGTCAGTGAAGGTGATAGGTGTACCCAATTCTCTCAGTGGGTACAGACAAACTCTCTGCTTTATGGACACTCTCCCAGTGAAGAAATGCTGACATGACTATAACTATCTCATAACATTACATGGATATATAGCTTCGCCAAACATGGCATTTCACTGCAGAAATGATAGCCTAGCTGATTGTAAGGTTGCTACATGAAAATCATTAATTTTAAAGCTTCCCTTTGATTAATAAATGTCTGGGTTAATTAATTTTAAATCACATATGATATTCCCTTAGAAGTTAAATCCCTTCTTTATCATCACTACTGTCATAAACTCAGTCACAAGCTCAGAATTCAGCAAAGAAATCTAAGCATTTCCACATGAGACACAATTGTTAAGCAGTAAAAATCAGAAATAAACATAACATAATTTTATATATCTATATCATGTTTACAGGTTCCTCTCATAGAAACTTTTCATGCTGAGAAAAATTCATAGATATGACTTAAAATTTCTGGAACCACTGACAGCGATCATATCAGTTTCTGTACAGATGCCCTGATAGCATTCAGAAGGACCACTACTGTCTATTCTGGAAGGAATAGGAGACTGATAACAATCATAAAATTATTTGCAAACTTCTATGAAATCTCCAGAGGCTGCATTCTTAGTCTCAAGCAAACATTATCTGCATGAGCTCAGACTGGGCAAACACTTTCAGAAATAATGTGATAGATTTTTTCCTAGCAAATGCTCTCCAAAGCTAACAAAACAAAATTGCACACAACAAAGAACACTCTTCTTTATACAGTACTTGGTCTTAGTACAGCTACTCACTGTTGCAGTGGAGACAGCTACAATAAGCAGAGTATCACCATACAATTTCAGAAAGCTTCACCAAAGTAACACCAAACAATTTCAGAAAGCTTCAACCCGTAGAGTAAGACCAAATCACATCAGAACACTACATGTATCTGCCCATACAGAGCAACATTGCTCCAGAAGGCTGTATCTACCTTTCTTGATCTTTAGCCCAACCTTTTACACCCCTGATGTCCATGCAGTGCCCCTGTGTGCCCTCTGCTCCCTTTGGTGGTTGCTCAGTGCCCCTGGGCACTACACGGCTCATTGCTGTCGGTGCTGCTCACCTGCTGCTCACAGCTGTGCCCATTGGGATGAGGCTCAGCCCCAGCCCCACTCCCAATCACCACAAACTGTGTACTTATAACTCATCATCTATTTGCTCCCTAAAAATTTCAGGTGTTCAAATGAGAAGCAGTAACAATGCTACTTGACTTCAATGCCAAGTCCCAGGATTAATAGTAACAGAGTGCCTACCAATAGGAACATTGTGGAGGTGATCCATGGGAGGAATGGCTTGAGGTACCCAGACTATCAGCAAAAGTCACAGCTCCTAAGGACAGCTCTTAAGTGTTAGCATTCCCATTCAGGCCAACCAACCCCTTTAGCCACATGCAGAGAGACCCTGCAAGCATATACCTTGTTTAAATTAAAAAGGAATTGTTTATTGACCAAAAAAAAACCCATAAAACCCCTGTATTTTCCTCCTCTGAGATTTTATATATTTTCAAAATGGCTTTTATTTTCTTCTCAACCTCTGCCTCAACAACCCTACATCTGATTGCAATTTCATATTCTGTATCTCTCTGTAGACCTCTCATAGCTGGTTCTCCCCATAAGGCAATTTTAATAAGCCAGGGTTATGCATCTGGCCCATGCAAAGTAAAGCCAAGGATCTTTGGATATCACCAGTTCCAGCCTGGGCCAGGGAAAGTCTACAGAGGGGGTTACAGTGTGAACAGGTTGTGTAAGTGACTACTTAAATGAAATACTGTTATTCTTTCATGTACAAGTACAGTTCTGGTCCTTGTACTGAGAGGGAAGGTTTTTCTTCCTCTTAGCAGCCAAGAACCCCCATCCAAATTCAGAGGCAGCACTCAGGATGACCAGCTTCAGAGAACAACCTCTGCTGAGTCCTTCCAAAAACAGTGCAGTCCAAGTGAACTTTGCACTGCAAGGATCTGCCAGATACAATAGGAAAATGAAATACTCAGGTCTTCCAGACCTGCAGCTCCAAATTACCGCAATGACAGCTACAGTATAATGCCCCAAAGACTGATACAACATCAGTCTTACTTGGGGGGCTAGATATAGGCTGTACATCCACAAAACCAGGGTCATATGGAGTAATGCAGGAGAAAGGGTTATGCTGCCTAGTGCTACACCCATTCAGCTTCTCCCATCTTGTATTGCTTCCTGATAGCAGATTTGTTCATAAGATTGTGGGAATCTTTCAAAAACATAGAGGAGTCTTGATGTGGTTAACTTCCATTTGATGTCCATGAAAATTTGAGTTCTTACAGTTATTTTAGTGATATCTAAAGATATCACTAAAATTACTTTTGATTTAATTATTGTATGCAAGGATAATAAAGTTGATTGTTCTTTGTGCTGTTAACAATCTGTGTCCTGAATTGCACTGCCTACGTTACATTAATAATCCTTTTGCTATTTAATTTCTCTTGACTAGCTCTTCAGAATTGATTCCCCAAAGCATTATAATGACTTTGGGCATACAACAGAATACATTTAGGATTAGACTTTACATTTGGTGTAGTACTTTCAGGCTCCTGGACATTCAAAACTAGTAAGACCATTTCTACAGTCAATTCAGTTTCTTACTTGTACAATTCCTCCATTCTTTTAGCTTACAAGTGAAGAGGTGTAGGTTACAAAGATTTACATAACTTAATTATGCAAAATTTAATCAAGAAATTACATTTTTCTTATAGCTTGAAGTAATTCCTAAAAATCTAATTAAAATCTCTTTAATTAATGCTAGCAAAATTGTTCAAGTGTCAAAGCAGATCATATTCCCCACCTCTAGCAGAAATGATAAAATCATTTTACAATTTATATGCACTATTGCTTCTGGGGAAAATATGGCCATTTGACACTTTCTAAACACTCGGCTCAAAAATGTTCAAAGAAAAACTGTGCAATGAGTCATAATGGCATTGTACTGCACATGACAAGCATAGAAAAATCATGATTATTCTGGCAAAAACAGTGTTCTGAAATGTCAAACACTGTGTCAGTCAGCAATGTTATCTGGAGTGTACACTGATTTATTACCAATTGGATGAGGCAAGGTACTCCATTCCGTCTAATGCATATTCTAGTCTATTCATTAAACAATAACTTTTGAAACTTATGTCTGATCAGTGTCAAAAATGCAGGGAATGCCCAGCTAAATCTCATTCATTGTGGTCAAAATTCAAAAAACATGCAAGGAGAAACTGGGTACTCACAAAAGCTATTTTTCTCTCTTTACCAGCAAAACCTGCAGGTATACCTGTTCTTGGAAACATTGGCATGCTCTAGTGACATGCACACAGAAAAGAGCTTGAGCCTTTGCAGTGCAGGAGTTGTGTCCACTCAGCCTTTCATCACATGTGCCACTGAGTAAATAGGGGACTCATTTTGTGCATCTCACCCCACAACCTCCTGCCAGCAGCGTGTTCCATGACCACCACAGCATGCCCCACAGAAAGGACTGCAGCTGTTGCATTTCTCTGAATGTCTTAACAAATCGCGCTACAGCCTTCTGCACTCATGGCAGACAGTAAGATGGGGACCAACACTAGGGCCAGCATCTCAGGAACATCCTCTCCTTCTGACAGGAGACACAGTGTAATTGCACAGTGGCATGTGCAGGGCTGACAGGGGATGCACAGCGGAAAGACAAGAGGGAGGGGCAGACAGGGATATAAGGGGAGGAAAAGAAGGAGTGCAGATGGGGAACAACACAGTCAAAACAGAAAGGGGCCACAGAGAGTCAAACACCATGTCCCTGGGATTTGCAGCTGGGGGTGCACCACTCCTGGTGTCAGCTGCTCCACTCCTTTCCGTGCAGCATGGCAGAAAAATGCCAGGCACACTCAGCAGGTCTCCATCTCAGTGCACTGGTATTAACGCAAGACCTCTCCTGCTGTTTGTTATTCTGTCTAATGGAAACTCACCTGAAAAGTTAGTACAGACACTGTGTACCAACAGATCTCTGGCTCCCAGACCAGAAGAGCTATCTTCCCCATCACTCCATGAATGTGCTCATGCAAGATAGCAAAAAATGAGGAATACAACAAAGACAAACAGATCATAGAATCATAAAATCTTTCAGGTAGGAAAAAGACTTCTAAGATCATTGAATGCAACCATTAACCTAACACTGCCAAGTCCACCACTAAACCATGTCTCTAGGTTCCACATGCAGACAGATAAACATGCAAACACACATCCACACCTGTAATAAATCCCCAGCAAAATTTCTCCTAATTCTATGACAAATTATGAGAGTCTTCTGTCTTCCCTCAGCCAGGAAGTGAAGGTATAGACAAAAGTCTGGGGGCACAGAGCTAGTAAGAAAACCAGAGATCCAGGTCTGGTTGATTAAATGTTTCACCTGGAGTTCCTACCAAAACCCAAAACTGAGAACTTCCTCTTCTGAAAATACTTTTCCTGCCATGATGGAGAGAAAACCTATCATTCTGCAAATAACGAAATGTTTTCTAGCAACTTCATTTTCTTTCTTTTTGATGTGTTGTTAAGAACCTAAGCATCAGTTCTGCCTCCTTCAGGTCAGCAGGCTGTCTTATTTTGTGAGTACCTCAATTAGCTAGTAGTAGTAGTAGCAGTACATTTCTCAGGTCAGCTGCCTTTTTCTGATCATTCTTTGAAAGATTTCTGATGCATTGGAGAAGTTGGTGGGGGTAAAATAGAAGTTTGAGGGTCATCTCTATAACTGAAATCTGATGCTTTCAGAGTTAGACCTGCAAACCACAAGGCATTTGCAATAAAACATGTTATTATGCACGAGCACAGGTGTTCTGGAGAGGGATCCAGCGATGATTCCCTGCTTAGTCACATACAGCCATTCCTCCTGACTGGCTGCTGTTATGGTTTTTACTACTATAATTAATGCTAACAACAGTAATAATAATATTGTCTAAAGCTTGGTAGAGCTCTCAATTAGTAGATCTTATAATACTTCCCAGGAACCATTAACTTCTCAGTTTGTCAGTGGCATAAATGAGATGAACTAAAGCACCACTTACTTTCAAATGCACATCACTGTCTGACACTAATAGGACTGGCAATTGCCTTTATCCATGTATGTGAGCATAATTACTTATGGTTGTTGTCTGAAGTGCTGCCATAAACTAAGAATTAAGAAGCCTCAAATGCTTTTAAATAAGCTGCCTGCCAAAAGAATCAGGAGGGATATCAGCATACAAAATCTTTAGAGACATAATTTAGACAGTGAAATGTTTCAGTTGGTTTTTCATATTTTCTTCCTACCAAATTACAAATGGAAACTTTCCGTTATTATCAGACAATTTTCTTATTGTATGTTTCTGTTTAAAAATTTCTGCATTGAGTTTGTCCATGACTGGCACAAAGCCAATGGTACTTCTGTGCATTCATGCACCAATGCAAACCACTGTGCTAGTACACCACAGCCATTTCCACACATGGCAGCCCAGCTCAGAACACATACACCCTAATTCTCCCTAATAAGTTCTGATAAGAAAAGTAATTTCCTGAAGTATAAGGCCACCTGAATGAAGGCACACAGTGTTGAAGTTAGTGGGAACTTTTTGTGAGTTCTGATGTGCATTAGGATTTAAAGTTACTGAAACAGTTTTTAAAGCCTAACTTCTTGTTCCTTTTATTATGGATATGAGCAGGGAATTAAAGGTCATAAGAATGAGTTAGAAGAGCATTATTTATGTATATCCAATGTCAGTTTATCCACTGGAAGCATGTTGCCAAGCAGAGTAATAAGTGTTGTACTAAAATTTTCAGGATTATACCTAGTATCTTAATTTCTTTTTCATAGTCAAGTTAAAAAGTTATCTTTATTATATAATGATTACATAGCCCAAGAAATAATTCCATTTTTAATTAATTATGACAAAATTATGACATTGCGGGATTTAGAACAGGTTGGGAGAGATGAAGAACTATGCTATTAGTTGACTCATGTATTTCATACTATAAAAACACATAACTAATGTTACAAAATTTACCCCAGGAATAAAGTTTCAAAAGTTAATACACAGGCTGCTAACTTGGTCACTGCAAATAAAAAGAACATTGAGTTATGCAGGCAAGTTGGACGCAGATGAGGTTGAACTTCTGGCCGAGCAATCAAGGTGCCTTTTGCTTCCAAAAATTAGTAATTTTTACACCATACTCAGTACAGGTACTCACAGTATCATTTTTAGCTTTGGTTGCAATTATGCATTGGAATATCTGCCCTGAGCTATGAGTTTGTGACAGTACAAGTGAGTCTCGTGCAGACTCACTACAAGGCCCAGCTGTGACCTAACAACTTTCCGTTGTCATGTCACAGGCAAAACGTACTAAAAATTGCTAACAAAAGTTGTTGGAAAACTGCAAAAGACCAGATGTAAGATGAAGGCACATAAGTTTTCCTTTTGCATACTTTTCATGGACACACTAAGACAGCCAAGATATTTCCTTCTGGTTTACATTTCTTTTTAGTTGCAAGACTGGGTGTACCCAGTCTTGCAATAAAAATTGTGTGAGATGAAAACTTATTTCCCAGAAATGTCTGTGCTAAAATTTTCCCCTCAACACCTCCCTTGACTATGCAGAAGTGTTGCACTGACCTGAATGGAAAATGCAAAATGATGCAAAAGCATCACTGTAGGAAAGAAATGTTGGAAAAGGTAGCAAATGCATAACCTTTTCCTCATGAACATTATCTGGTTCTGTTAACAGCAGAGTTGAAAACAGAAAAATATGTTTCGGGGTTTTTTAGACTGAAACAGCCCATTACTAGCAGTTCATTCATTCATTAAGCACTGTGGAAACCATAACTCTACTTGTATGAATTATCCCCTTATGTATGCTAAATATGGACCACAGCTGCATTTAGCAGATTTCATTGATTGCTCAGTGCTCCTGAAGTGTAGAGAAGTGCTGTGTACATTTATGGCTAAAACATTTCCAGGTCTCTTTTTTGTTATCAGCCAAGGGCAGTTAATCCCTGGAGGATAGATGGTACAGTGTATTTTTAGTTTGCTGTTCTCAGTATCAAACTTGATTGTCTTTAATTCTCCTCCATTACTTCCCAAAGCAAACAACTGGTTGTCTGCTTCCTATTCCCCAGTGGCCCAGTTATTTCAGGCTGCTTGTCTGAATTTCCTTGAAGAATCCTCTTTCTTCCAGTCAGACTTCAAAAGAGAATTATCAAGTGGGCATGGCTGTGTAACTAAAGATTACTTTTTCACTTAGTATCCTCCTCATGTTTTTCAACACACTAATTTTTTTTTTTCAAAACCTCAGCTTCCTCTGTACTTTGAACAAAATCTTAATCTTCTTCCTCTGTCCTATATTTGTCTCCTGTTGCATGGAGACAGAAGTTTGATGGGAGCACACAGCTGTGATGACTACTGAGGGACTGTCTGAGAAAGGAAGAAGTTGGAGATTATGGTTCTTAGCACAAAGATTGTTGTTGGCAGAAGTCTGAGATGAGGTCCTGAGGGAAGAACTTCTACTAGGAGGAGTGCTTTGAGGAACAGGATGAGATAATTTAAGGTGGAACTGTAGGAAATGGGAAAAAAATGGGAAGGATTAGGAGAGGAGGAGAATGCAGTGATGAAATCACAGCAGGATGAGAAAGAAATGCTAAATACAATTCAGTTCCTGAAAGAGAGGCATTTAGTGCTATTTGAGATACTCTATAGTACTTTAGACATCTCCATGGAACTGGCAGCTGAAATACAGAACAGAGGTGAGTGTTCCTGGACTTGCAGAGGAAGATTTTCAAGGACATTTCAAAGGAAAATAGATCCCTATGAGTATTTGATTGAACTACTCCTGGCATATGTGGCATGACATAGAAATTAGGGAGAAACAAGGACTACTTTCTAAAGAAAGCACAAAAAAGTAATCACAGAAAATGGTAAAAGCAAAGCAGAAAAAGGAAAACTTGACAGGTCATATTAAAGAGAGAAAACATGTTGAAGAGTAAAAAACACAGAAGCAAGGGATCTCTGGGGTAATAGTAAACAAGCAGAAAATTGCAGTGCTGTTTAAAAGCTTCACTAGTGAGCTACTGGCAGACACTCTCTACAAAAGTCAGGTTAAACTTTGAAAATATCCATGTCCCACAAGACCTCAGGTTAAACACAGCTCTGATTCTGCAATGTCAGAACCTCAACCATGGGTATATTGAATTAACATATGGATGTTCTAATGATACATTTTATTTAAAGGTAATACATTTATTATTTTCTAAATTAGAAGCTAAAACTAAGGAGATAAATTAAGTAGGTCAGCCACTGAAGCACATACTTTGCTTATGTCTGAATCCATCTTTCTTGCCAGTTGGTAAGAGTTAGCAAATGAAGGATCATAAAGTCCTTTATCCAGTAGAAGGAGAGGGGAAGGAAGAGGGTGGAAAAGAAGCAGCTTCATCCTCTTACCTTAGATCAGCTGGGCATGACTTCAGGCAGTGGGCTGTTTTTCAAACTGGAAGCAAGAACTGGATTTATATGTTCAGATCCAGGCTCAAACTGAACATTTTTCCCCATGACTTGCACTTGCATATTCAATTCAGATTCCGATTTAGTTGGATTGGTAAAGAACTTGAAAAACATGCTATTTAATAACAACTCTACCTGGATAGACTGGAAAATAAAGATAGCAAATCATTCAGCCTAATGTTTTTCTTTATTGCTAAACATATTTACAGATTTCATTGATTCTTCTATGGGAACAAGGAATATATTCAAGATGGGAGATAAGGGCTTATCTTCAGTGGCCCCAAATTGCCCATCTTAGGTTTTAAGTCTGTACAAAGTGCTAACATACTGGAAAGAAAAAATAGAATTTATTGCAACCCCTAATGTCTCACCACATAACCAAAATTCTGTAAACATAAATTGTTCTGTATAAGACACTTTAGCAGGTAAGATGCTGCATCAAACATCAAACTACCTCTGGCAATGGCTTGACGCGCAAACTTGACTTCCTGTGTTCTTGTGTACCTTTATCCATTTTTCTTTCACTGTTAATGAGCTGCAGCATGTACAAAGTGTTATGTAGTACCCTGACAAAAGGAGAGTCCCAGTTCCTATGAGATTTGTGGATGCAGAAATAAAAGTATTAAGAAAGGGTATTCATAGCATCCATAGATTCATGATCCTAATTTAGCCTAGGAGCCCACTCTGTTAGTCAGTAAACCACAGTTCCTGGGAACCGCCTATGGCTCTTTACTGCTAGGCAAATGTTATCCCTCTTTAGTGAAGCACTAAAGCACTGAAGCACGGTGCCTATTGCTCAGCAAGAGAACATCCTCTCAATGGAAATGTACCACGTTTGGAGAGGCCTTATAGGCCTAAAATGCAGCAAAACAAAAGTAAAATACGAAAACTTCAGCTGTTGACTTCCTATTGTACTTCTCACAGAAGAGGGAGAGTAAGAAGAAAGATACAGCAATGTAGTGTTGCAGCGCGCTTTTATACTTTGTAATACTTTGTAATAGTTGGCTTCCATTTCAGAACAACTGAGAACCACCCACAGATCACTGTAGCATGCAGTCATTTGATACATGTGAATAGAACCATCAGTGCCCAGCCTGGGAGCACAGTTCATGTTTTTCCTAAGAAATCAAAGTAACATTAATTCTTGATGAATTAGAGTATCTTCTAAATACCAACCCTTGTAATTTGTTTTAAAATCATTTTTCGTCACCAGACTATAAATGGGGCAATATGCTTGTAAGCATGTCACTCTGTAGAGAACAGAAGCTGAATATCTATGACAAAGAAGAACTGTCTAATTAGTCTACATTTTTAAAAAATTTTTTGCTGTCAACCATTTAAACCATCTTTCTGGAAACACATTGCCCAGAGAAGCTATTAAAATGACAGGATGTGGATCCCTGAGAATATAAACCTTCCTCAAAAGCAGTCCTATTTCTGTTGATTTGTAGAAAAGTATATTTTCTGTGCTATTTTATATTTGAAGCATAAAATTAAGGAAAGCATAAAAGCTGAGCATAAAATTAAGGAAATATATATTTAAAGGTTTTTCAGGGCTCCAGCAACAATACTGTTCAACTAATGTACAATAGCTCATTTCAAATAACAATGCCAATAATTTATTTTATGATATATGGTAAGTGTCCCTAAACTTAAACAGTTTGAAGCATTGATGTTAGTTTTTCAGAGGACATAAAGCCCATGCATTAACAGTGGCATGAACAGAATAACGTGAGGTTGAAGAAGAAGGGCTTGAATATTAAAGCTGTCACTCCTGGGGAAGATGGAGGCTATTTTTGGATCTTCCTTTTAAATTGTGCTTAGAGTAATAATGCATTTATTATCAGACACCATGAGTACTTCTACAAGGTAAAACTTATTCTGTATGCAGTGGTACAGAGGCTAGATTCTTTCTAAGATACTTTTACATAATTTAGAAAACATAAAGCATACTTCAATAAATATTAGGATCTTTAGCAAAGCTCAGATGAGCTATTTTCCAATACCTCATTATGTATCATGCCTTCTTATTCTTATAGCAATTAGGCACCAGGGAGGAAACAGATCTAATACCAGGAAAAACAAGTAAATTAGAGATGGCATAGACTTGTTTTGTTCTAGTTATATCCCTGAAGATGAATCTGGTATGATGTAATCAAGAAACGGCTAAGAACATAGGTGAAAACTCTGCTTAATTATTTATTGGACATTGGTGTTTAGAGATTTGCATAACTCAGCTCTTCGTATAGTACAATTTGTATGCTGTGATTTACAAATCACTTATAGTTAATTTCTGGTTATTTTCAAGGCTAGCATTCTACACCTTTAAAGTTCAAAAATTAGAAAATTTAGAAACTGGGGAAGTTTTCATGTTCACACTTACTACAATTTTCAGCAATGCATCTCTCTACAAAATACTTATTCTCATCCTTACTACCCAAAGCACTATGATATTTAAACAGGGGCAACTAATATTTGCTTGCAAAAAGTCTTTATTTCATTTTTTACCTTAGAGAAAGATTGTGATATTTGGCTTTCCAATATATATAACCAGAAAGAAAAATCCCTCTAATTTTAATACTTTAATTAATATATAATAGATAACAGAGATGGTATTGCAAATAGACAAAAAAAAATTCCCCAAGCTTCATTAAATTAGCGATTATTTGACTACAAGACCTAACATGAACATTTTCCAAAATACTATGTTCATTCTTTCAAAATACTATATTCATTCCTTTTGCTAAAGAAACACCCCAACAAATCAATACCTTTAGATACATTGCTTCTAGGTACCTATATAACTAAGACTTGTTTTAGCCAGCTTCAAAAATTTCAAAAGATACTCCTTCAATTATACTGCAAGGACACAGGATAGCCTTAGAATTCTTTTTATTTGAAAACTATTTATATGAAAGGATTTTTAGTTGTGTGTGTATATAAAACATATCACCTATGTGTGTTCTGAAAAATAGAAAAATGAGTGGATTTGGAACTATAACTATACTTTTCCATGTTACATGGACCATCGAGTTTCCATCATGAACATACCAGTGCCATCACTGAGATTTTACTTTTGCACATGCAAACAGAATCCAGACAAGACTGGACAAATACATCAAACAATAATAGGCCATATTGCTTATTGCATATTGCTTAGGTGTGTGTTTGGCTTTGATTACTCTTTGTGTGAACTATATGCATCATTTTCAGGCATCTCCGCTATAAATAACTAGAGTGGTATGCTCTGTGAAGAAACAAATGGACTCTGTAAGACAATATTCTTGGCTATACCAATATCAAAAATTAAGAACCTCACTGGGAAAAAAACTTGGCATACCACATCAAATGTGACAAGCAATGTACTAATCAGATAGACTAGTCACAAGTTTGCTATGGTGAACTATGGAAACAGGTCACATTGTACTTTTGTGCAATTTTTAGAAGGAAGTCTGAGCATGCCTCCCACCCTCCCTCATTTGTTCTGTCAGCAACACTTGTGTCTTTGATGTCTAATTGCAAATTGTCTGTATAATGCAATTCTGCTGGTACCCACTACACCCAAGCTCTACTTTATCAAACAAATTGATTATTGCTGGTCTGAGGTTAAAATTCTTGATTCAGTTCTCAACAGAGATGTTATAAATCCTCAGATAGCACTGAATCTTGTAGGTCACATATGGCCATTCTGAAAAAACAGTTCATAAACTTGCAGTCCCTGTCAGAGTCTAGTTACTACAAACAATTCAGAGGAGGAGGCAACAATAAAAAGTGGCATACCATGCAAAAGAGGGTAAATGACACAGGGGTGTTAGTATGGGGGAAAGCACAAGCAACATTGCAATCATCTGTGTCAATTTGAAGAGAACATAGTTTACAATTCAATGTTATGCATAATAATAACAGGAAGATTAAAGCAATGAAAAAGAAAAAAATACAACAGAAGAAAAGGGTTTTTTCAGTGAATATGAGGATAAAGGTCACAATGAATATAAGAATTGGTAAAGCCATCACTGCAATGCAGTTACAGAAGAGGAAATCAAATAAGTGAAGAAATTGCCTTTTAGAAATGTTTCTATCCTTTTATTACAGAATCAGCACCAACTGAGATTTAAATCTCAGGGGTTTTTTTCACATTTATTGCTATGTAAATTGCTAATGTTTCAACTGGAAAAAAGCTCTAGCCCTTAGTGCTGGTGAAGGGGGAGAAAAGCACAAAATTTTTTAAAATAGGAACATCTCTATTGCACCAGGCCGTGGAACAAAATCTCACCACTGGGGCCCATGCTAAACTCTTGCAGCTACCAACATAATTGAAAAGGTTTATCTTCCTACAAAGAAGATAACTTTCACTGAACTACTGTAAAGCACACATTTTACCATTTCCTCCAAGTTTCTCTTGGCTGCCATCCAGTAGATCATACATAGCTGCTGTGCTGCAATATGCAGTGGGCTTTAAAGCCTTTTCTGCAGGGACTAGTGGAATGTAGACTTTTAATGTTGCATCATGTCATTAAAAGCAGAATAAATTTTGGTGCACATTGCACTGGCATGTATCGTAGATGGGAAAAATATGTTTATGTGATCCATCCATTTCCTCAGAGATAACTTGGTATTGGCTTCACATAATGACTACGATCTCTATTTTTGCTTCTAGAATACAGGTTGTATTCATAGTTGTAATACACCATGCTAAACATTACATGGTAGAGGTCTGCAGTAGGAAATACACTTTTGTTCATAAGATGTTCTCGACATTCGAGGAATCAGTATGGATACAAAGAATTCCTGCTGGCTTCACAAATTTTTGTGGTTCCCTTTTGGTTTACTGACTCACACTAGAAAATAATGAGAAACAGTCTCCACTTACAGTCAAAGAGAAATATACTTTACCGTCACGAAAAGTGATAATATTCAGATTTGAATGTGAAGCCAGTTTAAGCTCAATAATCAAATTTAAAAAAAGACTCTGAAAAATTTAACATAGCTCTAATGATATTGGAATAATAGTGTGTGAACTCCAAAATAGCTGAAGTCTCCTGAGTTTATCTACATGCATACATCAGATGAAATGTAATGAAAAAAATTTTTACTATGAGGGTGGTGAAACACTGGCATAGTGGTGGTGGATATCCCATCCCTGGAAACATTCAAGGTCAGGTTGGACAGGGCTCTGAGCAACTGATCTAGTTGAAGATGCCCCTGTTTATTGCAGGGGTGGTGGGACAAGATGACCTTTAAAGGTCCAAGGATGCATAAGCATCACTGTAATTAAAATACAATAAACTCATTAGATGTGCAAGTTTCACCTGGGATAGAATTACTTTTCTTCTCAGTATCTGGTAAAGTGCTTTGTTTTGTATTCAGTATGAGAATAACGTTGATAATACACAGATGTTTAAGATGTGGCTAAGTAATATCTACTCTAAGCCAGGGTCTTTTCAGTGTCTCATGCTCTGCCAGTGAGCAGCTGCACAAGAAGCTGGGAGAGAGTATGGCCAAGACAAAGGGATATTCCACAGCACAAAACATCATGCCCAGCATATAAGATGGAGGAAGTTGACTCAGACTTCTTGCGGACAGGCTGGGCATCCATCAGCAGGTGGTCAGCAATTGTACTGTTCATCACTTTTTCTATCTTTCTATCTTTTTGTTGTCTCCTTTTTCATTACATCATCATGAACATCATCATCATTATTGGGTTTTTGTTATTATTAATATTAATATTACTTCAATTATTAAAATTTTCTTAACCCACAGATTTTACTTTTTTTCCTATTCTCCACCCCATCCCAGTGGGGCAGAGGGGACGTGCAGTGGGATAAGCTAGTGGCTGCATGGTTCTTAGTTGCTGGCTTGGGTTAAACCATGGCGTCAGTTAACTCAGCACTTTCTTCTTGGGGCTGGGAAAGTCAGCTGACCATTGCCATCGCTACTTTTAAGTCCCTGGGAGGCACTCTGATACTCCAGTGACAGAAGTACACAGTCTGAGGCAAGTAAATGGATTTTCTAACTGAAATCTAAAATACTATTATCCGTTTTTTCAGAAGATGTGATGTTAGTCCCAAGGGCAGTACAGTGATGGGGACACACTGCCTGATGTTATAAATCCCATACAGTTTTTCATTGAAGATTTGTGCCTGGAAGGAATGAAATGCACTCTCTTTGTTATCTCTGTGAACAATGGATGATCTTTCCTGCAACAGCGACTAACTAGGCACTACTGAATCCAGACATTAAGTCATGAACATTTCACAATATTTTCAGAAATGGGCAAGCAGTTGCAGGGGCCAGAAACTTTGCAAGTAGATGACTTCACACTGCAGCTTCCATCTCAATTAGTTATCAGTTGAATGTCCAGAAACATATGCACATTTTTTTCTTTTAAACTGCGAGTTATTTAAAATAGGAAAAAGTACTTTTTTCAAAATAAGAATCTGGGCTTTTTTGTACATTTAATTCTCCACCTGCCTCAATTACTTCCCTGAAAAATATTTTTTAATGTGAAGCTTTATAATGGAAATTGTTGTTTAGTCTTTACCCTGTATCCAACACAGTATTACTTTTCATCATGTAGGGAAATTTTATCTTCAAGACAAATCATCATTTGGAGTGTGGAATACACGTACACTAAATGATTCTGCTGTTGTTATTGTGGCTTCAGTAAATTATTATTTCAAATCATAATCTCATTTATTGTCCCTTTCTTACAAATAAGGGGCAGAGGGAATGGCTTAGTTGGAGTTTAATTTCCCTACTGGTGGTAAAACCAACACACTGAGCTACAAGCTGGCCACAAAACACACTGACAATTTAAAATACATATTCGGTAAAATCATGGCTTTAATAAGAATTCACACTTAATCATAACATTGTTGAGATGACACTATATTTCATTACCTGAGGAGTTGAGTTCAGGATCTATCTCTCTGTGTTATAATTCACTGGTTTATAGTATTAAACTGAATGTACTTGAAGTATAGACTATGACAGGCAATAATGGAGTGTGTTTAACTACAAACTGTGACAGGCAATAACCACTCTCTGGTTATCAGGGAAGTATTACACTCCTAGAAATCTTGAAACACTAGTGAGAGAGATTAACATGAGTCAATAAATCTAATGAAGATATCTGCATTAGTCTTTCCTCAAACAATAGTGACAAGACAAATTTCAGGCTGTAGCTATCATGAATTTAACTTCTGACAACTTTCTTGTTAGAATGTAACAAATATTAAATAGTTGGTTACAGGTCTCCTCGGGCACTAGTGAGAGACAGAAGAGTAAATACTCAGGGAAAACCAATAATGGTAAAAACAGAAGTAATAAAACCCATAAAGCACCTTAAAATAGCTCTAAGTGTATGAATACCTAATATGATGGAAGTTCTTTGTACAGACTGCCACTCATTAGTTCAGAATATCATGCACCTTTAAAAATATGGGAAAAATAAAACAGCATCAAAATGCATAAACAGCAACTTTTCTGTATGCCTTTGTCAATGAACGTGTAATGTTTTAATCCAATAGCAACTTTAGCTTTATAACTGGAAACTTAGACATTTTGCAATATTTAACCTTAAGTGCTTTGGAAAGAAACTGCAAAAAGTAATCTACTTATTCTTTCCATGTTGAGAAATGGCTATGCTGGAATGGGGCTACAACCAGCCCAAGTGTTTCTTCCTCTAAATCTAAAGTTTGCAAGCTGTCCAAGTAACTTTGAAAAGATCATTTGAATATTTAAATAGCTATTTACCACATCAAGCCTTAAACCGAACCAACGAATGCTAACAAAAATATAAATGCAATAACATTATAAAACACTAAGTTATAAAAACCAAATTGACATGAATAAACTCATTTAGATAAGAACTCAGTTTTGCATCTATCATGCTGAAAGAAGCATGTAGCATGTCTTTTTTTTTTTTTTTTGTTCAGTCTAATGCTCTCCCAATGGAGCTATTGAAACATCCAAACCTCAACCTCACTTTCAATGGGATAATGAGCTCTTCTAGCAAGATGGCTATTTAATCTTTGGAAAATGTAATAAAACATAAAAGGTGTTTGCAGTCCTTTGTGACAGAAAGCATTAGAACAAAGGAATGCATGTTACCAAGCATTTTTCAAGTATTAAATGCTGCTTTGTTTTCTAGCTGTCCAGTATTTTGACTAAACTATAAAACAAGTACCAGAAAAAATAAAAATAGAAAAATATACAGGGGTTTGGTAAAAACTAAGCAAATCCAAGAATTCCTTTTTCCTTCTTTTGTCTTGGAATCATGGCTAGGTGAAACTAAGTGCTTTTCATGCACGTGTCTTAGTTTTTCTTTATCTTGTTAAAGGGTAACTAACTTTTATAAAGTTAGGGTAAAGGGTAACTTTACTTTTATAAAGTTTTTTTAATGCATTGCTGTCACTGAGATTGCTTTTTATGATTCATTCAGGTTCATCTACTACATTCTTCCATTTATTGCTACCTGAAATTTTATATGAAAGAAACTCTGCAATGACCGCATTTGCACTCTTAAGAATTTTTCTTTTCCTTTCATTTACTTTCTTTTCTATATTCTTCTCCATCACCCAGTCTCACCCCACTGAGACTTTATTGCTAGTGAAAGAACACTTAATTACATGAAGCAAGCACACCTTTTCACAAATACATGTGAAACAGATGACATGGCCATAGAAAACAAGATATATGCATCCAACTTATACTGTACCTTGCAAATGCAGTTTGGCAACTTAACATTAAATGAACAGGAGAAATGTGCCCCTCAGGTCAGCATTATTCAGATCAGTACAGATGATTGGATAATTTGGCTTATTCAAAAAGCATTCCTTTATGTGATTTATATGTCACCCATTGAGAAGAAGGAAGTCTTTGGACTGTCTCCTGTAGGGAAGGAAGATGATATTTATGACAGAAAATGCTGAGCTGCCAGTATAGGTCTCGGGTCCACCAACACTTTTTTAGTGCAATCTCTTCAGTGTCTATTTAACATACTTATTGGTTCCTACTGATATAGTTTCTAATCTGAGGAACATGTATTCTTAAAATCTTGTGGTCTGAGAAATAGCACTACTCCTATTCTCACAGGTGGGTAGAATGAGGCACAAGTATTTTAAATCATTTGCTCAGGATCAAAGAACAAATTCCTGCTCCTCTACAGTTTAAGTCTGAGGTACAAATGTGCTAGTCAATTTAATGACTTCTGAAATCTCAAACTCATTCATGAGCAAGTGATCCATGGATCACATGGATCCATGCCTGGATAGCATCAGTCTAATGTGGGGCATGTGCATGCCTAACAAGTTCACAAACCACAAACTACGTTACAGCAGAACAAAGTCTTCTCTTCCACAGTCCCTGGTATATCCACCAGGGCTTCACTGGTGGACAGAAGTTTGAGGGCTGAGACAGGATAAAACCCATTTCAGTACTGAAATCAATGTTGCTGCACAACAATAAAATGGGGTAAGACTACAAGGACTCTGATGCATGCTGCTGAGTGCATGTGTCCTGAAACTACACAGGCACCTTCCCCAAAGCAAGTCTGGGAAGAGGCAGGTTCAGCACAAGCTTTTTCTACTTCTTTCATTCTGCTGCAGCTGGTACAGCAAGCACACAGCTTAGAGCCATTACAGGCAAAGGAAACAAACTGCATTATGGAAGGCAGGGCTGCTGAAGCACAGCTGTGCTTTGGTTACATAGTGCTGGGCCTGATGCCTTTGGTAGGGAAGACCTCTTATGGCCCTGAATGCCTTCCTGGGACT
Source organism: Onychostruthus taczanowskii (assembly GCF_017590055.1). Taxonomy (NCBI): domain Eukaryota; kingdom Metazoa; phylum Chordata; class Aves; order Passeriformes; family Passeridae; genus Onychostruthus; species Onychostruthus taczanowskii. Next base: position 1,153,542 of record NW_024504566.1, read on the forward strand.
AATGGGGGAAAATACTGATCATTAGTATAGATAGGAACAAGGACCTCAGACTGAAAAGGTGTTTTGTCAGTGACACCAAGTCTCACTACGGCTTTTGCTATTGGCTCCGGGAAAAAAGCCACAGAGCTGTGTACTTAAATCCTCTGAGTCATCTGTGTTGGAAAAAGGACTTCTATCTGTCCTGAATATATAAATCCACCTCTTTTAATACAGCAAATACATGTTTTCTGCCTCTTTGAGATCCAGACAGTCTCTAATAAAGAAGCTGAGGAATTTAACATTCTTCCTTTTGGCTGTTGAGAGCACTTGCCCACCACTATTATATACGTCACCTAGAACCTCCTTCAGTAAACTTCCTAAGTGCAGCTTAAACCTAAAACTGATCTAATCATAGACAGAATAAATCAAGCCAGATAGGGGCACTGGGCTAAATGTGAGCAGAAGTTTTCAGGGGTAGCTCAGGGAGACTTTCCCAGGTGGGAGGTGGTCAAGCTTAGCTGAGCCCTCCTACAACCCCTGGCTCCCAGGAAGAGTGGAGTGTCAAGTGAACCATGAACCTTGTTCATGGTTAATGTCATTAATTTAGGAGCAAGGGTTTTCAGAAAAGACCTGTGTTGATTGTTTTGTGTGAACAAAGGTTTTAGATTTTTTTATTCCTCTTCTCTCACTGAAGCTTCAAAGTAGCCAGTAGCTTTGCAATGCATGTCTGTGATGTTTCAGATGTATGAACATTCTGTAATTACAGCATGAAAATCTGTGGAAGGATATTGTTGTCACTTCCTAGCCCCAAAGCTGTTACAAGAGACCACAATTGCTTGTTTTGTAACTAAAAGGCAGTGTTTAATATCAAAACTACCTTATTCTAAATCTGTTAGCTTCAAAATAGTCCTATTTGTAAACATGGTGATCCAATTTCAATCAGTTGCCTGTTTCAGTGTATTACTCTGGCTCATTCAGCTGTAGGAATCAGCAAAGGTAAAATCACTGGTGAACTGATCTGTTTCAAGCTCATGCAAATCACCAACATCAAATTTCTCAGTGCCCTAATTTGTGAATCAGAAAGAGTTTTACTGAACCTAGCAACTGTCACTGATGTCTGATAGCCTATAAAGTATTTGCTTCCCTAATTTTTATCACTTTTGATAGATAATAGTTTTATAATATCTTGAAAATTTTCCCATCCCCACCACTATACTTTCTTCATTAACAGCAGCCTACCAGCTTAAATATACTGTATATAATTGTACAGTGTTTAATATTCCCTGACTACTTTCAGTTTACAGTATCTCCTTTCCTCCTCCTCTCACATATTATATTTTGACCCCTTTCTCCCATTTATATCTCCTAAACTGCAAAAGCTGTTGCCTTTTCCCTGCTGTTTAAAAATGCCTTCCAAGCCATCCATCAATTTATGTCAGAGTGGCGCAGTGAGGGAAATGCAGCAGGGCTCTGCACCTGCACCAAATTCAGCATTATGCTGGGCTAGTGAATAAAAGCAGCAAACAAGCTGCAGCATAACAAAAACCAACCCAGTAGATTGATTACAGCAGTGGATAATACTAATGTCTTAAATTAAGTATGTCTGACAGTATCCTCATCTATTTCTCACACTTGGTGCCAGGATGTACTTAACTTCAGCACAGGCCATGGCAGCCTGCAGCATTGTAACAGGGATGGAAAGAGTCCTGATCCAAACAGGGAGAGGGGAGGGGGCAGCCATGCAGCTGTACAGCACAGACACCAATGGAAAAATATGTTTTGTGTCAGCTGATCCTAATGGAAAGAGTAAAGCCTCATCCCTGCTGTTATACCTATGTCTGGTTATTACTTGGATTTCCACAAAAATATCACCACGAATCCATCTGTAGTTCACGTACATCTCATGCAATTAACTTGTCATGACTGAGAGGTATGGGTTCTTGCAACATTTACCCATCTTCCAAAAATTGGTACAATATAATGTATTGGAAGTCATGACATAAAACAACTGAAATGAGAAATGTATTTCTGAAACGTACAGAGTTTTTCACAACACTTATTTGCACTTACTTAACCTCCAAGCTAGTTTTGCTCTAATATGATCTATACATAGCATTTGCACAATAGTGAACCCAAGACACAGCCCCAAGCAAGAGAGTGGTGGCAGTGCAGCGCCAAGCCCCAGTGGAGAGACACCAGTGCTGGAGGCAGCTGCTGGGAATGGTCTGAGGCTGCAGCATGGCACAGTGCAGATGATCTAGTTTCTGAGGGGGTTTGTTTGCCCTAGATCTCCATTGCTTTGTCAGACAGGGAAGTGGGAGCATTAAGCTGTGGAAGCTCTCATTAGCCATATTGCTCCTGTCTTCCCAGTTGCCATACTGCCTTCATCTGGAAAACCACACAGGGCACACACGTTAGGGAAGTGCTCTTGTTTGCTTCGTGGTGAATATCCGTTTGTGGATAAAACACTCTGTCCCTTTTGTACACTTTTTGTTATTAATATTGCTGTGGTTATTGCTATTTTCAGTAAATTGTTATTCCAATTCATAATGTATCCTAATGTTCCTCCATTATCAGAAGGGGAAGGGGAAAGGGAGAAGCTTGCATGTGTTTAATTTTCCACCTAGGTTTTAAACTACTACATCATCCTTCTTTTATATAGAAGTGTATCAATCCTGCAACCCTGCAACCCTCCCCAAGTACCCATCTCCTGCACTGCACATGGTCCCTTCCCCACTTTCACTGGAATGCAGGGATAGAAGCAAAAGAGAGCCACGCCATTCACTTATGCATAACCACACAAGAGAAGCTAAAGAAAAGGCTCACCCTGAGGGACAGCGAAGGTTGGGTCAGCTGTCAACACTGCAAAGGAAAACCAGAAAATGAGGACCGAGGGCTAATAAGAGAGCTAAAATTCTTTCTGCACAGTGAAGCACATCTAGACCATGTTCTCTTTAAGACTGCCTGACTTCAATGAGTTCCTTCACAATTCCATGAAATACAGAAGATGATACAAGACTTTAATAGAGAAGCACTATCCAGTATGATACTAATCTCAACAATACAGCACAAAAAATGCATACATTTGGAAGGAGTGATACCAGACTTTGTCTTGATTAATACTGTTTCCAGGCTGGAACTGAGTAATAATTAAATGCAAAAACTCTACCTTTGAATACTGCTAGGGTTAATAGTTTAACAGCAGGAGTAAAGAAGGAATAGAATTATGTTATTTGTCCGCCAAATCAGATGAAATTGATCCATGCAGAAGATTTTATATGTAAAGAAAGAAACACATTGCTCACTAGAAGGTAACAAGAAGACTCATGTCATAAGAGTACTACAAATAATCTAATTTGCATCCTAGATCACGTCACTACAGAATTTTGAAGGGTACATAATATAGTCTTGTTCTCCATCTTAGGAAGTTGTCCTGTGGGCACATGTTTCATGCTATGCTTTTGTTGCTTGAAATAAAAGAGATAGCTAATACTGAGTTGGGCTATTTAACAAGAATCAAAACATTTAACTGCATCAATGTAAGAAGCAGTCTGAATAGAAAAATTTATTGTAAAATGAATCACTCCTAATATTAGAAAATCCTAAAATGTCTCCATTCTCAAGTAAATTACTCTGTCACCTTAAAAAATCACTTTCTGGAGGGAAACTTCCTAAAATCTCAGATAATGGTCTTGCCTGACCTCCACTATCTTCTCATGTGCACTTTCCTGACATCTGTTAAAGCCTTCCTTGTACTCTCTATCCATCAATTTTTGTGTAAGACATTACAATGCTCTTGGGAGTCATTTGCAAGTTACTGAAGTTGAACAGGTAATCTGAGAACTTCCACTCATATGCCTTCTGAAAAAAGAACTGAAAATCTGAAGAACTCAATTCTGTTTAGAGTCCTCCTACATTAACAAATAACTTGGCATTGCCTTTACTATGCAACCAAATTACATCATCAGAAATATTAACATCAAGGTCTTTGTTTTTATCTTACCTGCTTTTCATCGCCTGAGATAATGAGAATCTAACTGAAAAAAACTGCAATGGAGCACACCAAGAGGAAGAGAAAGGAAGCACAAAATTTTGCTTATTATAGATTAGTAGCTGATATCCCAAAAGAGAGATGGAGAAAGATGTCACGCTTATCTTCTGCTTTCCTTCTCTGTCTCAAAACCCACCTATCACCTGTGATCAAGTTATAAAACTGCTCTTTTTAATGACTTAAAAGCCAGAAAAAACTCCACTCCCATACACATCATCTGTGGTAAAAAGTCTGCATGACTTTGTGCCATTGTGTTTTGGCATAAAAAGACAGTACAGCTTATTGTTATGATGAATGCTGGATTCTGGATATTCTGATGATATGATTCTATAAAAGTAGAGTTTCAGTATTGCTGAAAATATCCTGTAGTAGTTCACCAATTATAAATATTTTAAATCTCTCACTGACAATCTGGAACAACCCCACCTCATTAATTAACACTAATGATTAGGAGGATCAAATTAGTGACTAATGGATGAATACATAACAAAGCGAGGCAATGCAGTAACAAAAGTCTGTTAATATGTTTGTTCAGAACAGTTTCATTTATTTTTAATGCAATGATTTATGATTAGAGTCAATTAGAATGCTTTCTTTTTATAAATATTTTTATTTATTTGAAAAAATACTTTCCCTGTGGCAAATGCCATTTTGTTAAATCTGAGACATCACGTAGTAACATCTGAATGCAAGAAAAAATTTACAGAGAAAAGGTGTACAGCTCCCTATCTCTCTGACATCTTACCAGAGGTTACGTTGCTTTGTTTGAACCAGTGTCAGGCAGAAATACTGAGTTTATCTCCAGATAAACTGGTGTTCCCACAGAGCAGAGGTCAGTATTATCCAGATTTTTGCTTGGGTCCCATATGCAGTACCCAGCCCTTTTACACAAATCTCTGCTCGTGCACATTAGCCTAAACAATGCTGAGTGCCTTACTTTTAGAGCATCAGGTTTCCAACCTGGCTGGTTCAAAAAAAGCCTTGTGCCATACATTCTCATGCCAAGAGACAACCAGCAGCCTGACAGCTCTTAATCAAGTCTCCAGCAGAGATTAGGGAAGGCCTGCAAGCATCTCCTGCATCCCCTTACTGTAAGTATGTGTGTATAGTGATAGCAGGATTTCCTCAAATCTGTTTTGGCCCCATGTACTGTCCATACGGCTCATCAGGACTGTTTCATCCATTCAAAAAATATCAGAGTAGCTAATTACCATTTCTCTAAACTGAAAAATTCTAATATAATTCTTTCTCCATATAAATTGTTTAAAATCTACTCCTTTTTTGTTTCATTCATTAAATGATAGAATTTCAGGAATTGCATTGAATGATGTGTTACAACAATAATGATACACTTAAGCCCTAAAATTCAAACTAAAAGTTACTATTGTAGAAAACCGGAATTTTCTTAATGTGGCTGTGTTCTACATTTCTCCCTTAGGAGTATCTGTAACATAACCAGCTGGATAGTGAAGGATATACTGGAAGAGGCAACAGCTCCCATCTGGCGTCATGCATCTGTGTTACCTTTCAGATAGTGTATTTATTGGAAATATATCTTCCAGAGGGATTTTAATATGAAGGAAATCTAGAAGAAAACTCACTTTTATGTAAAAAATGCAAAATGTTAATAAAATGCAAGTTTGTAAAATTTTGCTTTAACTCTTCTTCACAAAATATGATTGATAATCTGCCATGATAACAAAAAGGCAGAACAGAAACTATACATATAAAATAGGAAGCCAAAAGCTGCTAATTAAATACGAATTTTGAGCTCCAATGATCACTGTTTAACTCTCTGTAAATGAAATGCACCACTGAATTTACCTGCTCTTCTAGCAGCCCTGTCTTATAGAAACACACCCAAAAAAGGGAAATTCTCAGTGGAAGTTGAGTCCCATGAAGGTCAAGTGGGGGATGTCTACACAGAGGGACTTGTCTTGAGCTCTCCTATGCCCTACCACTGAGCCATGAACAGGTTCATCCCAGGAACCACACAACCGTATTTGTTAAATAGACCTGCGGGCAGTGGGAACAGACATGGCTGTGTCACTCTACACAGGAATGGTGCCCCAGGCTGGCTTGGCTTACATCTTCTGCCAGGGATTTTTCTGTTGGGTGACAGCACTGTGTTAGCAAAAGTTGTGGTGCTTTGCCAGGGCTCGCAGGTTAGCCAGTGGTGCTCCCCAGCCTGAGAAAAGAGCCCCTATGGACAGCAAGGCTTTCATACTGTTCCAGCAGAGACGAAGCAGTGCCCCTGAGCCTCACCCCTCTCTCTTCATTACAGAGCATATGCACGGAGTGTAAATAAACTAATTCACCAGGGAAATTATTTTCTGTCACTTAATTTTCTACAGCCTCTCCTTCCAAAGGCCTGAAAGGGCTGGTATTGAGCAAACAGGCAAAAATAATTAACCTATCTCACCTTCCAATTGATCAGCTATGGCCGTCCTCACTTTTATCTGGCTACAAGGAATAGGTTTTGGAACAACTTTTCTATAGTTTACCACTGGTTGCTGCATGAGATATTATGAGATCTACTGATGCAGAAAAAACTTATAATTAACTATCTGAGATCTTCAAAAAACTGAGCTAAAGGGTCAGAGATGAGATCTCAGCCCTTATCACTTTTGGGAAAAATTACCAGCTCAGTGACAGAGCCCAGCCTCCTGCTAGCAACAGTCTGCTCTAGAAGGATTTAACTCTTGGTCATTATTTTTCAAATGGAAATTCTGTTTCCATGCTGCTCCAATGAAACACCTTGAATGAATGCACAGGTTTGCCTTTCTAGTAACCCATTTGCAGAGATTTCTAAATATTCATAGCTAATGGGTGATGCAGATCTCAGAATAGCTGTCTGCCCCCAAGTACCTTTTAACATTACTCAATAAAGCAGCTGTGAAAATTGTTCCAAACTTGTGTTACAAATAATCTTCTCAAGATAAGACAGTTCTCTCCATACATGAAAAAAGGCATCTGTCTTTTTGTTCTGGACAAAATTTTCACCAGATTTTGACCAACGACTTGTGGAAATGGTCAGAAAGTGTCTTACAATAACTGTTTTGTTAGAAAGTCAGTGCTCTTCTGCGGACTGTGTTATGAACAAGATCCTTCTTGCAATGCTGACATAGGAGCTCTTGTAACACTTCTGCCTCATTTTTAGACAGAGAAAAAGCAGAAGAGATTGGAGATCACATAGAAATCTGCTGTGTTTTGAGTGGTGTTTTGTTCAGTGATGTCATACATCTTACAGTCAGTGACAGCCTGAACAGTTTTTGAGGGAGAGAAGGGTTCTGCTGAAGTAAAGGGGAAAGTGGAGCCTTGCAGGACTGCACAGGTGGCACTGCTTTCTGGAAGCAGAAAGCATGACCACAGCAAGTAGGAGGTTTAGTCATCACCAGGTGACCAAGGAGATTGTCTTCCTGTGGTTGTATCAGAGGTAATGTCTGCAGATCTTAGGTAGGGCATCTTGGAGAAAGAGAGGATGCTAGTGCTGAGTTGGAGGATGTAACATTTAGGCATGTCAGGACATAGAGACCTGTTACCCCAAGCGTCCCAATGAAAACTGGATGGGTAGCCTGTCTCTTAGATCTCAGGGACCAGAATCACTGCACTACTTATCCCTGCTGTCTGTGGACAATGACTTTTTACCCTGCTATTGACTGACCTAGACATGTTAATTATAGTCCTTGAGTCCACTGAGTCAAGGACCTTTGAAGCCTACATTCAGCCTGCATCCAATTGCTGTGGGTCTGAGGTGCCTGAGGTTTTACTTCAAAAGTAGCCAACCTTGAAGTTTGGCTGCTGTTCCTTTAAAATTCAGAACAGGTCTGTTCTGTGTGGAAACACAGACACATTGTTCCCCATCTTTACAGTTAAGACTGATCCAAACTATAAACATTTTACAGGCTCTATGTACTGGTCTCCCAAATATTTTTCTCTTGAGTATCCTCATATATTTCCCCTCTTACAGTCTTTCTTTACACCTGTTTTTGTCTGCTCTCTTCATATCAGTGCATCTGCTAATTCATTTGTGTTGCCACTAAACTGAACTTGAACATACAAGGAATGAGAGGCCAGTATTGTTAATCTTAAATCATCTGCTGTACAGCTTGTTATCTTGCCATAAACCATTACTGCCGAGATGTTTGACAGACACAGCACAGCTAGTAGTTCAGTAGTAGATAACAGACCCTGGGGACCCGAGCAAAAAAATGAATCAGGAAGAAATAATTAAATTTGTATACTCTACTGAGGCCGACATGTTGTACTTCTGTGAGAAAGAAGTGGCCAGCCGAGTAAAACCCATGAAACACAAAGATGCATTAAGATAATGCCAAATAATATGGAAATCTAGTGGTTCTTCAGTAAACATTAATGTTCATCCATACCTGGAGCTCACCAAGCCTTCCAAAACAACAGAATGCACAATATACAAATAAAAATCTCCAGTGAGAACTGAAAGAATTCAGCTACCTAGCTAGCATTCTGATTGCTAGGGTGGGACACAACAAAGCCAAAGCCTCTTGCAGACAAAGTGCTGAACAGACAGGTAAGCTGTCCCTAGAGGACAGTGACAGTAACAATGACACTCTTTTTTTTTTTCATTGTGGTCAAGCTTAGAGATATATTACTGAGATTAAGCAGAATAAAAATCTCCATAACATCTTTCCATGAGAACAAACAAAAGCAGCCTGGTAAAAAGGTTAGCAATAGCCATCAGATCTCTGGGAACAGCACAAGTCTTCACTACTGACCACTCATTCTATGTCACACATATCTGCTAGGTGCAGAGGAGAGCCTTCTGACATGTGATATTACACAAACAAGGCACTTCAAATAGATCTCTTTTACTTTTATATAAGAAAATGTACTTCTTTCTATTCTTCTTTATCCCCTCTTGGAACAAGGAGAAAAATATTCTTTTCTGAATTTGATCCCTGATGAATTAGAATTAATTCTCACAATACCGAATTTCATTTTTGTTGGGGGTTTTTTTTGTTGGCTTGTATCCTGTATAAACAAAACAAAAATTTTTCCCAAGTAGCCTAACACCACAATTCCTCTGAAAACAACAAGGTTTGTATTCCAAAGTTAGTTACAAGTTTCAAGCAGACTGTCAATTGTATTTTATATACATACTTATTCAACTACATACATGCATATTTATTATGTATATAAAGGCACAATTAGTACAAGGTGTATACAATACACCACTGTAATTTAAAATCTACAGCAACATGCAAGGAAAGCTCCAGTCTTTGTAAATAAGAAGAAAATTATTGATTTGATTACTGACTTAAATATCTTGTTAATAGAAATCAACCGAACAAGAGTATATACGTGGCATAACAGCAGTACCCAGACACAAAACAATGTATCCAGTTCTTTCACAACATTTACAAAATGTTTTTCTTACACAATTAATATTTTCATCACCAGAAGTAATTCTTTCATTAGTCTATGTAAAATTCATACCCTGTCTTCCAATAGCATTACATTATTTAGAGCTTAAAAACAGAAGCCAGTGTTTTTAGAAATGTGATGCTGAAAAATAAATTAATCTACACTTCCTAGCTTGTATACTGTATGGGTGATTCTATTCTTTTCTGCCTTTTAATTATATTCTAATAAAATGTTATGGCAGATCAAAATCCTGGAATCTGTGGAAATGTTGCATTATATTTCATTAGACACCTTTGTATTTGTTGCTTATTTACCTCTTACCCCAGTTACTGAAAAGGTGGGTCCATCCAGTAATCACTGGTAGGCCAATAAAATTATAAATGTCCATTTTTCCTCTAGTTACAGGTTAGACTTGTAAAACCTAAACTATTATAACTACAATAGCAGTGGAACACTCAATGCCCTTTGCAGCAAGCTCCGTACAGATATAGTGAGCCATATGGTCATTCAAATATGAAGTGAGAAACAAGGAGTGGTTAAGTAACTGAAAATATCGGGAAATGTGTTAAGAAAGAGCTAACTGCATTCAGCATGCTACCCAATACCAAATACACACCAATAAAACAGAGTAACTGTCCAGCTCTGAGAATACCAAATACAGCCAGCTGAGCATTAACCACAGAAAGAGGAGCGTTGTTTCCCCATTTCTAACTACTTATTTTTTAATTAAAAGTATCACTTCAAGAGAAGAATTTACCACTTCTTTATATCATTCTTACAGGTACAGTTTCTCAGCTTCTTTAAGATAAGGTCATTATCTTAAATGACCTTATCTTAAAGAATAAGATAAGGGCTCTGCTCCAGATTGGTATGCTATTTAGCCATTCCACACATCCTCCCTCCAAAAAAAAAAAAAAAAAAAAACCCACAAAAAAAACCCAAAACAAACAACCAAAAAAAAAAAATGGGGCAGATAATCCACAGCAGGCAATTTGTAACATGGATGTTTCCTGGGCCATCAAGTCTTTGACTTATTATGAAAAAGTCAGTATCCCAATAACAAAATACATCTTCAAGATATCTGTAATTGGTATTCTTTTTCTTTTTTTCTTTGCTAGCCTTCTTTAACTTCATCTGAAGTTCTTGTCTTGAAGTAATAGATTTTTATAAATAAAATGCTCATCCCAAGAAGATGCATGGAAAACATCAATTCTTTATACTGTGCAGCATTTGGGCTGGACCATTCACACGCCCCTGGATTCAGCCAGACTGGTAAAGCTGCTTCAAGGTGTTGGTTAGCGGCACTGTCTCAGAATTACAGGGGAACCAATTACAAGTCTGGGTGGAAGCAGATTAACTTTGCAAACAGCCGCCAATATCCATATCTAAAGCTATTACCCTTAGCCTGTGAGTTGTTTTGGCTGTTTTTTTTCCCACAACTGCTTCAGGTGGAATCCAGTCAATCACTTCAAAAGGGAAAGCCCATGAAGGAATAAGGGCAACCTCTTTCATTCTGAGTGGATGGCAAAAGCACAGGGGCAGGATTATCTAAATCACCACATATCCTTGCTAAACATATATCAATTAAACATCTACAAACAGTTTAGTAATTGGGAAGTAGCCATCTGTGAAGTTTCCATAGGGTAAAGCAAATTTACAAGTTTCACACATAGCAGAAGCAAGCCACTAGAGTTCAGTGGGGAAACAGCTCTGTAGCCACACAGCAGATGTGGTGGGATAAGAGTCTTGTCCCCATGTTGTCCTGGTGAACAGGCTGAAAATACTGCTAAACAAGCTCACATGCTTATGGGTGCAAATCTAGCTACAACAACATAATCTAATTATGCTAAGAAATTAACCTTATCATGGAATGTAGATTAGAACCCTCCGTTTCGTTAGATTAGAAACCTTAGTTTCCCCCCTCCAGTGCAATGCAATTTGGAGCTGTGATTTGAATATTCCTTTTGTATTCTGCATAGACTGTATTCTGCACAGTATTTCTGTATTTTGGGATATAATGCTTGGTTTAAAGCAAAGTGCATTGTCTAGAAGCCTGCTTACCAAAGGTAGGTGTTGCATAGTACTTTTCAGACATTATAACCTCCTGGACAGTATTTGGCCATTTCAGTGAGGTTTTGCAAGATTGCTCCTAGGCGTTGCCCCCTGTTTTTTTATCTGGAATGCTCCAAGGTCATTTTTGGGGAAATCAGAGCGTGCCCAAAATATGCACAAATATATGCACTTTATGACGTGTGCTCTTGTGTGAAACAATTATCCCAAAGAACCACAGATTTGTGCTATGGACTTTTATGTACCACCCATGCCAGGGACTCAGTTCCTCAGCAGTAATATGGATGGGTATTATTCCTATCACTTGCAAACTGGTAGGATTATAGCATGTTTCAGATATGGAGTAACGAACAGCAGGTCTCTAATTTCTGGATGTGAAAAGACACGTTTTAATAGCCTCATATCAGAGGATAGAACAAGTCATCAATAAAGACAAACCTAGTTGCAGTTCATACCCTGTTTCAAAAGTGGATGGAAGCTCAGGAAAATGGCCACATACAATCCCTACAGATGTGCAGAACTGTATTTCGGTGAAGCAAACTCCTCTAAAGCAACTTGGCATCACTATTGTGGAGCTGTTTTAAGTACCTACATGTTAAACACAGCTGCTGCATTTCAGAGACACAGCATTCCTAATGATTATGGGAGGCACTCATGAAACACACACTCCTATCAAAATACAGCTTTTCATTTTAGAGGCTCTAAAATCATAGAATTGCAGGATTGTTTAGGTTGAAAAAGACCATTAAGGTTGTCAAGTCCAATTGTTAAGCCAGCAATGCCAAGTCCACCACTGAACAATGTCCCTGAATGCCACTTCTGCGCATCTTTTACATAGTTGCAGGGATGGTGACCCAGTCACTTCCCTAGGCAGCCTCTTCCAATGCTTGACAAACCCTTCTGTGAAGAATTTTTTCTTATTATCCAGTATAAACCTCCCCTGGTACAACTTGAATCATTTCCTTTCGCCCTATGACTTGTTACTTGGGATAAGAGACTGACCCTCACCTGGCTACAATTTCCTTTTTTAGATCATTATGGAGAGTGATAAGATCTCCCTGCTGTTTCCTCTTATCTAGGCTAAACATCCCCAGTTCCCTCAATCATTCCTCGTCAGACTTGTTACCTTGCAGACACATCCCTAAATCAGCAACCAGGCTTCCATACCATCACATAATGAGTATTTGATTAATTAACTCACAACTCCATTAAGCTCCAGAAAAGTACCGATTTTGAGCACTCCTGTGGTTTTACTTGACACTGGATACTTCACCCAACCTGACCATTCCATCGAGTCTGCTGACCCTTCTCCACAGCAGTACAGTCAGTAGCATGGATGCAGAGTTGCTGCTTGATGGAGTGGTCGTACAACAAACAATTTTGTACTGTGCCTAAAAAGTAAAATTGTGAGGCAAACAGTACACGAAGACGTTGCTGTCACTAGATGGCATAAAGTGCCCATGAAAAGCAATAGCGTATTTCTGAGAGCACAACTAACTGTTTCTTCACTTAGAGAAGTTTACTCCGTCATAGGGAAACAGAGGTAGGAAGGCAACACAAAAGCCCTGCCTGGGTACATACTATGCCTTTTGAAAAGCTGTATTGTATCTCAACGCTGTCTAATTCTCCACCTCCCATTGCATCAACCTGTGTTTTAAAGCTGAATAACAACAACAACAAATACAACAACAAAGTTGCAGCTGAAGACCAAAAGGCTCCTCAGGGAAGCTTTAAAGACAGCGCACAATAGAGTTCAGGACTCTGAGTGCAAGAGACTGTGAAGTTGTAAGGATAGTGAAAGAGGAGGGAACATAGGAAATTCCTGAGCCATGTGAAAGGATTTACTCCAGAAGTCTTCTTGTTGACTTGTGGAGTGATTATGGGACACACCACATGACAGGAACAGAGACTTAAATAATGCAAAATGACCTCACCTACACTAGGCCTGGGGACACACAACACTGTGGAAGCCACTTGAAAAAACACTGGCACCAAACACTAATTATCACAATGACGGTGGTGTAAGTTTGCTTTTCCAAACAGACTGGGGAACAGACCTCCCAACATACTTCCCTCATACAGACAGCACCATTTCCTTTTAACACTAGACTGGGAAGTGACTCTTATTGCCATTGCATCTCTGTGAACACAAACTGAGATGTCCCTAAGGGCTAAATGATTGCAAGGGTCACAGGTTAATAGGGCAGCAAGGACTTGTGTGCTATACATCCTGGCAGGTCTGCTACAAAGGACCATATTACTGGCAAGCTTCATTTATTCTGGCAGAGTGCTACAGATAGAGTCCATTCATCCCCTTTTTGCATCTACTAACCTACTTCACATCAAAATCCCTTTCCAACACTTCTTCAGTTAAAAAGACTTCGCAACACCTTGCAAAGCACAATGACTCAAAAAAGAGCAAACTGAAGCCCCCCAGAAAGCAAGTGCAGAGCCTCTGGGCCTTCACATTCCCAGTGACTGGGACCAACAGGGATGTGTTTTCAAGCGTGTTTGTGGCAGGCGGTGTGCTGTTACTTGGCTGGTGGAGCAGCAAAACACAAAATCAGCGTTGGCAGCTGGCACAGCAGCAAGTGCCAGCAGTTACCACGGTGTACAGGAGTAAAGGCTCTGTCTGGCCTTCAAGAGGGACAAGACAGAGTTGGGGAATTGTCCTGGAACTCCGGCATTGCAGCCTTGGAGCGATCACCTCCGAGGTGACTGAGAGCTCCAGTGGCCCCCGTCTGCTCGGATTGGGATCCGACCCCAACCTGAGCTTCATTTCGGGACGTGAGCCCAGCGGCACCCTGGCCATGCGCTGAGGGAAGAGCCCAGAGTGGATGAGGTGAAAGTTGCTCAAGCGCCTGCCGCAGCCTCCGGCCCGTGCCCCGGGGCAGCCCGAGGCGAGCCTCACAAGCCGCGGGCCGCCTCCTTCCCGGGCGCCCGCCGAGGCCGCCCGCACGGCCCCGCCGTCACCCGCCCGGCGCCTCCTCAGCCCGCGCCGCGGCCTCTGTGACGCCCCCGGTAAATCCCCAGGCGTGCTGCCGGCCACTGTGGCGCTGCAGGCTCTATTGGTGCCCGGAGCCGGCGCTCAGAGCTGCCCAACCCGCTCCGGAAACAGCAGCGCGTCCCAGGTTGGCAGCACTGCTCGTCCCTGCCGCCGCCTCGGAGGATCCAGACCGCCGCAACTGCGCGGGGCTACCTCTTCTGCCTTGTACCCAGCGCCTGTTCTGGTCCTTTTCGCTTCCCTGACCTTCATCCTCGCCCTATTCCTCATCCTTATCCTGTCCTTCGTCCCCCATCCACACCCGGGGCCAAGCAAGCCCGCCAGGTGCTTGCTGCTGCTGATCGCCGCCAGCAGGGCCATGTCGTCGCACGCCCTGCAGAAGAGAGTCGGGTGGCTGTTCGGCAGCAGGCGACAGCGGTGGCCATCCAGTAGCCCGTCTGGGCAGCCCTGTGCCGCCGCCAGCGGTGCCTCCGAGCTCAGTGACAAGGTCCAGGGCAGGCTGCACCGCGCGGCTGCCCGCCGCGACCTGGCCTGGCTGAGGCGGTGGCGCTGGTGTTTCAAGAGAGCCGGCATCGGCCCGCGGGACCAGCTGAGGCGGTCAGTTCTGTGGGCACTGATGGGACACCTTGGCTGCTTCTGGCAGGCGCTGTCGCGGCATTTTCTGAGCCAAGCTCCACTAGTCCTCAGCAGGCTTCTCTTCAGGAAAAGGCAGAACGAGAGTATCAGCATGGTGGGACCAACCCCCCCCACGCCCCCTCCCCCCCCAGCAGCTTTAGATGCCACGTGGAAGCACCCGCCCTTAAGGCTGAGATCGCGTTCAAGCTAATGGCTTGAAAAGCGATATTTGTCCTGTCAGCTGGGAGAGTGAACTCTAGAGTTTTTTGTGGCTTGGAGCAGCCTGGTTGACTCGAGCACTGTTGGAAGTGCGTGCTGCCGGCCTGCCATTGTCTCTCTGCAGGGCTGTTTCACTGCTTAGACCTCACCCATTCTTTTCTGCCCTGTGGCTCTTCCAGTGTGACTGGTAAATGCAGGTCTGCTCTTGGCTGCTCTAAGACCCTCGGGTAGTCTTGTACTTTATCTGCTGAGGACTGCCAGAACGTGTTGTCTGTGGTGCACTCTCCTCACACAGACCCAGATTCACTGGGAAACTTGCCATTAGATCAGCAGCAAGGTTGCTCTGCAGGAGAGGGGGTTTTGAGCAAAGGACCTAAGTGCTATGAATGGGAGCACTGGGAGAAAGAGAAGCAACTTGTCCAAGGGGAATTGATGGATTCCAACCACACTTGATGCATTCCAACCACACATGAAGAGAAAACATCTTGCTGTGTAGATAGTCAGGTAGTTGAACAGCTTGCCCCAGGAGTTCATGCAGCTGCATCCAGGGGGATTTTGAAGAGTAGTTGAATGAGCAATACAGCATAGCCTTACTCCGTAGCTGAGGCTGCACTGCAGAGGCGGTGGGACTGGAGACATCCTGAGGTTCCTTCTCAGCCGAATTCTAAGCTTCCATGTACTTTGCTGTCCTTTCACTGTTCTTGTAGGAAAGGGGGAAAGAGTAGACTTGAGAGCAAGCACGGAAAAAATGATGCCAAATTGGACATATTTCCCATTAAATTTTGGATGCTTTAGGACTGCTCTTGTGGTTACTACAAGCCATGAGGCCGATGTGGATGAAGACAATCTGCGTTTGCAGGAGGAGTTGGAGAGGGTTGAAGTGGAGGTATGGAAAGCCTGTTCCTAGAGGAATAAACCATGGGGTTCCTGTCCATCATGAAAAAGGACAAAAGACTATCCTATGAGTCAGAAGAAGAGAGACCTAAGGAAGTAGTGGTTGCATTGGGCTTTGACTTTCCTGTCTCTCCTGCCTTTGTGTCCCACTGTGGTGACGTAAAGATGCCTCTCCGCAGGGCTTCACCACTTTCCAGTCAGGGACGTGGGATTCCTCTCCCTGCTCTACATTCATGGTTTTCCTGGTTTAAGAACATTCCCCAAGCACCCCGGTGTGGTTCCCAACTCCAGAGCAGGTCTGATGGCAGAGTTCACCTGGAGCCTTTGCTGAAATGGTGCTCTGCAGGATATAACTGCTGCCATCCCTCCTGGCCCCACCACGCTGAGGAAGAGCTGCCATTCCTCAGGAATCCACTGCTTCCTGCTCAGCAGGAGCTGGGCACCTCTCCCGGTGCTGCAATTGAGGTCTCTGCCGTGTCAGAAAACTCCCCATGCTCCCCTGGCTGTGCTCCAGAGCAGGTCTGTCATAGCCATTTTCCTCTGACACTTCCAAGACTCCTTCATTCTTTAGGAATAAAACCATTTCAGCTCATGCTTTGCTGCAGTAGCAAATAAAGTGAATACAAAGAGCATCATCACAGCTCCCCAAAAGGGTCAGAGCAGCAGTGTAAGTGCTTAAAACCGTGCTCTAGGAAATCTGTGGAGGGATGGGAGAGGCTGATGTAGAAGATTAGGAAAAAACACAACTTGTATTCATTTAGTTAGTAGAAGCAAAGCTTTGAAGGTGCTTGAGATTATTACAGTTCTTTGGGCGGTGGGTATGGGCAGATATCTGCAGCATGTGAATCCTTGGGCATCAGCTGAATCCTCTGTATAAAAGCTCATCTGACGACTGTGTATCCTTTCTGTCATTTTACAGCTGCGGGAGGTAGAAGAACACTATCATAAGTCTAAGCATTTTCCTCATGACTTGAAGATTACATTGGATGATAAGGATAGAGAAGAACTGGCTGCTGTCCAGGAACTGCAGGACCAGCTGTTGGCATATTTGGAGAATCAGACTACTGTGAAAAGACTGCAAGAACACGTGCAATGGTAAGGGAACAATGCAGTGGGATGAGGTGTCTGTTGCTTACAGGAGCTGGAAGGAAACCACAGGACACATACTCTGACTTTGAAGGACACTTTTGTTTTTCATTCTGTTACTTCACACTGGTTATCTGGAATTGGAGCTCTGCTTGTAGAATTTTCTTCAATAAGACCTGTACTTATCTTAAAGCCTTGAAATTGAAAATACCAGATTGGAAGCCACTGTCCAGCAACAAAGCGACAGGATTGAAGCCCTGCAGAGAGACCTGCAAGCCTCTGCCTCAGTAAGCTGCTCATAAATTTCTCTTTTGGAGACTCCTGAGCCTATTTCTGGGTGGAAGTTGTGTTGTGGACTTTTCCTGAAGACCTGAGGGGAGCTCAGTGCCTGCATTCTCCTGAATACAGGCTTCTCAGAAAGCAGCTGAGGACCTGGCAATCATAGCAAGTGGCCTTTGAGTGGCCTGTCTAGTCTTGAATAGAAGCAATGAAGTTTTCTGTTTCCCCCTGCAGCATTGGGCTGCTTGGCTGGAAAAGGAGGAGAGAGAGTTCATTGGTTTTCTGTCTACCTGCTGGTAGTCAGCAGCATTTCTTAGTTTGAATTCACTCTGAACACAGGCATAATTCTGCAACTGAAGAAGTAAAAGCACCCATAATATGCTCAGCAAAAACGTCAAGCTTGTGGAACACCATTTCCCTAGGACTCAGTGCCTGCAGCAGAAGGCTGCCAGTGCAGTTCTAGAGCAATCTACATCCAAAGCTTCACTCTCAGTTACTATGAGCCGTGAGGCTGACTTGGAGAAAGGCAGCCTGTACTTTCATAAGGAATTGGCTAGGGTGTGAGCAGAGTTAGGGAAAGCCTGTGCCTTTAGGATAAAGCTGGGCATGCCTATCTCTTCCAATACATCTTGAAAAAGAGGAACACAGTATTCCAGGGGGAAGGACACCTAGGAAGTGGTAATTACATTGGGCTTTGACGTATCTCTGTCCCTCCTGCCTCTTCCTCTAACCATGGTGATGTAGAGCTGCCTCTCCTCATGGTTTCCACACTCCTCAATCAGGGGCATGGGATTCCTCTGCTCTACATTCATGGTTTTCCTGGTTTAAGAACATTCCCCAAGCACCCCGGTGTGGTTCCCAACTCCAGAGCAGGTCTGATGGCAGAGTTCACCTGGAGCCTTTGCTGAAATGGTGCTCCCTGGGATGTAACTGTTGCCATCCCTCCTGGCCCCACCACGCTGAGATTGCCATTCCTCAGGAATCCACTGCTTCCTGCTCAGCGGGAGCTGGGCACCTCTCTCGGTGCTGCATTTGAGGTCTCTGCCACTTCAGAAAACTCTCCCTGGTGTTGTGCTGTGCTCCAGAGCAGGTCAGCTGGAGCAGTTTTCCTCTGATACTTCCAAGACTCCTTCATTCTTTAGGAATAAAACCATTTCAGCTCATGCAGTAGCAAATAAAGTGAATACAAAGAGTAACATCACAGGTCCCCAAAAGGGTCAGAGCAGCAGTGTCAGTGCTTAGAACCATGCTCTAGGAAATCTGTGGAGGGATGGGAGAGGCTGATGTAGAAGATTAGGAAAAAACACAGCTTGTATTCATTAGCTAGTAGAAGATTTGGAGGTATTTGAGATGATTACAGTTTTTTCGGGCAGAGGGCATGGGCAGATATCTGCAGCATGTGAATCCTTGGGCAGCAGCTGACTGTATAAAAGCTCACCTGACGACTGTGCATCCTTTCTGTGACTTTACAGTTGCGGGAGGCTGAAGAAAAATACCGAAATTCTGAGTGTTGTGTTCAGAACTTGATGGCTACCTCCGATGATAAGGATAGAGAAGAGCTGGCTGCTGTCCAGGAACTGCAGGACCAGCTGTTGGCATATTTGGAGAATCAGACTACTGTGAAAAGACTGCAAGAACACGTGCAATGGTAAGGGAACAATGCAGTGGGATGAGGTGTCTGTTGCTTCTGGGGGTTGAGTGGAAACCACAGAATAGATACTCTGATTTTGAAGGGCACTTTTGTTTTCAGTTCTGTAACTTCATGCTGGGACTGATGCTTGTACTGGTGCATCTTCTGGCAGTAAGACCTATATTTCTTTTTAAGCCTTGAAATTGAAAACACCAGATTGGAAGCCACTGTCCAGCAACAAAGCGACAGGATTGAAGCCCTGCAGAGAGACCTGCAAGCCTCTGCCTCAGTAAGCTGCTCATAAATTTCTCTTTTGGAGACTCTTGAGCCTAGTCCCCTATTTATGTGTGGAAATTGTATTGTGGACTTTTCCTGAAGACCTGAGGGGAGCTCAGTGCCTGCATTCTCCTGAATACAGGCTTCTCAGAAAGCAGCTGAGGTGATTACACTTCTTTGGGCAGTGGGTATGGGCAGATATCTGCAGCATGTGAGTCCTTGGGCAGCAGCTGACTGCCCTGTATAAAAGCTCACCTGACAACTGTGCGCTCTCTCTGTGATTTTACAGTTGCAGGAGGGGGAAGAAAAATACCAAAATTCCAAGTGTTGTGTTCAGAAACTGATGGCTACCTCGGATGAGAAGGAAAGAGAAACAACAGCTTCTGCCCTGAAACTGCAGGACCAGCTGTTGGCATATATGGAGACTGTGAAACAACTTGAAGAACACGTGCAACGGTAAGAGAACAACACAGTGGGACAGTGTCTGGTGCTTGCAGAAGCTGGGTGGAAACCACAGAATAGAACCCTTGAATTCATCAGAGCAAATCATTATGGTTTTGAATGATGCTCTTGATTTTCAATATTTTACTCTGTTCTTTTGGAATTGGTGCTCTGGCAGATTTTTATAGTAAGACCTGTATTTCTTTTTAAGCCTTGGATTTGAAAATATCAGTTTGGAAGCCACTGTCCAGCAACAAAGCAACAAAATTGAAGCCCTACAGAGAGACCTGCAAGCCACTACCTCTGTAAGTTGCTCATACATTTCCCTACTGACGAATCCTGAGGCTAGTTACTTATTTCTGTAGGGAAATTTTGTAGTGTTTTTCCCAGAGAGCCAAGGGGAGCTCAGTTCCTGCATTCTGCTGAATAGAAAGCAGAAAGCAGCTGCTTTCCTCAGAAAGCAGTTGGGGACCTACCTGGCTTTCATAGCAAGTGGCCTTTGAGTTTTCTCTATGCCCTGTCCTACAGAGATTGTGCCCTTACATTAGTAGATTTGAACACCAGTACTAATTTGGCCTTCATCCTGAGTGAAAAGACTTAGCACCAGGATTCTGCCTTAAATGCTGGTGGTAGTGAGAAGGCACAGCTGCCTCTGTGAGCCAAGCTGGGCACTTGAACTTGCAACTGATAGGTGGGGAGAGTTCTCTGGTTTTTTGTGGTGGTTGAAGGTGCACTGTCTCTTTCAGGCACAGGCAGCCACTCAGGAGTTCATAAAAGAAAGCAGAGCCAGTCATCATGACTCACTGACCAACCAGCTAAAAGACAGAATTAGAGATCTTGAATGTGAATTGGACAGGATGAAAGATACTAAACAAGAGAGTACTTTTCAAAAACAATGTACACAGGCAGAAGTGGAAAAGTACAAGGAGTTGTATCTGAAGGAAGTGAATATTAGCAAATGGCAAGCAAAGGAACTGGAAAGGCAAGTCCATATATTTTGGAGTGGTAATAAAAGTGACTCTTGTTTCCTCATGCATCTGCTTTCCAAATCACTCTTCTCCACCCGCTTAGTGTCATGTGTGGAAGCATGAGATGACATAATTCTGATGAAAGACCCTTCCCCTTCATCAGCCTTCTATTCATGTCTCTTTAGTGTTACAACAGCGACACCACAGTAGCAACATTATGGCATGAAAAGGATAATTTTCAAGTTAATGATGTTTTAACTGGCAGGTTTTTTTGCCAGTCTCTATAATCTTTTTATCCTGTGTACAACATAAAAGATTAATTTTATGTCCATTACTCTTTGAGTGTGAATAGGCCCCTCAGAGAAGAGAATTCTGTTCTGTGAAGGAAAAATAGAAAAGATCTTTTTTGGCTTCTGTTCAAGCAGTGGCTCTGAGCTTTGAGCTTTCCTTGGGAAGGGGATCCAGCCCAGAGTTGTTACAGAGGTGATGTACCTCCCAGAAGAAGTTGTGTAAACACATGGCTTTCACAGAAGGCTTTGACATGCTGAGCACTCCTAAGCGTTGGTGATGCTGCTCCTTGCACCTAGTGCGACGTCTTAGAAACAAGACCTCCAAACAAGCTCAGGTCAAATGATGTACTACTTTTGGAGGTTCTTCATCTCAGAAGTCAAATAATAGTCAAGGACCTGGAGAGTAACTTTGGGAAAGTGTTGCTAACAAAAGTGACTGTTTGTGTGCTTCCAAATGTTTCAGGGCTAATGAGAGACTTGAAGAAGCCAATGCTAAGCTCTTCCGGGAGCGCCATAAAAGCAAATCGTTAATCACCAGCAGCATTGTCAGCGGAGGTCTGGCTGCAACTCCAGTTCTGTATTCAACTGCACTCAGATATCCTGGCAACAGTTTAGGATTGGACAGAAGTCTTACTCTGGGGGGAAGCTTTCTGAGCCAATGTGAGATGATCTTATCAAGAAAGAGACTCGCAGCTTTTGTGGCCAAGGTAAGCATTTTGAAATACTGTTCTTGACTCCTGCTGAAGAGTAGCCATATGCAAGGTTCTCCCTTTTAGTCTGAAGTTAGAATCCATTTATTGTTCCATGCCATATTGTGTAATAGGCCAAAGCAACTGCCAATCCTCAGAACAGTGCACAACTGTATGAGGTAAGGCTGAAGATTTTTGGTCATCAGGGTTGTAAAAATTTTAAACCCTTAAAACCTGGTCTTTCCTCTCTGAGTTATAAATAGGAAGTACTGTTAGTGGTCTGTGTACCAGGATTTGGAAGATGGGGCTTTAGGCAGAGAATATCTCTGCTGCAAGTATTGCAAGAAAATTTTGGGACTCAAGGCCACTTGTTATATTTACAAACTGTCAAGCTTCCATCCTAACAACTGTACCAAAGGCTGCTGCAAATGAATATGGGTGTCTTGATGTAGAATAGTGAACTCTGCTAGCTGCAACCAGTGTGAATTGGTGGATTTATGAAACCAGTTTCCCTATATAATGTGGGAAAGGGAATGTCAGCTCCCTACGCTCTCTCTCAACTTCCGTTCCTTTTCTGGTTTCATTTTCCAAATGCCTTCTTGTATTTTAGTGGTCTTTCTATTGTGACCTTTTTTCCTTGCCTCATGTACATGTAGGCCATGTTCTTGTGTCTCACTGAAGACTTTGAACGTAAGGCTGTTTTTCTTTCTCCAGATCCTTAATCAAAAATCTTCTCTCTCTTCTCTGCAGCCAGATATGTGACAAGGTTTGTAGCCTGTACTGTTTAACCTTGGGTGCTATTGCAAATGTTTTGTCTATTTATGCTGCTAGGTTTGATTCAAACTTACTGATGCATTCACATTGGCCTAAAGCTGGAGACACTTTGAAGTTGCTGGTTTCTCTTGAGTAAAAGAGTGACTTGTTGCTGAGTAGTTCTGTGCTTTATGTCTTGGTGAAGTTACGGCTTCTGTGGTAGTTCAGCTTCTGTAAGATGACACGGTATGTATGGATTTCACCTCTTCTGATGGAACTTGGTTAAACTAGAGGAGAAGGCTCTTTACTGCCCTTGCCTGTTCTGACAGTCAAAAAGTTCTGGGTAGCGACAGCAGTTGTGTGTGCAGTAGCAGTACTGCTCTGAAGTTGAGTTCCTAGACCCTGAGTATCATCTCATGGAGTCTTGGAGGATCCAGCTTACCCCGTGCTCAAGAAGCTCTGTGGGTAAGGAGTAAGTCAACATCACCTCCTGAAACAGAATTACTGAGATGATGCCTGCTGCAAGGGACCCAGTATGTTACTGTCTGAAGAGCTATAAGCAGTGAGAGGTACCTGCTCAGGAGGTTTGGGCTAGTCAGCTGTGCTGCCTTCTTCTGAGGGCTTGGGGACCAGGAGAGCAGTGGAGACACTGTCAGAGTCCTCAAAAATGTATTTTCATTCAAAGGCCTTTTTATTCTTTTTCAGAGAAATCCATGTGTTGGTTTTATTTCCACTGATTTCTCTTTCCTTGGGAAGGGATGAGAATCACAAAAAGGTTACTAAAACAAATAAGAGGCAAACAAGATCTTTTTCTTCTCTTGATTCATCCACACATGTAGCAGAGGGTCCTGTGGACTTCTGGTCATTGTGAAGGCTTCATAAACTGGGGAAAGTGCTTTCTTCCAAGAGCTCAACTACTACAGCTTTGCTTAGAATTAGTCCTGCTTTAGGTCATCTTTTGGTCTAGGCCTGAGATTTCCTGCTTCCTTCCACTACCCATGTCTCATTTCATGTTCTGGAGGGATCCCTCTACCACAGGAATTTACTGTCCACACTTGAAAAACTTGATGCTTGGGGGAGTTGTTCTTTTGGTACCACTGAGAAGACTTTGGCTGCAATGTTTGCAGCAGCCTTTGGCACAGTTGTTAGGATGCGTGTAACTGTAGGCACAGTTTGTGGTGATTGGGAATGGGGCTGTGCATGAGCCTCAGTTGTATCCTAATGGGATACAACTGTGTAGGACAGGTGAACAGCACTGAAGGCAAAGAAACATGGAATGCTGAGGTGTACTGACCAATCACAAAGGGGTAGACAAGAGCACACAGGTGTAATGCATGAAAGATGAAGCATATAAAAGGTTGTATTGAAAGTGCTGATGCTTAGAACCTTCTTCAGAGTCAGTAGTACCTCTTCTGTTATGTAGCCTCTGGAATGTCTGTCACTAGTTTTAGAAATGCTGTTGACTGATAAGCACATGTGCACAAAATATTTTTTTCTATTTGCCCAGCTTGTCCCTTGTTAGGTGTCTTTGGAAATTAAGTCATGTTCAGATTCGTGGACTCTCAAGTTATGTAAAATCTTCTTATAGTGTCTCATTTTTCCCTGTCTGCTGTAGAAGTAACATAAGGAATCTTGTGTCTTTTTCCCTCAGCCACTGCTGAACTTGAAACTGGATGTGCTGGATCTTCCAAAAACCTTCATGTGGATCAGGGTCCCCTTTGCAGAGCAATAGAGAAGTACCATGATGTTTCAGCCAAAAATTACATAATTTGAATGAAATGCTGTGGAACAACTTTGGACATGTTTTGCTTTTATAGAGCATCTATGGTTTCCCTTCTCCCCAATTCAGATGTGGAAACTTGTTCATTGCAGTCTGACTATAAACTCTTAAGTCTATTAAATGGCTGTCAAGCACAGTGCACTCATCTGTTGGGTTTTTTCTGCATAGCTGCCTTATTTTGTACTCACACTAAGAACCACATACATTTTTTTCTGACCAGCAGATTGACTGATCTGGATTCTTGAGCTTGACAAAACTGTCAGAAATGTTTCCTCTTACAGTGGTTTTGTTATGTTGCATCACTCATGTTCTGTGTTTTAACAAAAGTTAAACCAAAGTTTGTATTTGTTCTTTCTCATCCTTTCCCTTACTGTTTGGAATTTTTCCAGTGTTATTTTCATGCTTAGAGATGTGTTTGAGACCTGGAAGTCGAGAAGAAACACCATTCCCAGGTCTTGCTGGGAAGTAGACATCTATGAAA
Organism: Onychostruthus taczanowskii; assembly: GCF_017590055.1. Classification (NCBI taxonomy): domain Eukaryota; kingdom Metazoa; phylum Chordata; class Aves; order Passeriformes; family Passeridae; genus Onychostruthus; species Onychostruthus taczanowskii. Next base: position 1,178,450 of record NW_024504566.1, read on the forward strand.
GTCCACCTCACCAGTCCTCATTTCCTGAAATTTATGAAGGCAGGCATTAGAACTTTGAGACATCACTCTCCACATATACACCGAAGTACAGTTGGCAAAAAGTGCCTTAAAAATAATGCTCCACCTCCTCTCCAGGTGATCCCTGTGAAAGTTACATTTATTAGCAAATGTGTGGGTTATAAATCCCAAATGCCCTTTGCAGACTAACAAATTTAATGAAATAGTACATTGCATGAGTTCTTCACGTAATTGAAAATGAGACCTCCGCTAAGGAGGAACAGTACTGTAAACTCTAAGGCAAATGGTGTAAGAAGCAGGAGTAACCTGTGATGCCATGTCAGCCAATGAAATCTGGCTGCTTAGCAGTTTGATCAAGGACTATGTGTTATAAGCAAATCACTTGCATATGTGTTTTGATTTAGCACTGATTTCTTTTTGTCTGATGCTGGTTTGATTTTAAACACCAAGTATGCATAATTATTTCAGAAAGTCTCAGTCTTTCAAGAAATTGAAACTAACTTGAACTTGAAAAAAAGTCTAATAATCGGTATGTGAGAGTCACAGAAAAACCATTTACCGACTGAAGATTTCAGGGGACTTTTCTGGGAACAATCATGGTTCTCTTCCTCAGTGTCTGCTGAAAACCATGTCAAAGCCTATTCTAAACTCAAATTTATCAGTATCTGAAACACAAACTAAGCACAACAAAACATTTTATCAGGCAATAAAGTGAATAATGTCATCGTTAACTTTCTGCCTACTCTTTTATTTGTATAGTTGTTCACTGCTGGAGGGATAAAGGCTCACACAGCTCTCCATCAGCTTCTTTCTCACATGTTCTCTGCACTCAAGCACAGCTCTGGGCAGGGCTGATATTTGCACTGCATTCTCAGAATAATTGATGTGTTAAGTTCACTGCACAGATGCACCAAACCCAAACATAGGTCTAAACCGACAAAGCATTTTAGCTCAAATTATTTCATTGCCGTTACTGGAATCACTGATAGACTCTCCATTGAAGAGGAATGCACAGCCTTAATGCAGTTGGATTCTGAACATTCTGCACTTTTCAGAATGAGTAAGATTGGAAATTGAGATCAGCTCTGCCATCATTGCTGCCATGAATAAAACTTTCTACTTGATTGTTTGGCATTGTTCTGCCTAATTTAGCCCAGGGCTATCCCAAATATCATCTACCTGGGTAGGCAGTCCAGGAGTATGCTCTCAGGACCTGACATTTTGTGGCTATCCCAGAGTAGGTGGCCCAGGACTGCTCTCTTGGGACCCAACAGCACTGCTCAACAATAGCAGAAACACCTCTACACTGTCATCACTGTGTTCAGAACAAATCCAGAACACAGCCCCATACCAGTCACTGTGAACAAAATTAACTCTACCACAGCCCAAACCAGCACAAAAACACACTGATGTTTTGGCTGTTGCGGAGCAGTGCTTATCGGAAGTCAGTGAGTTTTCAATGTCTCGTTCTCAACCAGTGGGGAGATGGAGAAAAAGCTGGGAGGAGACATAGCTAGGACAGCTTACCCAAACTGGCCAAAGGGATATTCTATACCATAGAAATTTAGTCAAGTTAGACAGGATGGGCATCAATCAGTGGGTGGTGAGCAACTGTATTGTGGATCACTTGTTTATTATAGGTTTAATTTTTCCTTTTTTAGAAGTTACAATTCTTACCTTTTTGTTTACTGTTCTTATCTGAACCCACAAGTCAAGGTTTTTTTGTTACTTTTTATAAATCTCTTCCCCATCCCACTGGGTTGCAGGGGATGGTGGTGTGTATGCAGGGGGTAGTGATCATTCAGCTCTGTGGTACCTCAGTTTGGGTCTGGGGTTAAGCCACAGCATTTAGGAACTGAAGTAAGTTCTCAATGCATTGCAGTCCTACTGTCAGCAGACATTTCTCCCTTTCTTATCGTTTATAATTTCCAAGTAGTTTAATAAAAAGAAGGAAGACAAAGGTCTTACTTTGCATTTTTCTCAACTAAAATGAACGAAACCTAACAAATCCAATTGCGACCTACCTGACTCCACAATAACACAGAGTTCATTTCCTGTATATTGGTAGCCCAGAAAGTGTGAGCCAGTGAATTTGTGTGGTTATGAATATCCTAGTAAGCCTCTTCTGAATCATAGCATCACAGAAGATTCTGAGTTGGAAGGGACCCATAAGGATGGATCATCAAGTACAACTCAAGTGAATGGCCCATAAAAGGACTGAACCCATAACCTCGGTGGTGTTAGCACCACCCTCTGACCAACTCAGCCAATCTCATACAGTAACTCACTGTATTGAAAAGAAAAGAAAATTTCTTGTTCATCACTTAGAGGAAGCCAAAAGAAATCCCTTCTACATTCTGAATGGAAAGCTAGCTGTTAATCCTACCATGTGCATGGGATATGGTGTGTCAAGCTGAACTGGGAGCAAATAAAACTGCCCCACTAGACTCAGCAATTATCCAATGACTCCAGAAGGCTCCAGAGGCGGCACACCAGGGGCACCCCCACAGCTGCAGCTCTGCCCTTACAGCAAAGCTGCTGAAGTCACGGTCTGCAGGATGTGTTCTCACTATCCTGTCCCCTTCAAAGCCTCAGAGTCAGCATTACTGAGACATGCAATCCTCCCAGGCAGCTCTTCTAAGCTGTACCACTTCTATAAATACAGCAGTTGCAAAGCAGGTGTACTAAACCAGATTCTTAGCAGCATATTGTTATCAGCCCAAGTCTTTACTGACACTTTTTCTTCCTGGTAGACAAAATTCCCCAGGTGGTTTAATAGGGGAATTAGCCATACTGGCAAAGGGGAATTTCAGACTGCCATTTTATACCTCAGCTGTACAAAGATTGTGAGCTAAATTATCCAGCTGGAGTGAATCATGTTGAAGGAAAGGTGTACCTGTAGCAGACTAATCCAAATACCAGTGCTTATGCAACACTTAAGTCACACTTAAGCCCTATTTGGAGATTTCCCTGTGGTACACAAGTCTTGTAATGAAACAAGAATTCAGGAACAGGAATGAAACATTTCATGCAGACAGGAAAAGAAACAGTTGCTATTAGATGATACTGAGAAAACTACAGATAAGCATAGAAAACACTGAACAGGAAAGGCAACAGAATAGGAAATACCAAAATTTAAAAAAAAACCCCAAACCTAAACCCAAAAAGGAACTATAAAAATTAAATTTAAAATAGAAATAGATCAAAACTAAAAACATACACATTGACATCAACAGCACCCTGAGCCATCACGATTAAAGAAATAGTATGAACAAAGATTGCTACAAACAGCTGACAGTTGGTTTAGTGACATAGACTAGCTATTTCTTGTTTATCTTTCTTGGCTAGTAAGGAATGAAAAGTTCCTGTTGTACCAATATGACTCTATGACCCATCAACATCCCCTTATCTTCAAAAGCAATGAAACCAAGTTTTAGTCCATTCAGCTATCCAAGTCACCAACTGAAGCTGACATTGTAATCACATGGTTTTTTATTGATACCATTCTGAAATATTTGACATAGAATTAGGGTTTCCTGGTCTTAGCTGGCCAGTAACCTGTAAAAATAAAACTATTTTGCGGCTGAGCATGTGTCCAGTTGAAAAAAAAAGTTGAGATTAAATACTTTCTCCTGAAGAGCATAGACATGACTCATGTTTATCCCATGTTGCCATCTTTAAATAAAAACTTGCCTTTCTTCTAAGATGGCTGGAAGAAAACAAATATATCCAGTTAAAAATGCATTTTGCTCTCAATCTTTCCATTAAATGGTCAGACTGACTATAGAGACACTTTCAAAATGGTTGCTAGTAGTTATTTCCTAATACTCACAGAAATTTATGTTTTGCAACCTCAATCTACTTAGCTGCAGTTTCAGCAACAGTATTTTTACATATTTTTAAAATTATTGTTATTATTATTTTGGCTCTTTTTTTCTAGAGTTCAGGTCTTAAAAAACAGAACACTGTAATACACTGAGAATCAACCAATGAAAATGTCTGTACATCAGTCACCGTAGTACAAGAAAATATTGTCAGTAGCAAATATTTGATAAAGCTGTGAAGATTCATTCTGGAAAGGAAAATAAAGATTTTAATATATGTACCATTCTTAATGATGAAGGAAAAGAAAATATTTCAAAGGGCTCCCTACAAAGTGTTACTATATTCCTGTCCAGTTGCAATAAATATTTTTACTGCTTATCATAGTGAAATGCATTCCTCTGTTTGAATAAGATTTTGTTTGCCATCTGTTTTTCAGAAATTCACATGCAAAAAGTAGTTTCTAAAGATAGGAAAAATTGTTTTGGCAAGGTGTTCCATTAGCCAAATACCCTAGGATATACTGTACCACGGCATCATGCCCAAATTACATGGTATGTGAACTACCCAGTGGCATCACTGTAGCAGTACAATATTAATAATTATTCCAAACTTACAAAATATTTTGCTTTCTGTACTACTGTTTTTATACAGGCTATCTGCATCCATGTTTGCATTCCTCTGTGTCAGTGCAACTTAGGCACACTTAAGAAAGTAACTGAGTGTGCCACGGGTGTTGGGGAAACTTCCCAGTCTGGCCGTTCCCAGCACTCCACAGTCGCACAGCCCAAAGGTGTCACAGGGCCACAGGCTCGCACGGCTCCGCTGAGCTGAGGGCGCCTCGCTTGACACACCTCCCCGCAGCCCGACTCTCACACGGTCACACCAGGTTTCCTCACCGGCTCGACCCCGGTTTCCCATAGCAGAGTCTCAGATACCTCGTTCCATAAAGCAGTTTATTCCTGTGCAGTAACACAGAAACAGCTCGAGCTGGTGCCTCTGAGGAGAGCACCTACATAAAGAACCTCTGGGCTTCTGCAGCCTCACAGGGGCCCCCTGAGCCAGTCTCGCTCTTCCGCCCGAGCCTCGGGCTCTTGTCCCACTCTCCATGTTCAAGGACTTCGCTGGTGTCACCGGTCTTCATCTCCTTTGTTACCCAAAGAGGCAATTCCATGTTCCTGCTGTGTCTCTCAGAGTCTGTTCACCTGACTAGCATCACCCATCTTCGCGCCCTTGGATATCCCGAAGTTTGGCAGCTCACGGCCTGTTGTCTCGGGCTCCCACCCAAATCTTAGCCTAGATTTCAATCGGCAGCTTGCGATCCCAGCTACCTGGACCGCACGTATTCCTCAGCATCTGGTCAGGCACGTAAGTAGATGATGTCTGAAGCTCTGCTCCATTCCCTTTCCTCTTGCATTAATCCTTGCTGTCTGTTCTCGTCACCCATTCACCCAAGCCCGATAGCGGCACCCACGCAGCTCCGAGTGCCCTGGGACACTAATTCCATCCGAGAACTGTCCCGTCCCTAACTCCCGCCGCCGCGCCTGCGCGATCCCCCCGCGCCTGCGCGGAGCTCGCCGTGCGCGGGGGGTGGGACGGGGCTGCCGGGGGCAGTGCCCTGGGGCCCCCGCCGCCCCAGGTTCGCTGCGCCGGGGCCGCATCCAGTCGAGCTCGCTGCCCGGGCTTTCCTCCCCTGTTCCTGCCTGAGGCACGATACAGCGCGCCGGTGCTTCCCGCCGTCGCTCTCCTTAGACGGGACTGTGCCTGCGTTCCTGCTGCGGGATGAAGAGGATCTTCGGGTTCGGGAGGAAGAGGAAGGAACAGCCGCCGCCCGGCAGCGGCTCCCTTCCCTGCTCCGCCGGTGCCTACGAGCTTCGGCAGAAGGACCTGGGCAAGCTACACCGCGCGGCCGCCAGCGGCGACCTGGCCCAGGTGCGGCAGGGACTGAGGAAATACAGCATCGACGGGCGGGACAAGGCGGAGCGGTAAGGGCGGGAGCCGCGGGGCGGTAAGGGCGGGAGCCCCAGGTGCGGCTGTAGGAGCCCCAGGTGCGGCTGTAGGAGCCCCAGGTGCGGCTGTAGGAGCCCCAGGTGCGGCTGTAGGAGCCCCAGGAGCTCCCCGGCGCAGGAGCCGACCGGCAGCGTCGCTGTGAGGAGTGGCAGTGCGGGCAACACAGCCCAGCGCAGCCCTTGGCTTGGGCTGCCAAACACACCCCTTGAACTCGGCCAACCGTCCCTTACAGTTTTTGACCCGGCCTCCTCAGTGCCCTCATTCCCTGACTCCTGTATCCTTGCCCAGGAGGGCAGGGGTGGAGGCGAGCTCTTAGCCTGGCAGAGGAGACTTGCAAGAGAAGCCTTATGGCCATTCTCAATCTAGCCAGGGTTTGAGGTCTGAGTGTAATCGCCCCATCTTTATGGACTCAGGGCTCAGCGTGCAGGTTCAGTAGTTGAGCCCGAAGGATGCGCTGCCTGAGCTGGGAGCAACTTAAAGAAAGTTGGATACTGCAGTTGGGAAGGATTTATAATGCAAAATAAACATGTTGTTTATTGATGCTGCACGCATAGTTGTCTTTTTTGAGTGTGATGTGGCAGCCTAAGCCAAAGTGTGGTTTTAGGTGGCAGTCAGTTTTTTGCTCTGATGCTTTGGTACAGCTGATCAGCACCTTGCACTGGAATATCTGGTCAGTGACTTGCAGAAGAAGGTGTTGTGTGGGGATTTGAGTCAAGCACAGCAAGCACTTAACAGTTCTACCTTAAGGAGAAGCCCTGGGCTGCAGCATGGTTCCTGCAACATAGATCTATCATAAGCAAAAGGGAATCACCTTTTCTGAAAAAGCTCGGAGTGAAATCCTTTGTGGAAGAAGGGCTGGTTTTAGCAGAATAGTTCAGCTTCCTAGGCTGGACTTCTGGCAGCAATAAAGTTCATCTAGTTTTATTGCCCTAAAAATACCTACTAGATCTGTAGGAGGAAACACATGCAAGGACTTCCTCGGTGCTTGTGTCTTTGTGTACAAGTAGACTGGTTAATTGACATGACACCTAAGATGTTGTGGTTTGAAGGACTGCTTTTCCTTCTGGCAAGGCTTTAAATTGAAGAAGAAAGTTCAGTTTTCCTGTGCTGGTTATATATTGTGGAAACACAGTATTGCCTTCTTGGAGAGGACTTAATCTGTAGTAGGCTTTTTATGACTATGATAGTTAAACATTACAGGAAAGTCAAAAGCTACTTTCCTGTAGTCAGGATCAGAGTGTTCTGCTCTTTGGATTCCTGCATGTTGTTAGAGGCACTTGGATGCAAACGTGTTCTTGGTTTTGCTTCAGTAGTAAAAAAGCTAGAGGAAAAGGAAAAATTCTCAAAGTGAGGAGAAGCGCTAATATTCTTGCAATCAACCTAAGTAACATTTTCAATACATTTCAATACAATTCTGGCCCACGAATGATCAAAGAATAACTTAGAAGTTGATTTGTCATAGTCCTCAGATTCCCTGGCTTTGGTCTCTGTTGCTGTGCCATGTGTGTAGTCCCACACTGCAGAGGACAATATCCAATGCCTGGGCACAGGAATCTCTGCAGATTCTGTTCTATTGGGAAATGTTCCCTTACTGAGCAGAAGCTGTGGAGGGGTTTTGCTAGCAAGTCCCACGCATTTGGTGTGCAGCTCCTGTGCAGCTAATGGAATGGGTTCTTAAGTTTGAGATTTGCAAAGTGAAACTTGTGGTCATATCTGTTTATAAAAAAACCTGAAATTATCCCTGTGTGTGCTAATTCAATTTATTTAATTTTTAGGACAGCTCTGCATCTTGCTTGTGTGAACGGCCATGTGGATGTAGTTACATTTCTAGTAGAAAACAAGTGTAAGCTAAATCTTTTTGACAATGATAACAGATCACCACTGATGAAGGTACGTGGACTGTGGTATGTTCTCGCAAATGAAACTTACTGATTTTGAACTAAATCATGTATTTTTCAGGATTCTTTATGTAGACCTTTGTAAAATCATGCATATTGTGATTGTTGTGGAATGGGCATATGTTAGCCAATCTTTGAAGGTGCTCTTAATTCCCAGTATTGAGAAGATGGAGGAATTGCAACAAGTGAAACTGTAAATGCTAAAGTTTTTTGTGTTTTGTTTCCAGGCAGTACAATGCCAGCAAGAAAAATGTGTGGCTATTCTGCTGGAACATGGTGCTGACCCAAATCTGGCAGATGCTGATGGCAACACTGCCCTTCATCTGGCTGTCCTGTCTGGTAGTACTGCTGTAGCAGGGCTGTTACTTCAGCATAATGCTAATATTGATGCCCAAAATAAGGTAATTTTTTTATATTTGTTAATAAAGTGCTTTCCAAAAGTTGCATTCATATTTTTCTTAAAGTTTTGTTTGTTTGTTTTAACTTGGATTTTTAACTTTATCTGTCCTTTCAGGAGGGATGTACCCCTCTTACTCTTGCTGTCTCTGAACATCATGAAGAAATAATGGAGTTTCTCCTTAAAAAAGGAGCTGACGTGCATGCTCGAGATCAATGTGAAAGGTCAGGGGCTGTCAAAACTTTACATGGGTCTTTTTAATATTCTTCAGCTTGGCTTGAGAGAGGGTTGGGAATGAGGTTTGAAAAAACACAAAGCAAGGAGCCATACAGAAGCAATTACTTCTGTGTGACTTGTGAAAGATGGTCATACCTCAGTGGCTTGCTGTCATATCTCGTCAGTGCTTTCCACATTGAGGACTGCAGAATGTTATTGTCTGTGATGGCCTTTTTGTCAGGAAGCCTGCTACTAGCTCAGTGGCATTCCCTCAAAATGAAAAGCCATCTCCTGCATAGTAGCAGAGTTTCTAAGCGTTGTCTGTGTGGAAGCTTTGTTTTAATATTAAACATTTAATTGTTCTGAGACCTTCTCCGATTTTATTGGCTCTCTTAATGAAAAATGCTTTTTCTTTTGTTCATTTTAAAGTAATGGAGAGTATGCTTTTTTGAGGGTGAACAGAAACAAAGATATTTATGGTGACTGTAAAGCAGTCTATTTCATATCGTATTTCTTGGATCCTTCAGAACCCCACTTATGACTGCTGCTTCTGGTGGAGAGCTTAATGTGATAAAGGTGCTTCTTCGGTATGGTGCTGATGTTTCCCATAAAGACACTAACGGATGGACAGCTGAGGATTATGCTGTTATTCATGGATATTCTAGGTAAATTTTAAACTGTATCACTAGGGTAAGTTGTCAGTTATCAGTGTGGTTTTTGATAATATTTTATAACAGCACCAAGGTTTAATGATGTGCTGAGACTTGTGTAAGGGTGTGCTCAGTGATGTCTTCATAGAGTCATTTAAATTGGAAAAGGCCTGACTAAAGAATCAACCTAACACTGGCAAGCCCAGCACTAAACCACGTCCCTGAGTGCCAGTCTACAATGTCTTTCAAATACCTCCAGGGCTGGTGACTCAATAACTTCACTGGTCAATCTGTTGTAATGCCTGACAACCCTTTCACTGAAGTAATTTTTCCTAATATCCAGTTTACCCTTCCCCAGCACAACTTGTGGTCATTTCCTCCTGTCTTCTGATATGTATCATTCCAGTGTCTAGTGTTAACTTGGAAGTTGAGGAAAATTTTTACCCAGAGTTCTCTGTTAGATTTCAAGTTTTATGGCTAAGCTCACATTTGCTCACTATAAACTTTAAAATCTGTCTGTGTCCTACAGTTAGCCAGAGGTGAAACTTGACAGGTACCAAGCAGGAGTTAATACCTTTGTACGTTTGAATATGACTGTAGAGTCAACGTGACTGTAGTGAATATTGAAGTGTGTAATAGTCATGTGAATATTGAAGCGTGTAATAGTCATGCAGTAAGTGCATACGAGTACATAAATCTATATGGCTATGGATAGAATGAAGATAGGATAAGAATAGGTTGGATAAGAAGTGGCTGTTAACTCTTCTATTAAGTGGTATATGCAGGTATGGGATACTTTTTTACCTAATGCATTTCTTCTCTTTTTCTGTACAGTCTTAGCAAGCAACTGGCAGAATATGCAGACTGGGAAAACACAGGAGAAGCTTCTACAGGTGGTGGTGCACGAGGCATCACAGGCACTCCACACAGGGCAGCAGCTGCTGGCTTTACATTGGGTGCACCTGCTGTGGACAGAGGAGGTAAGACCCTTTGCCATGGAGTAGCTCACAAGGAGAATCAGTGTGGCTTTTCCTTAGTGGATTTGTGTTGTTAGTGCTTACTGTGCTCACTGTTGGCTTTAGTGGAGGCATCAGATGAAGTAGCACAAGCTTTGTGAATGTGCTTATTTGATGATAGTTGGAAGTGCTGCTTCTCAGGCTGTGAAAGTATTTGATCTGCATTCTGTGTTCGCTTCTTGGGGTTGTTACTTTCTGTCTGTCAGATTGTCCACCTATTTGGGTTTTCCTTGAGAGAGAGAGAGGAGGATAGGGAAGGAACTAGGCAAAAGTGTTTACTTTTCAAGTGTGTACTTCTACCTAGAGATGGCAACTCAGATTGTGAAAATCCAATTACAAAAGCAGTGGGTTCCACCTGAGTAGTTGTTCCTCTTACTGTACTTGGGAAGCAACAGAGAAATGAGCAGAAAGGTATGTGTCTTGTTAGTTTTCATGGAGTTTGTGTCTTCATTTTAATGTTCATAGTTCCATCTGCACTAAGGTCCTTTTTGCATGTCCTGTTTCTCAAAATCAGTTATAACTTTCCATGTAGGTGTTGTAGAGACATACTTAGCAAATATTGGAAAAGTAACTTTGTTGGCAATAACATTGCAGTGTCTGTGAATGCTGTATTGGCTAGAGCATAGTTTGATTTACAACACAAATAATGCTTTTCTTCCACATTAAGTAGTTGTGATTTTTTTTTTTAGAAAAGAATTATTACCTTGTGATCCAGAAAAACAATTAAATTGCCTTGTGATCAAAAAATTAACTCCTTCAGTGAGTTTTAAAAATTCAGTCTATGGTTATGAGCTCAGACTCCTAGAGGAATCTTAGAAAATTAATACCTTAGTGTAAATGAAATAGTGTGTCTTGTACTTTACATTTCAAGCCCTACAAGTGGGAGATTTTATTCTTTCTGAATTTTTAAGGGTGTTACTTTGGAACTATGTGGCAAATGGGCAGAAGACACTGCTCAAACACAATTCATTATTCCTTTAAATACAGTTCCTTACTCCATTTTTAAATATGTCTAGAAAAATGAGCAAAATATGGGATATTTTTCCTCACTGACCTTTCCTAGATATAGGAGTTTAATTTAGAGTCAGGCTTTGTTGCTTTGACTTAGGAACACTTGATTTGACCTAGTCAGAGATTTGGAAAGTTTCTTGATAGACTGCAGGAATGCAATCTTTTGGCCAAACAGTGCATGCTGTTACTGTCTCTTAGATATTAGTAACATAAAGAGAATATTTACCTGCATTAATTATGCAGTCTCTAACTTGCACAGAAAAAGTACAGGTCCTGTAGCATGAGAGTCCTTCTAATATGCTGCAGTAACAGACTTTGAAGCCTCTGTTAGAGAGAAGTTTGAATGATCTCAGGAGAACAGAGAAACCTATTTTGAAATTATTTTTATTTCTGTTGCTCTTCTGTACAATTTTTCTGGAATCTTCAGTGTTGTCTTTGTTCCTTTTGCTAATTTTGCACTTGTTGAATATTTTTCAAAATACTCTCCTCTAATGAGCAATTCAGCCTACTTCAAAAGTTGGCTTTTGTTTCTATGAATACTTACTGCGTGATGTGTTGTTCCTTTCGTGTTCCTGGGTCCCTATGGAAACTGTTGGGTTTCCATCATAGAGCTCTTGCAAATCACTGAATTCTTTTCAATCTCCCAAGTTCAGTAAAAGCTGTCCTGTATTATCTCTTCAGAAAGCTGAGAAATGTAGAAGAGATAAGAAACTATCATGCAGTCCTTTCTTAACTCTTTAAATGTATCTTGTTTTGATACAAGTAATTTTGCCACATTCGTTCCCTGTGGTAAAACGGATAGAAGCAGGGCTCCCTTCTGTTCTGAGGCAGAGTTTGCATCATGAAGAAATTTGGTGTCAGTTAGCTGCAATAACAGAATGAATTCTTGCATTTCACTAAGTGGGATGGGTAGAGCAGATGCCTAGTGATTTATATTCTGAACTTGTGTTCCACAACACACAGACATGTTCACACACAAACACATATGTGGGATACACCAGTCAATGCACCCATTTCGGTCCGGTTGTGGCCTGCTCTATAGCCCTGGGGGAGCATGCTGCCCTCTTGTCATGTCTGTGTGGTTCAGCATGGTCAAATGAATATAAGCAGGACTCTTCAAACTGAGGTAGAAGTGGCCTGTGTTTGTATCAGGCACCAACTGACACAACTTTTAAGATGAGCTGGTTTAAGGCAACAAGTGACTGTGTTCCTTTTTTAGCGAGGGATAACAAACATGCTAAAACTGTAGCTTAAGATGAGTGTGTGTAAATAACATAATGTCTCAAAGTTGCATGCTGGTCTGAGTACAGGGAGCCAAGATTTCCTTGAAACTTCTGGATAGTCTCCAAAGTTTGGTTCTTGACACATACCGATTTTTGAGATTTTCCTTAGAATAAGGACTTTTGTGTGCTGTGTGTGTAAGGCACTGTACAACCATGAAGAAATTTAATTAGTATCTCTGCTAGACAAGAAGTAGTCAAGTTGAGGGAAATACAAAATTATCAGGAGAATATATTTCTGATAATATGTTTCAGTGCTTCAAAATATTGAAATATGGATGTTCTACATGGAGCAAGTACTTTAAGTTACTGTTTGACACTGTCCCTTGAGAGCAGAGTTCTTTAGACTCTGGTTGGGTTGTTTCCAGCACTTCTGACTGTAGAATAGGCTGATAGTCACAGTATGTTCTCCCATTGCTGTAGCTGTTTTGATGTACTGCTTATGTTTTCCAAGTTTCTGGAAATTCCAGTTTATTCTGATGTCATTGTTCCATCTGTCCTTTCCATGCCTTTTCCTAAATGGATATAGGAGTGCAACAATCTCCTAACCAGACATCAAGAACAGGAAAATCAAGGAAAGGTATTTTATACAGTAGCATTTAAAATATGAAACATGTTGTGCAGTATACAGATATCAACACATCTATGATGTTCATTATCCTGGAGGTTCCTATTTTGATGGTACTGGTTTTCTGAACTACATTTGAGAGCAGGCTTTGTGTGATTTTTGTTTGATTGCATGTTTTGCCTTGGCTCTTTATTATTGAATTTAGTGTTTGCTTTGTGTCATTGATGATAGTAAATAATTTTTAAATAAGCCCTTCTTTTACTCTGAAATGGAAATGGGCTTGAATTAAAGTGGAAACAAGCAATCCCCAGAGACTGCTTTTCTAGATCAGATTTTTACTGTAATCAGAGTTCTGTCTGAGAGGTAGCTCATGAACTTTCTCTTTTGCCTTCTAAAGGACAATGGGACTTGTTCTTGATCACTGCTTAAAGTCACTATTTACAGAATGACAGAATATTTGGAATTAGAAGGGATCCACAAAGGTGATCAAGTCCAGCTCTTAAGTGACTGGCCTATACAGGGATTGGAACCCACAAGCATGGTATTATTAGCACCATGCTCTACCCAACTGAGCTAATCTATTCATTGGAAGCAAAATTTCAGAAAACTTACTTAGCTCTTTTGATTACTTATAATTGTACTAATTGAAAATATAACTGAAGTCACCCATCAGGTGTGCTAACTGACTGCTCCACACTGCTCCACAGTGGTGGAGATGTTTTTACTCATCTTGGGAAATCAGCAGGTAGATTAGACTGCTGGTACTGATTGAGTTAACAGGAACTATGGTATGTACAAGTAATTAATATTATTTAAATATTGTGTGTTTGCAAAAAGAAACAGTGAAAATTAGAGTATATGTTGTATTTTTAAACTGTTAGCTTGTCCTTGTTTCAGCTTCTAGGCTTTCTCTTCACGACATGCACACTGTATTTCATTGTCCAAAAGCCCAGTGCAGGTCAGGAGATGTACTCATCAATATTTCTACATGTACCCTGTCTTTAGAACAGACAAAATTTCCATGCTCGTTTATATTTAATGCTAGTGGAGGAGATGTCTTCAGGCATATGCTATGCCTTTGTTTTCTTTTGCCTTTAATGATTCTGTCAAATACCTTGGATTGGTTGTTATGATAGTTGACAAGAATTAGTTATCAAGAGCTTGAGGAATGCTGAAATAGGTACTATTGGAAGTTGTGTTTATTTTCCCCTTCTGTTTTGGGAATTGAAGAGCCCTTTTTTATGATCTTAGCTGTTGAGAGGTTCTAGCACTTGGTTCTAGCACTCCAGTTCTTGAAGCTGGATTCCTAGAGGTCAGGTTTCTTTAGTGGATCAGTGATGTGCTAGAGTGCACTCTCAACAAGTTTGCAAGTAGCCCTAAGTTGGGAGGATCAGTGGATGCACTTCAGGGCAGTGCTGTCATTCAGAGGCATTTACTCTGACAGTCTGTGTAAATGAACTCTCAGACCTGTCTAGCAAAATTCAGCCAGGGCAAATGCAAAATCTGCACATGGAAAAGAACAACCCCTTGCTACAAAGCATGCTGGCACTGCCTAGCAGGAGAGATGCCTTGCTGAGAAAGGCAAGATTGGTCTTGGCAGAGTGAGCTGAGAATGAGCCAGCAGCAGGGTGCCCTGGCAACAGTGTCCTGAGTTGTATTAAGAGCAGCATAGCCAAGAGATTGAGGAAAGTGATTATCCACCTCTACTTGGCACTCTCTGGATTATGTCCAGTGTTCTGGGTGTAATTTGAGCTTCCAATGCAAGAGACATTTGTCTTTGAAAAGTGAGGAAGCTCAGTGAAAAGCCATCAGATTCATCAGGGACAGGAATATTTGCCCTTTGAGGACAGGTTGAGGAAGCTGGGATTTGTCAGCCTAGAGAGGTGAATTTGCAGGGGACCTAGCAGCAGCTTCTAGTATATGTGAGAAGACAAATCTTCCAGGTGCTTCCCAGTGGTACATTGACAGGAGGCAGAGATATAAGAGGCATAAAAGGCAACAAAATAGTTTCAAATTGGATGTGGGAACAGTAAAACAGAGAGGTTGTACCATCTCCGTCCTTGGAAGTGTTTAAGACCAGACTGGATAAAGCACTGAACAACCTTATCTGACCTCATAACTGAGCCTGCTTTGAGAAGGCTGGCTAAGAGACTTCCTGAGGTTCCTTCAGGCCTGATTTATCCTGTTATCCTACATGCAAGTCGTGTTTGTAACACTGATGATTTTATTTTCTTGCACTGATTCAAATAGAAATTATACATTTTCGTGCCATGATTTTGAAATTTAGGGGTATTTTCTAAGTGTACTTGCAGGGACTAAATTCATGCATTAAGTACGGGGATATTAATAGTTACCTTGTGCACATTTGCAAGTAAGCATCCTGAAAATGCACTTTTAAATATATTGAATTTTACTTAAGTATTGCACATATTAGAAAGATATTTTTAGAACAGTTATGCACATAAACATTTTGAAGAACATGATGAAAAGGTGGAGGAATCTGTTAATACTCCTGTGTCTTTCATAGCTGGGTCTTGTGAAAGGTTTCAAGAAAATAAAACAGCAGTGTCTCCAAAGGTCATGAATAATGAAGTATCTTGCAAGTCAGTACCAAAACAAGCTGTCTTTCAAAATCTAAATAATCTGCAAGATATGCAAGAAAGCTGGAACAGAAAAAGCATGATTGATGAGAAATTTCACAGAAACGCTGACTCCTGTTTTCCAAACTCTGAAGTGACAGAGTGGAAAAAAGAGGTACCTCAGCCTCTCTTAGATAGTTGTGGTGTTAAGGAGAAAAGGTCAAACTTCAGTGATGGCTTTGAAAGTAGCGATAATTCTTCGTTAGCAGAAAAACTGCCGGGACCTGAAAGTGAAAGACCAACCTCTGTCATACTTGAACATGTGGATGGTGAAGATACTGAAGAAGAAGAATATGAAGGAGTAGATTATAAAGTCTATAAACCACTGAAAAAAGAAAGTGAAAACTTGCACTTAAATAAGCAAGAAGAAAATTTGAGAGCAGCATTTCATTCAAGCATTGAAGTAAGTATATAAGGATGATTTAATCACAAGGGTATTTTCTAAGGGTCAGATAGGTAAGAAACACATACTAAACCAGATTTCTCTTAATACTTATTTTTCACATATATCCATCTTTCAGTCATCCGTTTTTGATGTTAGTGTCTTACTTGGAGTCAAAATAGTTTCTTTGCCATGGTATGGTAATATATTACGGTATGGAAAAAGAATAGGCAGTAGACTCTGGAATCGGTTTGATTTTTCTCATTCTGTTACAGTTTTTATCTGTGAAGTTTTACTATCATTTAGGAAAATTCATGGCGTGATAGTTGAAAGTGAGGAAACAAAAAAGAATTTTGTATGAGATTGAGAGCAGGAAACTAATGATTTTCAATGGAGCCAAGTAGAGGAAAAAAAGAAATATGCTCCAGAATGTTGGAACTTAAATGAAGCTGGAGTTAGACTGACATGAGGAATTGCTTATGGAGGAACAGCAAATAATGATGTTTCTTACTGTTCTTTTCTGCTGTTTTGGTTGATCTCTTTTAGGAAGAATCATCTGAACATGAAGAGAAGAAGGATGCTAGCAAAAAGCTACAAATTACAGTTGCTGAGGATGTGAAAAATTCTGTTTGTAATGATAGGCATGAAGTCCACAGAGCTTCAAAGGACAATGCTGGTGAGAGAAATTACTTTATAAATCCTGACTCAGGTGCTTCCTCTACAAATATTAATGCATAGAAAATGAACTAAAATGGTGATTGACTCTTATGATAGCAAAATTTTCTCTTTCCTCTGAGTCCCAGTGGGCACTGGCAGAGAAGGACAGCAGATTGTGTTGCTTTTCATCATTCTTAAAGAACTGAAATTGTAGCATTGGGCATGAAGCAGTGTGATACGAAGCAAGTGCCATTCATGATTTGTTGCTATGTTCTTCCTGAAGTGATCTGAACAAAATGCACAGATAACAAAGAGAAGGAGGACTAGAATGTCTTCAGTGACAACAGTATTCCCTTTTATCATGAGTACTGTCACGTTGAATGGCTGTAATTGCTCTTGGCTGAAGCCAGGGAAGGATTTGAGTCAAGCTGAGAGAAAGCTGTTCCAGTGCCTCACCTTGTCCAGTTTTAAAATGTAGAAGGTCTCTCCAGCACCACATGTGTGTGCTTGAAAACATTACCAGCCTAGTCAGAGTAGAGCACTTTGATACTTACCTGAGGTCTGACAATGGGAAGACAAAGCACCATTTCCATTGTCTGTCTCCAGAGAGTAGCTTGTTGTAGTAGACATTACTAGAGCATGTGTAGCTGCTGCTCAGATGCTGTGCAGGGGGCACTGGCAGAACCTGCTGTATTCTGGTGTTGTGCCTCTACCTGCTCATCTGCCTATATGTGTTTTACTGTGAGTATGTATTTAGCATAGTGTAAGTAGTCAGAGTTCAGACTGGAACCAGCAGTTGCCTCTTCTGGGGTGGGTGCCGTGACAGGCATCCACCTTCTTCCCCCTTCTTGATGTATACGTGTCCACACAATTGAATCCTGAATCAATTTTTCCTAATGGAGTAGCTTAAAATAGAAATACGATAGTAAAATCTAGCTAGTAACCCCCTTAGACTGAACCTTAAAATTGTCTTAAAATTGTAGGGAAGCGGTTTGAATTTTAATCCCCCCTCTCCAAGACAGAAATGGCTTTTGTGTATTTGGGTTAAGTGTTTGAGGTGTGAGCCTCTATTTTTAAATGGCAATACTTAGGTGTATAGGTTCTGGGAAGGGGCTGGGTAACTTTGTCAGGGAAGATCTTTCCTAGTAGGAAAACAATGGGAGGATTGTTTCTTGGTGACTTTGTGCATTGTGTAACCTTTGTGAGGAAGTTTTGGATAGTGTTTCTGTGGTACCCCCTGTACAGTGGAAAGTGATGGCAAATGCCAAATATTGGAGCTGCAGCCTGGAGAGACCTTAACTCTGCATGCAGCAGAACTGCAGGATACTGCAGTATCTTCCTGAATGTTACCCAAGCATGTTGGGTACTGCCTGTAGCTTTGTTAGCTGTTGTGCATAGCCATCTTCTGATAGAAAGGAAGAAAAGGGAGCAAAAGGAGATAACATGATGTGTCTGGGTGAGAAGAAACACTTGAATAAAACTTGCTTCTTAGTTTGTCCTCATCAGTGAAACCTGTGTCTTTGGATGTACAAACACTCAAGCATCTCGCTTCTTACCTTATTTGTAGATGCCTTTCTAACAGTGGGAGCAGAGCAAGTGGAAGATGCTGAATCTCCCTGAGATTCTGAGGTACTTACTGTGAAGGACACAAGGGTTTCCACTGCAGGAAGTAGAAGTAAGATCCAGAATCACTTGGGAGCTTCCTTTTTATTTGGACACTACTGTTGATAAGGTTTATTTCCTCTTTTCTTCCTTTTGCTGTATGTTTGTAACTGGGGGCCCTTGAAATAATCCTGTTCTAGGCCAGCTGCTCGTTTAGGTTTGGGATGAAGTACGGTTGAGCTAATTGCTTGGGTCATAGCAGCTGGCTGAGTTTGGTTTGTAGTATAGTCCTGAAACAGTGAAGTTCCTTGCTGCTTAAAATATTCTTACCTTTTCACAGAGGCTGGCAGGATTGTTGCTTTTTCACCATGCCATCCTAGTCTGACCTGGTTAGCTGTTGCCCTTGGGGTCTGCAGGCTCGATGGCTAGCTGCTTCTGAACAGATCCTCTCTACCTTTTGCAGGTGTACTCTGGCCCTCTTTAAAATCATGTTCAACAGAGGCATTGCACATGCTGGCCTTGTTTGCCTTTTTCATTCTTTCTTTCCATGGCAATCAGCAAGGTCTGTAGCTAAGTCCCTCTGGTTCTTCTTTTGAGAAAAAAGGACTCTTCCCATCCCCTTCTTAAAAATACAAGGCTCAAACATTGTTAGTTTCAAGGTAATTTTACGATCTGCCTTGCTAATCTTTATTCAATCCAAAGGCTCTTGCAATTGGAAGCAGCACTGTGTTCATTCACTGTCGCAGGATATATGCCATGGGAATGTCCGTACCAACCTGAATGTCA
The DNA here is from genome assembly GCF_017590055.1 of Onychostruthus taczanowskii. Taxonomy (NCBI): domain Eukaryota; kingdom Metazoa; phylum Chordata; class Aves; order Passeriformes; family Passeridae; genus Onychostruthus; species Onychostruthus taczanowskii. The sequence goes on from NW_024504566.1 coordinate 1,197,402, forward strand.
TATACAAGTTCAGTACAAATGCTGGACCACTGCAGACATGTAGCTGTTGGTTCACAACCTGTATCTTGAGTTACCATGTCAATTCTTCTTTGTGGTTGTCCAGTCTGTCAAGGTTTGTCAGCGTGGCAGAATAGTGGTATGAATTTTTTGCTTAAGATCTGAAAACAAACACAATTGCTGTGATTTTCCAATATACTGTGTTTTGATGGATTCTTGCCAAGGGCCTTAAAAAACATTTTTGTATCTAGAATATACTTGATACTGTGCAACATGAATTGGTTTAGCAAGACCTTTTTTTTATAGCAATTAGATGCAAATGCATTTGTACCAATTCTTATTCATGGGTTTTAGGTTACACAAGCGGATTCTGAAATGTCAAGAAAAATGCCATGTGGTGTGCTGCTCCCAGCTGCAGAGAGACATGGAGCATGCTCCCAGTTTGTTTCAGGGGAAAGTGACAATGGTAACTTCCTGGTGGGCTAATGTTTGTCTGTAAGCATTAATAAGCTAAAGTAAAGTTTTATCAGTGTCTGTCTTAGAAATGCTGTCACGGTATGAGTGTGAGCCATACCAATGAAGTGCTTATTATTTGTTAACTAACGCCAGTAATCACAGCACTTGCTGGCCAGTTTGTAAAGGAAATCCTTTGCATTATTTGTGTTCTTCCAGTGAGTATCTAGTTTTTTTTAATTCAGGTTCTTGTTTCATAGTGATGACAGTGTATGTCTATTAGGACTGACCTTTCTCAACATTTAACGTTCTTAGATGATAATGCAGCACAAGACAGCTATGATCTGGCTTAGCATTTTTGTCACCCCTAGCTTAATCTTTGATAGCATTTTGATTGCTTTATGTTGTGCTTTGCCTAGAAGCTAAAGTAGGACTACAAATACAGGGATTTTTGCTGAGGATTTCTGCCTGTAGTTTGTGGCACTGTCTCTTGAGTGTCTTGAGCAAAACTTTACAAGCTTCCAGGAGTTTCAAATGTAGTTGTTAACTATTTGTCACAGAATTCTGCTTAGACAAGAATTCTACAAAGACAAGTTTAGGATCAGTGAGAAAAGATGGTAAAAGGTGGTTATGGTAATCTTTCTAAGGTCTTTTAACACTGCTGGAGCACCAGGTTTACTGAAATTGAATACTGTTTGTTTTATAATGCTGGTTTGGATTTTTTTATATAAAATATAGACAATTTTATTTAAATATAAAATTCTTGCCATGGGGCCATTCTTAATAATTCTAAGTATTCTTTCATATACTTCTTTAGTGAGAGGACTCAAGCCATAAGATGACTTAAGCAGAGGATTTGAGAAGTATAGGTGGGATTGTGTGGGTGTGGAAATGATTTAATGTTGGACACAATTTAAAAAAATATTTGGAACTATATTGTAAATGTAGATTAAAACCAGACAACATTTGTTTCTGTTGTTCCCCTGCAAGCTAAACCACAATAATCTGATGAACACTGCCTTGATTTTACCTTGTTAGACATATATGAGGTTTCACTGTCTGCACCCATGCTTTCTTAGTCCCATCAATGGAAAAGAAAATTCTCCTCAATATTAAGCACTTGCAGAATAATCACAGTCATAGTGCTGTTTTATGATCATTCATTGCAGAAGACTAGCTTTGGCTTTTGAAATAATCCTTTTAGAAAGCAGGATTCAGCTCCTCAAAAGGACTAAATATTTTAATCTTGTTCTGTTAACAAGCATGACCTTACTGCTTCACCTATATTGTCCTAGTTCTGTGACAATCATATTTTAAATCCAGGGTGTATGATGGGAAGTATGCATTGTTCTTTTCTTGTACACTAAGACACATACTGCATGATGGGTGAATGGAATGTTCAGTATTGTACTCTTGATGAAATAATGATTATGACTAATACTTAGTTGTAGAAACTGTTGATGTTGAATGGAGTAAAACAGATCCACAATTTAAAAGAATAACATTTCCCAAAATATTTTTCACTTCCAGGCCTTTTGGAGAAACCCAACAATCCACAGGTAAGTATTTGTTATGTTAGACTGGCTACTTATTCCGCTAATTAAATAGTTTGTAGTTACTTTGAATTTGGTGTTATATCATTGAATTGTCTTTCATAGCTGAAGACTCCCATATCTGCTTTGGAAATGAATGAAATGTCTCCTGAAAACAAGCAGCAGAAATCAGGTACATTTGCCTTAAGTGGTTCTTGATTTAGCTTCATAATCTTTTACGAGTATTTAATAAAGCATCTGTGTTATTTTATTTATTTATTTATTTATTGTTTTGCAGGTCTGTTGCAGGAATTTGATTTAGAAGATGTTGAGGATATTGAAGGTATTCATGACCATCTCTTTGTCATGTTCTTTCATGGACAGACATATTGTAATTGCAAATCTTTTCTTAATTTTAAATTAATGTCCCTTGACCACCAGCACATCTGTCTGTTTTAATGCTGGCTGGAGCCTTCATCTGCACCAGCAAATGGTATTGGGATATCTGTAAGCATGACTAAAGTCTAAAGCTCCTCTTGTTGAAAAACAAGGAAAAGGAAAAAATGCCTGTGTTCCTTGTAGAACATTATCCTTAGATAATTCCTAATTATTGCTGT